>NC_080087.1:122292643-122914143 GCF_950005125.1 Chionomys nivalis | reverse complement strand
TCAAGCTAAATGTAGCGTTAAAGATGTCTATGCCAATGCTGCTATGGGAACATGGGAGAAGAGATGGTGGAGATGTGGAGAAATGGCGGGAGGGTTCTCAAGGAAGAATTTTTGGAGAAAGTGATCCATGAGCTGAATCCAAGGGATTCGCTGTGATTTCTCATAGAAAATGTCCAAGACCTCATGATTTATCACTAATAATCAACAGCTCTAAATTTTAGTTCGGATAAAACAATTAGAAACATAAAAACAACAATAATAAAAACGTTGTATTAAAAAGAATAACAGCATATACTGGGAGATGAGAGCCCAGCCCTCTATCGGCCCAGGGATATCCCTCTTCAGGGGAGACTGAATCGGCACACCAATTGCCTTATGTGCTGTTCCAGGTTCTCCACTGTAACAAAACCAGTAGGAAGAGTGGGAAGAATGGGGGGCGGGATTTTGAGGAATTAGCCAGGCAACAGGGATGGGGGAGCTGGCAGACATGGGTGGGTAGGAGGCACAGACTGCATTGATTGAGTCCATGGGGGGGTGGTCTCCATTCAGGAACTCAGGCAGTTTTCATTTTGCATTTCCTAGAATTCCTTCTTAAAGAAATTTCTCTATTGGTCTTCACTGGTAAAGTTCTCAGCAGACCAGATGAAGCCCAACCACATTATATTTATATAATTTGAAGAAAAAAACTGTTTTTACTAAATAGTAGTTTAAATGGTAGTTATACTCATAAATATTTTCACAACAGCCTAATTAGTGTTTGACCAAAAACAGGGCACCATAGCCTAGCCAAGCTGGCACATAAAATCAATAATATGACCTTGTGGGTCATTTATTAAGAATGTATTGTTTAATCCAGGAAATGATTATACTCCCCCCATCTGGAAACCTCCTAGAGTTGGGGAGGTAGAATCTGCCACCCGACATATTGGAGGTTTCAGAGGCTTTGAAGAAGTTGGAGTTAGAGACTAGAGGGGAACTCCACCTGCAAACATATGGTGGGTTACATTAATTCCACTCCCGCAGACACCGTAAAGCAGGTCTCTCAAGGTTTGGGGAAAAATCTATTTTATTCTATATATACAAAAGGAGCTTGCTTTTTTTCCCCCGGTGTCCTCCAAGATGAGTCTTTTCATAAAACGACAAATGAGGTGGCTTTCTTGTTCTTCTTCCAGCTGAAGGACACATGCGTGTATTCATGCCATCCACAGAAATGTCTGGCTCCAGCTGTGTCCATACATAGACATGCTTTTGTTCTTTGCTCATTGGTACTTTCTCTCAATTGACTAAAGGAGGTCAGAAACACAAGCACAAAATGTGAGTGTAAGCGTGTCCATGCAGATACAAGCAAAACTGCCTTAGTTCTGGCGAGATGGAAACATGACTCCCATGAATGTAATTTGGCAGTTTTATCACTATTATCCTCACATTTGAACAGAGAAATGGCTCAGAAAAGTAGCTCAAGTGTAAGGGTCTGCGAAACTATCTTGATAGAGTTACTACCTTTTTTCTTTCTGTCAGTCATTTCAGCCTTAAAAAAAAATGCATTTTTAAAGAAAAGATCAGATTCCTGAACAGAAATCTTTAATTTAACCACTATTTAATTTGTTTCATAATCAACATGCTTTGACAGAGAATCCATGCAGAAACAAACTGAATAAATCTAACTATATTGAATTACTTACTATGGAAAAAAAGCAGGGAGGGAGAGAAAGAAAGAAAAATAAAAAGAAAGGTTTTTCTCTCAAATTTTCCCTGACATAAAGAGAGGGTGTCAGAAGTCTGCGAGCAAAAGCAGACATATCCCAAGTAAATTCGCCTGTTGAAGCCAGAACTGCTCTCTGGTTCTGTGAGATGACAGAGGCCAGAGGGGAGGGGCCTGAGAAGAACATGATAAATTATTCAGGTTTATAAGACAGTGATAAAAATGTAAATGCAACACTGTCACCAATCTTTGCACCAGCTGAATAAATTCAAGTTAGGAGCTGACTCAGCAGCTTGCCTCTGATTAAACCCAGTTGTACTCACGGCGACAGGAAGAAGGCAGACAGTAAGTTCTTTGGAAATGGACAGGCAGAACAATAGAGCGGAGTGGTGAAGCCAAGACCGAGCAGTTGACTGATGCTCAGCCCAGGCTGAGGGGACCGTAACGGGAGTGCCTGTGATCTCAGGACAAGGTCCTCTTTAAGTTTCTTAGTGATTATTACTTCATTCATTTTAGTCATGTCTGCTCTTTCACTAAGCACGCTATCTTTTCCCGGAAGTGGTTCTCCATCTTCATTTCATCTTCCATTTGTATCTTCCCGAGTTGTACATGTCAAGTCATGGTCAACATTGGCCCTATGCTTGTCAGATGCTGGAGCCTAGGAAGCAAAATACAAGACCCTGCCCACTTGACAGTTAGATGGGAATGACTTCTCTTTCTTTCTTCTTTTCCATGTCTATTTGAAGTGGACCAAGAGAGAGACAGCACACATATAAGATAAAAATTTGGTGCTCAGGGTCTTACCTCCCTGGATTCAAAGGCAGGCACTCTACACGAAAGTTGTTCTCAGCTCAGCTTCCTCAATCATCCTTGTCTCTACCCCAGAGGCAATGACAGCGGTCAATGTGAGGACTCAAGGAATCTCAAGCAAAGGGTTTGGGACAAGTCAGGGAGAGAGTAAGTGTTAAAGTAAGTAAATTTGGGATCTTGTTGGGGAGTGGTGGCACATTCCTTTAACCCCAGCAAAGCAGGCAGATCTCTGTGAGTTCAAGGCTAGTTTGGTCTAGAATGAGTTCCAGGACAGCCAGAACTGTTTCACAGAAAAACTTTGTTTCCAACCCTTCCCCCAGGAAAGAAAAAAAAAAAAAAGAAAGAAAGAAAAGAATTAGGATCTTTTAAAAACATGATGCTTTAAGTCCATACCACTCACTTAGTGATAAGATAAATTGGCTGTTTCAGAGAGACATCACCAAACACACTACTAATATGCTCATCTGCATCTATTTAATGTCTCAACTCCTATGTCTGCTCATATGCATTGCCAGGGTTGCATGAGTAATGGGCTGTCCACTATAATCACTCTCACTCTCGGTGTGGCTATAACTTCTTGCAATTCTCTGTAGTGCTACAATGTATTGACAATGGTGGGATTCTATCAGGATCATGTCATAGCAGTGCTTAATGGAACCCCTCAGAACTGTTGGCTGGGCAGTTCTCAGACTGTCCAGAATTGTGCCTAGCATGATAGGGCACAAAACAACCACAGGAGGATGACAGCCTTCCCAACACTGACAGCTGCTGACGGAGAAACTAAAGGTGATGCCGCTGGGTACAAACAATAATTCTTACCAGATTCAGTGCTCTAATAAGGCAGTTCGTCATGATACACCACTTGTGGGTTTGGACCACAATGCAAAGGAAGAAAATGAAGGTAGATAGGGCATCAGCTATGCACACCTACATACTCACCCCAACCAGCTAGAATTTCCCAGGACTTTTATCACTGAACATCCCTTGTTGCCAAATAAATATTAAACCAGAAATTGTGACAAGAAAACATTATACAGCAATGATACTGATCCTTTCTTACTCATCTCCCCTGTGCATGTAGTTTAGAGAGATTTCCTCTGCTCCGAGCAGGGATGCTAGGGAACACAGCAGGATGGGAGTTGTCCTCATTGTCCTCAGAGTGCCACCAACTCCAATTCCATCCTGAAGTCCTTCTTCAGGCTAATGCTAACACACTCCTTTACATCCTACCCCACTCTCTTTCTTTTTACCAGAACCAGAAGGCTAGTGTCTATTACTCTAGCCATGTCAACCAATGTCACTGTAACCATGTCAACCAATGTCACTGTAATCGTGTCAACCAATGTCACTGTAACCATGTCAACCAATGTCACTGTAACCATGTCAACCAATGTCACTGTAACCATGTCAATCCCATGTCCATCAATGTCACTGTAATCATGTCCATCAATGTCACTGTAACCATGTCAACCAATGTCACTTGGGAAGTGAACTGTTTATGAATGCATCTCTGTTCCCCTTTGCAGATGGATTTTGTTGTCTGTCTTGCCTGTAAAGCTATAGCACAGGACACAAGATGAGGGGATGAGCAGATTTAAGCCAGGCATATTAGTTTGGCAAGTCAGTGCCATAAGAGCCTCGGGGACATTTCTACTGTAGCTCAGTGATTCCTTTGCTTGCAGCCTGTCATCCATTTGTCCTCAACACTTCTGCTCTGGAGGAGACACCAGCCAGTGCTGATGCTGGAAAGTGCTTTTAAGATACAGTGATGCAGTGAGGGATGGCCTGGACAAAGACCACACCCCTACACACACACACACACACACATGGGGGGGGGGAGAGGCTTGTTAGTGAAATTCCTCAGAGTGGCTATTCTCAATTTTGAATGAGTTAGCTTGTGAAGTGGGGCCGTGCAGAATGATGGACTATGACCCTATTTGAACCAAAAGCATTCTGCTGGGAACTTGGGGAGGATCTTTTTTAAGTGACTCATTTGGGTTTAGAGAGATGCTTCAGCAGGTTAGACTAAGTACCAGAGTTGCAGAATTTGGTTCCCAGCATCTACATTAGGTGACTCACAACCACCTGTAACTCCAGTTCTAGGGAATCGAATGCCCTCTTTGGATCCCTGTGAGCATTTGCACACACATGTACATTCTCACACAGAGGCATGCACACATATACATAATCTTTTACTGTAAATAAGTCATATGCAGTTCTAGCCTGTGAATGGATATATATTTAATGTTGATCTGATATTGGAAAAAATGAAGGCAAGAATATCACACATTCTACTGTTAAGCAGAGGTCATGTGTTACAAATTAAATCTGAACGTTCTACCATAGTCACATTAATTTAGACACCTGGTCTCCAGCTGGCAACATTGGTGAGATTTGCAGGCACGGGTGGATCACTGGAGGTGGGCCTCTGAGGGTGATAGTGTGGCCCCAGTTCCAAACCTTTCACACTCCCAAAGACAGAGACAGAGCCATACCCACTGCCAAACCTCTCACACAAAGGGCTGAAAACCCTTGAAACCATAAACTCAAACAAATCTCTATTTCCTGGGTTATTTCTGTCCCATATTTTGTCTCAGTAACAACAAAGACAGTTGTGACTGTTATTGTTGCCAACTTGTGAATCTGAGATCACCTAGGAGACAGACCTTCAGGTCTATGTAGCCTCTGGGCATGCCTATGAGGGAGTATAAGATTAGATTAGTTGAAGTGTGGAGACACACAGGAAAAGTGGGCAGTGTCCTTCTCTGGATTCGGGTCCTGGACTATATACAAAGGAGAGAGGAACACAAACATTCCCTGTTATCTACTCCTTTACTGTGGGTGACTGCCCCACCATGATAGACTGTCCCTCAAACTAGGAACCAAAATAAACCCATTCTTTCTTAAGTTTCTTGTGTTGGAGTATTTTATCACAACTAGCAAAAGGACCCGAGGCAGTAATTCTTGCATCAGGATAGTTAATATGGAACATGACATGCAAAAGGAATGCTAGGAGCAAACAGAGAGGCAGAGGAAGCTGGGTGTTGGCAGGACCATGAGCAATTCGATCCAATGGACCTGTGAAGAGGGACAAGCTATGCCTGATTGGAGCAGAGACCTTCTGGGGGCAGCTGCTCACTGCTCTACCTACCAGTGTCAGAAGTTAACCCCTCTTGCTCACCATACTCAATTTGGGGATTGTGGTGGTTGAAAATGGCTCCTATAGGGAGCAGAACTATTAGATATGGCCTTGTTAAATTAGGGGGGTTTTGTTGGAGGAAGTGTGTCACTGTGGAGGTCTCATGTATGCTCATATAACCTTTGAGGTCTCATACCTGCTCAAGCTATGGCCGGTGAGACAGCTCATTTCCTGTTGCCTGCTAGACGTAAAACTCTCAACTCCTTCTCAAGTGACATATCTGCCTGCACGCTGCCCTGCCCTGCCATGGTGATAGACTAAACCTGTGAAGTTGTAAGCTGCTACTTCAATTAAATGTTTTCCTTTTTAAAAATGGCCATGGTCATGGTGTCTCTTCACAGCAGTAGAAACCCTAACTAGGTCAGGGCTCACGTCACACTTGCTTATTGTCACTCAAAAAGAATGTCAAAAGGAGTCAGCTCCGACCCTGTGTTCAATTGCTCTCTGAACATCAGAGAAGCGTCATGTAGCCATGGGAGATTCTTGACCTTACCGTGTTGTTGAGATGATCTTAAACTCCTGATTCCCCCAGTTCTCAAGGTCTGGAAACACAGGTGTGTGCCACTGCTTTGAGTTTATGAGCTATGTGGTCCTGGGACCAAATCCAGGGCACTGTGCATGGTGAGCAAGTTCTGCAAGAGCTGAGCTACATCTTTGTCTCAGTTAGGGTTTCTATTTCTGTGATGGAACACAATGTCCAAAAGCAACTCAGGGAGGAAAGGGTTTATTGGATTTCAATTCATACATCATAGTCCTTCATTGAATGAAGTCAGGGCAGAAACTCAAATAGTCCAGGAACTAGGAGGCTGGAGCTGACGCAGAGGTCATGAAGAGTGCTGCTTATGAACTTGCTCCTCGTGGTTTGCTCAGACTGCTTTTTCATAGAACCAGCAGCTCAGGGAGATGACCACTCACCATGGTCTGGGCCCTCCCACCTCAATCACTAATTAAGAAAATGCTATACAAGCATACCCACAGCCCAATCTCCATGGAGACATTTTCTCAATAGAGGTTGCCCCCTTTTAGATGGCTTTAACTTGTATCAAGTAGACATAAAACTAGCCAGCACAATCCCCAACCCCTGCTCACTAATGTTTAAGACATCGGGTTAGACTATCCAGTTAGTTAGTTAGTTAGTTAGTTAGTTAGTTAGTTAGTTAGAAAGAGGATTAAGGAACAGCTTAAAACAGCCATGTATCATCAATGATCTGAATACCATGATATAATTAACCCCTCCCACTGGAGCCTGAGAGGTGAGAGCAGGAACTCAAGCCCAACACTTCCACTATGTCATAGGCTTGGAACCATATCAAATGAAGAAAAGATCTAGAAAGAGTCTCCATCTCTACCACCAACAGCCCTTGTGATCCTTCCCGGTGTAATAAAAACCAAGGCAGTTGAATTAAATTTAGCAGCCCAGTGAGTGAGAAGTAAATAAAAATCAATGGTGCTCTAATAAAGTGTCATTATGCAAATTGAGGTATAATGCAAGGTTTTTGAACTGGTGGTCTGGATACACTCCAGGACCTGTGTCATCTTCAAACAATATGTCATCTCCCATGTGGATGTTCGCAGAGATGGGAAGACTTTTCAGACCTTCTAACATCCAGGGAACAATTGTGTGGCTGTTAGAAATCGAAGCACATAAGAAAGTAAAAATAAAAGGGTCTTAATTGTTCTTTAAAGGACATGGAGCTGCTTTGAAGATGTATTGTGGAAAAGATGGGAGTGAAAGTTCTAACGAGCATCACTGGGAATGCCCAAGATGGTTGCATTAGCACTCCTGTCCCTCCAGATGTCCAAGGCTGATACATGGGAGCCTCTGCATGTCCCTTGTAGCTCTGTACTATGTATTGTCTTCACCACAGGCTAGAACCTAAGGAAGCACATGCAGTCTGGAGCCTCACTGGCCACTGTAGCGGTGGACAAGAACTCTGAATGGCTTCCCAGCACTAGCTAAATGTTTTATCCTCTCATCACTAATATCAGAACTCTTTGGCCAATGCTACAGGCATGGTGCCACCCCAGTCACAAGAGTAGCAGGAGGTGCAGCTTTGCCACACATCCTAAAATCTGGAATCTAGAAACCCTGCTTCAGCTTCACTAATGACAAGCATGTCCCACATCATTGTATTTGCATAAAACTGAGCTAATCCCCTTCAGCAAATGGCGTGTTAGTACCAGAAGACTGAAATGTGATGGCATTAGGTTTTCCAAAGGCAAACATCAACACAAAGAAAACTAGAGGTCAACGTAGTGACTTTGGTATGGGTGGGTGAAAGTGAAACTGTCCTTGGATTCCATCAGTTCTCATTATACTTTGCATGAAATTAAAACAAATTTAACAAATATGGTTCATCTGCCTGATAGGCACAGTGGTCCCAAGGTCTAGTCACCCCATTGGAAGTAATGCATTAGTATAAAATTCTCTCAAAGAAACTATGTAGATAAATAAAGATGGGGGGGTTATTAGAGATGTCCAGAACAACTGCACCATCTCAAAGGATAAGAGGAAAATATCAAAGTGGATGTTTTATATATTGTTTAGAGTTTCAAATGTGACGGGTTGTGGGTGTGATGTCTGTGGGGTATGCCCTGTGCTAGCTTGGGTCTCACCGCACTGCTGTTATTCTATGGTGTTACTCTGTGATAGTCTATCTTGTATTTTCTATGAATGCAGGTCCTCCTAACCCCCAGAAATGTTCTGAGAGTCCTCAGAGTGTCTATCACCCTGTAAGTTACACTGTAAAGCATCCATTGACATAGGCCACCAGGGTGTTTTGAGCAACAGCATCATTTCAGCGTCACTGGCTCTTAGTACTATTTTTCTGGGCACTGAAATACTTCACAACTGCTCTCCACCTACACACACCTGTCTGTAATGGTCCTTACCAAGACTCACCCAAGGACCTCAACACCAACAGGGCTCACCCTGAGCACTGCTAGTCCTCAGCCCTCAATCACCATTGCTTTCCACGTGTGCCCTCCATCTGTCAAGATACAGCAAGCAGTTTAGCAAAGTAAAAAAAAGCAACTCCATCTCTGTGAGGGATCCTGCAGCTGTGGGTGACTTGTGTGACAAATAGCATCATGTTTAATTAAACCGTTCTCTAAGTACTGAGTCACGAACTCTTTGCTCTCCATAAGGAGGCATGGAGAGCTTGGGGCTTTGCATCCAGCAACTAGACACGAAGCACCAAAGTGTCCTCAGAGTTCCTCCTCCTACAGCTATTACATTTCATCATAGGCTAATTTAATTTCTGAAACGTAGCCAACATTCTTAGAACATCAAAGGATGCATAGTACTCCTTGTGTGTTGTGGTCTGAATGTAAAACATTCCCTATACAGTCATGTGTTTGAACACTTGGCCCCAGCTGGTATTTTGAAAGATCACAGAACCTTTAAGAAGTAAAGTCTTGTTGGAGGAAGTAGGTCACAGGAGGTGGGGTTAGGGCAGTAATTGAAGTTTCATAGCACGGCCCTAATTTCTGTCTTTTTGCTTCCTGGTCCAACAAGATGTGAGGAAGTGAGAAGCCCCAGTGGTCCACTCCTGTCTCCACAAAGGCTCCTGCCATGCCTGTCCCTCCACAATGGACTGTTTCCCCTTAAACTGTGAGCCAAGCATGGGTTGAAAATGGACTCTCTGAACCTGGCGGACAATGAAGGCTGATGAGAAGCCAAGGACAATAGCATTAGGTTTCGATCCTAATACATGAACTGGCTTTGTGGGAGCTTAGCCTGTTTGGATGCTCACCTACCTGGACCTAGATAGAAGTGGGAGGACCTTGGTCTTCCCGCAGGGCAGGGAATTTGTACTGCTCTTCAGTATCGAGAGGGAGGGGGAATGGAGTGGGGGGAGGAGAAGAGGAGTGGGGATAGGGAAAGGGGAGTGGGGGGAGGGGGCAATATTTGGGAGGAGGGGAGGGAAATGGGAAATGGGGACAGGTGGAAATTTTAATTAAAAAAGAATAAAAATAATAATAATAAAAAAGATACATTCTTTTGAAACTGTATTAATATCATGAAAAGCTTTAGTAAAAAAATAAATAAATAAGCCTGCCCTCCTGAATGCTGGTTCCCACCAGGTGTGTGATCACAGCATCAAGGAAGGCAACTGCCAAGCTACATGACTGTTGATGGCACCATTGCTAAGTGTCCAAGTCCTTTCTTGAGACACAATTCTCTTTCATAAATGACTCCTTTTGCATTACAACCAGATTCTAGAAAGCCCTTCCTAAACGCCATCTCTCTCTCTCTCTCTCTCTCGCTCGCTCGCTCGCTCTGTGTGTGTGTATGTGTGTGTGTTTGTGTGTCAGCTTTACACAAGTTAGAGTATCTAAGGAGAGGAACTTCAACTAAGAAAATGACCTCCATCAGGTTGCCTGTAAGCAAGTTTCTATAATTTTTCTTGATTAATGATTGATGTGGGAGGCCCCAACCCTCTGAGAGTAGAGTCACTCCTTGGAAGGTGGTCCTGTGTCATAGAAGAAGGCAGGCTGAGTAAGTCATAAGGAGCAGCTAGTAAGCAGCACCCCTCCATGGCCCCTGTACCAATTTTTGTCCCAAATTACTGCTTTGAATTCCTGCCCTGACTTCTCCGGAAGACAGACTACAGATTTGTTGGATGAAATAAAGCTTTTCTCCCCAAGCTCTTTTTGGTTGTGGTGTTTTATCACAGCAATAGAAACCCCAAGTAAGACAAGGAATAAAAGATGTCCTGTTAACCATTCTTTCTGCACTATGGGACCATAAGGAAAGCCTACCACGTGAGAGAGCTCAGATACTGAGTGAATCCTTAAATATCAGAATAAGAAAGGATAGAGTTGGATCCATTCCAAGTCTGCCTGGCATGGAATTCATGAGCTTAATGGGGGGGTGGGGTTAGAACAGGGATCCTTAGTTACAGCTAGTTTTGCCCCACAATGAGTCATTTGGTAACTCTGGAGGCATCTTCAATTACCACTAGGTAATAGAAGGGAGAGCATTCTGGCCTCTAGTAGGTAGAGGGCAGAAATGTTGTTACTCATCCTTCTCTGAACAGAATGATTTTCTCACTCTACCACAAATAAAGAGAATCAGGTCCAATATGTCAGAAATCCTTCATCACAGGAGCATAAATCACATTAAATTCTTAAGAAGAGGTTATCAGGGGACATCCTGAAGGACATGTTGAAAAATATTGTCACGGTTAGGGCATAGTGTGGGGTTTGGGCAGGCAGTGGTATAAGGCAAAGCAGACAGAGTAGTGGGAGCCAAAGAGAGCAGAAATATCACAGGCCTTTACCGAAGAGTAAAAACCCTTGCATGAGAAATCGGGAGAGAGGAACAGCAGGATATATGAGGCTCAACTTAGAAAGGCTAAGAATGTTGAGAATTTAAGTGAGGATAACCCAGAGCAAGATAAAATGCCCCAGGATCTTGGAATTCATTCCTTGGGACTGCCAACTTGGCCATCATATGATGTGAATATCTGTACCCCCAAAGGATTCTTCTTGTGCCTCTAATGCTTTGCATAGATAGAATCTGTTTATGGATTGGCTCTATCTTAGCCCTACCCCATTGTTTGAAGATAGGAAAACAGGGGCCCAAACAATAAGGCCTCCTACCACCGTCAGCTGGTTAGTAACTGGGCTCAGACTGGAAGCGAATTTCAGGGTTAGATCAAGTGTTCATCTCACCATGTTCTTGCAGTTTGGTCCACAGCACGCCCAAAGCACATGAAGACTCCCCTGCCTCCACCCATACACACGCACATCCATTATCCTTGCATTCTGCAAAGTTTGTTCGGAGATTTTCTCTTTTTTCCTCTTTCTTACTTGAAATACCCAAGATGTACAAGACCAAATATTCTTACATAAACCAAAAAGCATTTTTCTATTGAAAAAAAAAAAGGATTTTTGAGAAAAGGAGTTAGGAAGAGACAGAAGAACTTTGGTTTTGGCTCTTTGGAGTCCCTTTCCTGGAATGGTGATTAGGTTGAACAGGTATTTCCCCTTTCAGCTTTGCATGCGGGCCCAGCTCTGAGGGAGAATGAGGATCTGCTAGAGAGGCAAGTGGCATAGTTCTCCAAAGAATCCCAGAGAAGAACGGTGGAGGCAGCTTGTACACAGAGCCAACCTTTCTTGACCCACAGAACATTCCACGGCTTGAGAGCTCTGTTTTGGAATTGTTCTATTTATTCCTCCCAACTGGGCACAGAAACTGCATTCCCAGGTCTGTGCCATCAACATAAGAATTATTTATTTCCAAACAAGAGAATTGGGAACTGTGAACTTCAAGGCTTTAACGCGAACATGAACTCATCTGCAGGGGACAGATGGCATTTGGAATTTTCAAGGGAAAAACTGTTAAAAGTGAAGTCTCGTCACATTCTGAATGAGTCATCAAGATAAATGAATTTGCTTCAGTATTGGCTTTCCCGTTTCCTGATTAGCTTTTTCTTCTTTTTGTCTTTCCACCTGGCATCTATGACCCTGACAATTTTCCATTTAAAGTGAAGAAAATATTTTGAATTTTCTTTTAGTTTCAAATTTCACCGAGAATCATTCTAGAATGTTGCCCCGGGGCTCAGCTTAGAAGGTTCATGGGTCAGCTTAGAGACTTCAATGTGAAGGTTGAATTTAATACGAGGAAGTCAGAACAGCCTGACAAATGACTGTGTGTGGGTGGGTGGATGGGTAGGTGTGTGTACAAGCCCGTGCACTGGAATATTCTTTAGCCTAAAAAGGAAAATAGTCTGTCATTTGCAACATCAATGAATCTGGAAGCGACTATATACTAAGTGAAAGAAGACTGGAAAAGAAGGCAAAATATTGAATGATGTCACATATAGAACTAAAAATGCCAATTTAATTTGTGTCTTTATTTTATACTTTTGTATACTTTGCGGTTTTGTTCATGTTTATGTCTGGTTTGGTGACCCACTGTATTTGATAAGGGCTACTTGCATGAACATGAGTGGAAGGTTATTAACTTGGCTGAGGACAACATACCAAGTGGCTCTCATTGATTCCTCAGGAAAAGATGGGGCCTTATGAGCTGCTACCACGGTCATGGCGGGATTTTGATGATGTACTGATAACCACTGCTACAATGAGTTCATAAGTTTAACAGCCATGTCATGTTCAGAACACAGTGTTTTACAGAACCCTGTTTCATCCTCCTGCTCATGCATTCTTTTAGCCTGCTGTTCTGAGATGTTCCCTGGTCTTTGAGGCATGATATAGACTGTCTAAGTTGCAGGGAGCATTGGACAGGTGCTTGTTCTCAGCATATTGACCATTCATGGGCCTTTGTATCAGCCATTACCCACTGCAAGCCGAAGCTTTTCTGGCTAAGGCTGAGAGCAGCACTAATCCATGAGTATAAACAGAAATATTTAAATGGCAGTTAGATACCATGTCCATTTACCAAATCAACAGTAGTAAGCTCCCTCTTAGGGCCTATGGCCTCCTCAGCCATAAGATTTGATCAGGTTTATCACACCAGGAATGAACTCCTCCTGTGGAATGGGCCTAAAATGCAATCAGAAAGCAATTGGTTATCCCCATAATAGGCTACTGCACCAGTGCACATATCTTGACTGGTCCATGTCTCAATACCATACATGGTTTGCTGCCGGTTAATATCACTGATGACTTTTCTTCCTTAGAAGCCTGAATGGCACCCTCTAGCATGATGGAAGCTAGCTAGCCAGCAGGGAGAAAGCTTTTACCTTTATGTCTCTGTGTCTTACAAACTATGTGGTATCTTCAATGGTAGGCTAAAAGGGCCAAGTTCACCGAAATATGGTCAAAGTGTATCAGGCTTCTACTAAAGGGATGAAAGTTTCTAGAGAGTTAATTTAGAGCACAGTAACTATAATTAATAAAACTGCGTTTTGTGTGTGGAATTTATCCAGAGGAAAAGTGTTCTTATCACACACATGCAAAGGTGACTATTTTCAGCTCCTA
Source organism: Chionomys nivalis (assembly GCF_950005125.1). Taxonomy (NCBI): domain Eukaryota; kingdom Metazoa; phylum Chordata; class Mammalia; order Rodentia; family Cricetidae; genus Chionomys; species Chionomys nivalis. Next base: position 122,900,479 of record NC_080087.1, on the reverse strand, counting down.
GGGTGATGTATATTAAAACATCACATTGCAGATCTTAGAAATGCAGATTATTTATAAAATAAATGAATATGAAATTTTTAAATGCTTCCAGAAATAAATAGACCATATATTCTCTTTCATATGGAGAATCTAGTCGATATTACATGTGATATGTTGACACACGTGTGAGTGCAGTGTGACACAGAGAAGGGAAAACAAGGAAGGCAGATAGAAGAGGATGGCAAAGGACTGAGTACAGGCAATGAGCATTCCTCATGAAAGAGGATAGAAAGCTAACCGTTTCTCTAGTTCTAATTTTGTTATGGATTTCTGTTATTGTTCTGGTAGTGAATAGGTACATAAAATATAATCAACGTTGAAAGTGTAAAATTTAATATGAAGCTTCACAGTTTCTGTTTTGAATGGTAATTCTAACTTGACATGAGTTACTTAAGTTGTATAGACTTGGGGCCTGGTTATTTTTAGTGTGTGATGTTTATATTTACTTGATAGGATTTTAATAGAGAAGCTCACAAAAACTTTAAAATGCTAGAGCTAATTTCTTAAGTATCTCAAGAGCTAAAGTTTAGAAGTTCCTAAGAATGGACATATAACAACTCGTATTAAAGGATTCCCAGATTAATAATCTCCAGCCCTAGGTCAGGTACACACACACACACACACACACACACACACACACACACTTGCCCCTATGTAAATACATGTATATATTTTCAGAGCCCAGTATTTACTGGACTTTCGATATGTATTACAATTTCCAGACACCTTAACAGTGGTAGAGAAGGGCCAGAGGGCAAAGAAGCTAGAATAGTTGGCTCACTTGAAATTTATTCATAACTAACTTCTCACAAGCGTTCCTCAGCTTGAGGTACTTGATTTTCTAGCCTGAACCACCCACGTATCTGGCCAACATCATGTCTTGAATGCCTGAAGCCACAATCAAAGCCTTTGGCTCCCCGCTTTCTTCTAGCCTAGTACACAGATGTGAAGACACCACTGCCATCCCATGACTGGAAAGTCAAGGTCATGGCTGGAAATGAAGGCCCTGGAAAAGAAAAGGCCTCTGTGTGCCTGAGGGCCCCGGAGTTGTTGTTCTGACCTTAATGTGCTTATTTCTGGTTTTCCTGTTATGTTAAAAAATTGTCTTAGCCAGGTAGTGGTGGCGCATGCCTTTAATGCCAGCACTCGAGAGGTAGAAGCAGGCAGGTCTCTGTGAGTTCGAGGCCAGCCTGGTGTACAAGACTCCAAAGCTACAGAGAAACCTTGTCTCAAAAAATAAAAATAAATAAATCTTTATGTCTTTAAGGAATACAGATTTTCTATGAATTTTCAGGTCAAATTTTTTAAAAGAAAGAGAAAAATTCCAGTTCCAGTCTGTGATGGTTGTCCAAAGTTGACAATATGAGGAGAGATATCAAATCAGTTTGAAATTCTGCCTACCACAATGAGATTATCTATTAACATTTACTATTGGAAGGTAAATTGATGGCATCATAAACATCAGGCCTCACTGAAAGTTATTTCTCCAACCCCTTGATTGCTATCTCCTTTCATGTTGTCCCAGTTTCTGTATACTGTACAGTCTGCTCCCACAATGATGGAACCATTTCTTTGGCTGACCTGCCTCCTTAGGACAATTGATACACAGTTATAAAAAACACCCACTAAATCTTGCAAAAGAACAATGTAATGAAATAGAGAGAAGACAAGAGTAGATAGTCTGGCTACTAAGGTGACCTTTGAAAGGACAGCAGGAAGTTCAGACCAGATGCTGGGGGTCATGAAAAACTGACTGAGACATTCAACTACGTGAAGCCATGGACAGTGTAGCATAGCTGAGCTTCAGGGTGATCAATAAAAGAGCAGCAAAAAGCACGAGACTGCTGTAGATCTGAGATGTAACAGGAAGGTATAGATTCCAGAATTTGATGCCCAATTGAAGTTACTGAGCCAAGGACAGAGAAAAACACTAATGGTGTGTGTGTGGAGGGGGGTCCTAGACTAGATAACTCAGAAGACAGGGAGCAATCTCAAGAAAAGTAAAGAAGAGAATGTTCTGCTCATGATCACTAAGAAAGGCCTTAAGACAGATCAGTACTGAAAATGGAGGGCTGGAAAGGATGGTGCTAAAATGGAGGGGAAAAAGTCCTCCTCATATATGGTAGAGTAAGAATCATGGCAACGAGTTAGTCTTCTGAAGAAAGCTTACACAAACGGATGGTCAATATGCCACACCTATCTTAGGGATGTCACATGAGAATGCCAGTGTATACATGGTTTGGCCAACTCAGTCTGGCCCATGCATGCAAGTGTGCTTCTCTATCTGAGGGTACTCAGACTTTTCTTAAACTGCATATGATTCCTAGACTGACATTTTTGAAAGCGACCTAGAACCTTCACTTTGACATGTGATCCAAAGGAGCTGGAAAGTGGTTGTTTTTGTTTGTTTGTTTTACTTTTATTGATACTTTGTGGATTTCACATCATGACTTTCAGTCCCACTTATCTTCCTGTCAGTTCAAGTTCTCCCTCTGCTCTTGTCACCTCCCTCCTTAAATAAAACCAAATTTAAAAGAAAAGCCCAAAACTAAACCAAGCATAACAAAAATAAAAAAGAAGAAGAGAAGAAGAAAGAAGGAGAAGAAGAAGAAGAAGAAGAGGAAGAGGAAGAGGAAGAGGAAGAAGAAGAATCTTACTGTGGAAGCTGTGGAAGCTGTAGTGTGACCCGATGAGGCACACAATTTACTCTTTAGTCTATATGTTTACTTGCAAGCGTTCATTGCTCTGAATCAATGCCTTTGGTTTCTGCTACTCCACCAATAATGGGCTCTCACTGAGGCTCCCCTTGGATATCCTTGTATCATGAAGATCCTGCTGTTTTGGATCTGAAGGCTTGTCCCCTTTACCTGCTCCAACAGTTCATAGATTCTGTTGTGATGGAAGATGTTGCAATGGATCAACTCAGTTTTGGTTTTGGGACTGGGTGGTAGTTGGGTTGATCAGCTGGCCAGCTCTCCTTTATCTTAGAGTTCTCCAGCACTGCCTGGGTTAGCTCATACAGTACAGCCTACAACAAGTAGGTGAGTGCTTGTAGATGAGTCATGACTCCTTGTTTGTAGATGAGGTGGTTGTGGATGAATGGTGAGATGGCTGTGGATGAGTGGTGAGATGGTTGTGGATGAGAGGTCAGGTGGTTGTGGTGAGGTGGTTGTTGATGAGTGGTGAGGTGGTTGTGAATGAGCGGTGAGGTGGTTGTTGATGAGAGGTCAGGTGGCTGTAGATGAGCGGTGAGGTGGTTGTTGATGAGCAGTGAGGTGGTTGTGGATGAGTGGTGAGATGGTTGTGGATGAGAGGTCAGGTGGTTGTGGATGAGCGGTGAGGTGATTGTGGATGAGAGGTCAGGTGGTTGTGGATGAGTGATAAGGTGGTTGTTGATGAATGGTGAGGTGGTTGTGGATGAGAGGTCAGGTGGTTGTGGATGAGTGGTTAGGTGGTTGTGGATGAGTGGTGAGGTGGTTGTTGATGAGTGGTGAGGTGGTTGTGAATGAGCGGTGAGGTGGTTGTTGATGAGAGGTCAGGTGGCTGTAGATGAGCGGTGAGGTGGTTGTTGATGAGCAGTGAGGTGGTTGTGGATGAGTGGTCAGGTGGTTGTGGATGAGTGGTAAGGTGGTTGTTGATGAATGGTGAGGTGGTTGTAGATGAGAGGTCAGGTGGTTGTGGATGAGCAGTGAGGTGGTTATGAATGAGCGGTGAGGTGGTTGTGGATGAGTGGTCAGGTGGTTGTGGATGAGTGGTGAGGTGGTTGTGGATGAGTGGTCAGGTGGTTGTACATGACCTGTAAGGTGGTGGAGTAGTGGTTGTATATGAGGTGTCTCTCTGCTATTCTCCTCCTGCTGGGATGATTTATTGAATGTCGTCCTGGTGATTTGTAGAGCACCAGGAATGCAAGAGCTGGATTGTGGTGGGTAGTGGCGGGGGAGAAGAGACAAGATTTATATTCCGAACAGGGGATGCCAAGAGGGCACCTCACAATGGAAGTTATTCATAAAGTCTACTGGGACTCCAGGGACATGAACTATTTAGATTTGGCACATATTCTATCAGCTTAATTAGGGGTGACACCTAAGGTCACAGAGCAGAAACTGATCAAGTGACTTCAGGCTTGCTTCTTACCCTTTGGCTCTATGTGTAAAGTTATCTTGGTTTTAGGGGCTGCTCCCTTTGTTCCCATTCCCTCCTGTGTGCAGTTGGTAGAAATGACAACCTCCATTCTATCATTTATATTAGCCCAGAGATCTGGAAGCTGCCTTGAAAAATAATCTATATTCTATAAACAAAGGCAGCAGACAGACACAATGAATAAAGAAACAGAGGCCTCCTTTTCCCCCAGAATAGTTTATCCATCAGAACTTCTCCAACTAGCCTTTACTAAGCCTATATTTTGCTATAGGTACTACGAATATACAATTGTGAAGGTCATAAAGAGTTCCTACCTTCAAAGAGATGAGTACCTAACAAGCTACCAGGACAAAGAAAGATATGATAAAAGTATTGGCGTACATGAGTCTGGAAACTGGATAATACTTCTAACTGGTCCAAAGAGATACCACTCCTCAACATTTCCCTTGTTGTAGGAACCTTTGTTCTAGAAAGAAATCACAGGGCATGGAGATTTTTTTCTGCCACCAGCAGTCTCAGAATCAATCAAAAGGATAGTTTTTGTTTATAACTAGATGTTGTCCCTTACCTGAACTTAAGTCAAGAGTTATTGAACATGCTAGAGTGTGGCTGGCCTTCAGCAGCAATGGTTGCGAAACTTATGTGTTATGTGTGGTGACTCACACATGAATCCTGGGTGCTCTGAAAGTGTCCAGCATCTGAGAGGGGCTGTCCTCCTGCCTGAGGAGGATACGCCTGTGCTGGTGTCACTCCTGCTAGAGTTAAACAAAACTACATAGAGCCTACTAAACTATCCCCACCAGGCCAGGCAGCCATGACCCTGCATAGACCTCCATGACCTGGGGTGTCACAGCCCTTCCCACTGAAGGGCTGCTTTCCACTAGAGCTCTGCTCCTCCCCTGCCCCTCCCCTTCCTTTTTCCCATCTGTCCCTCCTCCCTTGTTACTTCTTGTTTCTCTCTTGCCTCAATGATCTTGTACTTCCTTCTCAGTGGTCCATTGATATAAAGGATGGCATTTTTTTTTTTTTAGATCAGATGACCTTCTCTGGAAACCAACAGCCTAAGGAAAAGGGTCTGCTACTTCTCCTATTGGAACCAGAAACCTAGGTAGATTTCCCATAGGATGTAGAGGTTAGCTGATGGCGTAAAAGATAAGACTGATCCAAGAACAGAAAGAGGTGACAATTTGTCATGGACAGCCATTTCTCTGGAGCAGCGACCACAGGCCATGTTTTATGTAAGGTCTTGGGCAGACATGAAGGCACGGAAATGAGAGCACAGACATGAGGGTATAGAATGAGCAAATAAAGCTTGAAAATTACACTAAAGAATTCAGAGTTTGCACTAGAGTTAAGGGCAGAGGACTGGTGAAGGCTATGCAGCAGACTCTGTTAGGTCTACTGTTGTGACTTCTGTATAGAGAAAGGATTGGAAAGGAGCAAAATTAGAGGTAAGGAGGCCGACTTGACAGTTATGACTTAACATGACCCAGGAAGAGAGAAAGCAGGTAGGTGTGCACACAAAACAGTGAACAAGAGACTTAGAAGCCAGAATGACGAAAAGACCAGGAAGAAGAAGAAGGTGGAGGAGAGGAAGGAGGAAGACAGAGAAGGAGAGACGAAGGAGAGAAGGAAGGGAGAAAGATGAGGATAAATCATGGGTACCCGGCTTGAACATCCATTGGTAATTGAGAAATTTGCAATGTGTAATGGACTGAATATTTGTGTTTCTCCCAAATTCTTGTGTCTCAATTCACAACATGAAGGTGTTAGGAAGTAAAAGTTTTGGCACATAATTGGTTATATGAAGTTATAAGAGCTATACCCTATGAGTGGATTAGAGCTGTTAGAAGAAGCAGTATGCCCAGGTGGTCAGAGATTGCCTCCTCTGCGGAAGGATGTGTGGAGAATTCGGTCCTTTGTGCAGAAAAGGGTCCTGCAAACATTTAAACCTGACCTTCCAGCCTCTGGAACTGTGAGAAATAAACACCTGTTACTAACATATCTCAATCTCTGACTTTGTTGCAGCAACTTGGACCGAATAGACGTCTCTTCGCAAAGAGAAGGTAAAACAGTCTTAGGTCAGATAGAAAGAGAGGACACCGAGAGACTGCCGGATGAGGGACTGGGTGGGTTGACAGTGGTGGTCAAAGCTAAAGGAAGTTTTAGGGGCCATCCACTTAAAGGAGGAATAGACAGCCCTAGCTGTACATAAGACACCAGGATGGTGGACAGAAGTGAGTGAGAATGGACCAGGAAAAGAGAAGGGAGGAGATGGACTGCAATGGGAGGAGTGGAGTGTCTTTGAGACATCTATACTTGAAGCAGCAAACACCTACCTTACTCTACCATGTCCATGGCCACTGTCATCCCAGTAGGGAAGAGTCCAAAGATACCTAGGTACATAATTCTGTCCTTGACACGAACTGTCATTTGTAGTCCAATGACAGTGGTACCTGGAGATGTCAATGTCCACGGAAGGGCCTGAGATCTATTACTGCATGGCTGAGAAATCACTCCGTGACCATGAAGAATCACATACACCTGCACTGGCTCTCCTGGTGATCTGAGTCCTCCTGATCTCTAATGGTAGAAGAACAATCCAAGAGGGTTCTTGGTTTGTCCGAAGCAACTGACTGGTGATGGCCCACCATCACTCCTGGTCTTGGAGTCCTGCTGTCTCTATCCTCCTGTCACTCATTTTTGCCCTTGTATTTTGTGTGATTCTAGTCTGTTCTGAAGCTGTGAGTCTTCGCCATTAAAACCAGCGGGAAAAATACTCCCATTGGAGAGAAGGAAAACAGCAAGACCGAATTCCTCTGGGACCTGGAAGGCTGTCCTCAGGCCCCCTCGACCTGTCAGCTTTTGCTTAGAGAAAACAGAGAGTCTAAGACACGGGCCATGTTTGTCCCTTCTGCACCCGGTGCTTGCTATTTCTGCTCCACACCATCACGGATAATGAGAGTCGACTGGCTTCTTGGGTTTCCTTTCTCTCTGCCACCGTCATTTCCGTTTGCTGGCTCTCCTGCTTTTTTAGCACAGAGTTGTTGTGCTTGGGCTCTCGTTTGCCAGGCAGTGATAAATTCCAAGAAAAACCCATTCTTATTGAATTATTTTTAGAATGCTATGCAAACATGTCTAAATGATGTGGCAACCAGTTCTGCTCTGAGATCTGGTTTTGGCTTCAGGTTAATTCAAAGAGAGAAGAGAAATGGAGAAAGCAAAGCCTCATACACTAAGGTGCTCTCTTTCATTTTGGGAAGCTTTTTTTTTATTCTATTTTTTTATACAAAAACTTAAGTTCCTTTTCTGCACCCAGACAATGGAGATACCATTCCACAACCCAATCTCTAAAAGTAGAAGGACAATTCACAAGAATTCTAGACCCACCCTAGGTACATTGGAATATACAGAGGGAAATTTCTCTGTTGGGTTCCCTAGCAGGAGACAGGCCAAGACAGCTTGAAAACTGTGAATGCCAATTTTGAAAGGACTTATTTCTGTAAGCTTGGGTCTTGATCTAAACTATATTGTCTTAGAAACTTTAAAAAGCAAAGCAACAGAAAGCTGAATAGCAATGACTGTGTTGTAGACACATGTCCTCTCCAGACAACCCTAAGAGGCCATTTAGTTAGGAACAAACTCCAATTTTGGTGGAGCCCACACATTCCTGACTCTAAGAGAGACAACTGCCGGGTTCATCTTTCCATATCTCATACTTTGTATTTGCCTTTTTAATGGAACATTCTCTTCCCCACACGTCATTCATTTTGGAAATTTGCGAAGTAAGCTGCTTGGGTAGAAGGTTACAGCCAATGGGCAATCTTGTTCCCAGCAAATAACCACCTCTCAGAAGCCAGGGCAGGGGTGTGGAGGGTGCAGAGGTGGAGTGAGCAGAATCCTGGACACATGATGTGATCACCCATTACAGTTGTAAGCAGTCTTAGATCTATCTATTATACAAATACAGGAACCACTAAAAGGCATTGTAACAGCTGAGTTTTGCGAGTCTCAATCTATCCATGACTAGGCCCAGAGCCTTAAGGTATGGGTCATAGATAGTAAGATACTTAATATTGTTAACCTGACAGGATCTACAATCATCTATGGCATGTTAGCCTCTGAGCAGATCTGTGAGAGACTGTCTAGACTAGGTTAACTGAGGTGAGAAGATTCGTAGTAACTGCAGACAGCATCATTCTGTGAGTTAGGATATTGGACAGAATAAAACGAGCAAACAAGCCAAACACAAGCCTCCATTTCTGTCCACTTTCTGCTTGCAGATATAATGTGACCTGCAGCATCAATATCCTGCCAGTATCCCTTTCCTTTCTCACCATGATGGAATGTGCCCTGAAACTGTAAGCCAAAATAAACCTTTACTTCCTTAAGTTGCTTTGGTCAGATATTCTGTCGCAACAATGAGGCACACAGCTAATGCAAGTCTCTAGAAATGCAAAACTCCATTTCATAATAGTTTCCTTATCCAAAATGCTATTCTATGTACATGTTCCTGACTACACAGAACAGAATTCATGGACAAAAGGGACTGCAATTTTTTGATGAAAACTTTTATTACAGCGACACAAAGGATCCCCCATTGTCGGGGAATTCTAATCCAGACTTTACTGGGCTCTCCTGCTGGCCCCATCTACATTTTCGGTCTTGTCCTTGTATTTACGTTCTGGCTTCTCTGGTCAGACCGAGCTTGAATTCTTCTCTATTCACTCTCGCTACGCCTTATATTCCTGCGATCACAGTGCATTCTTCCCATGAATACTCTCCTTACCCAGACCATGGCTCTATCCCGCTATTCTGCAATGTCTCCCTCAGGCTCTAACATCTCCACAATGTCTCCCTCAGCCTCCCGTCCCAGCGCCACCTAAAAGAACAAAGGCTCTTTTCAGAACCTCACAGAGCAATTTGAAGTGCTCTGATTGTTTGTATAAAATCACATTTCTGTTGTCTGTCACTTCAAAGCTCTCAGTCTCAAGTGCTCCTGGGGTCCCTTAGCTCCTTCTTCTGCTCCTGTTCATCTGTGGTCCGTTTCATAGGAGCACATCTGGCCAGTCCTCCCTTCCTGCCCATGTTCTGAAGCTTTTGACTTTTTTCCCCACAAACCCTGTTGCTGTGGAGATATTAGATTCAATGGCATAGGCATAGTCAGTAATCAGCAAGTAGAACTCTACACAGAGAGAGACAAAGAGACACACAGAGAGAGACACAGAGAGAGACACAGAGACACAGAGAGAGACACAGAGAGAGACACAGAGAGAGACACAGAGAGAGACACAGAGAGAATTCTGAGGTCTCTAAGACAGATGTCCACCCATGAAAGACAGAGACATTAAACAAGTTCTTCTCTGTTCTCCTTCCCTTGCCCAGCACACACTTTCCTAAAGCTGTCTCCTAAAACAATGCTGTGGGACCAGCCCCTTAGTCACACTATTATCTCAGGGTGTCCAGCTCAGTAAACAACTCTTGACCATCATTCTTCTTTCCCCCCTTGATCCCTTTCCTCTCATCCATCCTTTCCTGGTTTTCTATCCTCACCCCCATAAGAAACCAGCCTAGAGATTTTCGCACCTGGCTCTATTTTCTAACACCACATTTTAAACACAGTCCTTGCTGTGTGTCCCTTGCTTCCCCTGGCTAGGCAACCTCATTATTACGCATAGATTCTCTGTTTCCATCTCTGTACTTCAGTGTTTGAGATGAGCACCTGCCATAGTGTGAGTGCCCAATAAATGCCAGGGGAAGAATGAATGACCGCAGATGTCAGAAAATGTGTCAATGAGAACTTGGCGTCCCCAGACTGACACACAGGGTGGATGAATGGGAGCGAGCTTAGTCTCATGTTGTCACTTCTGTTCTTCAAGACAATGACTCGTAATACACTCAAGGGCTGGTGGCTACAGTGGGGCACAGTTTAGTCAGGGACAGTTTCTTCTTTGTCCGTGTATAATAGTGTGCACAACGGTTCAGGATGCAGAACCAATCAGCCTCTTGAACTAGGAGAGAAGGCAGCTGGGCACTGGGAAGCAGAGAATAAGGAAAGTAAATGGAGGGACCTCCTTGGATGTAAAGCTGATGAGAAGCCCCAAGAATAATATGAGCACAGGAGAAAGGCAAATTTGAACGGGACCAAAGAAGATTTGCATCCTCATTAGAACAGCAGGATCCAGGACCCAGATGATCTCAGCAAGTCTACCAAGAGGAAGTCCACCTGAATGAGCAGAAGGGCCTGTACACCCTACCACCTCTAACAGCTATACGCTTGCATCATCGTTCACTGTGCCTAGAAGATTGGGAATCTCTCCTTATATCCAGACCAGCAAGGGCATGACCACAGTGGTCAGCATCCGTAAGTCTGCATAGGCCTGTTTTCAGCAAAGGCACATGTGGAAGGGCCGGGAACAGTACTGACTCACTCAGGCAAACGAGACCCCCAGGTTTCCTGTCAGACTTGCAGTTTAGAGGTAGGACAGTGTACTTTGGACAGGATGTCCAGAGCTCTTGGACCTCAAGAGAGTAATCCTACCCCACCTGCTAATGAGGACTCTGTCAGTTAGTTTCAGCTAAAAAGATAGGCCCACATTCATAACATGACAAGGTGATTCCTTCTGGTCATTTCAGAACTTGCGCAACACATCTGCAATGTGGTTATTTTGGGGGGGGGGGACGGGGGGGGATCCAGGTGCAGCCTGGTCTTGTCGTGGAAGTGTGATCCAAACAGAGGAAAACAAAACCAGAGATGGGAAAAGATGGGGGATGGGTAAGCGCACCTGCAGTCAGAGGAGGAGGTCATTGCTAAGGATGCAAGCCTGGAAGCTCTGAGTGCTGGGGAGAAAGCCACCAAGGCAAACAGGAGAACTTATTTATCCTCCGTGTCCCCGGGAGAAGGTGGGGTTGATCTTCAGAGTCTAGTGGCTTGTAGCACCTTCGAGCCAACACTATTAAAAGTGCCTGCTTACACTCAGTGGGTAGCAAGGTGGTTACACAACCTCTGCCTTGCCGTCCAACCCCGCAGATGCTGGCAGCTCTCGTTTCACAAAATGCTATTTTTAAAACAAGCCGATCTCCCCCTCACTATAGCCCAGAGGAAGGAACTGCTTGCCTCACCAGTTGTTGGCACCACAATGCTTTGCGGTAGATGTCTTCTGCTGTCACCCTGTCCTGATTGAGATTAATCATCCCAGTGCAAGTGAGTCACTCAGAAAGGATGGAAAGATGGTAATTACCCCCCTCCCCACCCCCCCTGCCGCCAACTACTTCAATGTTTGTTCTGAAAGATCCAGAAGCATCAGGAGTGGAACGCAGGAATTTCAAGCGTGGAACATGCTATAAATGAGAGCAAGTGAAAAACCTGTCACGGGTTCTATGTTTGTCTTCAGAAGAGCATGCCCTTGGCTGCTGGTCCTGGGGTCTGGGGCTGTTCCAGGCGGAGGGCCTTGACCTGAACTCTCAAAACTCACAGCTGACCTCGCCCTGCCCATAGGTACCACCTCCCATTCACAGAGTTGCCCCCACAGTCCCTGGTGGAGCTCGTTTGAGGTGGATAAATAGTCTGTAACTATGAGAGAAACTTGGAGATAAAGCATGTAACTATGAAACCCAGGGCTGTATCAAGAAGTAAATAAATATTATTTCAAGATCATCTTTCCCTTGCCAGACAGGTTTATTGGTTCGGAATGCTTTTTCCAAGACACAGATTCACACATCTCCTTGGAGTGTATCTCCCAGACTCCCTACTTCCTAGTAAGCTCCGCCACCCCCTGAACTTCCTTGTTGACAAAAATGAACCTAGATGAAGCAGCTTAGATGGTTTGGGGGTATTTATAGGATAGTTATAAAACCCTCATCTGAAACCATGACCACTAATCTGGGCTCCAAATTGAAAACATTCATCACCTGTGCTTTTGTAAGGAATGTAGAGCTTTGCCGGTTCTGTGCACTCGGTAGGAATTGGGTTGTCATGGCCGAATCGGGAAAGAAGTAGGCAGATTGTCAGGAGCCTGAAAAACACAGCATCTGGGTCAGAGAGCATGGCACACCCAGTATCCACTGGCAGATGAAGAGTGAACGTGGCTAAGAATTCCTACCAACAAGTTGCATGGCCTGAGATAAACTCTATCTGCTTTCTGGCCACCAGAAAATATCCAGTTTGACAGAGGAATTCCCCACTCTTCTAACTCAGGTCACCTCTTTCTGTCCCAGGATCCTGGAGGATGTGCGTGTCTAGAGGCTGGCATGACCTTCCCTGTCTCTGATGAGTCGATTTGGAGACAACCCTACCCTGCCCTGCTCTGCCCTGTCCTACCCTGCCCTACCCTTCCCTATCCTACCTTGCCCTACCCTTTCCTACCCTTCCCTGTCCTACCCTGCTCTACACTGCCCTACCCTGCTCTATCCTACCCTATAGGGACCTACCCCAACTTACCCTGCCGTACCCTTCGTTATCCTTCCCTTCCCTGCCCTACCTTGCCCTACTCTGCTCTACCCTGCTCTACACTGCCCTACCCTTTCTTATCCTACCATTCCCTACCCTTCCCTACCCTTCCCTGTGCTGCCCTTCTCTACTTTTCCCTATCCTACCCTCTTCCCTGCTCTACCCTGCTCTACACAGCCCTACACTGCCCTATCCTACCCTATAGTGAACTACCCTGACTTACCCCACCCTACCCTTCCTTATCCTACCCTTCCCTATCCTTCCCTACCATTACCTGCCCTACCCTGCTCTACCCTGCCCTACCCTGCCCTACCCTGCCCTATCCTACCCTATCCTACATCTAAATTTTGGACTGGGTGAGCTTAAGCTCTTTCTTCAGCCTGGTCTTTAACGACGTCTAAGAGAAAGCATTCCCTCCATTGGCTCTAATACAGTGCTGCATCTAATTCTGTCTAACCCAGGTCATTGTGAAAAATCCGTCTGCAGAGACTTGCCATCCAAACAGTAAAACAAATGCAGTCACTCTATTAGTAGTGTGTGTACCAAAGGAGCCTCATGTAGCAGTCCTACTTGGGAATACGCAGCATAAAGGCAACATCATGGAAGAAAGCCTCACCAGATGCCCAAACCTGTGGGTCAGCAGACACCCAAACCTATGGGTCACCAGACAACCAAACCTGTGGGTCAGCAGACACCCAAACCTGTGGGACACTGGAAAACCAAACCTGTGGGTCAGCAGACATCCAAACCTGCTGGCCTCTCTATCAGGCTTTCCAGCCTCTAGAACTTTAAGAGATAAAACTCTATTCTTTTTTAAAATTTATTTTCATCTAATTTAATGCAGAGATCTTTTTTAACATAGCAAAATAAAATACAGGAATATAAAATAAAAGCCGTCTTATCAAAGTTGCAAGACAAGCCAACAGAAAAAGAAAAGAGCCCCCAGTGAAGGTACGAGAATCAGAGACCAACACATCTAAATAGCTGGGAGCCCCATGAGTGTACTAAACTGGAAGCTATAGTACATAGGCAGGGAACCTGGTGCAGACCTACACAGACCTTGCGCACGCTGCTTCGGTCTCCCTGAGGTCACATGCACTCTGCTCAATTGTTTAGAGGACCTTCTTCTTCCCATCCCTTCTTCTCCCTACTCCTTCTTCCTCTCCACCCCTTCTTCCTTCTCTTCTGTGGGGCTCCCTGAGTTCTGTGGAAAGGGATTTCATGGAAACATCTTGTTTGGGGGTGTGGGGAGATTCAGCTGTGGGTCTCTGTATTTGTTCCCATCTGTTGCATGAAGAAGTCCCTCTGATGATGGCTGAATAAAGCCCTGATCTATGAGTCTAGCAGAATATCAATAGGAGTCATAAAATTCTATTGTTTATAGAGTACTCAGTCATGGGTGTTTTGTTACAGCATTACAGAATCCACTAAGGTAGCCACCATATATACACTCTGTCACAAAGTGATTGATCATAATGCAAAGGTATTGCCTCCGTTTCAGTTTATTTGAAAACAGTATCTGGATGCATTCTTAAGCTATCGAAAATATAAATTCAAAGACACATGTATCCTCAAATATATCATTAAGGAATATTGTAATTCTTTTTACCTTAGTCATTAATATCTTTATGATACTCTTCTTACGTCATCTATGTTCTCTCTCCCTCCCGCCCTCCCTCCTCACCGCAATCATATGAAAATCAGCTAATTGGATCTTGATCGCGAGAAGCTTCTGCCCCTATTTCCCAGTGGCATTTGCCCTGACAGTCTACCCCCTCCCTCCACCGCCAGGCCTCTGACTTGCTTAAGAAGGAGCAGATATCATACTAAGAAATCTCCATATCCTTACCAGACCAATTCTTTCCTTTTAGGGATAAGAAAGCCGAGGCGCTGAGATGCTTAAGACATCCCATCAGAATCTCAAAGCCAAACAGTTCAGATAAGCCCGTTAAATCTGCTACACGTCTTTCCCCCTCAGGGCTCACCCAGGCACCAAGATTTCTACAGACCATTTGGGAAGCTAGAACCATTTGGACAACAATCTTCACTTAATAATCAACCCAAGCTTCCCTGAAATGGAAGTTTAGGAGATACCGAAGCAGGCAAATGATCAAGGGATCTGTAGGCGAATAATAGTCCCAAAAGACAGGGTTCTGTGACCCAAGTTGTGCTCCCAAAAACTCAAGGCATGCTGGGTATTTTGCTTTGTTGTTCCTTGTTGACCTAACCCCTTCGTTGTGACTCCGCTTCTTGTTTTTGTGGGAAATAGAAAGATCTGGAAAAGCACAGGAGGCATTTTATTGGTTAGGAATTGGCAAGCCCTCATAGTCCTTCTTCATCGGTATGCTGAGCCACTGGTGGAGATGAGTCTTCACCTCTTGGCTCCCCCCGGAGCTCTGTAAATTCACGCTTTTTAGATTTTACACAGCAGTTTATGGGCTATGAAGAGGGGAAGCTGGGAAATGTGTCATCGGGGGCTGCACTGAGTGATGAGAATCGTCTTGGCGCTCCTTTTCTTCCCTCACAGTATGGGTCTTGTAAATGTAGATTTAGACTCCCTGGGGGAGATGGGAAAGGGGACTTGGGGGGCAAGAGCATAAAGGCTGTGAAGAGACCTTTGGGAAATCTGAGACACTGTCTGTCTCTAGTCAGCTTGGTTATCTGTGGGCAAGAGAATGCTCTGCGGATAATCCTCGCTGTCTGTCAAGAGGAGCAAAAGGGAATATGACCTGTGATTTTAGGTGGCGTTTCTCAACGCGGTTTATGGGTTCATATTTTGAGAGGAGCATTTAGGTAAAATGTGGAGGCCACTAAGGAACTCAATACAATAAAATTTCCAACGCTCTCCAACTTCCCTGGAGCATCATGACCTATACACAATATCCCTATAGCAGCCAGAAGGTCACTGAGAGATGGCAAGTGACGGAGATCCGGCCTGACGTAAAAAGCTTTTGAAAAGCTAACTTTGAGAAAAATGTTATTTGTAGGATAGCTAAGCAAAGGACAAGATAGAGTGATAGAATGTTATTGATAGAGTGAAGTTGGGGAAAGAAAAAAACCAGACATTTTATAAGTTTTACTGACTCTTTTAACACGACTAGAGCAGATGGAAGGTGATAATGAGAACTGAGAAATGGGGTGGTGAGTTGAAAAATTCATCATCATCACCATCACCACCAGCAGCACTTAGTGAATATATAATAAAAGTTCACTGGATGTCAGTAATTTTCAGAGTTCTTTCTGATAATTGCCTTCCTTAGTCCAGTGGTTTCATGTGGGTAGCAACCCCTTTGACAAACTTCTATCTCCGAAAATCCTTCCATTACAATTCATTAAAGTAGCAAAATTACAGTTACGATGTAGCAACAAAAATAATTTTATGGTTGGGAGTTACCATATGAGGAACTGTATTAAAGGGTCACAGCATTAGGAAGGTTCAGAACCTCTGCCTTAGTCCTTACATATGCTCTTGTTAGATAAAATAATTGTTGCTGTCTCTTACAGGCTAACAGAGTGGGAGACCCACACAGCCTGCCTCCTGTGTACAGGAATAGCCAAGAGAAGAAGTCTCAATTTCTGCAATGGCCCACACCCAGCCTCTATAGACCAGAAACCCTCAGAGGAGCTGGGAGCCTGCTCTGATTTCCTACTTTGGAAATTTTGTTTGTCTCCAACATGTACTGTGTGTATTGACTACTGGATCCACTGTCACGCACTAAGTGTAACATGTACTGCGTGTACTGATTTCTGGGATTCACTGTCATGCTTTGGTTCATGAAGACCAACCAAACCCAGCCTCCTTCCCTAGCATTTAGGAATCACTAATCTGAATTAAAGTCCTGATTTTTTTTCTCCTCCCAAATAATAAATGAACTAATGCTAGCATCTGGGAGAACCCAAAGGAGAGAAAGTGTTGTAAGGAGACCGCTATTTAGTTCCTGGCCACTGAGCCTGAAATAATCACACAGAAACTGTATTAATTAAATCACTGCTTGGCCCATTAGTTCTAGCTTCTTATTGGCTTACATATTACATATTAATTTAATCCATTTCTATTAATCTGTGTTTCGCCACAAGGGCTGCATGACTTCTCCTTAACTCCGTGTCTTTTCTCCCAGCATTCAGTTTAGTTTTCCCTACCTAACTAAGTTCTACCTTGCTATAGGCCAAGCCAGTATTTTATTCATTAATCAATAAAAGCAATACATAGACAGAAGGACCTTTCACACCAAGAAAGAACAAAGGTGGCCATTAGAGGGGGGAAAATAGACCTGTTCGCAAAATATTTTATGGCTAATCCTGAGCTCCTAGAGCCTCACCGTTCCTTTAATACAATGTCCTTGTTCAGACTGAAGAGACTTGTGCAAGAGATGGAGCCAATTGACCAAATCCTCTACCTCTACCCCAGCCTCACCCAGCCCTGACCCCTCCAGAAGGTATTCTGAGTGGAACTGGAGAGGACTTGAGTTCTCTGTGGGTGGTAGGCAGGAGGGAAGGTGGCCTCATGGGAAGACTTGGGGTCAGCTCCTGTGAGTCACTGCCAAGAGTGACTGTCTACACAGCTCACTGGGCATCAAGTGGTATGTGGGCAAATCTTTACTGTTCCTTGAGTTGTGCTATAAGACCCTGATGTTTCTAAGAAGCATCTCCCACCAGATGAACTAGTAATGGTGTTTTATAGCCAAAGGAGATGAGAAAGGGAAAAAATTAATATTACCACAAAAGCAAACTGGCAAAATCAAACTGGGAAAATTCTACTAGAGAAGCACAAAATGTGATAAAAAAAAAAAAAAAAAACCAACATAGACTGTTGGGGGCATGTGTGTGACCGTTAGAGATGTGGGCAAGGGGGTGGGTAGTTCGGCTAGCGGACAATGCAAACTTGGAGTCTGAAAAGGAGTAGGAATTCAGCCTCCTTCCTGAGGCAGGGACCATGTGTTTAGAGTAATAGCAGCCTGGGATTGTCCCAGGCATCGGCAAACAGGCACAGAGCCAGAAGCCATGTATTTTCAAGTCAGTTCCCAAATCCCTTGAATTATCCAGCGTTTTATTTGCCCTTAGAGTGGACCAGCATTACAGATCATAAACATTTCACTCTAGCATTAAGTTCTGGGCTGTGCCTCCTTCCTGCTCGCTGGTAGCTAGCCTCCCACCAGCTTTCTTTAACTTAGCCTGTCTATAGAAAAGATATGATCTCCACTTACTTGAAGCCGAAAAAGAAGGGAAAAAGTGGCTTTTCAAGTGTCACTCTGTCTTCGATCCTTCTTCAGAGTTGAATATAAGTGTCCTAATATTGGGAAGCTGGAGTGACTGCCCTGGAGAGGTCCAGATAGCAGCCTCTGAAACCTGCAACTCTGCTGCCTTCCATATCAAAAGGGACTTTTGGAGCTAGGATTACATTAAAGATCATGAGATGGAAAGACTAGCTTGGATTGTCCAAGCAGGCTGGGCTTCATCAGAAAGGTCTCTAGAGAAGGAAGAGAGGGCAGAGGAGACAGAAGGAGCTGGAGTCTGGAGAACAGGCCTTCAGTCCCGCTTTGGGAAATCAGCTCTTTGTAGCAGCTTCTCCTCCCCCTCTCCCACATCAGCCACCTCTCCTGCAGAGCTGACATCCCCACAACTGTATTGAGTTAGATGAGTCTCCAGCTGATCCTGTTAGTGTTGGTAACCCCAAGCACACTTGGAGGCAGGGACCATGCCAGCCCTGCTTCCTTCTGAATTCCCAGCACACAGCATGTGCTCAATAAATATTTGTTGAATAAATGAGCAAATGAAATGGTGAACAGGACCCAAGCCCCCTGGGTTCCGAGTGTTCTTTAGTATGGGTGGAAGCCCAGCAGGCCATGAAGAACCCTGCTGCCTTGCCCTTTGCTTCTTGTTTTCACATCTTGCTTGGACCAGCATATTTATTTATCTTTGCATATGGTCTTAATACATTTCTGCTGAGAGAACAGCAATATCTGTACCTCCAACCAGTGGCACAAGGAGTTTGTAGGAATGGAAAATTTCCTTTCTCTGTGTTATGATTTGTATTCACATTGCTCTGATTTTTAACTCTTGACCCAATGACTCTACTGTACAGTGGTCTCTGTTGTTAGGGGAGAGATCCAGAAGACCTTCTCAAATGTGAAAGACCATCCCGCCAATCAAAAGCCAGGATTCCAAGCTCCATGTTGAAACACCCCAGAGGATTCCATGTTCAAATCATCCCCACAACTGCTGTTGGGGAGCACTTCAACTTTGCTGTGTTCCTACTTAATTTCTAGTGGGAGTGGTGGATGAGATTACAGATAACCAGCTCTACATATTCTATAGCAGTAGACACTCTCAACACAGATGGCGATGGCATACTAATTACACATATAACTCTGAACACTCACACATTTGGCATTCACAACTTGCTGGGCAGACAAACCTTGTATGGCTCAGGTCTTGAAGTGCTTTAGTCACAAGGAAATTATCCACTGGGGCACCTGTGGTCCCATTCTTGTTTCCTTCCTCCTCTTATGTTGGCAGAGCATAGACCTGGGTCAGTGTTTTCTAGAGGCATGAACGGACACCTTGCTTTTCTCCCAAAGAGTTTGAGTGTGTGTGTGTGTGTGTGTGTGTGTGTGAGAGAGAGAGAGAGAGAGAGAGAGAGAGAGAGAGAGAGAGAGAGAGAGAGAGAATGCGTTTTGTTCTGTGTTTTGTTTTAATTGACTTCCTGGCAGTACCTGGCAAATGAAGAGACTTAAATTTACAACCCAGACATCCAGTTCCATTTCAACAGCCTTTCCTTTCCAGAGCCCCCCAGTGGAGCCCTAGAGAAGAAGGTTGAGGACAGTGAGGATCAGAGTTCTATGTGGATGGTGGACATGTAGCAAGGCCTTTGGGTCTCTTCAGGCAAAAGAAAGTTAGCATAAAAGAAACCAAGCCATGCCCGCTCAAGCCACAGGAAGTGTTGATAATGAATACAAACAAAGGGGCAGTGAGGGAGGCCAGGAATTTTCTTCTTGGCCCAGCTGCAGTCCCATAAACCAGAAAGAACCCCAAAACTCAAGTAATTTGGGTATACCCCTGAAATGGCAACCAGTCCAGTCCGGGGAGGTTTATAGTCCTCAGGCTGTTTAAAGAAGCAAAAGTCCTGAGAATCCACATTCCAGGCCCGTTAAAGAAAGGTTATTTAAATACATTTAACATTTCTTTATTAAAAGCAAACAGGCAGGATATGAGCTCCATTGAAACTTTCCAAGGAAAGAACATTCTGGCATTCTGTGTGGAGAAATGATTGCCTTGTGTGGGAACCAAGGGCCCAATTCACGCTGAAGGTGGCCACACGTGGTGTGTTTTTCTTACAGGACCATGGGCAGATGGAAGAATTTTTCATTAAAATTGCAACTGAATTTCTCTTCCTGCTTCGTTGCTCTCCAAGCTAGAAAGAGGCTTGGGGCTAATTCTCAGAGCAGGATTGCTTAGAGCATGCCCCTTTGGGTAGGCAGGGCTTCCTAGTGCCTCTCAAACAGTCCTGCAAGGATGACAGGGGAGCCTCCCTTCCCTTAAAAGATAGAACTCCCTGTGGGCATTCAGGGCCTGAGTTAGAAGTACTAATGGACACTCCTAGCCAACGTCATTTTCTCCACACCCAGAATGCAGTCTGCCCTAGGAGAGTCTCAGGTGTGTGAATATGGACAGCCAACTTCTGCTCACATTTTTTGTAGCTCTTCGGCCATTCCTGTGGCCCCAGAGTGAGTGTGATAGCAAAGAGGAGCAGCTTGTAGATAGAACACTAGGGAAAATCCAGTGCAGGCCTGGGGAGCCGGCTCAAGATATTTACCAGGGTCTTTGTCAACACCAGCCTTGAAGGACCCAGGTTCTGGTCGCACCCATCTCCAGAGCCCATATACTCTTAAACTACTAGAGGAGAAGCAAAAGGAGACTCTCAGAGGTGCTGGACCCTAGGCAAGGCTCTGCTCATCTGAGTTAGCAAAAATCATTGTTGGGTAAGTTTTGTAATTATCCCAGAGCCCAAGGTCCTTGCACAGGGTCTGTCGTCTTCCCAGACCCTGTGTCCCCGTCCTTCCCTCTGGTTCACCTCTTGCTCTGCATTACATCAGTTCACTGCACACGCGT
Source organism: Chionomys nivalis (assembly GCF_950005125.1). Lineage (NCBI taxonomy): Eukaryota > Metazoa > Chordata > Mammalia > Rodentia > Cricetidae > Chionomys > Chionomys nivalis. Next base: position 122,879,742 of record NC_080087.1, on the reverse strand, counting down.
GAAATTCCCCACTTAAAAGATGTTTAGGGAGAACACAAAGAACATTCATTTGCAGGGTACTGACCATCACTTTCATATCTCAGCTTCCTCCTCCCACTGAAGAAGAAGACAGTTCCCAGCCCTGTCATCTATAAGAAGTTTGCAGATAATGGTTTAGAGCTTAAACCTTCCCTTGGGAGACTACCCTCCAGGAGGATGATAAATCAACCCAATAAAACCTCTGTGGAGCAAAATGTTCTCTTTGTCCATACAAACACACACACACACACACACACACACACACTTCAGGGCACATGTGTCAGTGCACAATCACATGCATCACTGGTGTGTAACAAGAGAGAAGAGACACACCCTAGTTGAGCTAAGACACACTAAAGGCTGAAGATCAGCACAAAGCTCTCTGAGTTGTCCCTCCTCTGTCTGAAAGCATCACTGTTCTATTTTGGATATTAAAGGTCTGGATCTTAGGGAGTAGTAGCTCTGCATCATCAATCACCTATACTTCGATTCATGAACATTTTATTCTTTGCCAAAAAAATTACTGAAGTTGGCTTCTTTTTTACACAGTTTTGAGAATTCAGAGACAGAGACAAAGAGACATGGTGACTTGCCCAGGGACAGAACCTGTTAAGAGCCGGGGGATGATGCGAACACAGCGCACAACTGCAATGGTTGTGCTCTCTCCGGCCGATTCACTCAAAGAAGCAAGTTCATCAGACACCAGGATTGCTTACACACTATGGCTTAGGGAAAATCTGTTGCCTCTTCTTTCTGGAGTGTGGTCCCTTGCTGTTACCTATCACCTCAAAAGACTCTACGCCAGTGGGTGCTGTGGCTTTATTTTGCTTAGACTGCATCTCCCAGAAATTCGTTGCTGGAAGAATGGTCCTCAGTATGGCAGTGTTGGGAGGTGGCAGTCACCTTTAAAGAGGTGGGATTTAATATAAGGGAATTAGGTCACTGGGGTCCTGCCCCTGAAAGAAAGGATGAGGTTCTCACTGGAAGACTGAAATGGATGTGGTTGCATAATTGTAACCTGAGCACTCAGGAGACTAAGACCATTCAATACGAGTTTGTGTCCAACCTGGGCTACATAGCAAGGCTGTGTCTCAAAGAATCAAGGGCTAGCCCCTTACTGCTTTGTATGTATGTCTGTCTGCTGTCTGTCTCTCCCTCCCTCCCTATATTATCATGTATATGTTTCCTCATGCACAGGTTCCCATCACGATCCCATCTGTCATGAAGTCCTTACCAGAGGTTAAATAAGTGGAGCCACCTGATCTTGGACCTTCAGCCTCTACAACAGAAAGCTTCAGATATTTTGTTATAGAAATAGGAATCTAATACACTGAACTATTACAATGTGTTAGGCACATACAGGATGCGCTCCATCTCAATATATAGCTGTTGCTAAGATAGTCAAGTTTAGGATAGTTCAGCCTCTCTCATTTACTCACACACAGGTAAGAAACAAAAGCGTGTATTTTTTGTTATATTCTTCTCTCATACAATACATCCCTACACAAGTGTCCCCTTTCTCCTCCCCTATCCCCCTTCCTCCTTCTCCAGATACGACTCCTCCTCCAATGTTCCCCTTCAGAAAAAACAAAAAACAAAAAACAAAAAAAAAAAACAAGCTTCCCAGAGATATCAATCGAATACGCATAACAAGTTACATTAAGACTAGGCACAAGCCCTCAGATCAAGGCTGGACAAAGCAATCCAACAGGAGAAAGAGGATCCCCAAAGTAGGAAAGAGAGTCAGAGACAGCTCCCACTCCCGCTTTTAGGAGTCCCACAAGAAAAGCAGCCTACACAGCCATAATGTATCTGTAGAGGACACACAGCAGACCCACGCAGGCTCTGTGGTTTTCTCTTCAGTCGCTACGGGCCCCTAAGAGCCCTGCTTAGTTGATTCTGTGAACTACCTTTTCTAGGTGTTCTCCTTGACTCTTCTGGCTCCTATAATCCTTCTTCCCCCTGTTCTGTGGGGTTCCCTAAACTCTGCCTAGTATTGGGCTATGGGTCTCTGTATCTGCTCCCATCCTCTCTGATGGTGATGGAACTAGGCACTGATCCCTGAGTATAGCAGAGTATCATGAGGAATAAGTGCGTGTGTAACATTTTATAGGATCGGGTCTTGGGGTGATTTTCTTTGTACAGCAACATTACTCAACCTTCGAACTTAGCATGAGCCACAGTTTTACCCCTTGTTGTTTGCAGAGCAACATGCATCACCATCAAACTTTCCTGCTGTTTTAACACTTAACCGGAATGCTGATGTCTCACACTGTAGATTTCCTACTGCACTCCACGTCTGGTACCGACACTCATGTTAGTCAGCCTTATTCTTTTAAATGTAGCAATAAACCAACCCCGAGTCTCGGTGGTTTACAACAACATCCTTTTACTTCACGCTGACCTTTGTGTTGGCTGCAGCTCTTTTCCACCGGCCTGCTTCAATCCAAGATCCACACCAAAGGAAAAACCCCTCCCTGCCACATACTGGTTTTTTTTGTTTTTTTTTTTTTGTTTTCTTCAAAAGAAGGAAAAGAAAGACATAGCCTGGCCTTGCCTTTTAAAGCTTCTATCCTGTGTAGCCTTCGTCATCTCTGCCCGCTTCTAGGGCAGATATGAGTTGTAAAGCCACATCTGATCCTATCGGATTCTGTCCACCAGGTGGAGATGAATTGGGAAGGGCGAGGCCACATCCCTGCGAAATGGCAACCTCTTCCTGATCGCTCAGGAAGCTCAAAATGCCATCTACTTCCATTCCAAATGGCAGCTACAGACGAATGCTTTCAGGACAATGTGCCATTTGCCACACTATTTGACAAGTCTTTTGGGAGCAGGAATTGTCTCTTATCTTATTCTGTATCCTCAGGACAGTTCCTATATCCTTGTATAGTATTCATTATGCCTACTTTAAAAAGGTGTTGAATAATAAGACATGAAACTTAATTTTGAGAAGCGAGGCATAGGAGGAGCCAGCTGTGGAAAACATAAGCTGTCTTCAAAGTCAAGGTATAGCTACACTAAATACACAAGAAGGAACAAAGAGCACACAACTGCATCTTCAAGTCTAAAGTTTTACAGACATGCCCTGCATGGAGACATAAATCTGGTGGTAGCTAGTATATCGATGGTGTTGGACACCCTGACTCTTGCTGACATCAGCAAGGGAGACAAAGGAGAAAGATAAGTTGGTCATGATGGGCTTCCCATTTCCTGTGTCTCCATTCCTTACCTGTCCAAAGACTGTAAATCCAGACCTCAGATGTTAATTGGAAAGAGTCCGTAATAGATCTCGGATGGATGTCCTGAGCCAACCTTGTGTGATGGAATGAGAGGGTGCAGTCAGCCTTGGAGATCTGACTTTACTCCCTGGGCTTAGCGCTGCGTAGAGCTGTGTTGCATTCTTAGGGAGACCTTCAAAGGAACTTCCCTTCCACCCTGGACTCCTGCTGTGTGGATCATCCCTTCCATATGTTCACCCTCCATCTATCATGTCTGTAGAAGGTTGAATTTGTACTGAATGAGTAATAGGGACCTGGGAAGTGACATATGCTTTTTTTTTTCTTAATCTAAGTCTATCCACACCACAACCCAGACAAGAAGGCAATGATTCCATACACAGATGACATATCTTCAGTGCAAAGAGGTTAGGTGCTATGCTCAAAGTTCCAGCCAGTAAGAAGTAGAACAATGGAATGTGAATATCTCTCAAGAAAGAGTTCGCATGCCCCAACGAGTTTCCTCAAACACAGAATCCTTCTGAGCTGCCTGTCTTGGAAGAATATATTCATACATTATAGATAAAAAACACTCACAGTCATTATATTTATGTTCATGTATAGGCATAGGTATATTTGGAATTGAAAGAAAGCAGGGTTGTGGGGTGGTTTGCTGCACAAGTGTGAGGAAGCTGAGTTCAAGTCCCAGCTTGAACATACCAAGCTAGTGCTGGTAGCTTGTGCCTATAACCCAAGTGCCAGGGAGATGAAGACAGGAGGATTCCTAGAGCTCCTTGGAGAGTAAATCTAGCTAAATTGGTGAACTCTAGCTTCAGTAAGAGACTCTCAAGAAAAATAATGTGGAGAACAATGAAGAAAGACACCCATTGTCAGCATCCAGTCTCTTTGCACACGAACAGACAGACAGACAGACAGACACACACACACACACTTCAATACAATACATAGTTCTCTGCATCACACATGATAAATATAATAACCCAAATCAGTTAAGGGTTTCAAGCTACCCAGGGGTGGCAGGAACTTCGCACAATTTCTCTTATCTGCCATCTCTCCTGTCGCATCACCCAGTCAAGCACCATAGCCTGTATCAGCCAAAATTAATACCAGAATCTGATTTCTAATGAGGAGCTGGGGTCCCAGGTGACCTAGGGAAGAAATGGGGCTCTTTTTCCAGAGGTCCCCAAGGCTTTAAGAGATCCAAACTTCTCCCTCCTCTTCACTTCCCCCTCCTCTTAGAGGAATAACATATCCACTGCTGTGGATGTGCTTACCCCAAATATTTGTGTCGAATGTAAACAGGCTGGTTATTTGGACAGCAGGACCTCTGCGAGGTTATTAGGCTGTGAGAATAGAGCGCTCACGATTGGATTAGCACCTTTTTGAGAAGAAAAGAGAAAGAGCTTGCTTCCTTTCTCTGCTCTGAACCACAGGAGGAAGTGATCACCCGCCACAATACAACCAGGCTGTCACCTGCATCTCACACGTCCGGTCCCCAGAGCTGAAAGGAATCGGTGTCTGTTGTCTAAGTCGCTTTTGGTGTAGTGGCACCAACGGACCGAGACACACAGTCACATACACATGTGACGCACACAGTGACAGGAGTAGGATGATTTCTTTATAAGAACTGAATGAACGAGGGCTGGAGAGATGGCTCAGTGGTTAAGAGCACTGCCTGTTCTTCCAAAGGTCCTGAGTTCAATTCCCAGCAATCATATGGTGGCTCACAACCGTCTGTAATGAGGTCTGGTTCCCTCTTCTGTCCTGCAGGCATATACAAAGACAGAATATTGTACACATAATAAATAAATATTTAAAAAAAAAAAAAAAGAACTGAATGAACCCCAGATTGTCAGTCTCTCCCCCCCATGTATTATTCCATTGCTCTTTGTAATGACAATCTGTGTTTCAGAGATGAAGAAACGAAGGCTGGGGAAATTTAAGTATTTGGTGAAGATTGCACAACGAGTACATAGTCGATCTGGAAAATACAACCCAGGTTTGAATCCAGAACTCTTCATAATGCACTGTTGGCCTCAGCGAGTTCGAAAGTCTCTCTTGTTCTTTGGGAAGAAGATGGCACTCCGTCCCTCATCACTCAGGACCTCGGCTCCTTAGTATGATTAGAATCCTGCTCCTCACTCTTCGCTAGGCTAGGCTGTCAGGCTTGGCTGCCTGAGCCCAAGGGAGGAGGTGGCAGCAGGGGAATGTGTTTGCTCTGCAACTCCTGCCATCCCTTGAGAGCTGGCATTTAAAAAAAAAAAGAAAGAAAGAAAGAAAAAAAACGCTGTAACCAGATATTCTAGGAGAGCAGACCTGCTTCCAAGAGTGCAGCTGTGGTGTCTGGGTTGCAGGTTTGAGGTCATTACTTAAGAAGGGTTTTCAGCTGGCGTTGCCATCCTGTCACGGAGCTGTAGGAAGACAGAATACTCCAGCACTTGTTCTCACACAGGAATCTCTGGACTCCTTGGAGCTGATGGCAACCGTGGCAGTTTCTGAACCTGGCATCGACCAAAGCAGACTTTTCAGACCTTCCTGGGACTCTGGGGAAAGTAGGCATGTAGGTGTGAGCATGCTTGTGTTTCAGAACAGAAGGAAACCACTCAGGAATTGCTTGAACTATCCCTCTAGCCTGTCAGGTATGGTACAGGATGAAAACGAATTGTGGATTGAGGAAGGAAGTCTGGGCCACAAGAAAGAGAGTGGCACGATTCTTTTTCCAAACTTAGGGAGAACACAATTCTCCTGAGACTCAGAGGGTTCAGCAAAGTGACAAACAGACACTCAGCAGAGGCAGGTTCTTGCAATCAGAAGCAGGTGAGCCATTGGTAGGTCATCATGGCTCTAGTGTGCTGGGCCTCTTCGTACTCTTCTTGTTCCCATTTTCTTACTACAGGATGAGAAAGGAAGCGAGTATTTACTGCATCTAATTTTGCTCTGTTTGTTTCCCTTAGTTAATCATAGAGGCTATGTATGCTACTAGCTAACATTAAAAGAGACGTTAGGCATAGACGCAGGTCTGTGTGTAGGAGGCACATTTACTTGCGTTTAACTCTCACAGTAGACCTCTGTAAAAGGCTGTGGCAAACAGTCCAGTTTTATGGATGAGGAAACATAGGCCCAGGAAGGATGCTTAGCTTCTAAGAAAAGGAGATGGGATTCTGTCCTGGCTGACTCCAGAGACCTCATCATCACCATAAGACAAGCCTTCTGCCCACATCCAAATGAGGTTCTTCTTGGATACACACTAAGGTTGTTTAAACATACCGATTTCTAGAAACATTCTCTAGTACCCAGCCTCCACACCATCTTTGATACCTGGAACCTGCAACTAATCTATCGAAATACTACCATCTCCTCCTCAAGAATATATGTTTGCCCAGATAGCGTGGAGGAGGTCAGATACTTCCTGAAATCCTCTACCCTCATCCTGTGCTTTCTACCTGAGCCGCAACACCCATCACCCCTGACTGATTGCCTGCACCCTTGTGCTCTGTGAATTTCTGCAGACTGTGTTCCTTCTCCTCTGTCTTCAGATCTGGCTTCCATTCTTGGCACACAGCAGATTCTCAACACTGCATGAGTGAAGAACTCATGTTCACAAATCTACTGCTTCCAGAGTATCCTAGGGTTTCAGAGAAGCCAAGCTAAACAAACCACTTTGCAAAGAACCCTAAATAGACAACCCATAAAATAATTAAATGCCTAGTTCAAACCTATTTTTTTCTCTTAATTTAGTTTTCCAGTTTTGATAGTTTTTTTTTTTTTAATACTGGGACACCCAACATTGGAGCACTGGACTGAAGTCTCACAATCCAAAGGAGGAGCAGAAGGAGAGTGAGCACGAGCAAGGAATTCAGGACTGCGAGGGGTGCACCCACACACTGAGGCAATGGGGATGTTCTATCAGGAACTCACCAAGGCCAGCTGGCCGGGGTCTGAAAAAGCATGGGACAAAACCGGTCTCGCTGAACATAATGGACAATGAGGACTACTGAGAACTGAAGAACAATGGCAATGGGTTCTTGATCCTATTGCACGTAATGGCTTTGTGGGAGCCCATGTAGTTTGGATGCTCACCTTAATAGACCTGGATGGAGGTGGGTGGTCCTTGGACCTCCCACAGGGCAGAGAAACCTGCTTGCTCTTTGGGCTGAGGAGGAAGGAAGACTTGATTGGGGGAGGGGGAGGGAATGGGAGGTGGTGGCAGGGAAGAGGCAGAAATCTTTAATAATTAAATAAATTAATTAAAAAAAAAAGAAAAAAAAATACTGGGACATAGCAATTAGGCCCATAGCAAACAGAACTGATGTTAAATGTGTTGAAAGCAGAAACTGGGACAGACTATGGACCATACCAAGGTGCCTGCATGCAGAATTGAGTCCTTGCACACGCTAGATGCTCAAGTGTGCATGAACACTGAGCCACTATAGAAATAAACTACACATATCTGCTCCATCTAATAAAATCTGGATGTGTAGGTAGATAGCAAGATACAGATATTGCTATTTAGCATAATAATGAATATATTTGTTCAAATTGGGTCTCCTTGTTATGTGCATTAACATCTCCCTTTGGGTGGGAAGTGATTTTAAAAATGTTTGTTGGCTTTTGCAACTCACTCTAGTCTTTTGTTATTTGTAATAGTTTTACTCTATGGTTCCATGCTGCCTGTTTTTACCTTGATTTTCTCATGTATAGAATTTGTGAATCCATAAGGGAAGGGGACAAGGGAAGGGACCCAAATACAGACAGAAAGTTTAAGAAAGTTGTCTTATAATTCTTTCTAGAAGCAGGAAATTAAAAGTAGAAAGTGTATGTGTGTGTGTGTGTTGTGGGGGGGGTCTCTCTGTGTGTGGTATGTAGGGGGATGTCTGTGTGTGTGTGGTATGTGTGTCTGTCTGTGTGTCTCTCACTTTCTGTGGGGGGGTGTTCTCTGTGTGTGTGTTATGGGTGTCTGTGTGATGTGTGTATTTGTGTGTCTGTGTGTGTCTCACTCACTTTCTGTGTGTGTGGGTGTCTGTGTGTGTGGGTGTGGTGTGGGTGTGTCTCTCACTTTCTATATGTGGTTTGTGTGTCTGTGTGGTGTGTGGTGTGTGTGTGTGTGTGTGTAAAGACAGCGAAAGAAGAAAAACCAGGCTCTGCCTCTCTGACCCTGAAAATCCTGTCTGGAACATAGTTGGCATACATGTACTTATTCACTCAGCCTCATGACCTTGGCTAGTACCCACATCTAAACTGCGTGTGTGGCATCCAAATTGCTAATTTGCTGCTGGACTGGCCAGAGATGGAGCAGGTAGGAATTAGAATATGGTAAGGGGAAAAAATTACCCAAACTGCAAAAGTTCAATCTTATTTTTTGCCAGGTGGCATCCAAATCACCCAGCAGTTTTACTTGATACTTTGAAGTCTTCGGCCAAATAAGTTCCAAATCTGTAAGATTTACCCCGCTGTCTCCAAAAACAAAAATTGACCTTGTTCTTTGAGTCAGTCTCAGTGGCATTTCAGCATGACAGATGAGAGAGGCAGCAAAAATGTTATGAGATGGCCTGGACCTCCTTGGGAAGCCTTTGTTATGGTTGGCTCACAGAAGCTCCCAAAGATATCTCTCTCTCTCTCTCTCTCTCTCTCTCTCCCTATATGCACACACATATACATATATAAACACATATACGTGTGTGCATACAAATGTATATATATGCATACATACACACACATTTTTATTTTCTTTTTAAACCTTATTTCACCTTCTGCTGCCAACTTCTCCTAAACAAATCATCCGTTGAGTCACTCAGTTGTGTGTAACAAAACCCTTCCTAGAACAGAAATTGCTAATTTGAGCCTCCAGTCTATGTTCCTTTAGCTCAGTGGTTGAACTTTGCCAATTACCCTCTTAGACTGGGAAGACTGAAATAAGGATGGTGGAGGTGAAATTCTGGGTGTGTCTTGAAAATGAAGCCTGCCAACAGAAATGGTGTAATGTAGAAAAAAGAGTAATCTGACTTTATATAATCTTAGGACCCGTCCCTCTGGAGTGGTCCTTGACTGACTGCTGGGATCTCGGGGGCCTGTTTTCTTATCACATGTCCTGTTGTCTGGTCACTTGTTAGGCTCCTCTTCCTTACCCCATGTATGCTTCCCCTTTCTTGAGTGCTTTTTCTGACTTTCCCACCTGACTCTTAAAGGTTTTATTTTCTTTTGTGTCTGGCTATTATTTAGTATCAACTATTAAAATATCCATCAAAAAAAATAGTTATTAACAGGAGACAAAGGATGAAAAAGAATGAGATAATCAAGGGTACCATAAGGTTTCAAACAGCTGAGACAAAAAACTCATTCCTTCCTCTGGGCTCCCATATCTTTTTCTTTTCTTTTTTTTAAAAATATTTATTTATTTAGTATGTATACAATATTCTGTCTGCATGCCTGCAGGCCAGAAGAGAGCACCAGACTCCATTACAGATGGTTGTGAGCCACCATGTGCTTGCTGGGAATTGAACTCAGGACTTTGGAAGAACAGGCAATGCTCTTAACCTCTGAGCCATCTCTCCAGCCCCCCATATCTTTTTCTTAATATCAAAACATCATAAGAGGTCCTCCCTTTGCAGTCCAGATGTGCACATCTTTCCGTAGGTATGTTGTCTCTCAACTTTCAGAGCTATCACCAGGCTGAGATTTTTATAACCATTATGGGGCCCTGCTAGTATAGAGAGAAACACCCACCTATACGCAGTCTATGCACACATTTGCATTCTGTTTCAAAAGAGTATGTGGATTCTCACAGTAATCATGAGTGGCCTCATGATGCCTGCAAAGGGAGGACCACTCTTCTTGTATTACCAGGAATGTATAACCTACCCTTTTTTCCTTTCCTTACTTTACGAAGGAAAGGCTTAATAATCTGTTACTTGATTTTGGAAGCACAGTTTAAGAACTTTCAGGAAGGAAACATCAATTGAGAGCTTCAAAATTAAAGTTAAAAACGTAAATATCCATGCTCTGACTCACAAATCAGACTTGCCTCAGCAGTTCGTGATGATTTCTACACTGCCTTTTTGTCTTAGGATGGAGTGGATATCATGTGTTCATCACCAGGCAAAATCGAAGTCACTTTTGACTCAAGCAAATTTTTTTCACTTTCAACTTCAGTAAGAAAACTTTACTGGGAACACATGGTGCGGATTTATGAGGTCCAGAACACTTAACAAACCATGTCATTATAGTTCATCATTAACTCATGAACTGAATTAATTCATAGCTGCAGCCCAGTCCAATTTGGGCCCGAGCCTCCTAGCAGCTGCTGAGAAACAAAACAAAACCAGCTACAAAATACAAATTCTGATAAGGAAGGAGGCATGGCATTTTGAAAGGACAGCATTGAAAATAGTTCACTGAAATAGCACGGGGTGTAGAAGGCAGAGAAAGATCTGGAAGCAATCACCTACAGCCAGGACTGTGACATTTCACAGGGTGTGTGCTTCACTGAAAGTCAAGGTCATCATATTAAAATACAATTCAGTAAACAGAGCAAAACAGACCTGAAGGGATGCAGTTGGATCCAAGGTTGAAGGGAGGCGACTTAGCATGTACTGTATGATACTGCAACTCTGAGCCATGGCTGTCTTGAAGTGTACGTAGCCCACGCTGGGGTTGTAGATTATAAACATCAAGCCTGAAATAAAGTCTGCAGCTTTTGTACGATAACCAAAAGGAGGGAACATTAGATAAATGTTGAGATAAAAGTATGTTAGATGTATTGGGCTTAATAAAATATTAACTTCACTTGATTGTGTGTGTGTGTGTGTGTGTGTGTGTGTGTGTGTGTGTGTGTCTACTAGAAGGCTCAGAATAATGCATCTGGCTTGTGGTTCGGTCTTGAATGCTGTCACCACTGATAACGGCGGCTCTAGAGGAACACTCTTCTCATTCTCCTTGAACTAATAATGCTCTCTCTGCTTGCACATCATCCTCATCTGTGACCAGCAGAACCCTAATATCCTCCACCTAAGCTTAATTGCACTGATCTGAATGAAAAGCCTAACATAACATCTCACATCTCAAAGCTCAGCATCTCCCTGTATGCCCAGAAACCTTGCCTGGGAGCTTCAAGTGAGGCCATTCTAGTTCCTAAAACAGTCTGCCTACCAGGCTAGTTAATCTACCTGTGATCAACCCACCATTCCCTGAGGCCCATGTTGTTTCCTCTGCTTCGAGGAAGTTCGATACCCTGTGATTTGAGTGCCTTGGGACTAGCAACCCCCGCCTTTGTGGGATAACCAGCAAAGTGACGCGCAATGGATGCTGTTTACAGAAGACGGGGGTCGCACCCGGCTCAAGGACTTTGTTTAAAATTCTTCTTATAACCACATGATGCTCTGTTTGGGTTTGCTGCCCTCATTAAATAAATATCTGGAGACTCTTCATGAATCATCACAGATATGTGTGACCAAGGTTCGTAAGATAATGGCCCATACTCTAGGACTAAACTCAGCGGATTCCCAAGCCAACTTTTAGTGGGCATCTAAGGACAATCCAGAGGTTGAGGTGCAGCTCTTTCCAACCACACAAATGGAAAGAAATGGAGTTATAGTTTCTTACATGCTTTCCATACAGACTCCTTAGGGACAGTGAGAAGGCACAGGGCAAAGACAACCAAAATGTTGAGATTCATAAGAGCAGAGCTGAGGGGAACAAGGCCATCCCGCTAACCTTAAAGGTGTTGAGATTTAATTCCATGCTTGGAGCAAGCATGTGCCAGTGGCTTCTGCATAGGATTGTATGCATAATTTGGTGTTTTGTTTTACTTAAATGCTGACAGTGTAGGGATATTTGTGAATCTAACTTTGACCCTTAGCAAAAGTAACTCACTTTCAGAGTTTCCTTATGAGAGAGCAGAGACAGAGCTAGGAAAGACCGTACTTGAAATCTGATCTCTTTCCTCTTAATTAACAAACTTTAATGTTTAGAGTAGTTTCAAGTTCGTGGTTGGTGGTGAAGAACAGAAGATGCAGAGAATTCCTATATATTGCACAAAGAGAGAGGGGAGGGAGGAGGAGGGAGGAAGGAAGAGAGGGCGGGAGGGAGAGGGAGAGATCTCTCTACTTTTGCATTTTGCATCTTTGGCAACACTTACGTCAATCACAGTGACAATATTTGTGCATTCTTAGCTAACATCCAGTTTACGTTGGGAGCTCACTCTTTGGATAGTGCATCCTATGGGTTGTGGCAAATGCACGTGGCCCCTTTCCCACCCTGATGGTGGCACATGAGCAGCTCCACTGCTCTCAAAACTCCCCATGCTCAGGCAACTCATTTTTGCTCTTCGCTGGTCCCTGGCAACTATTGATCTTTGTACGTTCCTACACTTCCGCCTGTTCTACAATGTCTACAGTTAGAAGTGCACAGCATTGCAGCCTTTTCAGACGGGCCCAGCAAAGTCTGCTAAAGGCCCCTCCATGTGGACTCTCTAAAGCCATCAAGAAAATAGTGCCTCTCTGTCTCTGTCTCCTTTCATCGCCTGATGAAGGTTAATATTCAGGAGGATGCCTATATGTTTTTCTTTGGGTTCACCTTCTTATTTAGCTTCTCTAGGATCATGAATTATAGGCTCAATGTCCTTTATTTATGGCTAGGCACCAAATATGAGTGAGTACATCCCATGTTCCTCTTTTTGGGTCTGGCTTACCTCATTCAGGATAGTGTTTTCTATTTCCATCCATTTGCATGCAAAATTCAAGAAGTCATTGTTTTTTACTGCTGAGTCGTACTCTAATATGTATATATTCCATACTTTCTTCATCCATTCTTCCATTGAAGGGCATCTAGGTTGTTTCCAGGTTCTGGCTATTACAAACGATGCTGCAGTGAACATAGTTGAGCATATACTTTTGTTGTATGATAGGGCATCTCTTGGGTATATTCCCAAGCATGGTATTGCTGGGTCCAAGGGTAGGTTGATCCCGAATTTCCTGAGAAACCGCCACACTGCTTTCCAAAGTGGTAGAGACCCACATTGGAGCACCGGACTGAAACCTCAAGGTCCAAATCAGGAGCAGAAGGACAGAGAGCACGAGCAAGGAACTCAGGACCGCGAGGGGTGCACCCACACACTGAGACAATGGGGATGTTCTATCGGGAACTCACCAAGACCAGCTGGCCTGGGTCTGAAAAAGCATGGGATAAAACTGGACTCGCTGAACATAGCGGACAATGAGGACTGCTGAGAAGTCAAGAACAATGGCAATGGGTTTTTGATCCCACTGCATGTACTGGCTTTGTGGGAGCCTAGGCAGTTTGGATGCTCACCTTACTAGACCTGGATGGAGGTGGGTGGTCCTTGGACTTCCCACAGGGCAGGGAACCCTGATTGCTCTTTGGGCTGATGAGGGAGGGGGACTTGATTGGGGGAGGGGGAGGGAAATGGGAGGCGGTGGAGGGGAGGAGGCAGAAATTTTTAATAAATAAATAAATAAATTTTTTAAAAAAAGAAAAGAAAATAGTGCCTCTTGTGAGAGACAAGAGCAAATCAACAGCTCATGTTAGACTCAGGCAGTTGGTTTCACTGCCTAGTAGCAGAGAGACATAAAGGAGAGAACTGATCTGGAGGAAAGGATCCAAAGATAAATTTAATGATGCTTGTGTGAACAGGAGGGCATGGAGACACAGACACACACATACAATTAGATGACCACACATTCAAACATTATCACACCTTTGTATTCACACTCAAGCACATAATCTCACACAACTCACATGTGCACTCACACAGAAATATGCTGTCACAAACACACATTTTAAATTTACAAACACACCCACCCACGTGCATACTCTCAAACACTCCCACTTTCACCCTCACACACTATCATACATTTATAGACATGCACATACCGACACACATATGCACACAAATCTGGGAGTCACAGACTGTGTGAGAGGGTGGGGAGGATGGGGGTAGGAGGATGGGGGAGGTGGGGGGCAGGGAAGCAAGTGTGTTCACTTCCATGCATCCAGCTCATATACCTGCTCATGTCCCTCTCTGTGGATTTCCTTACCGTCTGCTCCCCTGCCCTGACTTCTGAGCTATTTACAGAGAACAAGCGCAGATTCAAATCTCTAACACAAACTCCAAGTGATAGAGAGAAGCCAAAGCGTTCTTACAGTTTGAGGGAGCAGAGGCCAGGAAGGGAGGTGAGGAAGGAGAGAGATTCATTTCCAAACAGCCTCTATGGGTTGTCAGCCCACCTGGGGAAAGAACACTGAAGGTGATCTGGGTAGGAGAGCAAAGAGAAAAGGGTGTCCCTGGCACCTGGGAGTGAGCAACCTGATCCTGGGGCCCCAGGCAGGGAGGACAAAGCTCTTTAGGGGTGGGAGGGTAAGAAGTCTTACCAGTTTCCTCACCCTGCCCTGTCTCCAGGAGCCAGCCAGTCACAAAGTGCAGCAGCCGGCCAGGACAAAGGACAAGAGTATTGCAAGCTGAGGAGGTTCCTAAGGGTCCAGTTGGGTAGAGCCATTGAAGATCCCTTTCCTGGCTCAGATTTCTGAAATATCCTCATGAGAGTTTTTATTAAACATCTCCTGTGTGCTGGGATGAGGGTTTAGGCGGACCTTTAATTTCCCTTAACAGTTGCTCTCCGACTTATTTGCTAAGTACTTTGGAAATGTAAATCAAAGCTAGTATCATCGTTATTTGGGGAACAAGAGACTGGTCTGTGGGATTCCTGAAGTGACATCAGACACGGATGTAGAGGAAGAAAGCACCGGAAGCCATCACTAATCTCCAAATCGACAAGTTTTCCTACAAACCAGTCAGCCCCTATGGGGCAAGACTGTCAAAGCCTCTGTGGCTATCCCCCCCCCCCCCCCACGATTAACTATAACTACCACAGGATCGACTTGTTGCTGCTGTCAAAACCTGAATGTTGTCATGGTGAGGATGATACTGAACAGCTGGTAAAGAGGATGCTTGAGGCTCTTCAAGTTTAGGCCTTGTCACATGCAGTAATCATTTCCAGCATCCCTTTTCAATTTATTTATTTATCTTTATTATTGTTTTATTTCTTTATCTTTACTTATTCCTTCAGCATATTTTAAAGCAATCTGTCACTCCAGTCTTTTGCACACACAAAAAACATTTGATGTTTCACACATTTTTTTTACAGTTTTTTATATTCATATATAATTTTCCACTGAACCGTTTCTAAGATTCCTTCTTAAATTAAATTTTTTCTGACTGTTATGTCAAACACAAAAGATGCTCACGATAATAATTCACTATGTGATTTTTAGATACACATAAACATTGCATAATCTGGCTAACCCATCTTTTGTCATTTCTTTATGGTAAAATCCTCCAATGCTTCCTTGGGACTCTCTGAGGTGTGCAGTGTGCACTAGCCACCCCACCTGTGTGAGTGCCTCCTAGCAAACTGGACCTTCCTCCTCTCTTTTGCCTACCACTTAGCTCCCATTGGAAAGCCCCAAAGGCAAAATCGCCTGTTACTTTTTGATTTTTATCCCAATATTAAATTAGATCCATGGTTACCCACACAACCAAGTTCCCTACTTCAGTAACTTCCACCAAGAGCCCCTCCCTAATTTCACACAAGTGCTCAGGGAAATGTGTTTGTGATGCAATATGTTGTTACTTTAGAGTAAGATATAATGTAAAATGTAGCATGTTGGATCCCATGCCTGACAGAACAGGGAACTGCAAATGGCTAGATTACATATTAGCTGTGAATTCAGATACTTAAATGAAGTCGTTAATAAATACGATAAAGGAAATGCTGAAGACAGCCAGGGGCTACTATGGATACCAGAGAAGATTGGAGAAAGCTGAACTAGAACCAAAGCTGATATATCCAGAGGGACTTCCTGGAGACAGTGGCATGTCTGTTCCTTGTTTTTTTGTTTTTTTGGGTTTTTTTTGTATTTAATTGTGATAAAAAAAAATCAAATAAAACCAGCCAGCGTAAGATCTTAACTTTGCCCGTGCAGTGTGGGTGTTTTATTGGCTGCAGGCACCACGAGGAAGAGTAGAGCTTTGGAAGTCACTCATCAGACTGTGTAACTCATGGCTGTGGTAGCTACCTCTCCTATCCCAGCCCCAGCAACCATCATCTACTCCTATTATTTTCGCTATTTTAAACACGCAAATGATTCTGACTGCTCCATAGGCACACACCGTACACGTGCGGCTCTTTGCTGTCTTTTCAAGCCAATTGTACCATCTTGCTGGCTTAATTAACTACCGAGCAGTATAAAAACCTCTGACATGTTTATTCTACAAAGCCTGAGGGTTGTATTTTTGCCTCCTGAAGACGAATTAACTAACAAGGACACGCTGCACATCAGTTTTCCCAGATGTTCATAGTAAAAGAGATGCTTGTGGAAAGTATGAGAAGAACTTCTATTCATGGTTACCAAACAGTTGTTTCCTCCCCTCCTGGCCTCTTAAGGGAGATTGTTCCTAGCCCTCCCATCCCTTCCTACCGACCTAGTCACACGATCTTTGTCTCTTCCCTGGCAAAATCAATTTTCTGTAAAAGCTGCTCCTCGTCCCCATTAACCTGTAACCAAGGGATGCATGTTGACTGGCTTCCTTCCCTGCCGAGTTTTCTCCAGGAGGTTGCCAGGGAACAAAGCCTTCCCCTCCAGAAGATACATTCTAAAGGTTGAGATTTCTGGAAGAAAAAAAAAAATCACAGATCGCGTTTCAGCAAAGACAATTTCAGGGGGTTCTGACACTAAGCCCGTCGATACAGTGACACCCCCACCAAAAGTTTTAAGAAAGAAATTATGTGGGGGAAGACACCACCACCAATCACACAGAGCAGGTTCTTTACCGATGGAGCAATTCCAAGTCACGGCAAACAAGCCTGAGGGATAGGGTCCTTGCTGGAGGCAGAATGTTGTTTGAGGTGCAGAGTTGTATCTTGCACAGTCAGACAACAGACTCGTAGCAGAATGAACACCTAAGGATACAAAGTAAAGAAGACAAACACATTGCTGTGTACTGGGCAAGCTCAGTGCAGCAGAGCAACTATGAAGATCTGAAGGCAGGCAGCCCTAGTTTCCTGGTGCTGTTGGCTTTGTGGGGCGGGGGTGCTGGACTTTCGGGATGCCAGATTGATTTTGCTACGTGGTTAGTGTGACCTATCCCCTCCAAGTCTTCTGAGTCGTCACACTAAGCATGGGGGTGGGGGGAGAAGGACCATGCTTTCTAAGAACATACAGAGTAACTAAAGGCTTAGTGAATTCATAGGCTAGCCTGTCCCCTGGCTGCTGCTAAGGTGGCTCCCTTCTGTATGCGGTCAACATTATCTCTGCGGGAGGACGGCGTCATTCACTGTGGGCCAGACTTGTCATCTTGCAGTCATCCGTCTTGAATGGGGATAACTGATATACAAGGAGACTTGGGCCACAACTAATCTGTGGTCTTAGATGAGCACAAGAAGAATAAAGGCTTCAGAGATCACCGTCAAACAAGCTCCGTATCTACCGTGTCTGCCTTTGTCTCACCACTACCAGGCCTCACACAGATGTGGTGCGGGGCAGTCAGTACAGAAAAGAGTAAAGGATTTCTTTCATCCGCAATGCCACCTCTACCACTCGGGACCTGGTGCTTAGACATGCTATGCCCCCCAGAACTCATTAGCCAGCCTTTGGAAAGCATTCTTAAGTTGATGGTGGCTGTGTGATTCAACCCGTGCCCTTCCATCTCTTCTAAATATGGAGAGAGATAAGTTCTCCCTCGGGAACATGAGTGACATGACTTTGCAGATTTCCTCCTCCCTCCGGAAGGTAATTTGATCCAATCCCACCAGGGTGTGTCAAGTGAACAATAGATGCATGATTGCGATGGTGTCGGTAGAACCAGCACACGGAGCTGGAGATCAGGGCCGGGAACAGCCTCTGCCTCTAGCTAGCCCTCAGCCTGTTTCCCTCGCTATTAGATGAGCTCATTTAGGGTGGAGAATAGAGAAGGTGCTTGCAAATAATCATTTAAACATAATTGACACGATACAGAAAACAAAAATAACGTCATTGTATGAATGCATATTATCCACTGGCCCTGTGTGCTACATGGCTGATGCAGAGATCTCTTTGATAAGCACTGTTATTTGTCCCACACTATTGACTTGGGGTGCTCACCCCAACACCTAACATAACTCTCTTTAGCTTTTGTTCTGGATTCCCTCGGTTAAAATGTCTTTGGGGGAATTTGCAAAGACAAATAGAACACAGTGTCCCCACACAAGCTCTCGCACAGATATCCACAGTCCAGGAAACTCACTCGCTAATGCGGAGTGGAGTAAGGCATGCCATGACCAAGGTGGGTGGCATTGTTGAGTAAGAATAAGCAGGGATCTCACCCACAGGGCATTGTACTCTGCCAGTCCCTGTGCCTCTAGGCTCACTTCCTTTCAAACACCATGCCATTTATAAAATGTGTCACCTGGACTGAGCCCATAGCAGCTCAGTATTTCCCAAGCAAGCTGAAACAGTGGGTTTTAATTACTGTTTTTATTACTTCCTATATGTCAGCACTTTGAGAGGTATTCTTGAATGCATTGGCTCACTCAGCTCATTAGCATAAACACGCACAGTAGCGCCCCCTCTGTACTGATGTGACTACTGAACCCAGCAGAGTCAAGACCTCGCAAAGCCTGGATTCGTGTTGAAGCCACTAACCACAGTGTGAAAGGCAATGGATTCTTTGTCAGCTCTGTGATTTGGTTAGCCACCAACCAGTTTATCCTGAGCATCCCCATGGTGCTGAGGGAAGAATCCGTGTGACTGTGGTTCCCCAAGAAGGTTGCTCAACATTCCTATGGTTCTCTTAACAAGGCTGATGTCACTCCTCTGGGTAATGTTTTGAGGTATGGGAAAGGGCTGGACCACATATTATGTTGGATATCTGTTATTTCACTGTGTACAGCCTAGGCATAAAGAAATGCCAGGGACCATTGAATAAAATGATAGCATGTATTGAATTTACCCATCTTTATAACACTTTATAATGTCTAAGCATGCCTATGTGTATCCACTCATTTCATCCTCATCACCATTAGAAGTTTTCTTAATGAGTGTTGTCAAGATTCAATGAGAAGATGGACCCGCACTTGGCACAAGGCCCAATATGTATTATACGACCTCAGATTATCTGTTGCCTATTATACTTAATTCTTTGCAGTTGGTGGACAATGTGATCCATTTCTTTCCACATATTCAAAGAATTTTCAAGGAATGGAGAATCCTGGCTCTTTTTTTTTGAGGTTTTTATTTTATTTTTATTTGTGTCTACGTATCTGTGTGTGCACTTGTCAGTGTGTGCTAGGGCACACAAAGTCCAGAAGAGATTTGAGCTCCTGGAACTAGAGTCTCAGGCAGCTGTGCTGCCGGACAGGTGTTAAGAAGCAAACTCTCGTGTTCTGGAATTGTGGAACTATACATTAACCACTGATCCATCTCTCCACCCCTGAGTTCTGGGTTTTCATGATAATTTTTCTCCTTCAATTTGGTGATTTCATATTTATTTATTTGTTTGTTTTCTTGTTTTTTGATAAAAGGTCAAACATATTCTTTTGCACCAAAATTGCCTCATTTTGCCATAGGCTCTCTGGTGTGATGATAGGGTGGTAGCCCTTTCTCTTACACTGAAACTTGGGGTGGAACAATATTCAAAGCCAGCACGTGTGAGAAGGGGACAATGGGATTCTTTGCAGATCATGGCTGCCTTTGGGACATCTAGTGAGCAGCTGTGGAGAGTGATGTGAGGTGTGGACATTGGGCCTGCTGGAAGCAGCATTCCCTCAGGAAGCCAGGAAACAGGAGCCAGGTCGTTCTTCTCCATCCACTGAGTTCACTGAAGAAAATTTGGCTTTTCCACTTTCTGTGTGACCTCCAAAGGCTTCAAAATGGCCTGTATCTGTCCCCTTGATGGGAGCCACAAAAGCTTCACTACATGAAATTGTAGGAACTTATTGAGGAGATGTAGGCCTGTGATACTTGTTTCCAGTCAGTTTAAATACTTGGCCAGTCTCAAAGTTCAGAAAATCACTCTTAACAGTTAACCCAAAAAGGAAATCAAAAATAGCCTGGAGTATGGACTCGGGAATCACTTCTTGGCGATTATCTGAACTTTGGTTGCTGACCAGAGACTGTCTCCATCATGGGCATGACCAAGCCCCGGAGCTCCAGCCTTTGGGGGCATCAGAAGGCATTTCCTCAGGGCCCTCCCTCAATACTCTTCCAGGGCTACAGGATGAACTCAGCTGCAAAGCAGGTCATTTATGCCCAGGAAGGAGATGACCATCGTAGAAGGGTGTTTGGACCCAGGCAAACATAAATGTCTGGTAGGGTTATTTCCAAGGTGAGACTGGCTTTACACTAAGCAACAACTTTTTTGTAGTGTGAATGTTTCCTTCAGGGAAACCCCGAGGCAAGAATACAAGCTTAACTATTTCTATAGAAACTGGAGATGTGATGAGGACCCACAAAAAACATAGCATGCTCCAGGGACCAGGAGCTCTGAAAGGAGAAACACAAGAAAAGTTCTCCCCTAAGCACACACACACACACTATATATGTGTTTGTGCATGCATGTTCATGTCATATATAAATACACCACTCACAATGTGCAAGTAGATATTCATATAAAAACAAATACTAGTTTAAAATCTGGGGGGTGAGGGGAAGCAGAGAAGCCCATTTTAAGATAAGATCCTAAAAGAGAGGGTAGCTGTTATCGTGACACACTGCCAATCACCCATCGTGCCAAGGGGCATGCCCAATGGAGTAGGAAGAAGTGGGATTGAATTATATCTCCCCACATTTCACATGCTGATAATCTCACCCTAGAACTTCAGAATATCACCTCATTTGAAGACAGGGCTTACAGAGAGAACTGGGTTCAATGAGGTCATCGGAATAGCTCTTACTCTCTAATCCGCCAGGTAAACTCATAAGGGGTGGATTTGTATGTAGGCAGGATATGCAAAGAGGGAAGAAAGTCAAAAAAAGATCATGAAAGTCTGGGCCATCTACGAGGTAAAGATAACATCCGTGGTCGATTCTTCTATCATGGCCCTGGGAAGGAACTATCCTGCTAACAATTCAATGTCTCCATTCTGAATCTATGAGAAAATAGATTCCTGTCCCTGCCACCAAGTTGTAGTTGTTATGGAAACACTGTAGTTAGAAACAGCAGCACCTTCCTAGCCTCCAAGAGTCAGGCTTCTGAGAATTTACAACAGGCCTCCTTCTGTATTCTGGCCTCAGAAATGCAAATTGGCAATATGGAAGTGGTATCTGGTCTACGAGTTCAGGCTCCTGCGAGCACACTGAAGAGTATTGAAGGATACATTTTCAAGATAACTCCTGATGAATCCCCCAACATGAGTTTCTCTTATCTAGGAACGTAGTGAGCAATGCATGGCCCTGCATGTTTTGTGGGTTTTATCCCTTCACTGTGGGTCTACCATGAGCTCATCTGCATATATAATATAGATAATAATATTTATAAGATATAATATTATATAATATTCCCACAATGGAATATAATCTCCTGACAAGCTATAAACTCCCAACAAGGCAGCTTAGAAATGTTCTGACCAACCCTCTCGTGACAGCAAGGGGATGGAGACCAGGAGAACAGAAGAGTTGGAAAGCCACTTTGTAGACAGATAAGCATGGCTTGTGTCCTAACTCCAAAGCTGGGGTTTTGGGTTGTATACCAGATTGCTTTCTTTCCAGAGAGAAATTGTTCTCATGGGATGGTTGTTTCGTTTTGATTGCTAAGACTAGGTCTCACTGTGGAGCTCACTCTGGCCTCAAACTCATGACAACACTCTTGCCTGAATTTGTGCCTGCTCTCTGTTAAATTTCTCCTTAGTGCTCGGGTCTGAACTTGGGGCTTTGCATAAGCCGTGCAAACACTCCACCACGGAGTAATAGCTCCAGCCATGGAAACGCTTTTTAGTATGAGAAATCTAATAGCATTCCCTTTGCTCTGCAGAGTTCTTCATAGAATGAGCTTTGAGTCACCCGACTTCTGTGTACAATCTGTGCAGGTGGCTTGCCAGTTCCAATTCAACACTTACAAGCATTGGAAACTTCCTCCTTTCTTTAAGACAGCTCTAAGGGTTACAAATCCCTTGATACCAACCCAGAAAATCATGCCAGACTGTTGAGGGTAGAGACTTTTTGCCTTTGTATTTTAAGTTACTTAGTGTAAGCTGCTGCCCAGGGCCCTTAGTCCTCCAAAGGCCTTTTGATGAATACAATGATGCAATTGGTTCAGATGGCCCCTCTTTTCTGATGGGAATCATAGTAATGTACAGTTCCTTTCTGGGTAGTGGGGCTTGCTTTCCAGTTCAGAGAACATTGCAGTTCTCTGTTTTTTTTTGGTAGAAAAGCTCAAAGAGAGTAATGGGGCAGTGTTTTCTGTTGAAAAGAATCGGTAGTGCTTCTACATTGAAGAACTGCTACCTCTCTTCTTTCTCTGTCTCTCTTTCTGTCTCTCTGTCTCTGTCTCTCTGTCTCTGTCTCTCTGTCTCTCTCTGTCTCTCTCTGTCTCTGTCTCTGTCTCTCTCTCTCTCTCTCTGTGTGTGTATGTGTGTAAGTCAGATGGCCTGCTTGGGGTTTTCTACATGCTGGAAGATGCCCCTCCTCCTTACCACCAAACAAGCCCTAGCAGGGTAACGGGTTGACATCTTTCTACAGCTCTTTCATCCGCTCCTGTTAGGCATCACTCTCTCTTTAATGAATAGCAGTTGATGTCCATGCAGAGATGGTCCTAAATCCTGTAAGGGAAACCTAAAGAAGATCAAAGCTTTGCAAACTTGTCCTGGGCCACCGAACTTCTTTGGGCACCGTGTTCCCATCGATCTAAGCAAGAAGACCAAAGTTAGAGGGACAGTTCAGTTCCGAGGGATGCATATTCTAAAAGTCCACACTGCCACCCACCACCCTCTCCTAGTCAAAGGACATTCTCAGGAGATGAGTTAGAAATGACTGGGTCGGAAACAATATTCTTCTCTGGGCAGAGCCGGTTTAGATTATAATAGTAAAGGACTGCTCCCGCCTATAAACCAATCATTCTAACACAGCAGTGGTCCATTCCTTTAGTCCTCCAAGTTCTGGGACACAAGTGGCAACCGCCATCCTAGAAGAGAGAAAGCCAATGTTTTGGCAGAGCCAAGTAACTGGCTCACACTTACTAGTTGGTAAATGTGAAGTCAGTGTTAGACTCTAACTGGACTGATACCAGAATTGTCAGTCTTGGCAGTAGTACATCTGTGCCATAGAAATAATACATGTATCTACGCAATCCATGAAACCTTATGAGCACATTCATAAAATCATAGGGAAGAAATTGAATTGTATGTCTATTTCTTTCTCCACCTCTGTATACATTTTAATATCGACATTGAAATCAAAACATATATTGACATATATGATCTATAGCAATACACAACTCTCATTCAATAGGGATTTGCTTTATGGAAGTCCTTCTGAATAGGTGCTGCTTTTATTGGTTAATGAATAAAGCTGTTTCAACCAAAAGCTTAACAGAGTAAATCCAAAAGGAAAATCAGAACAGAAATATAGAGAGAGATATATAGGCAGAGTCAGGGAGACGTCATGTAGCTATTAAACGAGAAAGACACCAGACACCAGCCAGAATCTTACTGGTAGGTCACAGCCTCGTGGGGATGCACAGATTAAAAGAAATGGGTTAATTTAAGATGTAAGAGTTAGCTAGAAATATGCCTAAGCTATTGACAAAACAGTGTTGTAATTAATACAGTTTCAGTGTGATTATTTGTACCCAGGTGGCTGGGAAATGAACAAGGAATCTCCTGCTACAATGGACGAAGTAATGTAAACTAGATTGACTCAATGGTTTAGTTGCAGAAACTAGATTGACTCAATGGTTTAGTTGCAGTAAACCAGATGATTGACTCATTGGTTTAGTTGCAGTAAACCAGATGATTGACTCAATGGTTTAGTTGCAGTAAACTAGATTGACTCAATGTGTGAGATATGGCTACCAACACCAGCCCTGTGTTCTGGGCTCTCATTCTGCTAATCACATTACACTTACATTTCTGTCTAATTCAAAGGCTGCACAAGGATTCTGCAGGATTCCTTAGATTCTTTCCGTTTGCCTACCCAACCCCAATACACATTGCACTTCATGGAAAGCAACCACAGTGCCCTTGCTTCTGGCTCTTCACTGAAGTCAGTCCCATGACAACAGAAGAAGTGGGGAGGGAGAACTGGGCAGGGATATGGTTTTCTGGATCTCCCGCTGGTGTCCTCTACTCCTGAGACAGAAGTCAGAGCTTCGATCAGGTTGTCTTTTTCACACAGCAGTCTTAGGCTTGGTAGATAAGTATCCCTACCTCCCATTCATTCCCAGAAATTACTCCCCCACTTTTGCTAGCCCAGGAATAGACACAGCCTCTCTCATAGTTTTCCTCCTGTTGCTGTGATAAATTACCATGACCAAAAGCAACTTGGGGGGGGGAGTGTATTTCACCTTCTAGCTTATATTCTATCGTGAAGGGAAGTCAGGGCAGACACCCAAGGCAGGAACCTGGAGGCAGGAACTCAAGCAGAGGCCATGGGACAAAGTGGCTTACTACCTTGCATGCTAGTGCCTTGCTCAGCTTGCTCCTGATGTTTTATATTTTTGGTTGTGACCCTAGTCTTTCATGCCTGAGCCAGCTCTCCTGCCCTCTTTACGTCTTATACATCGTAGGGATGCAATGAGCTGCCCCTCCTCATTAACCTCTAATTAAGAAAATGCTCCATAGGTTTCCCTACTGGCCCATCTGATGAAGACATTTTCTTAATTGATGTTCCCTTTGCCCAGCTGACCCAGGCTTGTGCTGGCTGACAAAACACACACACACACACACAAACGTAACAAACACAGCTTTTCTACCCTCGTTAAACTTTTGCAAACAGCACTGTGTCTTCAATGCTCACTCTTCAAACCACTCAATTTGAGTGTGTGATTTGTTTCCTTCTAGGATTCTGACTCATGTATATAAACTGTGATCCCCATGATACCAGTGACAAAATAAAAAAGGCAAAAAGCTACCTGCCTATGAAGGGTGCATCAGCCCCTGGAGGACCTGGCTTGACCTTTGGATTCACACCCTGGATGCACTCTCAACCTTACAATCTTGTCTCTCTTCAGAGTCACCCATCTGAGGGAATCACCTATGTAACTTCCATACTTGGAGACCCACAGACTTTTTCTAATATACAGTGTTCCCATGAATACTCCTATAGATCTATCATGGTAAATGTATAGGCATTATTAGCAGTGTCACACATATACATATACATACATATACATATATATAACATAATTTATAAAGATATTATCAAATTGGTCCCTTTGCTAATCAAACTAAATGAACTCATATAGGATGCTCCAGAAAGTCTATCCTAAACAGATATAAATATTTAGACTTGTAGATAAGAGGTAGATATGGACATGAATGCACAAAGAAACACTGACACATTCACGATGAGGTATCCTGCCTTGTTCCTGGCTGCAAGGACCCTGCACCATCGTTCCTCTTCAGCCTCCTCCAGCAGTCTCCATTCACAGCACACTTAGCTCATTCTACAGGCTTGGGCCACCTCCACAGCTGTTGTTGTCCTTGGAAACCATCCCATAGTCTTGCCGTGTGCAATATTCTGGGGTCTCCACAGTCTGTACCTTCAATGGTGGCCTCCTAGTCTTTCTTCAGGGACTCCAACCATACCATATGATGCCAAGTCTCAGCTCTTCTCCATGGCTCCTTCAATTCAGTGGCCTCCAGTGCAGTGAAGCCGTTCCTTCACCTGGTGTCTCCTTTCCTCTCATGATGTCATGTTTCAGAATATTTGTTCAACTCTGCAAAGATGTGTTGCATTTTTTAACTATGTAAAGATGTGTTGCACTTGTTTGATTTTGAAAAGGGTGTTGCTGTTTACCTTGCCTGCCTAAGGAACCTGATTGGTCTAATTAATGCTGAACAGTAATAGTGAGGTAGGGGATATAGATAGAACTTCCAGGCAGGGAGAATAAATAGGAGGAATTTAGACTCTAGGAGGAAAGAAAAGTAGACAACAAGGAGATGCCAAGGACCAGACAGATAGACACGGAGGACGCATAAAAGTAATACATTGTCTTGATATTTCATTTGTGTTTTAATAAATAAAGCTTGCCTGAAGATTAGAGAGTAAAACAGCCACACTGATCAATCATACAGACCAGGCAGTGGTGGCTCACACCTTTAATCCCAGTAGCCACACTAGTTTGCCATAGAAACCAGGCACTAAAGGTGCACACCTTTAATTCCAGCACTAGAGGAGTATTAGATGGCAGGAGACAGGTTTCACTCTCATCTGCCCGGGCTTAGCTTCCTCTCCTGCCCTGCCCATCTGCCTGCAGCTTCCTGTGGCACCCAAAGCTTGCCCTGCACAGCACCCACATGGCTTCCCACAGAATGGAAGATTAAAAGTCCCAAGGCAAAATAAAGATGGATAGAGACAGGTTAAAAAGGCTAGTGGGACAAGCCTAAGCTAAGACCAAGTATTCAAAATTCATAATATGTCTCCATGTCTTTATTTGGGAGCTGGTGGACAGCCCAAAGAAAATGCCAGCTACAATACCTGACCAGTTTCTTCTCATGACCCCTTCAACGCAAGGGTCTCCACTGCAACTGAAGCTGCTCCACTTTCACTACTGGCCTCTCTTGACATCTCATGATGTCAAACCTCACTGTCCTCCATGACTCCTTTAATTATGCAGCTCCTATGTATCCAAAAGCAGTAACAAGTAGAGACTCTTGCATATCACCGAGTTCACCTGTTAGCATGAGATGCAGCCTTAGCCCCCACTGATCAAGACTTCCATGCACTGACTCTGAGGAAATGCTCCCAACAGACTTCATCTCAGGGATGCTGGGTTCTTCCTAATCACAATTTCTCAGACCCAGGTGGCCCCATAGATTTTCTCAGTAAAACAAAGTTTCACTTCCATATATTCTTAGTCCAAAACATGACAAGAATGGCCCTGGTGAAGCCTTTTCTTCCCTGTGAACTTTGCCAGCCAAGCCTCCACTGCACTGTTCTCAACATTACCATCCACGTTCCCACAACAGATGATTAATCTCGGAACACTCCATGGCTTTTCTACCCTAAAGTTCCAAACACCAGCATGAATCTTCCCCCAAACAACACAGCCAGATCTTCACGGCAATAGTCCACTCTCTGGTACCGATTTTGATCTTAGTGTGCTTCCTGTGGCCATGATAAGTGTATTGGGGAGGAAAGGGTTTATTTCACTTACAGATTATAGTGCACGATGAAGGAAATCACAGAGTAACTCACGTCAGAAACCTATGGGCAGGAAGTAGAGACCATTGCTTACTGACTTGCTCACTCAAGGTTTCCACAGCCTGCTTTCCTATACAGTTCAGAATTAGCTGCCCTGGGGTAGCACTGCCCATAGTGGGCTGGACTCTCTTACATCAACGACTAACTGCTGACATGTTCCACATGCTTACAGAACACTCTGATGGAGGTCTTTTCTCAACTGAGACTCTCTCTTTCCAGATGACCCTTGCTTGTGTCAAATTGAAGAAAAAAAAAAAAACAACCAGTACAACCTCCTTACCCACACTAAGTCTTTCTAAACAGTCCTACTCCTTCAACGCTTTTCAAATCATTCAACTTGAGTGGGTGATTTGTTTCCCTCTAGGACTCTGACTCATGAATATCAACTATGATCCCCATGATACCGGTGACTAAAGAAGGAGAAGAAGTTACCTGCCTGTGCAGGGCGATTAGCCCGTGGAGGACCTGGGCTTGAACCTTGAATTTACTTCCTGGATGCACTCTGAACCCTGCACTCACTCTTCTCTGCAGAGTCAACACTTTAGAAATGTTGTTTCTGTGAAACTTCAGAAACCCACAGGATTTTTCTCATACACAGCTTTTCTGGGATATCCTTATATATTCCTATCTTGGTAACTATATGTGCACAGACTTTAGCAGTGCAAGTCCACAAAAAAATTTATATAAAATATATACATATATTATATGTGTGCATGTATATATATATATATATATATATATATATATATACTTATAATTTGAAGAGCTGTCATTACATTGGTCTCTTTGACAATCATATAGTATAATACATTAAGTCTATCCTAAATGGATGTAGATTTAGATTTGTAGATATAGATACAGATAGAGACATGGATATACAAAGAAATGCTGTCACATTCATGAAGGGACTATCCTGCTTTGCTTTCTAGTGCTGTGTTAAAGTCCATAAACCAAAGCAACTTGGGGCAGAAATGATTTATTTGACTTACACATCACAATCACAATCTAGCATTCAGGGAAGTCGGGACAGGAACTCAAGCATGAGCAGAGGCCGGAGCCGTGGTAGAAAGCTGCTTACTGGCTTGCTCTCATTGGTGTGCTCTGTTCGCTCTTTTGTATAACCCAGGACCGTTTGCCTAGGGATGACACCACCCACAGTGCGCTGGGCCCTTCCACATCAATCATTAATCAGGGAAATGCCCCCACAGACTTGCCAATGGGCCAATCTGATGGAGACATTTTCTCTGTGCCCAGAAGACTCTAGAGGGACAAAAAGTTAACCAGGGTAAGGGAGTTCACTGCCACTCTGGGAGAGGTATTTGATTGTTGCTTCTGTTTGGGGCAGAAGGGAAAAGCTGGCGGTGAGTGGAAGTCCATCACTAGAGAATTACTGGAGGTCCTGCACAGAAGTTTGAAGCAATGGTGCACTTGAAAATTAATGTTGGAAATATACTGCCAAATTAAAAAAAAAAATAAAATACACGCCATAATGCCATTTTTTGTAAAATAAAAAGAATCCTCATAAAACAATAACCCACTTTTTACACGAATCCATGTAAAATATTACAGATGGTACCTGTGAGAGGTGACTGCCTATGAGCATGGAAGACTGTGACTAAAACATTAATGTGGGGGCCAGCACAGAGAAAGGAAACGTCAGGTTTCCTTCTAGACAAATGGGATGACTTACATTGCTGCTTACAATTCGAGTACTCACCACTATCTATAATATTTTTGTCAATCAATATTACCAAACTTGGAAGAATTTCCCTAAACTGATGGCTACAATCAGACTTAAGTTAATCAGTTTATCTTTCTCCATCTATGTTCTACAGTGTGTCTTCTTCTGTAACTCAGGTGAGTTTGCACTGACAGAAAGATCTCTTGCTCCTCAGGGTCTTATTGGCTGCATCGGCATAGTCTGTTAACATAATGTTTCCAACTACCCGAAAGCACAGGGGCCCACATAAGCCAGAATGAATATAAATGTGGGTACCACATTACCATCAAATCCTTCCTCCTACTTGGAAGTCTCCCGTGTCCCAAGGACCCCATGATCTTTCTAGGGCAGGAGTCCATTTGGGTTCCCCTGGTATCCCTGCTGCATGCCCAACTCCTTTCAAACTCTGTTTCAACCCCTCTTACACGTAATACATCAAAAGATGTATTCTTCCTTCACTGAGCAACTCCGTGCTGTGGAGCCGTCTCCAGGAGCCCTTTTTGTTTAACCAGGCTTTTTTCCCCTTCATTCTGAACACACCCTCCTTTTTTCTTTTCTTGGAAGAATTTGATCTTTTGCCAAAAATAAATGAAACGCTGGATCCAAGTTCAACTCAGAATTTACTAGCTGATAAATTGAAAATGGAGAGTGGGCTGGGAGAAAGTGTAGCGAGGGAGGGAGGCTTTCATTTGGGGCAAGTATAAACTTGGACTGGGAAGCTCTTCAAATGCCCCATCTGTGCTGAGTCACGTGAAGGAGGAGGTCAGGGGCTGAGACTGGCTCCCTGCCAGCCTCATGCTATGCCCAGGTTGATGAAGAGCCTGGAATGGAATGACAGCAGGATTAGACTTCCAGTGTTTTAAATATAACGTTAGACGCCACGTGCCTGACACAGAATGAGCAAATAACCTAGATCATTGTGTTCATCAGACTAGCGCCTGAACATATGTGTTTCTGGGAGCTGACTCCCACTTTGTCCTTATCCTGACTTTACCCGCTCCGACCCTGCCTACCATTCTCTCGTTCTCCTGAAATTGAGTCTTTCCAGAAGCCTCCAGTTAACAGGGAGTGAAGTGGAGCCTTGGGGGAAAAGCATCGGAGACAATAAGCCTTGCTAAGACTATGGCATGATGGTGACATTAATTAATATCCGAAGCAGTTTTGGGAGATGAGTGATGTTATGTCCATTTGCACAAGGAAGGAAGACGAAGCGCTATGACTTCAGCAGCTTCTCCCAGCCAACCAAACTCGAAAACACAGGCGAAGATACGAATCTAAGAAGTGCTCTGTTCCCCCAGTGCTGGCAGTGCCTGCTGCCTCTCAGTCACCTCTATATCACTATACCTCGGAGAATAAGTACATCTTCATGTCACTGATGTGTCTTCTACGGCAAGGAAAGCCAGCAAGGGTAGTTCCTTGTGACCCTTTGGTTCCCCTCCCACTATCTCCTTGTTTGAATCCTGGTTTTTAGATAATTTTGACATTCAGACCTCTGCTTTGTTTTGTTCTGCTTTCTTACCTCATTTTATTAAGAGCAATGCCGTGAGAATTGTGGGCGAGCCTACATGTGCTCATTGTGAGCTCCGTCAGCTAAGATCGATCGCATCTACCCATTTCTCCACACCCTTCTTCATCTACCAAGCCCATCATGTCTTCCACATACCAAAGTAAGTCAGACACATTAACATAGGATGTAACTCAACACTTCCGTTCCCCTCTGCTAGATCACACAAAGTAAGCACCATGCCCAACAATTACAGAGGCTTGCAGCCAAGTGTAGTGCCAAGCATTTTCTGGGTGCCACATAACTTGATCCTGATGGAAATCTTGTGTGATCCCTGCAGTTACCTCCATCTTGCAGACAAGAGACCTCATTACAAAGGACAGGCCGGGTTAATATTTGCTTGCTAACTATTCCAGTGGCCTTTGCCTGCACAAATTCTTTTCATCCATTATCTCTTCTGATACCTCATAGGGCCAATACTGTTGCAGGTTCAGAAACAGAGACTTAGAGAGAACGGTTCAGCTCATAGTAACTACTAGAACTTGAGTGAATGGAGGATGTAAACCTCCGCTCTGCTCAGCCTTGCCACTGGCTCATGTCTCCAGTGTAGCATTCCTTTCTGCTACCAGATTCTCACTGTTTCCCTCTACTTAGCTTTCAGGTCTCAAGGACAAGAGTCGTGAGTGGGAAACTCCCAGGCCAAAATGCCCCAGTTGTTGGGAAAAGTGAGAACAGATGGTGTGAGTCAGCTTTTCATTGTTACAGCAAACGCCGGCTATAAACAGCTAGCCCATAGAAGGAATGGTTCCTTTGTGCTCACGGTTCCAGCGGTCTCAGTTCAGGGTCGCTTGGCTAGTTATTTGGGGCCTACAGAACCCCAAACTCACACAGCAGTGCTTCTTCACTCCTTGCTGTTAAGTTACAGCCCTCACAAGACGCTCAGGACAGTGAAACCTTGGGCTGTATCATAATATAACAAAAGGCACAATGTAGGATGAGCGGGGGGGGGGGGGAAGGGACCACTTGTGTCCCAATCACCCCAACATGGGCTATGGCACATGCACAGTATTTGCTGTCTACCATCTCATTGTATCCCTATAGCAACATATCTGAGAGCCAGCTGCCAGTATCCTCAGTGTTTCAGATGAGGAAACAGACTATGGACGCTTAATGCTGAATTCAAGGTCACATTACCCCCAGAAAGAAAGAACGGCTGGTTCCAAATCTGGCGTCATTAGTGGGGCTGGGAGAGCAAGGGCAGACACAGCATTTCAGTTTTGTTTGTTGTGTTTTGTTTTCCCGGTCTGGTGCTGTATTAACTGGTGTGCCAGGGTTAGTGAGTAAAGACATCCAAGGAGCCTGAGAGATTAGCCAAGCCTAACATTGGAAGAGCTTGGCCACTTGTTACATGAACTTCGCTCCAGAGAGTCTTTTGATACAGCTCTGTGGTTCCGAGCCCAGGCCCAGGCTGAGAATATGAGTCTAAAGCTCAACCTCTCTGTGCTTGAGTTTCCCTGGCTTGCAGAACACAGAGGATTGTACTCACCCATGAAATAGTTGTTAGGACTAAATGATATCTTACAGCTAAAATCTTTAGCTGGCACAGTACTTATCAACTGTCGATGAAAAGTATCTTATCCTGTCATTTAGGTGATGGGACTTGGGTACATTGATATACTCAGATGACTTCAGGCGAAAGGGGTTTATTCCAAATACATGGTTTTCAAGATGTCCAGAAAGTCCCCAGCTACGTGGGGGAGCGTCCCAGATCTGGAAAAGCATACTTTACCTTTAGACTGCTGCATCCAGGACACACGGCTGGCCTGGGGTTTGGGAGCTTCACTGCGGAGGAGAGATTCTTTGTACCACCCCCTCATTTTCTACTTCCTTTCTTTTCTTCACTTTGTAAATAGGAGATAAGCAGACATCACATTTCTGGTCTATTACCTATTTAATTTGCTTATTCATTTCTTTTTACCCCAGTTCCTGTATTCTAGTCCCTACTCCTCAGTCCCATAGGTAACCACTCCCACTGGGCTTAATTCATATTCATCATTTGATTTATATGTGTTATTTAAAATCCTTCATTTTCTAATACATGTATTTTCAGCTGAAAAGGAGTATTTTTTATATAACTTTGTACTTCTTCATTCTTACTTTTCTAGAATAGGATCTCACTACATAATATTGGTTGGCCTGGACTCATTCTTTAGGCTAGACTAGCCTCACATTCATAGAGGTCCATCCTCCTGTTTCCGCTTCCTGGTGCTGAAATTAAAGGTATGTACCTACCACCATGCTTCTTAATTCTTCTCTAGCATTGTTTATAAATGTGTCTATGTTATGGAATGTTTTTCCAGGTTCCCTCTTCCCTTGCTTGCACAGCTCACATATTCATGATGCGACCTATCTAATTTGCATTGACAGATTTCCATATTACCCTCAAGTTCCTATCACTACAAACACCACGAAGACCATATCCCAGCACGTCCCCTGTGGACTTTGCTGAGATGTTCTTGGGATGGATCCCTATGTGGGATCCATGTCAATTTGTCTAAGTAGTGTCAGATGGCTCACTAGCAAACCTGTTCCTGGCAGCCCTCCTGGTAGCATCGCACAACTCCCTACTCCACATCACACTTGTAGCATGCTGCTGCTGTTGCTGCTTCCCGACTTCGAGGGAATTGCTATTTAGTCATTTTCCCATCATACCCACTCCAGATCCTGTGGCTCCTTCTGTTTAGGCTTCTTGCCTAGGCTTTTATGGTGTCTGTTTGTCCTCATCACTCACTCATTTTAGTCTCTTCCACTCTCTAAGGATTTTCTCATACATATCTTGTGGCTTCTATTGCTTTATGAACAGGAATCTCCATGGACTACCTTCTCTTTCTATTTTATCTGCAAATGTTGTGACCATCTCTCTTTGTTATTATCTAGAGAACATCTTTGGTGATGATATCTATACATAGGCAGAAAGATGTCTCCAGGGTAGAGAGAGTCATATGGTATTGATCAAACTGTCCAAGGGAAACAATTATTTGCTAAGGACTCTTGCCATGAAAGGCATTCAGAGTGCCACAGACTGTCCAGAATACACATCCATTCAGTATCCTATTAACTTAGCCAAAATTTGCCTGTCTTTATGAAAGGTGGCTGAAATTATTCAGCAGGAACAGTAATCCTAAGGATTCTTCCATTGTGGACATAGAAATAGCTGCTCATAGAAAACATTGCTTAGCTGTGCCTTGGGTCCTCTTTTCCTTCCTGCTTTTTTTTCTACCAATGCACACATATGGTATAGTGAGATCCTCTCTTAATGCAAAGGATCTGCATTTCCGTTGCTGCATTATGCTTCCCTAACTCCATTGTAGCCTAATGGAAGCCATCTCTTGATTTTCACTTTGAATGTAACTTTTCTAGAAGGGTTTCACTGTTCTCCATCTTGGACCAGATTCCCCTAGCAAAGTCTCTGCTTTATTGTAATGATTGTTTTCCCTCATAAGATATCAATAACCTCAGGTACAACTGTACCTGCCCTGTCACCTGTCTTGCTAAGTGACAGACAAGCTGTGCTTCTAGAGGACCAAGTCTAAATGGGTACAGTTATGAGAACTGAGAGGGAAAGCATAGTTCCTGCATCACTGGTATCACAGAGTTTGATATATGAAAATAATTGTTTTTAAAATTATAAGGTCCTAAAAGCTACAATAATGAGATGGATATTTAGATAGCATTGTGAGTATTAAAAGAGGGTTCGAGGTTGAATAAGGATAAAACAGTTCTCAGATCCTAAGATATTTTCTTAAGTCTAAGATTGTCTGTCCTCAACAGGATGCTGGTGAAGGAAAGGAGCCTGAAGATTGCTCTGTCTAGATATTTTGTTTGATTTGAAGTAGATCTTGTAATTGGTATGAATTGTTCAAATTAAAAAACTAAATCCCAACAGTACTCAAAGAAAGTTTATGTCAGTGGATGGAGGGTAAAGAGTCTTAATACTTCTATGTAGATTTGTGACCTCTTATTCAAAGAGTTGAAAATAGAGCTCACAGGGCTGATGACTTTGTGGTGATTCCCCTGTTTCAGTGCTCTCCAAGCCTTTTATTGTCTGGGCAAGATGGTAACCCTTAAGGAAAAGTTTATCAGATCTGCTACAGATGAGGAGAGTAGCCAATCCAAACAATAAGATCCCTGCAGTGGGAGGAGAGCTCATAAAAGTTGCTATAGCCTGTATCATCAGCATTCTGGGAAAGCATCTGGCTAATGAAGCTACCTTTGTGGACATCTTGAAAGACAAACTCAAAGGAGAAATGATGGATCTGTAGAACTGGAGTTTATTCTTCAGACTCCTAAAGCTGTGGTAGATAAAGATTACTCCATGAGAATGAACTAACCAGGGCTCATAGGAACCCACAGAGACTGAGCTAACAATCAGGGAGCCTGCATGGGCCTGACATAAGCCCTTTGTATATATGTTATGATTGCATAGCTTGATCTTCTTGTAGGACTCCTAACAGTGGAAGCGGGGGCTGTCTCTGACTCTTTTGACTGTTTTTGGAACCCTTGTCTTCTTACTGGGTTTCCTTGTCCAGTCTTAATATGAGGAATGGATGAGGGTAGACTGGGAGGGAAGGAGGGAGAGGAAACTACATTTGAGATGCCATATATGAAAGAAGAAGAATAACATTGCTTTGTGATAGCCAATTCTAAGACTGTGATGCTGATTGCAGAAGCCCACCATCAGGAGAAGGGGAACCTGGACTTAGTGCAGAGGAATGTCGGCATGTTCAAGCTCATTTTTCTTCAGATCATCAAGTGCAGCTGTGGCCGCACCATCGTTGTGGCTTCTCACCCAGTAGAAATTCATACCTATGTCACCTGGAAACCAAATGGGTTACTTCTGCACCATATGATTAGGTGTGTTTGCAATTTGGCTTCTGCTTGCTTGGTTTTGCTATGTGATGATGGAGAAGGTTGGCATTCATCCCAGCAGCTGCCAGGGGTGGATTTTGGGAGAACATGGGTAACTCCAGCATGGCTGTGTGGAGTAGGGTGAACATGGCAGTCTTTCCTCTCCAGGTATTGAATCCAGAAATGGGAACAGACAGTGACAGAACTGGAAGGAAGTGTTTAATATGTGGTGGTGAAAAGTGCCTTTGAAATAGCAGCTCTGGGCTATTGGGTTAAGTGTGGCTGCCCTCCCTGAATCCAGTTGAAAATCCAATCTTAGATTCATCCCATGTCAACAATGGTGAAGGGAATACATAATGCTGAGAACAAAGTCTTCCTCAGTCTCCCTGTATCCTTAGTGATTAACCAGCATCATCAACTAGAAGCTGAATGTCATATATTATAAATAAATTAAAATAAATAATAATAATAATAACAACAGTAATATTGCTTTGTGATAGCAAAGCAAGACTATCACAAGGCTGATAAGGTGATAAGGTTGCTCATCTCAGGAAGCATGCAGAAACCCTGGGGAATGTCCAGAAGGATCTAAGAAACCTGTGACTGTCAAGTTCTAGGTTGTAAATACCAACCTACAATGCGATTAACCATGGACCTTTAGTCTTTAACTTGTATATAGGTCACAGTTTGTTTCTTCCTTGATAGGAGCTCACAGATCAAAGCCCAGGCTTGTTTAATGCTTGTGCTATGAGATCTTGAACAAACAAAGTTAGCTATTCCAATATAGGAAAAGAAGAAAAAA
The DNA here is from genome assembly GCF_950005125.1 of Chionomys nivalis. NCBI lineage: Eukaryota > Metazoa > Chordata > Mammalia > Rodentia > Cricetidae > Chionomys > Chionomys nivalis. The sequence continues at coordinate 122,843,146 of NC_080087.1, read as the reverse complement.
GAAAAGAAGAGAAAAGAACGGCTCACAAGGCAAGATAGCTTTATTTAAAGTAAAGTAACAGAACATGACTGGAAGGGATGTCGAGAACACCGTCAAGATCCACAACAAACCACATGAGTGAGGGTACTCGAGGGTTCAGTTATTGTCTGGAGATTCCTTTAAATCCATTCAAGGAAAGAAGAATTTTGGTTATTAATGGATGTAGTAAAAGCAGCCTTTTTTTGCTTTGTATTGACTGATATATTAGGTCATACAACTATTTTTCTATGGCCCGTGTCCCTTTCCATAATGCATCTGATTTTAGCCATATGCAGTATATATATATGTGTGTATGTGTGTGTGTATGTATATATTTATGTATATATACACATATGTATGTTTATATATATTATATATTTGTATAATGATGCATAGGCACAAGACGTAAACAGGGGATTCTCCCAAATGTTTACTAGAGAACACAATTTTGCCTTGCTATGCACACACACACACACAAAGTTAAGATCAGATTAGCCTTTCTGTTCTTTATATCCTGATATATTTGAATAGAAATTCTTTGTTTGATTGTTGTTAGAGGCAAAGAAACTTATACTATTGTCCAGAGAGGTGTACATATGTAGCCTGATGTAGACAGGGGTTCTGAGTTGCTAGGTATATTGAGAAGAGTACCATATACATGATACAGAAAGTAAGGAACGAGGCTACGAAGATGGTTATAGAAGAGAAGGGTCATGAAGAACGCAAACCAATTAGGGGTCCTTGGAACTAGACTGCCGCCTAAACTTGTTGGCCTCAGGTCTCCTTGATTCTGCTCTTCACGTCCCCTGAGGCATGTAGCATTGTGGGAAGAAGCAATCGTACTGCACGTGCTCTCTGAATTCATCCAGCTGCCAAGCAACCTCCTCTTTGACTGTTGCCAAGCTGACCTTTGAGTCCAGCTTCCCACAAGCCATTATTTCATAGAAGCATCGAATCATCAAATTCTCCAGTGTTTTTGACTTTTCCCTTTCCCCTCTCACTGACCCGTTTCTCGTCGCTGACCCGTGGAGAAATAAGCAAGCAGAGATGTACACACAGGGTCAGAGCCCCTTTGCTTTATGATCCAATGCGCACCCCACTGCACATGCTGGCTACGGCGTCTCTCTGAAGGAATCCAGCTCTAGATCTCGGAGTTCCAAGCCGAACAAAGTTACGCCCCAACATGCACACAGTTTCCCAGTACGAAGAATTCACTGTATTTACATTTTTTCTAGTTGCTACAGAAATTAGAAACAGTGGCAAAAATAATCCTAAGAAGGACTCCTTTGTGCCCAACTGTTTTCAAACAAGATTTTTCATAAGTATTCACTCTCTGTCCAGAATGAAGCCCAGAAGTGCAAAAGTTCACCTCGAGCGATGCCCACTGCTTTGCTTTGGACTTTCCAAGAGGCTCACAAGGCTCCTGTTTTTCGTGGCCCATCTGGCCATAAATTGCAATCGACATTAATTTATGAAAACAAATGACAGCAGCCTACTCCACGACATTTTGAAATGGGAGAAATAGGCAGGGCATTAAGGCAGGAATAAAATGAAAACATTCAGACCCCATAGTTGCCCTGGCGACATCCCAAACGACACAAGAACTCAGAGAAGCCCTAGTTCGATGCATGCCGCTCTTGCAAAGTTACAGAGATTTAGTCACAAAGCCATGAAGTGAGGACTCTGTCATAGTGTGGCAGGAAATTAAACACGTCCAGGGCTTTTCTCCGCGTGACTGGAATCACCCTCCCATCTGCAGCACTGGTGCCAAGGGTGATAAACAGAGCTAGGGAACAAGTATTGGGTCGTGGAGATGAAGGGCCGTGCAGCTGATAGCTTAATTATTTCCCTCCTGGACAGGAGTGAATTCATTCCTGGAATTATCACCTAAGAGCTGGGAGTGTTGGATTCCAAATAACAAAAAGAAAAGAAAGAGCATGCGTTAGTTATTGCTTTGTTGCCGGAAAAAAAAAATACCTGAATAAAACAAAGACAAGGTTGATTTGGACTCAGAGTTCCTGGGTATAGCCCACCATGCCAGAGAAGACAAGGCAGCCAGAGCTGGAGGTGGCTGGCAGTGTAGGGTTCATTATCATGAAGGGCACAGTTCACCTCAGCGAAATTTCTCCCTTTCCTTTAGACCAGGGTCCTAGTCCATTGAAGGTGCTTCATCCCACCTTGATAACCTAACCTAAATAATCCTTCACAGACAGGCCCAGAAACTTGTTTCTGCTGTGATTTGAAATCCCACCAAGTTGCCAGTCAAGATTAAATATCATAAGGTGCTTCATAAACACAAAGATGTAGATATGATTTTAATACCCTTATTGTGGCACCTCCTCTACCAGCTTGATGCAGACAAGATGTCATCGATATATTACGCCCGTTCAAATAACCCTGGGAAAGAAGTGAAGACAGTGGGCTTAACATGTTTGTGATCTAAGGCGAGGCAGCTGAGCCTCTTTTGGTCTCCACTTCTTTGGGTGCTTGGACTTGACAACTCTGGGTTTTCAGGCATGAATAATAGCAGTGAAAATAGGGGTATGCACAAGATTCCCCAGAGTTCCAAGAGACAATCAGTGTATCTGCAAAATTCCCTTGCATCTTAAAAGACGATTCAGTATAAAATTTTAGATGATGACTGAAAAGAGGTTGCCATTGTTACCTTCTAGTTTCTGTCCTACCAAGTAAAAAGACACACAAGTCCTAAGACCTCTACGGGGATGGAAGGGAAAGGCCAACTCATTGATGAAGAATACACCTAACCATTCCTTAATACTGGAGCATCTAGAAAAATGTTGGAGAGTAAGAATTGGAGCTTAAAGAATCTGGGGCTCCCTGTTTCATCTGCTGGTATCTTCGTCTTAAGCCCATTCTTTGGTCATTCATCTGTCTAGCTCCCTGTAGTCTAGCTACAAGGAGATCTGCCCTGACTTCAGAATCAGTTGGAAAACATAGAGAAGATGACCCTCCATCCATGGCCTCCTGACCAGGAGCTGTGACTAAAGCGAATTTCCATACAGAATGTACTGTGAGGAGAACACTCAAGACTATGAGCCACAATTCCCCGGAGAGGACATGAAGCCAAGCACTAAGAAATGGTACCATGTGTGAACTGTGCACATCTCTGTCCCTCCACCCACTGTTAAATGTGCCTCTGTGACAGTCAGTTAGTTCTTCCCTCTGCATCAGGGAGCGGCACATACACCGGATAAAAGATACAATGAAAGAATTCTGCTCCTTCACTAGCCGCGGCATCATGGTACAAATAAGAGTGCGATTGTCCCTTTATCAGGAAGGGGTTCCAGACTGGGACAACTGAGAAAAATAACCAGTCAAAAAACTTTAGCAAGAGCATTTCTACAAACACCGGCACAGGACGATTTGGTTTTGCCTTTAATGAGACAGATAACCCACACGGGACAGAATCCATTTCTCTCGTAATGTATTCATCTGGCTGATCCTATCCAGCCGCCTTCTTGGTTGGCCCTGAGGGCCATGAACGCTCCCTCTGTTGTACAGAGCCATGTTCTCCGTGTGAAGTGAGAGTCTGAGGTCCAAAAGCCGGGTCTCCATCGCCAGTAAAAAGCCGGGACTGCTCCACACTTTCCCAAGGCTGACTCAAGAGAAGCATGCAGGCTGTGAATCATTCAAAATGGAGCAAGGCGATGAAAGGTCCACAGAGCCAAAGCGGAGAGAAGATCCAGGAAAAGATTTCAGAGATAACGAGAACCGTTCCCCAGGCCGGCAGCTTGGGGAGAAGAGCAAGCGAGGCTCGCCCTCAACAGCTGTTTATTAACTCGCGGCCGAGCCCGAGCCAGCTGTGGTCTACTGAGGAACTTTTTCCATCCCAGATCCTTGGCAGTGAAAAAGAGTAAAGCTGAAAACGGATGGCACCAGATCGTGTTCATGATTTATCAGTTTCATCTTGTCACCACAAATCAAAGGAACCCATTCAAGGAGGCAACGGCAAAGGCAAAGAAATGTATTTGATATGAATCAGTTATTTGAGGTCAATCTGGGAAGTTTCGTTGGAGTGTAAAAAAAATAAAAGCTAAAAAAAAAAAAAGAAAATCCAGTGGTTTCTCATAGCAAACTTTCAGTGGATAAAGAATTTAATTTTGGTTAAGGATGGACCTCGGTGATAGACTGGACTGCGCACTTAGCGTGTGCAAGTCCCTCGGTTCAATCCCCCAGCAAAATGCAAATCTATTAACAAAGCACAGAGCACTGTGTCCTAAAAATAAAAACAATAAAAACACTTCAACAGTTTTAATCAGGATAGAACCCCCGGGACAACCGTCCCTCCCCAGAGGATATTCAGGCCTGTTGCGGAGGTGCTCTGACCCCCGTGACCGTGGCTTCTCCAGTCCTTTCGGAAGCAGTATGCTGAGAGAGATAGATCCCGTGAGGTCTGTAGATTCTTTCCCCGTGTCCCTGTTTCAGGGCCTTTGAACTTTGCACTGTGAACTCTCTGGAATCTGTGATTGGAATATGTGGTTGGCTCCTTCCCTTGCGCTTGTTGCTCTCTGGACTGTCCCCTTCCTGCGGGTTTTCCTAGAGGGTCTCATCTCATGGAAAGACATCTCCTTTTGCTTCTGCTTTTCTGTATATTTAAATGATAGCAATATTCAAATTATTAAAATCTTTATATTATCAGATTATGAGTGACGATCACAAAAAGAGAAAGCAGAAACAAAAAAAAAACAGATAAAAATAAAGAATTACTGCATAGCACTGAAGTCATACTCATGGGGGAGTATATGGCTCCCAATGGCCATGCCATGAAAACAGGGTGATGGTCACAAAACAATCACTCTAGCTTCATCTTTGAACAACTTAAAAAAAAGCAGGGAGAGCTGGCTTGTGGCATGGAAGCTCAGGCACAGGGATTGAGTTTGAATCTCCAGCAACTACATAAGAAAGTAGAATATGGTCACAGGTGCCTATAACCTCTTTGTCGGTGGGGGTCGGGTGCAGAGACAGAAAGATGCCTGGAGCCCAGGGGCTAACCTGCTTAGCTGAAGTGGTGAGTTCAGTAAGAGACTCTGTCTCAAGGGAGTGTGGGGCCATTGACTCGTATCCTGCAGCAAAGCCTCTGGACTCTCCCTTCCCTCTGCTTCCACGGCCACCACAAAGCAATGTTCGAACTGGAACTCAGAAGCTGCCAGACCTGGACAACCTTCATCCCACAGGGCAATCTTCAAGCTACAACTTTGATGCTCTGAGCTGAAAGGGGAGAGGAAATGGCGGTCGTTCAAAAGTACCCAGAAAACAGACACAATCTCTGACCTCTACATAGATTATTATTGCCAGAATCTTCCAGAGTCCAGTGCACCAGCAACAGCCTCACCCTGCATTCTGACTCACTCTTTCAGGGCTCTCTTAATCTTCCCTGAAAATCTGGAGCAGAGCTGCTCCTGTCCAGTGTGTGGACCAGAGGCTGAGGGACACCACAAATGCATCCGACCCCTCCTCTTTCCCAGGTCTTAGAGGAGTCTGCTTTGGGCCTCTCCATTCCCCTCTGCTTTGTTCTATGTGTGTGGAACATCAAGTTTTATTCCTAATTAGTTTCCAATCTCCAAGTGAATTCATTTCAGGGAATGCTCTGTGGGGCTTACCTTTACCACTTTGCCCTATCTCTGGAGCAGGGTCCTGCTGTCCAGAAGCACTCTGGACCCATTCAAGAACTACGCTCTCTTGGTTCTCTAAGTCAAGGCTTGAATACCCACCGGAACCATGAGCTTCTCAAGACCACCTTCTCCACAGGAATTCTATCTTCTTCATTCCAAGCATCTCAGGTGAGGTGTTAGCCTTCCATATCCTCTATAAGCGTCCACTTTGAACACTAGGTCCCCAGCAAGTAACACTATTGGGGGTAGTCTCAAGGCTTTGGGGGGTGGAGCCTATCTGGAGGAAGTGGGCCACAGGGTGCTGGTTGTTTTGGGAGGGGGGTTTCGTGGGCTCATTATAGTCGTATTTTTTGCTTTTCTGGTCAGCCATACTGTAAACAGTTATATTCCTACTGTTATACTGTTCTGCTCAAACAACTAGACCGAGCCCTCCAAAACCACGAGTCAACATTAATTCTGCTTTTAAGCCGTTTCTTTTGTGCATGTGCTAGTTATTTGGTCATAGCCATACAAAAGTAACTAATGCATGAACTTATGTACTAATGTGGTCTTTGTTTGGTTTTGGTTTTTTGAGACAGGGTTACTCTGCAATTTTGGAGACTGTCCTGGAACTCGTTCTGTAGACCAGGCTAGCTTCCAATTCACAGAGATCCTCCTGCCTCTGCTTCCCAAACTCTAGGATTAAAGGTGTGCGCCACCACCACCCAACAGAACTTACATGGTCTTAAAAGGCCTAGGACTTCTCCCAATAATCTCTAGTTTCCACCACTCCTCACCAACTCAAACTACTGTTCTCATTATTTGCCCCAAACTGTGAGTGGGGAAGGTAGGAAAACAAAAATGAAACTATTATCCCATATTTCATAAGCCTAAATAGAAGAAAACTCACATGTAGCATGCTTAGCACCTTGAGACCTGGAACCAGAGACACTGGATAATTCTATGATGTGTCAATGTGACTTGTTCTTAACGAAGGGTGTAAATGGAGAGCTGCAGATAATGACAGATGAGATGGTTGGGAAGTCAGAATGCTAGGCCTCTTTGTCTGTCTCCCTGGACTGATTAGGTGAGAGCCCAGAGTTCTGAGAAACTTGAGTCATCCCTTTCTGCTTTGCCCATCTCTGGACTCCTGCTGTGCTACCACTGCCAAATATTTGAACATTTTTGAGAGATGATTTTTTTTTTTTTGTGGAAATAAAAGCCAAAAGTTTAAGGGAAGTGTAAAAGTTTCTAAAACATTCAGCTTTAAGAAAGGGTGGCCGGGGACTGAAAAAGCATGGGACAAAACCGGTCTCGCTGAACATAATGGACAATGAGGACTACTGAGAACTGAAGAACAATGGCAATGGGTTCTTGATCCTATTGCACGTAATGGCTTTGTGGGAGCCCATGTAGTTTGGATGCTCACCTTAATAGACCTGGATGGAGGTGGGTGGTCCTTGGACCTCCCACAGGGCAGAGAAACCTGCTTGCTCTTTGGGCTGAGGAGGAAGGAAGACTTGATTGGGGGAGGGGGAGGGAATGGGAGGTGGTGGCAGGGAAGAGGCAGAAATCTTTAATAATTAAATAAATTAATTAATAAAAAAAAAGAAAAACAAAAAAAAATGATGACCAAGAAAAAAAAAAAAAAAAAAGAAAGGGTGGTATGTGAGTGGAAAGAAGTATTTTAAACAAATATGGGACTAATATTCCAGATGGATTCAAAAGTGATTAGCATTATTTTAGAATTAATGGGAAAGATACCAAAGGGCAGGAATAATTATATGAAACAAAGACTAAGCTTTGGACATGTTGCCAGAAGGCTAGCCTGTTTGCGTATGACTATTTCCCTTCTCTTTTGTCTTTTTCTTCCTCCTTTTGCTTGTGTGTGTGTGTCTGTGTGTGCCTGTTTGTGTCTCTCTGTGTGTATGTCGGTGTATGGCATGGGTTTGGAATTCCATCCATTACTTGGGGACATGTTATCCAAATGTTAGCTCACCCCCTTAGAGTGACAGAAAAGTCTGACGCCTCAAACACCCATGTTTCCATCTCCTGTCTCCCTATCCAGCTATTCTTCTGCGTGTACCACTCTTTGCTGAGTGTACACTGTGAACACAGCTCTGAAGATGATGGCAGCATGGTCCCATCACACCTCTGGGTAGTGATGTCTTCTTCTCATGTAAGGTCATGTTCTAGTGTATGCATGGAATTGGACATTCTTAGACATCAGAAACTCTATGCTCTGCATCCTGTCTTCCCTTCTTTGTTTGCTCACTATGTAGCCTTGGCTGCCCTGGAACTCATTATATATACCAGGCTTCCCTAGAAATTATATAGACCTACCAGTCTCTGCTTCCTGAGTGCTGAAATTAGAGGCATGTGCCACAATGCCATCCTGTAAGAATCCTGTCATTCTTTTGTGTGTGTGTTTCTTTTTTTTTATTATTATTAATTTATTTATTTATTAAAGATTTCTGTCTCTTCCCCGCCACCCATATCCCTCCCCGTCCCCCAATCAACTCCCACTCCCTCATCAGCCCTAAGAGCAGTCAGGGTTCTCTGCCCTGTGGGGAGTCCAAGGACCTCCCACCTCCTTCCAGGTCTATTAAGGTGAACATCCAAACAGCCTAGGCTCCCACAAAGCCAGTATGTGCTGGATCAAAACCCAGTGCCATTGTTCTTGACTTCTCAGCAGTCCTCAATGTCCACTATGTTCAGTGAGTCCGGTATTATCCCATGCTTTTTCAGACCCAGTCCAGCTGGCCTTGATGAGTTCCCGAAAGAACATCCCCATTGTCTCAGTATGTGGGTGCACCCCTTGCATTCTTATTTGATTTTAAAATTAAAATTATGTCATCAACTGTGAATAAAATTCCCAAGGTAGTATTTTCTTATTCTACAACTTAGTTTCTTTATGTGCACTAATCTAAGTCCTGTAAAATTCACTACAGTAGAGAAGGCAAAAGAGGAGAAATTAGACAAAGCAAGCAAATATTAAAAGCATTGGGAGGTCTCCGTATGTCGTACTCAGACACCGAATGTTAGAATTCAAAGGACCTTGAAGAGCGTGATCCAGTTTCTGTCAATTACCAGTTGTGGAGCTATCCTGGGTAACCTGAACACACAACTTATTTACAATCTCTGAGCTTCACTGAGTGACAGAGCTAGGGCTGGAGCCCACATGTACTGATATTAACCGTCTATGTTGTCAAACCACGCTACGTAGACGTTTGCTCACTCTTCGTGGCAGAGGAAGAAATGAGTGTTTTGGGTCCATCTGGGATGAGCATGGCAGCCTGGCCTGAAAGTATTCCCACACAGAAAAAGACAAGTTTGCCCTCTTACAAGGAAACAAAGCTAAAGGAGGGGGAAATAACCTGAAAGTAGCACGGAATTATTAGAGAATTGGAGAGGAGAAAGGAGAAACAAGTTGGGTGGGTGGACATTATTAAAGAAGTATGTATTAATGACTATAACTACCCTAATGAATCACACTAATTTGTACAGTTAGTATGCTTTAGTGGTTATAATAAGAAATAAATTTTTAAAAAGGATGTGCTCCTCACCCCAGTAGCTATAGTTCAGGCTAGATTAGATTAGACAAGCTCTTCCACCTATGATGTAGACCCCAGGCAATACCACAGAAGAGCAAAGAGCCTCTTGAAAGAGAGAAGCACCAACCCTATAGGGTTTCTTTGTCCATAAAAACGTTTTTTCTATCAAGCTTAGATTCTTATCAGACCCCAGCATCAGCCCTGAACCTCAGCTCTGGGGAAAAGAATCTTCCTTAAAGAGGCGGCACTTGACCTTGCTAACTGGAAAAGTGTTCATACATCATGGAAATTTTCCTAAGGAAAAGGAATGAATTTATCTTAATTCTACTCGTGTGTTTATACAGTGCACCTCCCACAAGCTTCTGCTGTAAGAATATGTAGGAAGGAAAGAAATTATTTGAAGAGCATACTGTACAGGTCCCTGTCCTGGGCTTACAGATGAAAACACAAGCCCATCAAATGCCTCGAAAGCACTGAGTAACTGCCCTCTGCCACAAGAAACCAAGGTTGTGTGGTCAGGCCAATTCCTGGACTCTTTTTATGGAATCCCAGCTCTTCTCTTCCTTAGAGGTGGGGTGGAATTTACTTTTTTTTTCAGCACTTCAACTAAACTCCCACAGAAACAGGCTGGAGATGACTGATGAACAAACTAGAAAAGTAGAATCCACGCACCCCCAGACACCAAGAATTGAATTTATTCAATGGGTAGAAGTTTGTCAGGGAGGATTTGGAGTATGACAATATATTTTTAAATTGTCATAAATGGCTTAATACTTGGGTTAAACGGTGGGCAGAATAAAATAAAGATAAGTACTATTGAGTGAAGGAGATACTGACTTGATCTGTTTTCTCATCTGGGAACGTTGTTGGAAGCAGCTGAAGAGAGGTGCTTGCTAATTTGTGTGAGATCAACTTTCTTCAGGCATAGTTCCTCTGGATCATTGTCATTCCTCCTTTGGCCTCTACCTCTCTTAGTCCCAAACATAACATACTCATGTCCTAAACTTTTTCTGTTGGCATTCATGTGCTGAACTTTGTTTTCCTCCTGAAGTTCAGACTTTGAACTTGTCTGAAGTCTTCTGTCATTTCACAGCCCATAACTTCTCTCTTCATGGCTTGAGTCCATTTCTCAATCTTACCTGTCCACCATCAGCCCCCAGCCTTCAGCCCCATGGGTACTTAGGAAGAAATTGATCCATCTTCAGAGATTTCGTCTGTCACTAGCTTCATCCTCTCTCTTAGAGGGCTAATGATGTTTATAAATATGGGGTATCCCATGTTCACCTTCGATCTCCAAGTATCTTTTGGGACAAAATAAACCTTTCTTGGGGTACAAGGCCTAGACTTCTAGGAGTCTCTATATCTCCTTCCCCTGGAAATCTGCCACCAGATAAGGATTGGAAGACAATAATTCAGTCCAAATCATTAGATGCTGAAGCTGACCTCCAACCTGACCTGCGATCCTCTAGTCCACAGCCTCATTTTTCTGCTCGCTGTTATCCTGTGAGGAAGCAGAGATATTACAGGTCACTGAGGCTCCAGTTAAGGAAATGACTTTTCTGTCGTGATGTCCACTGCTTCATCTCCCAGCAAAAGCAATCTCCTTAGCATGGATCCTAGGCTTCATCTAATCCTCCTCTCTGGTCCCATCTCCTACTACTCTCTAACTCTTCACTGACTTCTGGTTTTCATCATTTTCTTTCCTAAGGAATAATTTTCAAAAGTTCAGAACTAACTTTCATAAAACAGAAACTCGATTATTCATTAGCTAGAGATACATTAAGCTGTTAAGAGTGACTCAGAGCAGAATATGAAGAACTGGGGTGTGAATGCAAAGACTGATATAAATGATCCTAAGAACTCACTAATAGATAAACATCTGGCTAATAGCCTGTAAGATTCCAAAAAATGTCTTCGTCAGTAAAAAGGACAAGCTGACTCACCAGTACAAAAATAGACTCGAATTAATAAAAAACCAAGAATAAAAGAAGAAATGTCAAAACTAACATTACAATAAAAAGATTTATAGTGGTATATTGTGAACAGATGCATATCAAAAACAATTAACAACTTACATGGAATGTGTACATCCTCAGAAAGATTATAAATTCTAAATGCTTACTTGAGATGCAGAAAACAAACTAAATGAGTGACCCAGAGTACGGCTAAGTCAGTCAGTTTCAAACTTATCAAGCGTTCAAAGAAAAAATTAAAGTCAATCTTCAGGATTTTTTTCAAGCAAGGATAAAAGCACAATGAATACTTCTCAATCTGTTATAGGAGGCTTAAATAATTGGGACCTCGTATGCAAAGACATTATAAGAAAACAACTGACCAATAACCTTTATAAAGAAAGATCAGAACAAAGCTTAGCAGAATACTACCAGACACCAGCAAATTGAACTGTGTAAAAAGGAGTTGGCACTGAACATAAATGGGACCTAACCTAGAAGTGCAAGGTTCATTTAAATGCACCATGTTGTAGAATAAAAGAGAATAAAAAATAAAAGATTAAAAAAATGTGCTCATCAATATGTATATGGGAAAAATTGACAAAACTTCAACACCATTACATAATAGCAAACAAATGGGAATAACTTGCATAACCTGGGGAAACTATTTATGAAAAATCTATACGTTCACATCATACTTAATGTTAAAGACTAAATATTTTAGTGTAAGGTCAGTATCAAAACAACAATGTTCATTCTTGCAACTTTTAGTCAATATTGAGATGGAAGAACTAGCCAGGACAATAGGCAAGAATAGGAAAAGGTTGTGAAATTTTTGGAAGTTAAATTAAGATATAGGTGCTGGTTACAATGTTATTAAGAATAAAAGACCAAAATAAAGTTAATCAAACACATTGAAATACATATAATAAAAGGAGTGGGAGGCATACATAAAGCCATCATAGTGTTTTAAGATCTAAGAAAGCTGATTATTATAGATGTTCATAGATTAGAAGACTTAAGATTGCTAAGCTGGTCAAGCTCCTTAGTTCCATGTATACATACAAAATTATACCCATCACGGTGTCAGTTAATACTTAAATTCAGGTAGAAAGACCAAAGACCCAGACCCAGACAAAATTAAAAGCACTTTTGAAAAATAAGAGTAATTTTGAGAACCCAGACACTCCCAAATTTCAGAATTCCCTATAAATGATTAGTAACAAAACAGCACAGTGCTCACATACAGACAGATGTTGAGTTCAATGAAATAAAATTGGCAATCAACAAACAAATCCATGCATTTATCACCAATTTCCTTCAATAGAGGTACAGAGCTAACTCATTGGGGAATGAAAACCTTTCTGGAGAAGAGACACTTGAGTCTCCACAGACAAAGGGTGAATTTGAATCTTTGTCAGTTGGTTGGTACACACAAGAATGTTCTTTGTATTAGTTTTTTAAACAAGCATATAGACAAATGGATCTCACTGTGTCATTTTCATTTATACTTTGTTGTTGATCAACTTTCTGTAAGAAATAATTCCTTTTGGTTTCTCCTATCAAAGGTAGCTTGTTTGCAAAGGACATTTGGTAAATTTTCTACACCTTTGATCTCCACCACCTCATAAAAATTTCATGCAAATATTTTGATCTCCCCGGATGTGGTAGTTTGAAACAGAAATGGCTCTCAAGGCTCATAGATTTGAATGCTTGGTCACCAGGGAATGGCACTATGATGTAGGATTCCCCTTTGTATGCTGTGAATATCATTGGTTAATAAAGAAACTGCTTTGACCCTGTTGTAGAGCTATAGGGGAACAGAGCTAGGTGGGGGAAACTAAACTGACTACTGGAAGAAAGAAGGGTGGTGTCAGAGAGAAGCCATGGAGCCGCTGCCAGAGACAGACATGCTGAAACTTTGCTGGTAGGCCACAACCTATGGTAATGCACAGATTAATGGAGATGGGTTAAATTAAGATGTAAGTGTTAGCTAAAAAGAAGTTGGAGCTAATGGGCCAAACAGTGATTTAAATAATATAGTTTTTGAGTAATTATTTCGGGGCTGAGCAGCCAAGAACCAACAAGTGGCTTCCTCCAACAACTCTATTAGAAGGTGTGGTCTTGTGGTAGGTGTGGCCTTGTTGGAGGAAGTGTGTCCCTGGGGTTGGGCTTTGGGGTTCCAAAAAGCTCAGGATAGACCCAATGACTTTCTCTTCCTGCTCCTGGCCAATCCAGATGTAGAACTCTCTGCTCCTTCTCCAGCATGGAATCTGCCTACAGGCTGCCATGCTTCCCGCCTTGCTGATAATAAACTCAGCCTCTGCCAGCCCCCAGTTAAATGTTTTCCTTTATAAGAGTTGCCATGGTCTTGGTGTCTCTTCATGGCAATAGAATATTGACTAAGACATCTACCTGCTAAACTTTCGTTTACACAGAGTACCCTCCCACTCCCAATTCTGGAACTTGACAACCTGAAGCCATGAACCTTTTCTCCTTTTCCTTCAATTCCTTCGCTCTGATTCTTTAAAATCTACCTTGGGGAAAGACACAGGCAGGACCCATGTTAGGGTAAAAATCAAATGAATTCACTGCACCAGTTTGCTTTCTTGGCCATTTTAGGTTCTGGAACATCATTTTTAGAAGAACTGCCCTGCAGAGCTGCTTTCACTCTGTCCCCATGTTCCTCTGTGCTACTGTGTGCCTGTGTTCACTCCTTGTGGCTTTCTAACACATCTGTTTCAGGTCTGCTTGCCCTCTTCCAGCCCTCCACCCCACCCCCACCCTACTACTGCAGAAGTCCCTATTACACACATGTATTTTCAAATACACACACACAAATCCAAAATCTAAATGTAAACACACAAAAACTCATAAAAGAAAGCATAGTAAATGTTCATAGGTTTTGTTTTCTTTTTTTCTTATTTTTTTTGTTTTGTTTTTTTGAGACAGGGTTTCTCTGTGGTTTTGGAGCCTGTCCTGGAACTAGCTCTTGTAGACCAAGCTGGTCTCGAACTCACAGAGATCCGCCTGCCTCTGCCTCCCGAGTGCTGGGATTAAAGGCGTGCACCACCACCGCCCAGCTCTTGTTTTCTTTTTTTCAAACGAGTTCTTTGATTATTTCCTTTCATGTTTTCTTTGAAAGCATAAGCAACAAAAGAATAAATGCATATGTGGGTAAAGTTGGAAATTTGGTTCTCAAATAAGAGCATCCACAAAGTGGGAAGATGAATTAATAACGGTAGGAAATAACTCTAAACCATTTGTTTCCTTAAGGGTTTCTTCCCAGAATATATAAAGAATTCTTAAGATGCAAAAATAAGAGAAACAAATGTTCATTGTGTTTTAAAAAATGTAAAAATGGTCAATTAAGCATATGCAAATATGCTTGATGTTTTTAGCTATTAAGGAAATGCAAATCAAGACCATACAAAGAAATCCTCACACCGTTGGAATGGCTTCAGCAGGGTAGAACTCACTTATGTACCCATGAACAGTATTCTTTGAATTTCTTTGGGAAAGATCATGTCTTCCCATGAGTTGAATCCTAACTCTAGGGAACTGTCAAGAACTGAAACAGTAGACGGTCCACCAGAGAGAACAACGAGGAAATTCCCAGAGGAGGCGGTTCTAGCTTGGAAAGGATGATTTCATTCATGTGTGCAGGTCTTAGGAGTCCTTCAAAATCCAAGCGTGTTTTTACCCACAGCATCTTGCCACTTCTCTCCATCCCAAATACTCTTCCCTCTTTTTACTTTTTTTCTGTTTGACAGTCACCCTCCAAAACTACCTTCCTGTTAGGGTTCCAACATGAAATGTCCTCCGAAGGCTCGTGTGTTTGAACCTCGCTCCCCAACCTGTTGTCACTGCTTTTGAAGATGGTGGAATTGCTAAGGTAAGTGGCCTAGCTGGTAGAGGTGGGCCACCACGGGCTGGGTCTGAAGGTTGATTTGCTTCTAGTGTCGGCTGCTCTGTCTGCTTCCTGGTCTGCCACCACACGAGGACTTCTGACACATGCTCCTTCCACATGGTGTTGTTTCTCGGTGTCTTCACTGCCATGATGGACGTAAGGTCTGAAATTGTGAGTCAAGATCTCCTCCCCTCGCATTTCTTCTGCCAGTTATTATATCACAACAATTTGAAAACAGTTAACTAGCTCCTTCTCCACACAGTATATGCTATTTATTGCTACTTATTGCTATTTAACAAATTATCCCCAAATCTGTGTCTGTGGTTTTAAACTATATATATAGTTTTACTTTTTTCTGTTTGACAGCCACCCTCCAAAACTACCTTCCCTGTTAGGGAAGAGAGAGAGAGAGAGAGAGAGAGAGAGAGAGAGAGAGAGAGAGAGAGAGAGAGAGAGAGAGAGAGAGAGGAAGGGAGGGAGAGAGAGAGGTAGGTAGATAGATATAGGTATATATCTATAGTTACATATCGACATAGATATAGATTTATGTCTATATCTGCATTGGATATAGATATATCTATATCTAAATTGGATTGTCTCAGCTTTTTCCAGCTCAGGGACCTGGAGTCAGTTTACCTGGGTGGCCTGATCCAGGTTCCTCATTCCACTGTGGTAAGCTCAAGGCGTTGGCAGGAGCTGCAGGTATTTAGCAGTTGGACTGAAGCTGAGTGTCTGTTTCCTGGATGGCTCCATTCCACAGAGTTGGCAAGCATTTGCCATTATTGCCACATGAGCCTCTTTATGCACTGCTTGTGTATCTTCGACACAGCAGCTAACTTGACCTGCGGCAAACAACCCAGGGAAAAGAGGTGGAAGACGGCACTTTAAGCACCGAGCTTCCAGGGTTATGTATCATTCCCATCCTTTTTTTCTGTAGAAGTTACTAAACACAGTTACCACTCCCCAGCATACAGAGTTTAGGGCTTACCTTTCAAAGGAAGGGTTAAAAAATTCTTGGGAAACTCATTTTAGAACCTGACAACACGCTCCACATAAACACATCCTCCTGTCTGGTACTCTCTACTGCCTTACTCAATTTGTGTTTTGTATATAAACATTATTATCATTATATCTAATTGCCAGTCTTAGGACTTAAGATCTATGACAAAGGGACAATTGCAGTTTTCATTCTAAATACTCTGCATCTAGAATAGTTACAGGATGTTTTGGCTCAGTGGTCACCTAGTTTCCCAATTCGATGACTGTGAGTGAGGTGACGTGCCCCAGGAGCTCAGCCAGGCATGGAAACCACTTACAGTATTTCAAAACCTAATGTATGTATTTCCCAAAAGTTTCATCTTAAAGGAATTCCAATGATTTAACATAAAATCACCATGAGTTTCTAGCTGAGGAAATGGGGCCTTCATGGTCCTTCAACACAGTCGCTCCCGTTGAGGGCTCTCTACTTCTCAGGCTCATCACAAACTCTGCTGACCAAAAGTCAGTGATATCTTTCCTGGTCCTGCACAGGAATAAGCTCATAAGGACAGCAACAAAATCTCATCTCTCATCCTCTCAAGAGTCAGCTTGGGGCTTTGGGTAGCGGCATATGTCTTTATCCCTCCAGTACACTGGAGTGGCCCAGAGCCAGAGTTTAAAGCAAGCACTTCATTTGAGGTTAGGAAAAAAAGACCCCATAGGTTATCTTGCTGACTTTATTTGCTCAGGATTTAGCAGTATTTTTAAAGCTACATGTTGATGCTCCTTGGCTTTAGAGAATAGGGAAATCCAAATGCAATTAGGAAGCTGACAGTAATGGAAAGTACACAGGACTGGGAGGCCAAAATACATTACTAATTGCAGAAAGCCTTGTGTTCCATACCTATAAAAAGGCAGAGCCAGACTGATGAGGGTAGAGACAGCATCCAATTCATATTTTGGTTGAACTTTGTTAAAAAGCATGGAGATATCCTAACATCTCTAGAAGAGTCTTTGCCAGCTTCTTACCAGAAACATCAGCTAGCATTGTCACAAGTATTGCCTCTCTCTCTCTCTCTCTCTCTCTCTCTCTCTCTCTCTCTCTCTCTCTCTCTCTCTCTCTCTCTCTCTCTCTTCTCTTATCCCAGGACAATGGGATGAGGATGTTACAAGAAAGAACCCACACACACAAAAGACTAGAAGTATCCAAGATGAACTGCCCACTTCAGTACCACATGAAGTAAGAAACAACATCAGTAGACAAGGTGTGCTGCTCCAACTGTTTCTTTTCTCCGGACCATTGTATGATCAAGAGAAGCAACTTCTCACACTGAGGGCAATGCTAATCCAGGGGGCATGTTCGGTCTACCAGCTCATAGCAGGTGTGCCATGTCATCCTTCTCCTTGGTGCCCTTCAGTGAGGTTCCTAAATCAAGGACAAAGGAGGACTTTAGGAAGCTGTGGAGCCTTAGGAGCAAACCCAATAACTCCACTGTCCTGTCTGCTGGGGCAGAGAGTGGTGAGGACGAAACAAGGACAGAACTTACTGTTTGCCCTCTAGTTAATTTTCAGAGGAACAAGCACCTGAAAATTTATCCAGCTGCATTCCTGCCGCTGCAGCAAGAGAACAAGTAACTGATAAAGAGGACAAAAGGAACTCTGTTGAGCCCCGCCTCCAGGCAGCCCCGCCTCCAGGCAGCCCCGCCTCCAGGCCGCTAGCTCTCTTCTCTGCAGTGAAGGCAGAAGGGCAAGAGGGAAGGAAGCCTGTCTCCTTTAGTAATTTCTGGGAAATCATCCTCTCTATAGATTTGGTTCTGAGGACTGTCAGAGTCCAAGCAAAACTCTTTTGAACTACTGAAGGAAGATCTTTAAAAACTGGGGGCAGAAAGCTCATCTTTTCATTTTGGGCACTGTGGTCTATGTAAGCTGATGTGGTGTGGTGTGGTGTGGTGTGGTGTGGTGTGTGTGTGTGTGTGTGTGTGTGTGTGTGATATGTATATATATTCTATATAATCCTAGATCAGAACCAGGAGAAGATTCAGAGCTATAGTTCAAGACCTCTCTTGTTTTAGACAAAGAAATAGGTCTTTGAGGAGAACGGATGCATTCACTACAAGCAGAGTACACAGTGGTTCTAAGCACTGGTTTTAACTGCTGGTGGGGCAAAGGAGGCTGGAGAACGGAAGAACACAGTCTAGATCATTAGATTATTGGATACTGATTAATTTATGGGATTTAGTGACTATTAAATGGCAGGGGCATGGGTTATAATAGAGTCCAGGAGGTCCTATTTTGATGTCATTTATCAAAATGACACTGGGGGAGGGGGTGAAAGAGGTCAACAGTTTGAGACTCCATATCTTATTTCTGAGAGAAATTCAATTGCAATGTCCAGTGAGTACCTAAGCATGTTTCTTAGGGAAAAGGCTTAAGACAATATGGAGTGACTGCCAAAGTCCTGGGAGCGGATGAAATCTTACAAAACAAATTGTCAAAGAAAATGGAGAACAAAGCATGTGGATGCTGGAGAAGCAAAGTGAAAAGGAACTGTGGAGGCCGGAGTGTAGCAAAGGGTTAGGGACAATCTGCAGCAGGGCACTAGGGAGGCCGGAGGGTAGCAAAGGGGTTAGGATAACCTACAGCAGGGCATTAGAGCAAAGGGAAGTCCACTCCAGGATCCAGAGATGAGGAGACCATGTTAGCTTAGTTACACTCTGGAACATAAGTCTCCCCTAGCCAGAATAAGGCAGGAATGTTTTCAGTGCCCTTGCTTGGTATTTCTCTCCTCAGTTCCCAGTGGGAGGCTATGGATTTCCAGAAGTCGGTGTTCTCAGCTGGAACTCAAGGTGAACGCCTCTGCACTCAAGTTCCACTCGGTTTCCCCATATAGTCCTCCATCGCAGTTTCAGTGTCCCTCAGCAAGAGTCTAACATGTCGTTATGTCTCTTCAAGCTGGTAGGTGCACTGACATTTATTAAACCTCAGCTACCTGGACCTTCTCCTGTTTGCTGGAGTTAGATAGAGCCTTGCAGAAATTTGAGATGAAGAGAAAATCCAGGAAAAGGCAGGGAACAGCAAGGAAGAGGCACCAGGCAAAGAGCTGAGGAGACACGATTGTATTTTCAAAGCATCCATTTCTTCCCAAGCTGAACAAAGCATCATTAGAAAATAGGCGTGAGTTTCTGCTTTGTGCCTAGGCTCAATTAACAAGGAATACTGTGTCCTTTTCCAAGAATTGTTGGCTCTCTGGGAGAAGGCATGAACATTGAACAAACAGGCCAAGACTTCGAACGGGCTCTGCAAACTGAAGGGCCAAGGGTAGGAGGAAGGGGGTGAAAGTCAGTGAGATCTGAGTTTTAAATTCGGTCCTGGCTGTGAGGTTAACTCCGCTGAACGGTTTCCTAAGCAAAGTCTAGGCCAAGCCTGTGTTAGACACAAGCAGTGAGTAAGACACCATTCTTAATGAAGTAAAAGACCTGTATGACAAAATAAGAATGCAGAATTTCGGAGCTGGAGAGATGGCTCAGAGGTTAAAAGCACTGGCTGCTCTTCCAGAGGTCCTGAGTTCAGTTCCCAGCAACCACATGGTGGCTCACAACCATCTGTAGTGAGATCTGGTACCCTCCTCTGGCGTGCGGGCATACATCAAGGCAGATTGTTGTATACATAATAAATAAATCTAAAAAAAAAAAAAAAAGAATGCAGAATTCACAGAGGGAAAGAGCTGGATGAAGGAAGAGTAGTTTGAAAGATGAAAGTGAGCTTTAAGATGCATAATTAAAGCTGGGCGGTGGTGGCACAAGCCTTTAATCCCAGCACTCGGGAGGCAGAGGCAGGCGGATCTCTGAGTTCGAGGCCAACCTGGTCTACAAGAGCTAGTTCCGGGGGGGACAGGCACCAAAGCTACAGAGAAACCCTGCCTCACAAAACCAAAAAAAAAAAAAAAATGCATAATAATAGCCAGGTGGTGGTGGCTCACGCCTTTAATCCCAGCACTCAGGAGGCAGAGGCAGGCAGATCTCTGTGAGTTCAAGGTCAGCCTGCTCTACAAGACCTAGGACAGGCTCCAAAGCTACAGAGAAACTCTGTCTCGAAAAACCAAAAAAAAAAAAAAAAAGCATAGTTAATAGGAAATGCCTTATGTAACAGTGTCCTGGGCAAAGCACAGAGGCTAGAGGGCTAGAGGCATATGGCGGGGAGTCCTGAGCTTTCCTTTTCCCCATCAGGTGGGAACATAAGGACAGGAAGAGGCCCTAAAGCTGGAGATGAGAGAAGTAACCACACAGACCCACCTGCACACTCAGAACTGGGAACCCAGGGTGAGCTCTACCCCGTGAAGAGAGGGAAGTCTGTCTTTCTTTGTAAAGGTCAAATCATGCTCAATACTGCTAATTTGGCAAAATGAGAGCTGTGAGACCCTGGGAGTCCAGGAAGATTGCTGCCTCAACCATTTGCTTTCTGTGAACTTCCGTCTCATCTACTTAAGAGAGACCAAGCCAGCCGGTCCCACAAGACTCCAGGCTATTATGACACGCTGGCCAAAGTTTAACTAGATGGGGCAAGTGGAGAACTAGACAATTCTTACCAGAGGAAAATGCCACAGGGGGAGAATTTGGTGTATGCATGTGAGTGTCTACATGTCTCTGTGTTGTATGTATGTGTACATACATCTATACGTAGAGACCAGAGGCTAATGTGAGGTGTCTTCCTCTATCACTTCCCTCCTTAGTTTTTGAGACAGGGTATCTCAGTGAACCTCAAGCTCATCGATCCAGAAAGACTGGCCAGTGAGCCCCAAGAATCCACCTGTCTCTACTTACCCAGTGCAAAGATCACAGGTATGCACTGCCACACCTGTCTTCATTTTTAAAAAATGCCAGCTTTTTTTGTGTTAATGTGGTGCTGGGTATTTGAACTCAGGTCCACACACCTTACTGGCAGAAACATATCCTCAGCCTTCTGTGCTAATTTTCTGAAAATTGTATTATCCTCACTCATCTCAACTTATCTAGACAAGGTTCTTTCCCCTACTTACATAGTCTCTTCAACTACCAACAAATGGCTCCCTCCAGACCTTGGAGAGATAACCAAATGCTTGACCTCATCTTACCCTTTACTCTGTGTGGAAAACACCTTCTAAGATGATCCCATCCCTCAACTCACTCCAACTACTAGCAGAGTGGACTTCTGTAAGACTCATGTTGTAGCAGGACTGGGCTGTGGGGTCAGCAAGATACAAGTGGCTAAGAGGGATGAGATAAGACTCTTGAGAGGGGTCTCAAGCATTGAGTGATAAGAAAGGATGGGATACAGGTAATGGACACAAGAGTCATGACAGGATATGCATCAAATTGCTTTTCTAGTTTTGATTCTGTCCTGGATTTGTTGTTGGTGCTGTCTTCATTTGTTTGCTTGGTGTGTGTGTGTGTGTGTGTGTGTGTGTGTGTGTGCACATGTGTGCATGCTTGTGCATATGATGGATAAGTACCTACACCTATAGTTGATAGGGAAAGTGTAAAAGTCAATCTAAATCCCCACAGCATCAGAATGGCTGCTCTAACTGTATATATGTTCATTGATATGTGTAATCTTTGGATCCTGCTAATGTCATTACATGATTGTTTTTATTTGTAAGTTCTTCACAATAAAGTTTGAGCTTAAAAAATGAAAAAAAATTGTATTACAAGACTTTTTTTCAACACTTCTTACTATTTTTAAGAATTTTAAGTACAAAAGTCACAACTTTCTCATTTTCCCTGTGTTTAATGTCAAGTGGGCCAAATGCATTCAAGTGTCCTAAAAACAACTATCAAGATACTTGGGCATTTAGTAAACAGATATGAGAGAAAATGCCAAGCCCTTGGATTCTTCATTAGGATGCTATTTCACCCTGTCAGTCCCCATCATCCCTTGCCTTGGCTTCCCCAAAGTTTTGGTTCTCCAAAGCATTTTAAGAATGAGCAGCCATTATTAACATTACCTGCTCTTTTAGGTTTTTTATTAAAAGTTGTATCAAAAATGCAGAACATTGCCCAGGTATGCACTGATCTCCAGAAGTAGGAACTATCCCAACGCACTGCCCCTCACTCTGGTTTTCCAACAAGAGTTCCAAGAAGGGTTTGGAAGGTGCTCAATAGTCTTCAGATTATTGCATTTCTTGCCTTGCCAGCTCCTCAGGAGGCATGGAAAATAAGATTGCAGTCTAGACCTCGGATCTGTACACTGCCAAGGACTCCCCCAGCATCCCAATCCTGCATCCTTCAAAAAGGTCTGCTCTGACAGAGCCCGTCCTCTTGATTTCAGTTCAGTATCTTGCTTGCTTGGGCAAGGATACTTATGCCAAGTGTGAGCATCATGCAGTCTCAATAAAGAGTAATAACTTCATGTTACTTACTTTCCTTCTGAAACAGTTGACTGGACTCTTCACACTTAGTTTGTGAAACAATTTTACCTGAAGCTATCTGGAAAATGTCTATTTATATTCTGATTTCTTGTTGTGGGATATTTTGTACCCACTCTGACACTCTTGAGACTGTCAATAAAGTTTTCTTTGAATCAGAAGGCAGAGCTAGCTACTAGCTGGTCAAAATTAGCCATAGAGGTTTGGGAGAACCATGGACCTATAGAGAGACACAGGACGTTGTAGGGAGGAGTTTAGAAAGACTCTTGGCTCTTTTAGATGAAAGAATGAAAGAGAGAGAGGTCACCAGTTGCTTCTCCACCACTTCTCTAATAAATCAGGTTTTTCTTCCAATATCTGACCCCTGAGTTCTTATTAATAAAGAATAATTAGATAGATGCTTCATCTGGAATCCAGTGTGGGGCATGAGACTACGAGGCAGCTGCTCAATGCTGGCTTTGCAGCTACTGGAGTCACTAGAGCTGACTTTCCCTCCCTCCTTCCAGGCCCTCTGCGAGAATATGGGGTTTTCCCATTGCAGCCTCTCTATAACAAACTCCAACTGCTACCCATCTCAGTCCCAAACACCACAGGCAGCCAACTAAGAAGGAAGAGGTTAGGTAGAACTTCTGGAGACAGAGAGGACTCTGGGAAGAAGAAAGGTGGCATCACCAGCCAGACACAGAGAGGAAACAGGAGGCCCAAGATGGAAGAGAGGTTAACACCACATGGTAGAGATCATAAATTGATATAAATGGGTTAATTTAAGTTATAAGAGCTAGTTGAGACAAGCCTAAACTAAGACCAAGCTTTCATAATTAATAATGTCTCCATGTTGTTATTTGTGAGTTGTCAATCCCAGTGAAAAAGAACTGCTCCACTTTATTCTTGAATACTAGATAAAGAAGAATCTATATTTGTCCAATATAGAGATAACCATGGTTTCTAATACTCCCTGTTGTATGGCCATGCAGTCAAGGATAAAATGATTGGAAAAGTATGGTATGCTGCTTCCTCGGCTTCAATCATTCAGATTGAACTCATTTGAGAATTCATCTGTAATTCAACCTCTGTGGATTATCTTTCTATATTGGCAATTTGGGGATAAATGCCACATGTCTCACCCAGAGTGAGAAGTCCAATCAAGAGAGTAGTTCAAGTCTGACCAACACTGATGTGTATATTATAAACCATCAAGTACTCTATAAATTGCTCTTTTTTTTAAACTGAAATGGAAGCAAGGAAGAAAACACAAACTGGGGATCACCTGGATATGGAAAATCTAGGTCAAAGAGCAGAGACTACAGAAACAAGCATAATCAATAGAATACAAGAGATCGAAGAAAGAATCTCAGATTCTGAAGACACCATAGAGAAAATAAACACACTGATCAAAGAAAACAGCAAAACCAACAAATTCTCATCACAGAACATTCAGGAAATATGGGACACAATAAAAAGACCAAACCTAAGAATAATAGGGATAGAAGAAGGAGAAGAGTCACAGCTCAAAGGCCCAGAAAATATTTTTAACAAAATTATGGAAGAAAACTTTCCCAACATAAAGAAAGATATTCCTTTGAATATTCAAGAGGCATATAGAACACCAAACAGACTGGATCAAAAAAAATAACATCCCCTCACCATATAATAATCAAAACACAAAATATACAGATTAAAGAAAGAATATTAAGAGCTGCAAAGGGAAAAGGCCAAGTAACTTATAAAGGTAAACCGATCAGACTTACACCTGACTTCTCTATGGAAACCATGAAAGCCAGAAGGTCCTGGATAGAGGTACTGCAGAAACTAAGAGAACATGGATGCAAACCCAAACTACTATACCCAGCCAAGCTATCGTTCACTATCAGTGGAGAAACCAAGACATTCCAGGATAAGAACAAATTTAAACAATACGTAGCCACAAATCCAGCCCTACAGAAAGTAATAGAAGGAAAATCACAGCCCAAGGAATCCAACATTGCCAACACTGCCTATAATAACTCAGGCATCTAGCGACCCTTCAACAGCACAACTCAAAGAAGGGAGACACACAAACTCTACTAGCAAAAACAATAAGAATAACTGGAGTAAACAACCACTGGTTATTAATATCACTTAATATTAATGGTCTCAATTCACCTATAAAAAGGCACAGGCTAAGAGATTGGATACGAAAACAGGATCCAACATTCTGCTGTTTGCAAGAAACACATCTCAACCACAAAGACAGGCATCTACTCAGAGTAAAGGGTTAGGAAAAGGTTTTTCAAGCAAATGGTCCTATAAATTGCTCTTGACTGAGTTTCAAGGGTTATTTTTCCATCCAGTTTAGGATACCAAGGTACAACCCTGTACCCTGTGGATCCAAAATTCAAAAGTCAATTACTTCCCACTCTTCTCATTCAATTAAGAAATAGCATTCAGGACATGACTATACATCAAATAAAAGAAATATGAAGGGATGTCATTCAAACACAGATTGATTCCTTGGTCAGGGTCCTACAACATACACAGCAAAGTCCTGAATAAACAATTTTATGTAATAGTATAGGACTCCTCATTCTAACCAAGGTGAGTTTACCCACCTTCACCCAGAGTGAAGAGAAAATAGCCACGGTGTATCACATAAGCACCCAGCAAGTGATTGGGTTAGATCCTTGCTCTCTGAGGATTCAAGTGGTCAATATGCATACATGAAGATTGGACCCACAGCACATGTTTGGGTCTTCATTTTGCTTTGGGATCTTGATGGAAGATTTACTTTGTGATGAAGCAACACTTGTCAACTAGAGTTTCCACTAAACTACTGGTGAGATACATAATTAGCTAGATTGCTGTCCAGTGAAAGGGAGAGCGATCTAGAAGAGACTAGACCAAGAAAAAAAGAAAGGAACAGGTCAGATGTAAGCATAGCATGGACATCCACCTTCTGTTTATTTCAACTAAAAAGGCCTTTTCTTCTTTTCAATGCCAAAGTCAAATGATAAAACAGAAAGGTTAGTGTAACACCGGCAGGTGAAGATGTTGATGTCTGTCAGTCTGGCTTCCCTTCATAAAAACTTGCCAGACACTCACCCCAGCCAAACCCCTTTAAAGATCCAGGCATATCAAACATCTGGGAGCAGGCCTAGGCTGCTTCTTTTTGGTTGACTAACATCTTGCTTTGTAACCCAGAGCAAGTCATTTCTCTCCGGAATTTTCCATCTGTAAAATTATATTACAGCTCTAAAATTATATTATAGCTAAAAAGTGACCTACTGGAGGGCAACAGATCCCAGCACTTTCAGCACCCTAGTATTGCACTGTAGTTACTCAACCTGGGGTCATGACATGATTCTTTGGTCATGGAAAAAAGGCTTGTGTGGCTACAGCTTTGGGCTGTGCCTTCATCCCAAGGCCAGGAAATCGCTTTTCTGTTTTGTATTAACTTGTGTTTGTTTATATGCTGTCTGTTCCTTCTTTGTTAATTATGAAGAGTGGAGGTAAAAGAAGAGGCTACTGACCCTGAGAGTACAGAAAAAGACTTCATTCCTGCACTTGGGCACTTAGCTAGGACAGATGTGCCTCTTGATAGGTAAAGAATGGATGGTAGCCAGCAATGCAAATGGAAAAAGCAAAACAGAGGGGGGGGGGGGGGATAACATAGCATTGAGATCATAGGACTGGACCCATAAGATTCCCACGACCAAACAAAGGACCCAGACAGAAGCAGATCCTTGCAGTTAAGAGCTGGACCAGGAAGTGAATTCAGGCACAGTTGGGTCTTTCAGGCCACAGTTGAACCTACATGGTCTGACAGCCAAATCCAACCTGTTCTCCAGAAATAGGTATTGAGACCTGCTGCTCAAGCCGCTCTGAAAGTACTGCTGGCAGACCCCCAGACACCCGAGATCTCACCACTGTCCCTGGTATGTTGGCGGGCCTCATTTCTCAGCCTCTTCTGACTACGCCGACCTGTCTGCTTTGTCTGAGAGACTTCCACAGTGTTTCTGAGAAATGCTGGCAAGTGAGAAGTTCCTCCCGGTCTCTGGTCTCCCTCAGTGCAATCAGCTGCACAAAGGACCTTGTTCCCCGCTTCTGCTTTGATGGACAGCCCACCCACTAGTCTGCAAGCTGGGAGAAGAGCCAGTCAGGCTGGTATGTTTCCTCCATTCCTCCCCCCGCTTCCTCTCAATGCCAACCCAACTAAGGCTGGAGTACCACCTGAATTTGGAAGGACCAAGACCATTCTATGCTGAAGCAGCAGAGATTTTGAACTTCCGGAATATTCTGCAGTCACGTCCAATGTTTGAGGTCCCCATTTGTCTGTTCTTTCCCTTGAAGTTCAGTATTATACAGTGTCCCCATGATCACAGTAACTGAGACATTGTAATTCTCACGGCACATGATATGCATGCACACACACATACATGCACACAACAATGCATGCAAACCTCATGAGATCCACAGGTAAAAGTAAACAGCAATGAGTTACTTCTCAAGCTACATCCTGACACCCTTTGCTTGTAAAGAAAACCACATTGCATCTTTAATAAATGGTAAAGCCTTGGTTTTAAATGGTGTTTAAAAACCATCAAAGCATCAATGCACAAAGAAGGAAACAGGAGACACCCAGTAATCTGTCATTAACATAACACTCTTTATATTTTTAAAAAATTAAAAGTAAACTTATTAAAGAAATTTTCTTGAATTCATTAAATTCAAGATCTTACAGAATCCCTAATATCAGAAAAATAGTCATTTATCATAGCAGATACTACTTACTGAAAAACTTGTCTTTACTGAAAACCTTAAGACATGGCAATTTCCTTTTTTTTTCTATCTCTTAAAACACAATACCACAACTTGTGTTTTTATGTTATGTTCTTCAAAAATAAGACCAGAACTCACTACCAGATATTTCCATTATTCTTTATAACCTGTGTGTGTTCGTGTGTGTGTGCATGTGTCCATCATGACAAAGCTCCCCTCTTACCCTCCAGCTGAAGCAACTGTGTAGAAAAGGAGACACAGTGGGGAAGCTGAGGAAGAGAGGAGCAGGGGCATCGCATTACTGGGGAAACCCATCTGAAGGAAGGCAGTTCAGCTTTCTCCCTAACTTCCCTTTCAGCAGCTGCAGGTGAAGAACTAACTTCATTCAGATTTCTAGCAAATTCATCTTCTTTCCACAACCTGCCCTATCCCATTGTGACCCTTACTAAACATCCTGAATGCTGTGTGTTCTTATAAAGCTGTAGAAAATGCAAAGAGGCTGGCACACTGCTCACAAACCAATTAAGACAGAGCAACACTCAGTCTAGGGTACCATGGCTGCATGGCTGTTCTGACCTGTGCTCACACATCTCCTTCATCATTTTGGAAAGTTCAACAAAAACAAGTCAAAGGTGCCTGTTACTACCCTTGTCGTCAGGGGTGGAGAGAAAACTCGGCCAATGCTTGCTACCTGATCCTGAGAACACACAACCATTCCCCAGCATCCAGACACAGTGCTGTGCACCTGCCATCTGGCAAAGCAGAGACAGGAGACTCACCGGCCAGTCAGACTAGACTCATCAGCACTCCGAGCCAATGAGAGAACCTGTCTCAAAAACAAGGTGAACAGATTGGCCTGTTAAAGAATCTCCAAATTAAATTTAAAATGGCTTGAGTTGTCATACTCATCCCCGTGTATAGCTGACACTCTTGGGGGACCTCATGGGAGCAGTAATGTCTAATTAAAGATGTTAAAGGGAAAAATAATGTGAATGACTCCAGAAGAGTAACAACAGGTGACCTCTGGCCTTTGTATGTACTCACACGCATGAGAACATGCAGCACACACTCCTTTAGTAGCCTACAGTCCCAGACATGCCGTATTTTCCTATTCCAGGGGCACGCCCCCTTTCTTTCCTATCATTTGATCTCCCATTCCTCCCTCCCCAGAGTACTCTGGGATTGTCATGAACATTGGCGACATACAGTCCTCTCTCAAGGATATGCTTGCCTGGCTTTTGTCCTCTCTTGTGAGATCATGTTTGTGGGGAAGGATAGATGAGCAAACAGAATCCGGATGTCCTGCAAGAGGAGAGGAAGGCAGAGAGGTCCCAGTTCACTGACACCTTGGGAATAGCCACACTAGGTTTCGGGACCCTGCGAGAGGTGGGAATACAGGGTAATGAGAAAGACTGAACACTCTCTCCCCTGAATTATCTCTCCCCTATTGGTTTCTTTACTTTTGAAAGCAAAGAAGGAGAGAAAGTTAAACTTGTGGCATGGCTATGGCACCCTTTTAATTAGTGTCCCCAAATACCATGTGCAGCAGATTCTGTCAGCAATGCATGGCTTGAAATAAGGATCCCTTTAGATATAATTTTCTGATTTGAGCCACGATCTCTCAGTTAGTAATGCTGAGTCTGATTCCCATGTGAGCCTGTACATCTCCACAAACGGTCAGAGAGCAGCTAGGGTGTCAGTTCCCAAGGCTGAGTGGTGGGGACGCAGGGAGCACAATAAGAAAAGGATGCACACGGTGTCTGGACATCAGTCTAAATAACGACAGACAGCAGAGAGATGTCTGCAAACAGTGTTCGCTGTGCCCAGAGTCAGACAGATGGGGGAGGCATAGCAACAGAGCTCTGATTGGGTGGACCCGTGACAGGATAGGCCTATAGGAATGCTCTGAGCTGTGCTTCTTCAGGCACAGAGCTGTAGCAGGCCCCTGCCGGTCCTGCAAAGTCACACTCTGAATCTCCCGATGCTCTTCTGGCTAACAGGACTTGTGATTCCTGAAATCCGAGGCTGTTGATTTACCATTTAACACTCCAGTCACCGCCTCCTCTGACTGCGGACTCGTCTGCATGAGCTCACACGGAAATCGTGTCTTCACAGAGTCTAAATTCCTAGAGACGGGCTCTTAGAAACAGGCCTAACCCAGTTAAATTCACTTCGAGGAAATTGGCTGGGGACTCAGGATCCTACACTAGGCATTAATTGCTGTGTGTGACTATTAGAAAGATGGCCGTTATCTGCTTTGTATTGACTATCTGTGTCACAAGATCCACGATCACCAGAAGCCTAGGGACAAAGAAATAATTATAGCTCCGCCTTCCTGATAAGGCAGCTGAGTTAAAGATGTGTCCAGGGATATAAAATCCATACCTGTGGTGGGATATGCACTAATTAACACATCAGTCAGTAGGACACATGTGGCAGCTAGAGGCTGACCTGTCTTGCTACTGTGGGATGCTGAGGGAAACGAAGGACGGAGATTATGTGCTACTTTAAAAGAAAGAAAAAGAAGTCCGTGGCCCCAGATTTCAAAAGGCACATGTGGAACCTTGGTAACGCTGCTCCTGTGCAGGAAGCTTGTCTGCTTTAGTTCCCTTTCTCAGCCATGACACAGCCTTAAGGATAGCTTCCTTCCTACATAGGTTACCTGCCTCTCAACTGCAAGGGCTGTGTATACTAAGGTAACAGCTGTATTTTTAAAAGCTTCAAACTCCGAAGGCAAGTTCTGGTCCCTGCTTTTGTTTGTCTGTTTTAGGAAACCAGGAGAGGAGAGGCGTATCTCAGGTTGGGATGCCGGGAAAATGACCTGACTGACCCAAGGTGGTCTGGAGGAAGCAGACGGTTGTAGAGCGAGGAGATCAAAGTCACCTGACTTCATTCTCTGCCCCTTGGAAGGAGCCAAAAGGACACACAAAACAAGGTGGGGGTGGAGCCAGGGTCAGAGCTCCAGGTAGATTTAGAAGGAACTGGAAACACTTGCTGGAATTCACCAGCAGTGATGTCACCAGACAAAACCTGGCAGAAACTGTGAGCCTCTCAGAAGAGCCCCAGGGAAAGGCACAGTCAGCAATGATTTCATGACAGCTCTCTAGCATGGCAGGCGCGTGGCCAGGTAGGAAAGCTTATACCTTATATACTTTATACCTATGTACCCCAGAGTTTATAGTCCTGATTCTGTACTCTGGGATCTTCAATATTAGCAATGGACCCAGAAACTCAGTCTGCTCCAGAGAAAGGCCAAAATGATACTGGTAGGACCCCAGATTAAGAAGTAACTGTATTGTCCCCAATAGCCATTGGCACTAAAGACCAGACATTCACCGCAGTGGGGATCAATCGTAATCTAAATATTGGAATCTATATAGCACATTGGTTCAGAGTATCTCTTTATTTTCTTTCATCATGACATGTGTTCAGATAGCTCCTTGATAGGAGAAAGAAAGGCATTCCCAACCAATTCAGAGTCATTTAAGATACAATGTTACCTATCTAGATGAGACTGACACTAGCAATCCAACCCTACTAACCTATGCTGTTAGGGCTCAAACTAGAACAGTCAGAAGAAAAAACTCAAGAGCTAAAGAACATTTCCTTTGTGTCTCTGAGAGCAACAGGAATCCATTGGTGAGCATGGTGCCCCATTCAGTTTCATCTTCTGTCAAGAAAATAAGTATTGGACATCACAATTGAATAAAGGACCCAAAGGGATAGTTTTCCAGAACTCTACTCCCCAAATGTCAGTACCTCTTTAAATGCTGAGGTCCTGGCCAACAACACCACCACACACAGGCGCACACACGCACGCGCGCGCGCACACACACACACACACACACACACTGCTTAGTTAAGACTTATGAAGCTGAGTAGATGGTAGAGGGCACACATTTGAAATAGAGCATGTGGTAAACAGAAAAAGAAACAGAAAGGTGTTTTCCTGTGTAGATGCATACCCACACCCACATGCAGAATAAACAAATGAGCCAGTAATATGTTCTATTTCTATATCCTTGGGCAATCACTTGGGTTTTAAAACGATCAAGATTCTCAAGTCTACAAACTGAGCGAGCAGTTAATGAACTCAGCTTCCACCTTCCTAAACTCGTGGAATGGTTCTGTAATTCTTTGCTGCCATCAAATCTGAATGAGTGCCTAAACAGAAACATGGTTATACTCAAGCAAGGCTTGCTTTATTGGTCTGGTCCAGTGGGTTCTGACATGCTTTGTAGATTGGAGCAGCCCTGCTAATAGTGAGGTGAGGGCAATGCCTCAGGTATGCTGGCCTGCAAAAGTGAGAAGGTATCATTTAGTCCTGCCTCTCTTCTGACCTTGGTAGCTGCAGCAACAAGTCTGCCTTCCCTCTGACCCATTGGTTGTCCTAAGTTGAACTCTGCTCAGCCCCATCCTGCTGCCTGCTGCTCACTGGCTCCCTGTGGAGCATGCCCGCCCCTTGCTGGCTTGGACTTCCCTGCCTTATTTGGTTTAAATTACTTCTTTGAACTTTGGTCTCATTATTTTTGGATCGTCATTTGGTCTGGAAGATTTTCCTTCCCCGGGTTCCTTCTGTTCTTCTCCCTTTGCGCTCCTTTGGATGCGCTCCCCAAGGCCTCCTTTCACAGTTTCTTGGGGTGGTTTTATTACCTTCATGCATCTAATCTGAGTGGCAAGAAGCTCCAAGAGCCTGGTCATCTTCCCGCCTGGACCCCTGCCTGGTTGGTCATTAGGGGAGTGCTTCAGTTGAAAGCCTTAGGACAATTCAGCCTCCTCAGCCACTCATGGCCCAGTTCGCTGATTGTCTTTCTCCCTCCCCAGTGTGATATAGGAAACCAAGGCTAGCTGTCTTCCTGGCTGCCCCACTCTCAGAGGAAAATCATAGATCTGAAACTGCAAGGCCCTTCCTCTCCCCTAAGGGCAAGAATTTGGTTTGGTAGTTCAGTGAGTTTGGATGCTCTAGACTACAAGTAACAGGAATCTTTACCATCTAAACTGACTTAAACAATGAAGAAAGTATATCATCTCTAGAACAAAAGTTCTTAGAGCGAGCAATTCTAGGCTTGATTAATTCGGACCTCACTCTGACATCAGCAATGCCTGTGTTCTTTCTGTCAGCTCCACTCACTGTGAGCTGATTAACCCACGGCATAAAAATAGCCACCATAGTCCTACTCATCGGTGGTAAATGTTTGTATTACCTCAGACTCACATATGGAGGCCAACCCTCTTGATTGGTTATGCTGAAGAGATGGAGGGATGGAGGGATGAAGGGCCAGCTCAGCCATTAAAGGTTAAAGCTTACAACTAAGACTTCAGGGGATGGAGGTTTGAACACTCATTTGGTCATGAATATAAGGTCCTTGTTAAATGAGTCCCAAAGCAAGCACTGTCTTGCCCCTTTTCCCATGCGAGGAGGCAGTGGGAAGGCACTGCCTAAAACCACTAAGGTGAGGTTAAGTCCAAATCTGCAGTGGGACCAGTAGGTCCCAGATTCCCAGTTACGCTGATGCAGTGTGAAGACCGTTTGTCAGAGAAGTCTTATAACTGAGAGAGCTAGAGATGTTTAACTATCTTCAGGCCTTCCCCTGACTAAATGCAAGGGTTCTGTGTGTGGTAAATATCCTTAGTTTTATGTACGTAAATATGTCTTTATTTTGCATTCATCAATCATCATTAAAATTTTAGGTTGACTCTTTCTTTCATCGGTACTCTCCAGATTGTAATTTAGTTATATCCGGTAGATAGCATGACCATGGACAACAGTCTGATTTAGTTAAAATGTTAATTTCATCCAAAATATCCATGCAGAATTCCCAGAATAAAATTTGACCAGATATTACATCACCACAGGCCTGATCGATTTGACATATAAAATTGCTCTTCGTGTCTGCATCTCTTTATTTACTGTTTTGACTCTGAATGCTAAACATTTCTTCTTCCTTTCACGTGATTTTCCCCCAAAGCTGTATTTAGTACTACAGTTTCTTTTATTGCTGCTACTTTCGCATGCGTTAAATTTTTTGTTCCTTTGTATTATCGCTTCTTGTATCATTTAATTTGTCTTTAAGAATCCTAGCCAGGCGGTGGTGGTGCATGCCTTTAATCCCAGCACTCGGGAGGCAGAGGCAGGCGGATCTCTGGGAGTTCGAGGCCAATCTGGTCTACAAGAGCTAGTTCCGGGACAGGCACCAAAGCTACAGAGAAACCTTGTCTCGAAAAACCAAAAAAAAAAAAAAAATCCTAAGCAGACTTATTTCCAAATCATTTTCAGGTTGTTCTATCAATTTAATTTCATCTGAGGTAAAGTTTTTTCCATTAAAAAATTTTCCATAGATATCTGCCTTGTTAATATTCTCCAAGTATTCAGAATTTTGCTTTACATGTTCACCTTGCCTGGCTCAGCTTTAGATTAAATGTGAGCAGCTTGATGTTTCCGTTTTGTGGTATGAGGAACGTCACAGATTCGGTCTCTAAGCCAGCACGTGTGTTAACCTAGGGCTTTGCTCCAGAATTGCACTCTGCCTTCTTCCCTCTCCTAGGCATCACCTTTCTATTTGCCAGGGACATAGGTTTCAGCATCGACCCCTGGTGTTCATGACTTAATAGGTATAGTTCGGCTGTACCCATTTACAAAGGCAGAGCTGAGCCCACTGCTCTCTCTGCTTGGGTTCTCAGCCCATGACTCCCCTAGGCTAGAGATTCAGCCACATCTACCTGTCTAGTTTTCTCTTGTTTGCTGAAGTGTTTCAGAATCTGATAGAAGGCCTCAGGATGGGAACAGATAACACTAAACTCCCCCCATTTCCATAGAAATATTCTTGTTATCTATTCTCTAATGTTTTAGGCTCAATATTCTTGGCATTTTCTGAAACCTTAAACATTTCCCTTCAGGTCCCCAGTAGGAAGCATGATACACTCAGGTAGGGGTGAGAAAAGTTTCACAGGAGGAGGGACTTGCTGGGATGTGAATGAGCTAAAGAAAATCAGAAAAGCATGTTGTCACAAGACTAACAAGGGTGGGGACCACTTAACACCTCTAAGACCAAAGAAGCAACCATAGGAAGGTAGCAAGGGGCAGAACTGGAGAATGCTTCATTTATGCTTCAAGGACCTAGGCTTTGACAAACTGTGACACACTGCTGAGCCTCAGCCTGAAAGAAAGAGAGGAGAAGAACACATAGAGTCACCAATCTTTTGGTATACTAAGGAGAAATCCAAATGGAAGATAGAGACCACTTAACTTAATCAAGAAATGTCAGCCTACCAGGAAGCGGAGCCACCCATTGGCCAAGGGTAAGGGTGGATCCCAGTACAAGGAGACTCACATCACTGGTATGCCAAGGCTCATGTTACTCTTGTCTTAAAGCACACACAAAATTCATCTCCCTTTCCCATCAGCGCCTCTTAAACTGATAACTTCCTGCAGTTTTTGTTTGCAAGGTAGGTATTTCCTGCCAACGTTGTCTGTGGTACCGCCTACGACCCTTTGCTGAGCAGTTTCTGCCTTGACCGTCTTCCTGAAAGTTCTCCCCCAGAAGTGGCTGACTTCCTGCAAGTCTGGCCCAAGCTTTGCAGTCCATCTGCAGGAGCTTTATGGAGGCAGAGGCACTCTTTCCCTTATTCCCAGCTCCCCTCTCCCAGATACAGCATGGCTGTGTTGAAGGGGAGCAGCTCCCTGGGCCGAAGATGCCGCAGAGCATGCTGACCGGATCTTACATGCTTTCCACGACAGCTGGCCACCAGGCTCGGCGAACTACCTCCATTCAAAAATCAAAACCCTAAAATGATCAGGAAAGAATGGAATTTTCCATAATGAAGACATCTAAAGCAGAAGACCCAAGGCTCTGTCTTAAAGAGGCTTAAACCTCAGCCTTCCCTCCCTACTCTGTCCCCTGTCATGACCACTTCACCCAAGACTGCTTCCTCTTCCCTTGTTTAAAGCCTCAGTGGACAACAGCACTGAGTGATAACAGCTGTCAGTGTCCCATCCAGCAGGACAGATAATGGAACTGGGGGACCCCAATCAGAGAAAGGCCTGTCCATTAGACCTGTCCTGGCAGCCTGCAATCCCCTGTGGTTGGTGGATGGAAGAGAAGGAGGCGCTGACAGTTGAGCAGGCAGGTGGAATTCAAAGTCTTTTTTTTTTTTTTTCCAAATTAGAGTAGATATTCTGTGCCAGGGTTTCTGGGCCCAGATGCAGGAAGAAATCAAACAGCAACATTCATCTTTTTACAAACAGGAACCACTTCCCCACTTTGGAGCACAGTCAGAATGTAGCTGAACGACCCAGTGGAAAAAGCTGACTCTGGCTGTGCCTCCCTGTGTAAGCCTTTGCCTCTCGATCTCCTGAGTTTCCTCTCCGAGAGGGCTTGACAAATATGCAAGGCTTCAGGCCGTCCAAGGAATGCAGCTGGGTTTAGCCATTCATTTCCAAGCTCAAAACCACCGGAGCAGGAAAAGTAGACAGTGCTGGGCAGGATCGTCTCCGGTGAGGTTTGGAAACAGGAGCTACCCCTGGCTGAGCAGGATGAATTGATGTGGTCTGGCCTCGGAGCCAGGAATGGACAGATGACCATCCTAGCTCTCAGCCAGACCTGGTGGGTCGATGAAAAGAGACGTTTGATTCATTCTCGGGCTCTACCCAAGCGACTCTGAAATATTCCTAGACAGTTGCCAGGAGAGTCAATGGTGGGTGAAACAAAGACCCGAGAGCCAAGACTCTGGCCTGCCCAGCCATTTCCTTCCACCACCTTGCTGTGTTTTCCTTACCTCTGCTTCTCTAATAAACTGAAGACCCCTGAGGGCAGAGACTCTTCCCCTCCATTCTTCCACCTTCTGTTCCCTCTGCCACACTGTGCAGAAGAGGTTTTTGATTGATTCGCGGTCATTTCTCTGAGTTGTAGCTTCCTGGTTGTGGGCAGGAGGCACAGAAGACAAAAGGAAAAGAGGGGCAAAGAGGAATCACTCTGGAATCATGATAGTTAATTCATTAAGGCCTTCCAACTTCTTCTCTACTCTCATGGTCCCAAAGAGAGAAAAGAAATTATTTAAAGAAAGTACAGGAGCTGAAGAGATGATTTGATTCAGCAGTTAAGAACTCTTGTAGTCCTTGCAGAGTACTTGAGTTAGACCCCCAGATGCACATGGAAACTCACAGCTATCTGTCACTTCAGTCCAGGGGACCCAATGCCCGCTTTGACCTCCATCAGCACCAGGAACACCACACATAAGGTGAACATACACACGCGCAGGCAAAACATTCACACACATAAAATAAAATTTTGAAATCTAAACAAATAAACAAAATGTATACATCCTCTACCCCATCAGGACTTAAAAAACAAACAATTCCACCAAACAGGGAGTGTAAATGGAGACCAAAACCATGATACCCAGTTGTATTTGGACTCATTAGGGTCCTGTGGAGGTAGATTTGTGAAGACAGACAGACAGCATGCTGGAAGATGACTGGAACTGATCTGGTAGGGAAAACTAGGGAGAGTGAATACAGAATATTCCCTTACAGGAAAAGCTTTGAGTGATGGTCTGTGGGTTCAGAGGAATTTTGGAAGGAGGAGAGACAGGCACAGTCTTTTAGAGGTGGCTGTGAGGCAGAGATTGATGCAGGATGCGCGGCTGGGGCCTGTGGAAAACGATCAGAAAACATTTTATGAGAAACAGTGAATAATGGGAAGTGGGCACAGGGGAATGTGGCTAAGGTGTGAGGAGCCAAGGAGCCTTGAATTTTGCCATATTCTGATGAGAATGAATGCATTCCAACGGGACAAGGGCTCCAAACTAAAAAGCCACCCCAATACCTGCAGAAAAATGAGATAAGCCATGGTCTCTCTCTTGGCTCTCCAGAAGACTCTTGAACTTCTCTGATGTCTCTGGGATTCCATGACAGAATGATCAGAAAAGGAGAGATACTGTCCCTGGGACTCAGACATCAAGCGGAGGGAACTAGCAGCCAGGAAGTGAAGGCATGCACCTTGCACAAAGCGATTAGAGAGAAAGACAACCACTCTTGTTTGGGATGAATATTAAAGGAGCCTGATTTAGTGGTAATGGGGTAACTCACTGTTGGATCAAGAATGTCAGAGAGACCTTGGTGATTGTCACAAAGGTCAGTCATAGGGTGGCTCTCCTTTGCTAACCTGGGCACATGAGACTGTGAGCCAGTGGGAAAGCTTACTGTGGGACTTTTTAGCCCCCTG
Organism: Chionomys nivalis; assembly: GCF_950005125.1. Taxonomy (NCBI): domain Eukaryota; kingdom Metazoa; phylum Chordata; class Mammalia; order Rodentia; family Cricetidae; genus Chionomys; species Chionomys nivalis. Next base: position 122,805,744 of record NC_080087.1, on the reverse strand, counting down.
TGATCACAGCACAAAGAGATAAAGTTTTGTAGAATTAGTTCATTACAGAAGTCCACTACTTCTGCTGAACATTGTAGTAATATCTGCGGTGGGGCTGCGTCCCCGGCACCCGGCTGCCCGCATGGCTTTACCCAAAATAATTACATGGAAACTGTATTCTTTTAAACACTGCCTGGCCCATTAGCTCCAGCCTCTTATTGGCTAGCTCTTACATATTGATATAACCCATTTCTAATATTCTGTGTAGTACCACAAGCTGGCTTACCAGGAAAGATCTTAACCTGCATCTGTCTGGAGTGGGAGAATCATGGCGACTCACTGACTCGGCTTCTTTCTCCAAGCATTCTGTTCTGTTTACTCCACCCACCTAAGGGTTGGCCTATCAAATGGGCCTAGGCAGTTTATTAATTAACCAATGAAAGCAACAGATTAATACAAGACCCACCTCCATCAGAACATGTGATTTTTAAATGTCTATTTCAAGACAGATATGGCTTTCATATGGGGATACCCAAAATTGAATGCTTTTGCTCTACAAGGGATGTCTGAATTCAAGGAAGCAAAGTATGGCAACTAAAGAAACATACAAATGTGATTACAAATGTGATTACTTAGTTAGTGCTCAGTACTATGAAGAAAAGAACATCTGAGCCATGCAGGGGATGAAGTCATGGGAAGGATGGCAGTCACTCAAGGCCTCTCAGAGGAGCTGATGTTTGTGATGAAGCCAGAATGGTAATCAGGGGCAGCCCAGAGGAGAGCTCTGATTGAAGTGCACCCTGAGATCTAATCAGAGGATTAGGAAAAGGGAATTAAGGTGTCTGATGTTCAGAGGGAAGGCGGTGACAATGATGCTACATGCAGAGGTAAAACCCAGGTAAGAAAAGCAAGTGCTGAGCTTTTCCATGGGACTCAACAGAGGCCAAGACCCAGGAGGGGCACAAAGAGGCTTGGGCTGCCCCAAGCAGCACAGTTTCCCTGTGCGCCTCTTGTAGGTAATTAGCATGCACTCCTGAGTGAGCAGCCAAGGAGCTCAGGTCTGAATGAGGCTCTGGGCCAATGAGCAGAGGCTGAATCTGTCTCCAGGAGAGCAATTTGGAGAAGCAAACAGAAAAATTCCAGGAACAGGTGCCTGGGGCTGCCCAGCTCTTCCAGGTGGTGAGGGCTGCCCGTGTTTTCAGAGTCTGTGTTTCCACAAGATGATCAGAGCCTCGGGAGTCATGGCTTTGCCCAGGGTATGTCCTGTGTGCCCACAGTGGCTCTTTTCCCACCTTTGGCTTCCGTTATTATTTCAGATCAAAGAGATAGCAAGGAACTCAGGACCGCGAGGGGTGCACCCACACACTGAGACAATGGGGATGTTCTATCAGGAATTCACCAAGGCCAGCTGGCCTGGGTCTGAAAAAGCATGGGATAAAACCGGACTTGCTGAACATAATGGACAATGAGGACTACTGAGAACTCAAGAACAATGGCAATGGGTTTTTGATCCTACAGCACGTACTGGCTTTGTGGGAGCCTAGGCAGTTTGAATGCTCACCTTACTAGACCTGGATGGGGGTGGGTGGTCCTTGGACTTCCCACAGGGCAGGGAACCTGGATTACTCTTAGGGATAATGAGGAGGGGGAGGGAAATGGGAGGTGGTGGCGGGGAGAAGGCAGAAATCTTTAATAAATAAATAAACAATAAAAAAAAAACACCAAAGAGATAGGAAGACGCTGGTACTGAATACTGGATTCCTTTTCAAGGTTCCTGTCCTATGAATTCACACATTAGTTTCCCTCGGTGGATTTACTTTCCCCGTTACAGGAGATGTATGGGACAAGATCAATCATAGCATGACAACATGGGTAATCAAATTGGAATGACATTGAATCCACAGATAACTGTAATGTGATCATTTTAATAATATCAGTTTTTATAATCTGTGAACACAGAGTATCTCCCTGTTTATTATGTCCTCTGTATGGATTTTATAATTTTCAGTGTAGAGATATTTCACTTCCATGGTCATTTTCATTTTCTCGCTTTCATAAATGTGATCTATTCCTTCATTTCTCTTATAGAAAGCTTATCATTGATGCATGAATATAGGACTGTTTTCTGCATGTTGATTTTATACCCCAAAGATTTACATGATCACCTCTCACCGAGTTATAACAAAAGAATGAAAAGCTGTCATTCGTAGGGACGAGGATGAAGCTGGAGGTCATTACTATTAGTAAAATAAGCTAGGAACAAAGACAAATACCATGTGTCTCAGTCATTTGTGGAAACTAGTGAGTCAGCCTTGTTTCTGGAGTGGCGTGGAGTAGAACTGAACAACAGTTCCTGGAGATACAAAGGTATGGGAGGGAGAAGAGAGAAGCTGAATCAGGGGCAGTGGACAGAGAGGAGGGACAACTTCTGGTCCTTCTCAAGCACAATGGGGTCACAATAGGTCAAAGCTATAGTAGGAGCTGTGGGCCTCTTCCCACAGCCCGGCTCATGGCTGCCTAGCTAGCTTATGCCCCAAAATAACGACACACAAACTGTATTCTTTTAAACACTGCTTGGTCCATTAGCTCTAGCCCTTACTGTCTAATTCTCATATCCTGATCAACCCATCTCTAATAATCTGTGTAGCATCAGTCTTACCAGGAAAGATTCAGCATGTCTGACCTGGCGGCTTGCTTCATCGCTTCTGCTCTGAAGAGGAGAGCATGGCGTCTCAGCTCACTTCCTCTTCCTCCCAGCATTCTATTCTGTCTACTCCACCCACCTAAGGGATGGCCTATCAAATGGGCCAAGGCAGTTTCTTTATTAGCCAATGACCTTCCTCCATCACAAAGCAACCAAGATACACTTCAAACTTACTAAAAAATTATGACATTTCTGACAATAGAGTATTAATATTTGAAGAGGTGAAAATGCTTATAACCCTGATTTAATTATTATAATATATACGTGCTGAATTACCACAGTGTGCTCTGAGAAGTTGTAAAACATTTTGTTTCACCAAAATACAGCGGTAAAATAAAATAAAGAATAAAATTTAACTAGTCAAATAGACCAGGGAGTTCTAGTGCATGATTAGTCAAGTATTTTACCACAAGTTACCGAAACTGTAGCAAGCAATAGTTTAGGTGGAAAGGTTATTTTCTATTGTAAGGATAAGTCAAAATGCTATAATTCATGGTCGATGCTGAGTATTAAAGAAGTGGGGATAACAGGCTATGGGGATGGGTGTTGGCTTGAGGGATAAGAAAAGCAATGACGCCAGGAATTTCTATCTCTAAAGCAAGGGAGGAAGAGCTGAGGAAGGCATCTGTGGTTGTCCAGAGGATTGTGAGGTCCTTTGGGAACAGTGGACACACCGTGAGTGTGACCTTGAGCCAGACTGTGGAAGGACAGTGAGGAAAACAGTGACATGTAGTGCACTTTGGTCATTTCTTAGAATCCTCTAGAAAATAGGATGCTACATGAGGAAGAGAAGCCGTGATAATGGTGCAGCGCAGCCTCCAGGGACAGCCTGCCTCAGAAGGTAAGGGCTCTGTCCACAGCAGGGAGAGCCTGCCCCAGAAGGTGGGGGCACTGTCCACAGCAGGCAGAGCCTGCCCCAGAAGGTGGGGGCACTGTCCACAGCAGGGAGAGCCTGCCCCAGAAGGTGAGGCACTGTCCACAGCAGGCAGAGCCTGCCCCAGAAGGTGAGGCACTGTCCACAGCAGAGAGAGCCAGGAAGAAAAGGAGCCAGTGGGTGGAACGAAAGGGAGGATTTGCCAAACAGGGAGAAATGGTCTTAGAAACAGGAGTGAGGGCTAGAAGACTCCACCCTGTTGTCTGCCAAGGACACCAAAACCACCCGGAAACTGCCTCTTTCCTGCCCAGAGCCTCCCTGTTCCATGAGGACCATGGTCATTTTGTCCATAAGATGCTCTTGGAGACCAGTCTCCTGTGGTAGATTTAATTCATTTCTACTTTCTGCTTTCCCTCTGTTGACTGCCCACATCACTTTAAATATTGAATGTCACCACTATAAGAAATTTAAGAGGTTTCCAGACAGGACAGTTTTGCTCTTGACATTGAAGTGTTCCTAAAATATAAGTACATAAGTTATAATTTTTATAAATTCATATAATCTTTAGACTATGTATTCACCAGGCAAAACTATGTGTTCATTGCATTGATCTTCAATAAGACAAATTTCTCGCTTATGTGGGTTCCTAATACTCTCTGCTTGAGTGTGAGCATGAGGAGTCACGCCCAGGAGAATTTGGGTAGCACTCCAGAGTGGTGCAGGCAGCATCCTTTGACCGCCATCATTAATTATCTTGCCAAAGGACAGAAACCCTTTCCTGCTCAGGTAAAATTTCTGTCCACCTGAGACTAGGAGGTTGGCCCTGCCCCCTTTCTGGCCCCATGCCCATAACTCATTGAACTTATTTATTTCCATAAGGCAACATAGTCAGCAACCCAAAATACTCATACTCAGAAATAATGGTGACCCAGGAGACAACCACAAATGCATTGTGGGTCTGTACGGTTTTAGAGTCTCATTGAAGCCAGCTCCTGGTTTCTTCTCCAAGCCCCTTTCCCTCCACTACTTGCTAATTCTTTCCCTCAAGCACACACCAGTGACTCATTGGGGAGTTTGCAAGGGGTCAAGGGGAGGAGGGAGCCAAGGAAATGTCCCAGGTCGCCCATGACTAGGCAATTCAGGAAGGAGCCAAAGCCAGGCAAATCCTCTTTATTATCTCCCCAACTGCTCCCACTCCCCCATTTCTGCATGGAAACAAAGTGGATTTGAGGTAAAACATGTTTTACTCTGAACAGGCTCCATTTTTACTCTGATTCTGCCATACGGAAGCCCGCCACATCATCTCCCCTGGGATAATGAAGGCACAGTCTCCTTGAAGGACACTATCAAGCTTGCAGACTCTAAGCAATTCCCTGGTGATAACCAAGGTACAACCTCCTTGAGAAACACTATCTATCTTGCAGACTACGTGGGGATCTTGGATCTTGTGTCTCTCTTCTTCCTTTTCAATACCGTGTGTCTGAACAGAGCTCAGAGCATTAAATATCTTTCCACTTCACTCAGAAAAAAAAAAAAGAGTAATAACTCATTGAGAATGAAACCCATTGATAAGACCTCTGTTATTCTACAGTGTGAGAGACACTACAGAAACTAATAATAGCTAAAGTCACAACTTGTGATAAGTCATCAAGAACTAGGAGGTCGCGAATAGTAATGATGAAAAGCCACAGAAGAGCACAGAAGAAAGGGACCATTTCATCAAGCAGACGGTTAAACTCAGAAACTGACTATGGCAAGGGGCTGGCTCTCAAAGGAACTGAGCAACAAGCAGGGTCAGATCTGCAAGGAAAAGAAACGAGCTTTAGGTTTTGTTTAAGATTTGTGCAACAAAACATTTAACCTACATTTGGCATAAAAGTCGTGTTTACTGAGTGAGGTTCAAGATGAAAGCAGATGGAGGAGAAGAGGGAAGACCAAGGCCAGCATGAGCAAGCAAGTCCTACAACCTAGAGAAAGAGTTTTTATTCTCAGGGCACTGGGACTCTAGGTACTGAAGAGGAAGGGCTCCTAGGAAGGTCAAGGCTATCTTGAGATACGTGCCTAGTTACACTACACTGACTCGGAGACTTAACTCATTCTCATTCACACCCAGTCCCAGCAATTGCAGAGAGTGAAAAATCATATTTAATGATTTCACAACCATCTTTTCTCTGATAGGGGGCAATAAAAAGAAGTACACTTCAAAGGAGTCCACTTAGTAACCCCTGAGCAACTGGAAATTTTGGTCAGTGGTCAGTCCTTATCTGACTGTCCCCCATGACCATGAATAATCCAGTTTTTACAGGGCAGCCAGGCTTTCTTAGGCCTGATATTTGTTTGCCAGATATTTAAACACTGGGAAGTTTTTTTAAAAAATGATAATAACAATGCCGACCTCTTGGGGCTGAAGACTCTGACATACCCAGATGTGCAAAGATAGTGCGGCCTCTTCACATCTCTATAACTGGCATATCTCTCCAGATGTCTACATGTGCTGGAAGAGAAAAAAATGATTCAGTTTAGTCATATAATTCATCTAAACACATAAAGAATGCCTTTAGATGCTCGGGTTTCCACACCTCATTACTCCCTGGCCCTTCCTGTTGCCAGTCTGGTTTCTAGACACATGAAGACAGTTTCCAGTCCTCAGCACAGTGTGGACAAGCAGACCCTTCCATCATCACGGTGCCCTCTAGCCAGCGCCATAGGTTAGGACCTTTATGAAATCCTTTTTCCCCCAAGAAGTCTCCTGCTATTGGCTATGAGGCTTCTGACTGGCATAACCATAGGATGCTCCTGTTTTCCTGCATTGACCACATCCCAATCTCCCTCCCATGTCTGACCCAGCATTGCCCAGACTCCTGTGGTCACTGTGGATGATATGCAGGGTTGATAAAATCTTCGGATGGATCCTGTAGGGAATCCCATGGCTACCAAGGCTTCATTAACTTTATCCAGAAGTTCACCCACACGGCCCTCAGGGAGGTCCTGTTCAGAATTTTAGCCAACTTGCAGGAATCTTGGGCTCTTTGAGGGAACAGCCTGATTCTGTCTTCTCCCAATCCTGGGGTTTATCACCAGAAAGCTATTTTTCAGATGACCTCCTATAAGAGTGAGGAGATAGTTCCCAGCTTTCAACTCCATTAGATCTGGAAATTTAGAGGTGAATTACCTGTTTCCATACTCCACCCCCTAACCTCACCCCTGCCCCACTCAACCTTTTCTTCTTCCTTGGTCTTCATCCCTTCCCCACAATATTCTGGCATACATGTGTGGCCTTTGTGATAGTCATAGTCTACCCATCTTAGAGACAACACGGGATTCCCTACCTGTGTTCTTCCTTTTTTATCATAGCCTGTGACATAATTTTGAATAATTAAGGGAGTCTTCACAGAACACCTACTTGTTCTGGCCTTTGAGGTGTTTCTTTTAAATGACAGTATCAAACATCCGCCCTTTCTCTTCTGATTCAATTACATGATAAAGTTTGGAATACACAATAATTTGTTCATGGGCTCTGACTATTCATAAAAGCTGTTGCCCAAGCTTTAAGGCTACAGAAGTCGCCTATAAATGCTGCAGTCTTGCAAATTCCAAAGGGATGGTGAAACTGGAAGGCAGGGTAAGTGAATGGAGGGAACTGGTCAATGAATTCTCTCTCAATTTTGAAGAAACCATGGTATTTTCTAAGTGTTTTAAGTGAAGAAAGGGGTTTTGATATATTCTTTAAAGTAACAAGTAGATCTACTGAATGGGATGCCAGGAATAAGCCTGAATTTGCAGCTATAAATAGTACCAGTATAAATAGTGTCAGGAGATACTGTTTCGGGTTCGAAATTTTTAAATGAAGGCAAAGTATTTTTAAATAGTCACAGAGAGAGCCCACAGAAATTCTAAAAGTAGAAATAGCCCTATGTGTTTATCTCTGAGGAGAGGGGCTGATGTGTGTGGGAAGAATTCCTTTCACTTTGTGCATTTCTATACAAATATTTCTTGATCTGTGAAAAAGCCCTCATAGAGAAGGTTGTCAGAAATGTTAACCCCAAAGACTGAAGAGTATTTCACAGGAGACAGGAAGTAGGTGTTGGAGGTGTAAGGGTGAGGGCATCCTTGACACACAGGGTCAGTTGTGAAAATGCCCTTCATCGCAAAGGCCAGAACAAGAAGAACAGAGTTAGTACAGAATTTTCCAGACTCGAACAGATTCAAGGGATGCACTGTTAGGAGACAGTCCCTGTAGAGGGGCTCAGTTGAGTAGGTGTGGTCAAGTCACCTGGAAACAAGGGCACCAGTGTGAGAACGGTGAGGACCACAGACAGACAGAAACATTTAGGCATGTGGCAGCTCTCCACCCACTCCCATCTAAAGAACTCGGGGTGGGAATTGAAGGCAGCGATACCAAGAACATCATCCAAACAAGATGATCTCAGGACCAAGAGATGAATATCTGGACTTACCAAGGGCTAGAGTTCAAGTGTTAATTGGTGTCCAGCAACCACCCATTCTTAAATAAGAATACAGAACTGAGAGAACATAAATACTGGAAGAAAAGGCACTGGTAGCCAAGGAAACAGCAAAAACGAAAGCTTAGAGAAGCAACAGCAACCAAATGAAGACTGAGGTATCAATGCACATGCAAGGAAAGTCTTCGAAGAACAACAAGCCTGAGGAAAGATTGTATGCTTAAGTCATGTGGCTCACAAAGATGTAATACAGCTCTTGGCAACATTCTTCCCCAGTCTCCAGAGAAATAAGACAGGGGGCCATACATGACAATCAGCCTGGTAGTAATACTGATGGTTCTAAACAACGGGAAAAGAAAGGTCTATCAGAATTTGGAGAAGAGCAAAGCAGGAAATCTCTCAGAAGACTCTGTTATGTTTCCTCATGCCTGCAGTCACAGATCGAGGACTAAAAGTCCTGTGTGCCGCTGCTCAGAGCATTTTAGTGCATGAGTGTGGTGAAGATGAGCTGTGGAGTGGCCAAGGTGTTTTAGTAGTTAAAATCACACCCCTACTATTGTGTGCTCGCCTACTTCAAGCTTCCTAACCACAAAATGAAGTTCACCCAAACCTCTAAGCCTCTTGCCAAGACTCAGCAGATGAATACTTCATAAACTGACACAAAAAAGCAAAATAGAAGCGTAGGTCCCCTCCTTTCCACCCTATTCCGAGTGCTGGTCTGTACTTGCTCATGGAGTGCCAAGACCAGGTGGCCTTTTTCTTGTAGAATCTTTGCAGTTTTTTTTTTTTTAAAAAACCTTCCTTTTAGCAAATTTTTGGTTCTGTTAGAGTTCAATTTCAAGAATTCATCTCGATGAGATTCCAGGGGTTGCTGTAAAATTAGCCTGAACAGTGAACTGCAACTTTCTGAAAACAAGATTCAGTGTGAGGGTAATGGGAAGTGGTCATCCTGAACTAGTGATCTGGCAGGATCGGCTGCCTTTGCTGCAGGTTGGGTGGGGATCAAAAGGAAGAACAACCCAGATTATAGCTGAGGACTAGAGTAAGTATCACCTTTGTAATTTACTGTAATTGAATTATGGAGACAACCTGCAAGTCCAGCAATTATAGACTGAAGAGGGAGATTTTCGCCCAATAAGATAAACATAGCATTAGAAGACTAACTGCGAGCCAGGCAGTAACAAATGGTCTCTTAGACACATGGGTAAACAGGAAGACATTAAGATCTAAAACAGTGAAGATAATAGAGCCCACAATTTATTTTCATGGGAGAACTTACACTCTGTACTAGGTCCTTTTCTCTTGCTGTGATAAAACACCATGACCAAGGCAACTTTTATAGGAAAGAGTTTATTTGGGCTTATGGTTCCAGAATGGTAGCGTCCATCATGGTGAGAAATGACAGCAGGCAGGAGACATGATGGCAGCAGGAGCTGAGAGCTCGCATTTGGAGCTGTAAGCAAGAAGCAGAGAGAACAAGTCTAGTTCCGGATCTGTGATCCACGAACCCTTTTTGTATTTCTAAGTAGTCCCTTCCTCCCTTTCTACTCTTCCTTTAGTTCTCCATCATCTGTAAATCCACAGTCCTGGATCCTCTCCTATGGATATGAACCTTCTTCATTTGTAAATACCCTTTGCCTAACCTGCCCTGGACTGGTAGTTTGGGAACCATCTTTCACCAGTCCAGTTAAACAGTTCACCCATCAGCTTTACTCCGCCTAGTTCAGGTGACATGTCTCCTACACTGATCCGTTCTAAGGAAGGCCAGATTATAACCCCAGACATACAACTAAAGAAAAAAGTCTCACAGACCCAGGTTAGAACACAGAAACAAAAAACACATGAGTGGCCCAAACAGCGTGTCTGCCATCAAACCCACTAGTTCCATAAAAGGACTCTCTACTGACACCTATCTAGATGAACCTCAGGACGTGAAATCAAAAATAACAAATAAAAACTGCATCAAAGGTTTCAAGAAACTTTAAAAAGATGTGGTCAAACAGTTCAATCAGACTCTAAAAATGTAACAATGAATGCTTGAGTTATGATCAAAATAAATAGATACATACTTTGATGAAATAACAAAATAATTCAGGACTTGAAAATTGAATTCAAAGAAAAGTTAGAAACATGGAAGAGAACAAGCCCATAAAGATGGAATTAAAAATTCAATATCCCAATTTAAAAATCCAGGGGAAAGCCTTACAAGTAAAATGAATCAAGCTGAAGAAAGAATATCAGAACTTGGGGATAAAGTAGAGAATCTGGACAAAATAAGCAAAGAAAAGTGAAACTGTTTAAGTAGCACAGGATAGAAACATGCAGGATTTGCAGGGTACCATCAAATACCAAATCTCTGAATTAAAGCCAGAAAAGAGGTAAAAGAATCTCAAGAAATGGCATAGTCCAGATCTTTAGTAACATCACAGAAGAAAACTCCACCAAACTTAGGAAAGACACAGCCATACAGATATAAGAAGTACACAGACCCTCAACTAGACAAGACCAAAAAAGAATAACCTAGAAGCTATCACAGTTATGACACTAAGTACACAGAACAAAGAAGTGGGGAAAGGGAAACTATAAGAGAAAACAACAAGTCACATAAAAAGAAAAAGAAAACCCATCAAAGCAACACTTGATTTCTCAATGAAAACTATGAAAGTTAGGTGCCTGGAAAAACACACTCCAAATTCTAAATAATTGTGATTGCCAGCCTACACTATTGTACCCAGAAAAATTAACTGCCCATGATCCAAACACCTTAAAACAGCAACCAAAAAAATGCTGAACAGAATAGTGGAATCAATACTTCAAACAGAAGAAAAGACTAAACATTCACAAGAGATTCTCAAAAGAAAACAAATGATGCTATAATTTAATAAAAACAAACTGCAATTATGAACACAAAACAGCAAAATAACTGCAAGCTACACAAAGGTTTCAATACTCCAAATATTAATGACCTCAACTCTCCAACCAAAAGACACAGGAGAGTTGAATGGATTCAGAAACAAGATCCATCTGTATGATGTCTACAAGAAAGTATGGGAAAATGGGTTCCCAGCCAATGGGATCAAGAAGCAAGCAGACACTGCTTGCTAATTTCTGATAAACAGACTTCAAACTAATACTCATCAGAAGGGAGAGAGAAGGGCAATTCACTCTAAACAGAAGACCAATTAGCCAAGAAAACATCACAATACTAGACATATATGCACTAAACTCTGGTAAACTCAATTTCATAATCAAAAGGGACAAAGAAGGGCAATTCATTCTAAACAGAAGGTTAATTAGTCAAGAAAATATTGCAATACTAAACATATATACACTAAACTCTGGTGAACCCAATTTCATAAAAAAGCATTACTAGTGAAATTAAAGATACAGATTACTACACAGTAGGTAATTTTAACACCCCACTTTATCCAACAGATAGATTATCAGGACGAAGTAAATAGAAAATCTCAGAATTAAAAGACACTTTACATCAAATGGACCTTACAGATTCCTACATGATATTCTACCCAAATGTCAAAGAATATACATTCTATTCAACAACATAGGAAGATTCTCTCAAATATACCACATGCTAGGATACAAATAAAAGCTTAACAAAAACAGAGAAATTGAAATAATCTCATATATCCTATCTGATCATTAGCAGTAAAACTTAAAATCAATAGCAAATGAAAGTCTGATAAACTCATGGATACTGAATGATGAATGGGTCAGAGACAAAATCAAGAAAAAAATCTAAATATTCCTGGAACTATGAAAACACAATGTAACAAAACCTCTGAAACACATCAAAAGCAGTTCTAAGAGTGAAGTTCATAGCCCTAAGTGCCTCCAAAGGGAACAAACATATGATGCAACTCAAACCTTGGAAAACTGGGGACAAACCAAAAGCAAATCAAGTAGATGGCAAAAAAAATAATAAAAAGCAAAGCAGAAATTAATGAAATAAAACACCGTGAACAATACAAAAAAATCAATGGAGTTTAGAGCCTGTTCTTTGAGAAGATAAACAAAATTGACAGACCCTTGACCCAGCTAACAAAATAAAGAAAGAGAAGGCCCATATTAACAGAATTAGAAATGAGCAGAGAAATTTTACAACAGACACCGATAAAATACAGAATATTATAAGGGAATACTTTAAAAACCTGTACTCCTTTGCAGTAGAAACTATAAATGAAATGGAAATTTTTTCAGATTATTCCAAAATACCAAAGTTAAACCAAGAAGATAACAATATGCTAAATGAACTCATAAAAAAAGGTTTAAACTATAATAAAAGTCCTATTGAATTAAAAAAGAAAAGATAAAGCTTAGTACCAGTAGATTCAAAGCAGAATTCTACCTGACTTTTAAAGGACTACAACCAATCATTCTTAAACTTTCAAGAAAAAAAAGTAAAAGGAAAGAGGGAGCGAGGGACGGAGGGACGGAGGGAGGGACGGACAGAAGGATGGAGGGACGGAGGGACGGAGGGAGACAGGCATGGAAGGAAAGATCACTCCCAAACTCATTCTAGGAAGCCACTGTAACTGTAATACCCAGATAATACCAGATAAACACATACACACATGCTCACGCATGCACTGATGAACATAGATGTAAAAACCCTCAACAAAATGCTACCAAACCAAATATAAGCGCATATCAAGAAGATTATCCACCATTATCAAATTGATTTTACCCTGGCAATGCAGAATTGGTTCAACATATACAAGTCAATAAATATAATAAATCATATAAATGGACATAATGACAAAAATCACATGATCATCTCAATAGATGTAGAAAAAACCTTTGACAAAACCCACCATACTTTCATGATGAAAGTCCTAGCCAGAGCAGGACTGGAGGGAACTTACCTCTATATAATAAAGGCTATATATGTTAAGGCAACAGCCAGCATTGTCCTAAATTGAGAAGAACATAAAGCAATTTCATTATAATCAGGAACCCACTATCCCTGCTCCTTTCCAGCACCGGTCTGGAAGCACTAGCTGGAGTGAAAAGGCAAGGTAAGGAAGTAGAAGGAATATAAATAAGAAAAAAAGAAGCCAAATATTCGTTCTTACAGAGGATCGAATATTGTACAAAAATATTTGGCCAAATATTTCACCAAACAACTAGAAACAACAGTTTCAGCCAAGTAGCAGGGTACAAAATCAACTTAGGAAAACCAGTAGTCTTTCTATACACCACGAACAAACACAGCAAGAGAAGAGACACACTCTCATTTAAAATGACATCAAAGGCAATAAAATATCCTAAAATAAGTCTAATCTAAGAGGTCTTTAACCTCTTAGATTAGACTTCAAATCACTGAAGAAAGATTGAGACAATGCAAAATGGAAAGACATGCCCTGTTCACAGATTAGTAGAATTAATATGGTGAAAATATCTTACCAAGAGCAATTTTCAGATTCAATGTAATCCTAATCAAAATATCTGCAACATTCTTCACAGAAATGGCGGGGTCGGGGGTGATCCTAGAATTCAAATGGATCCAGAAAAGACTCCAGATTACCAAAGCAATCCTGAGCATAAAGAGTACTGGAGGAATTGCTATTCGAGACTTCAAAATGTATTACAGGGTTATAGTAATAAACAGTGTAGTACCAGCCCAAAAGCAGATGTGCAGATCAATGGAATGAAATAGGAGGTATTATAACTACAATTCATAACTAACCACAGCCGTCTGATACTTGACAATGAAGTTAAAAACACAAAGACAAAACAAAACAAAAACAGGGGGAAAGACAGTATCTTCAACAAGTGGTGCCAGGAGAGCAGGATGTCCATATGCAGAAGAATAGAATTTGACTCATATCAATCACTCTGCACAAAAATTAGATCCAAGTGGATCGGAAAAAAAGAGATCTGGAACTCATAAAAACTCAGTACATCAGTATGAATTCTGGAAGTGTGGGCTCTGATGCCATAGTTTCGTAAGGAGTTCAGGCCCGAGCACAGATCTTCTCCTCACTGCCTCAGTTTCCCCAGGTAGAAGGTATTTGCAGAGACAGACGAGCCCTCAGGTCCCTACTTGAATCTGCAGAGTCTTCATACGGTAAGGGTCTTGAGCACCATAGCTGGTCTTAATTTACTAGTGTTCAATTTACTAGCTACGTCCTTAGCCTCACAGCGTAGAAATTCCTTGTCAAGCATCTTACTTGTCCTAAGTACTAATGCCAGCTCCAGGACCTTGTGTCTTTTGTGGGCCTGTCTCTGCTACTTCAGCCTAGAGATACAGCTGAATTCTTTAATTCTTCGATTATATTCTTATTCTCTGGATATCTATTCCTTACAAGTCATTTTGAATGATCTAGCTTTTGAAGAGGAAGAAAAAATATTAAGTGACTAATAGGAAGAATCCATATATGTCTATTTTTTAAGTATAAAAGATATATACATAGGAGAGCATGTATGTGTGTGTGTTCAGGCCCGAACTGCTGAAGGTGTGGCTTTGGAGCCTTCTCTTCTAGAATTCCTACTGATGGGCTGGGCTTTTACAAGAGTTCCAATGCTTTTTATGAATTTTTCCAGCGCCTTTTTAGTCTCCTTTTGCTTTTGGTTTTACAACATACTTTGGCCTGCTCCCACTCTCTCCGAGCCAATTCATTGTTTCTCAGGAGAAACTGACTGAGCAAGCATTCCCCAGCTGAATGTGAATCCTTCTCATGAGTTCTCCTCACTTGGTAACCAGTTCTCTCCGGATCCTACACAAGCAGAGAAGTATCTCTCGGAGCCCCAGAATCAAATCAGAATCAAGAGCCTCAAAATTCTAGAATGTTTGGAGAACAACTCACTCTCAGGTTGGAGGGCCATAGTACATCTTTCAGGCCCTTATAGCTCATTTCTACCCCAGTGACATCAGACTTGGCCCTCAATATCCAGGCAGAAAGTTTTTTGTTTCACTTACCTCCGACTACATGTAAGAGACTGGGAAAACCAAGAATGGCTCGCTCCTGTACATGTGGTCAACATTTAGACCATCCCTTATCCCCCTCACACCCAACAGAGATGGTGCTGCTCCCTAAGCCTACTGCAGCGCCTGAGTCCCATCACTCATCCCAACAGAGGACAGCATCGAAAACAACAATGAAGGAAGGTCCTATGACACAACGCTGTCTCAGGCATTTGCTGTTAAGTTTCCAGAAAGGAGCCTCACCCTTGAATCCAGAGAAGACTCAGGAAAAGAGATGCAAGCTGACCTGGAAGACTCCTCGGGATTACCAAGCTTAAGCTAAGGAAACTGAGTCCCAGAGCTACTAGTGGACATGCAGACCAAATAACCAAAGCACAGGCAAACTTGCCCATCAGGGTTTATTGCACAGGACCCGTTCATAGAAGTATACCATTTTAGAACTGAGTGCCAAGGAATGAAGGTCTTCGGACAAAATCGGTAATTTTAAAATAATTCTTTTTGGGAAGAATGAACCCATTACCTCTGGCTCTTACTCCATCCCCATTTCTGCAAAGATCCCTGGGCCTTGAAAGGTTGTGCAATAAACGTCCCACTTAGAGCTAAGCACTCCAAAGTCCTATTCTCTGCATGTTGACCAGTTGTGGGTTTCTATGGTAACCAGCATCTACTGCAAGGCATGTATGTTGAGGGTAGAGATATGATGATCTATAAGTACAGCAATAAATCATTAGAAGTCAACTGTAATGCTTTGTACTTTTAGAAAAATAAGAATAGTATGCTCTCTGCTAGGACCTGTTACCTATCTAGATACAGGATCTTGGCCTCATTGGCAGGGCCAGATATGGGCTCTGTCTTCCAGAGCAGGTCTTAAATCCAGTTTTAAAGAGTGTGTGTCGCTAGTGCCACTACTGGCATGACTTGCCAGGTGGGCTGTTGCTGCAGGGTGCAGAGTTCATAGCTGGGTGAGACTAATGATTACTTTTCTCATCTGATATTAAGCATGGTCCTTTCTGGCATCTGAGAGATAGCTGGGAGGGATCTTTGTACCCCTTGACTCAAGTATTTTCAGAAATACAGTCATTTTTTCAAGGTCTGGAGGATAATCATTAGTGTTGATAATAGCCAGTAAGTTTGGTCTATAGGACCCCATTGGTCAACAACTCCAAAAGAGGTAACTCATCCATGGTACGCGGGCATTTATTTGATAGGGCATGGTGCCTCGTTGAGAAAATGCCCACCCATTAGAGGGTAGCTCCAGTAAACTCTTTTACTCATGTATATCTGTTAGGAAATAAGAATAAATGAACAAGAGAAAAGTTTCCTTCCTAACTTCACATGAACCCCTGCCTCTCTCCTACCACCATCACAGACACACACACATAAACACACATGCACACACACACGCACGAACACACACACACATACACATTATTTTAAGTATCTCTGAAAATGTTATTTTAAAATCATGGTTTTGGATTGCCCTGACTCTGGCCTGTTAAGAAGCTGACATATCCTCTCATATTCCAGAAGACTCTAGGCCAGGCCCCTGTGATTCACAATTTCAGAGCTGGAGGGGACTTTTGAGGACAGTATGAAGAGCCTCAATAACTCTCCCAGTCCCAGACAGTGGGGAGGACAAAGCCAAGATGCCAACCTGTTTAAACAAGTCAATAATGAGAAAAGATGGGATATGGAGAGAGGGAAGGAAGGAGAGATAGGAGAGAGAAAGAAAGGCTGGAGGCACAAACGTGTGTGTGTGTGAGAGTGTGAGTGTGTGTGTGAGTATGTGTGTGAGTGTGTGTGTGAGTGTGAGCACACATACATAACCGTCTGTCAATATGTATATATTGAAAGTGAAAAATAACAGAGAGTGGAAAAATGGAGAAAGGAAAGAGTTGACTCTAAAAATTCCCTCCTTCTGTTGAGAACACAGTAAATCAGCTAGTAATGAAATTCTGCACAGATTAAACGCCCATCGGGAGAAAAATTGGAAGTAAAGGCAGACTTATACCACAAACCTCAGCCTTTGGCACCATGTAAATCTCAGCGAGCAGGGAAATCAATGTTGCAACGATTGCAGTCTTCTTATCACACAATTGGCTCTGTAAATGGAAAGAAAAAGAATGGAAACATGATGAAAGGGGAAGCAGGAATGAGGGGTTGGGGAGCTGGGATGGGAGGGAGGGGTGTGCTGGCAGTGATAAATATAGGACCATAATTTAAGAGATAGTAGGAAGCACTTTGTGTGTGTGAATTGGAAATGCATTCTAGTAGCTGCAATTGCCCACGGATGTTGTGACCTTGGGTTCCTTGTGGGAATGTGGGCTCCACCCTATCCCCATGGTGAAGGGAAGAAGCGGCAAACCATGTCATTCAGTGCATGAACAAAGTTCCAGTTTTATATGGTAGAAGGAACTGTTGTTTTTCTGCTTCATTCTTTGGAGAGAAGAGAGATGTACCGTGGGACTGTACCAAAGGAAACTTGCATGCCAAGGACAGACTCGGAGATGAAGCTTAAGAACAGCTTCAGCTCATCTATGGGCCACAAGATGGATTCCTTTTTCTGTTCTTGTCACCAAAGATTCTGGTTAATCGAATGAACCAAACAAAGGAAATGGGGGGTGTTGGGAACTGGAGCTGGAGAGGTTTTCCCTGTTTGTCTGGGATCGTGTTTTTCCAGATACCTGACTGCTCTGTTCAGAACCTTCTCACTCTGCTTCCAGTTGTCATCAGAGCATGAATGTGGACTGAATTCCATCTACCGACTAAGCTAGCCGTGAGGTGAGGCTACATTCTAATATGTCTATGTTTATTATGGTACAAAGGAGGAAGGTATGTTGGTGATAGTGGTGATGGCGGTAGGAGTGGTGATAAGTAGGACTTACCTAATATTCACTGCCTTGGTGTTGCAAAAGAACTCATTTAATCCTCAAAATATTCCTGTAGGTCAAGCATTGTAATTAAATTTGGGAATAGAGACCTTAAGGAAGTTGTATAAGTTCACAATACTAGAAGGAGCTGGAAATGAACTTCAAGTCCAGGACAGACAGAAGACAGAAAAAGTAGCCAGTTTCCAGAGCACATGCCATTCTTACCAAGTTGGCGCTCTTGATCTTCACCTTGCCCCTGACTGCCTCCACCCTGTATCTTCTTTAGGCACACTATCGTGTGACCTGATGATCGTGGAGGTCCAAAGGTGACCAGGGATCTGGAAAAGTGCTGGGGCCTGTGCAGGAGAGTTCTAGGATGGTTTTTGTAGAAGTGAACAGACAAGAAGAGCCAAGTGCGTTTAATGCCATGCCTTCGAACACCTCCGTTATTCTATCATCAGGTGCCTGAAAAACTGAACCCAAGATGCAGAGGAAGATCAAAGTAAGCCTTTGGTCATTAGGTTTGCTCTGTTAACCCCCAGAGCACAAGGGTTTGTTTGTTTTTAACTGTGTTCGAAGAACAAGTCCTCTTTCATCCACGAAGACCCACCCCATCTCCCTCATTCCAAATGTCAGACGTAAGGATAAACCTATCTTGAGAAAGGTGGAGGAAATTCTGAGCTACTTCCTGTAAAAGAAGGGTCACCAACAATACCTCCAAAAAGGTGAGTCATTCTTCTTCGCACAAGAGGCTGTGGGCATGATAGGAGACTAGGAAGAAAGTGAGAAATACAGAGAGAGGAGGGGTTTGGGAGGGAAGACTAGGTGCCTACTGTACAAACGTGAGGACTGGGATCAGATCCCTAGAATTCCCTTAAAACATAGGCATGGATGGGAGCACCTTTAACTCAAGAACCAGAGAGAAATGGAGATAGAAGAATCCCTGGGTCTCACAGACTCACCGGTATATTAATTTGATAAGATCCAGGTGTGGTGAGAGACCATGTCTCAAAAAAAATAGAGGAAGACGCAATGTTGATCACTGAGACACACACACACACACACTGTATATTCAAATGAACATGTACGTACATCATATACACACACAAAGAAATGCGGACCCCAAAAATATTTCTCTAGTTCTTTTCCCTCCCAATGAATAAAATAAATATTCCTCCTTCTATACAGAAGTGTATAAAGCAGAATAATAGGTGTTATCTGCTAGCACCAAGCTTGATGTCTAATGTTTCCTGGCTACCCCTACCTCACAAGAGCATCAAACCCCTTGATCTCTATTCCCTAAATGGAGCTGATTTGCCATGAGTTCTTCATACCCTCCTCAAAAGACTCTTATACAAAGAGAACCAAGAACAATGGATACAAATATCCCAGCCCTATGGCTGGACATTCAGATAATACCTTTGAGAATCCGTGTATCAGTTGATTTGGCTCTGCCCCAGGTTACCAACCAGAATAAAGCCATTAGCCCACTCTGGCAAGTCATTATCTTAGTCTTCGTTATGTATTCCAAACAAGAGCAAATACTCCTGAGCAGAAAGAGAATGAGATAAGGAGATGAGAAACGCTTGTTCGGATCATTGAGAGTCATTACCATCGCTGAGCGAGTTCCATCCATGGATGCTAGCTCCAGAGAGACCACATTGCTTTCCCTTAGGCATCTCCAGCAGGATGCTCAGCAGATGATCTGTCTCTGAAGCCCCTTGGGAAAGTTGGGTCATGAACATTTGGAATCATTTCATGTTTAATAAATGGGCTTAACTTACGCTCCTGAGGTCAACCAGAAGGCCCTACTGGATTTAATTATGCAGGAAAGAAAGCAGCCAGAAACATCTTGCATGGCTCAGATGAGAAGCAGCAGGGAGACAGAAAATGCAAGATTTGGTGCTTGTGAATCATTGTTCCAGGGTGAGGGACTGCAGCCATGTGGTGCCCCAAGGGAAGAGAAGTCACAATCCCTGGGTCAGATAACATCCAAAGGAACTATAGTCCCAATCTGTTACCAGGAAGGCTTTGGAAAGTTGACTGGGTTTATTCCCCATGGCCAAGCATAAAATAAGTCATGAAAAACAGTAAAGTCTTATGCCCATGTCCTTAATTTTAAAATAATGTGATAAACTTACATCTGGGTTCAGTATAGTTGATATTTTTCCCTTCATATGCATTTCAACTGAGTATCCACAGTATGAAGCTGGCAGGTTTCACATAAAGTTAATTTGAGGATAATTTTGATGGGATGTAGAACAAGAATCCATGGGAAAAGCATAAAGGAATGGCTAAACAAACAAGAAAATGATTAGTTCATCTCTCCCTATGAGGAACAAGGGAGAACAGAATGGCCAACCCAACACAGGCCAACAGATCACAGTCAAGGCCAGAGATCCCACTGATTGCTATAACAGAAGCTTCTCATCATTCCATATAGTTTTTTTTCTTGTCCCTTAATAACAAAAATTTAGCTGAGTAACTGAATCTATAATGAAGAATTAGTTTTCCATCTTTCCTGTCAGTAAGTGTGACCAGAGAACTGATTTCTTGCTAGCAGGAAACACTCAAGTGTCAGCATCTTGTAGCATCTTTCTTAGGAGATAAATGACATCCCCTTCTCTGCCTGGTGCCTTAGACACAGGTGGTGCCATCTTAGACAGAATAGCAAGGGCCACAGTTCAGGGACAGTGATTAACTTTATGAAGTCTGTTACCAAAAATGTTTTCAATCACTTATTATTCTAATTTTTTATTTTAACATTTTATTATCTTTTAGTCTAACTTACAAAGTAATGTTTCATCACAGCATCGTTGTTGTTATTTGAGACAGGGTCTCTCTGTAAAGCTCTGGCTGTACTGGAATTTACTTTAGATCAGGCTGGCCTTGAACTCATAGAGATCCTTCTGCCTCTGCCAGAGTGCTGGGATTAAAGGCATATGCCACCACTGCCTGGCTATCATCACAGTGTGTGTGTGTGTGTGTGTGTGTGTGTGTGAGAGAGAGAGAGAGAGAGAGAGAGAGAGAGAGAGAGAGAGAGAGAGAGAGAGAGAGAGATTATACATCATTCTCATTCATTCCCCTCCCCACTGCCCTCTGGGACCTCCTCTGGCCAGTTCCCTTTCTTTACCTAATTAGCATCCCTTTCTACCTCCCTGTTAAATGGATTCCATTACTCTATTTCTCAATACTCTTAAGATTTCTTCCACCCTCTCTCATGATCTCCTTTCTATCTTCATGACCTACAAACACACATAAACATCCCCACACGTGTGCACACACACAAATATGTACACACATGTATAATACACCTGTATATAACTTTAAATTTAGGCTCTGCATATGAGAGAAAATATGCACTATTTTGTCTTTCTGAGTCTAGCATATATTATAATAGTCAGTTATATCCAGTTTGCTGAAAATGTGATTTCATTCTTCTTAACACCTGCATAAAATTCCATGTGTATCTAAACCACATTTTCTATATTCACTTGTTTGTTGATGGATATCTAGTATAGTTGCATTTCCTGGCTGCTGCACAGTCCAATAAACATGGACATGCAAGTATCTTTGTGGAATGGTGTCTTAGATTTCTTTAGGTATATATTTAAGTGATATAATTGGGTTATACAGTCTTCTATTTTTGTTTTATTTTTTTAGGAACGTCCATACATTTTCATACATCAGAATCTTCACCCCAGTCCAAGAAACTCATCTCCAACCCCCAGGTTTTACCTTTGCAAGAACAGCTCCCCTGGAGTAAGTTGTAGATTTGCAACCATCTTTGCCTTCAAATATAGAGAGAAAGGGGGGGGCGGAGAGAAGAAGGGGAAGGATACTTCATATAACTGTCACATACTTGGTATAGAAATGCATCTTCAGTTCATGCAAAGACCAACTTCTGTATTTCAAAACTTTTTTCTCTTTCTCTAGATATAAAGGCCATTATCAGATAACACGATCAATTCCTTCTTCTCCAAAAATATGTTATTTCAGTGACGCCACCCCCCTGCTTTCCCACATCGCGCCTCCTCATTGTTTCCTTCCTATCTGCTCTCCTCCTTTCATGTTGTGCTGAGAACAGAAGATCCCAGGCAGAGGTTTAAAATGCCTAAAGTCAAATCAAAACTCCAGGAAGTCTGTAGGCTCCACTCTGTGACCTGGAAACACGTCCAACAAGCCAGCAGAGGGGCAGATTGGCTGGAAACCAACTCAATACCCAGTTTCCTTAAAATGACCCCAAAGGAAAGGCAGCCCCAAGGAAAGAGAGAAGGGGAGAGCATGGGCCTCCACACTTGAGCAGCTCTGCAGGCCCAAGGCCAAGATGCATACCAGCCCCCAGCTGCCTCTTGATCCTGATTATTTGGGATTGCCCACCCCTACGCATTTTCATTACCCAACCCAATGACCTCCTGAGGCAAATAAAGTTCTCCATGTAGGGTGAAGTTATTGAAGCGAAAAATAATAAACTTTCATAAGCGTGTTTCAATTTTCACTTGTGTTTACGGCCAAAGGTGTTTTTTATTTTAATAATCGCTTTTGGAACCAGGGCAGAACGCACAACGCACGCTGTTAACTTGTTAGAGAGAAGTGGGGGAGGAGAGCGAGAAAGAGAAAGTGAGAGTGAGCGTCTGGGCTGGGTTGTAAATTTCCCCACAGTTCAGCTCTAATCCTCCCAGTGTGGAAGCCAACCCTTAAAACCTTAATGATAGAGAAGGGATAAAATGTTATCTGGACATGTTCTTGATAGTTTGCCCTGGGTGTTTCAGCCCTAACAGTCCAGCAATTGGTGTGTGTGTGTGTGTGTTGGCGGGGGGGGGGGGGGGGGGGGGGCTTGTTCAACCATTTTATAAAGCAGAGTATATAAGAGAGAAGGCAATTGGAGGAATCAGCCCCTTTCCATGGGACATCAGCTAGCCTTTGCTTGCAGTTCTCCTGCATCTGGCAGTCTCCAGTGTTAAATGTCAGAAAAGGTCAAGATGCCTTTGAAATTTGCAAGTGATTTCCTAGACGTCTGAAGGGGGTGTCCACCTCAAAAAAGCATAAATTGATTACCCCCTCCACCTATGAAACGGCTTTTCAAGGGGAACATATCGAACAGCAAACAAAGGGGTGGAAAAAATGCCCATTTGTAGGTCTGATGGTTTTGCTCCAGAGGGAGTGAACCTACAAGTTTTCCAATATCAAATTTCTTTCCATTTTTCCCCATCTGTTCCGACTCATACTTTCCCAAATCATGTAGAGTCAGGAGCAAATACTGTGTCCAAGATCACAATGACACCCTTTCTGTGACCCTACCTCTGAACTGCGAGTAACGAAGGACACAAAGCCCCAAGAAACAGGAGGCTACTGAATGTCTTGCATGCATCTAATACACATAGATGAGGTGACTGAGTGCCACCGTTTCTCTTGACTGAGTAGCCTTTCCTATATAGTGTGTATAGGAAAGTCACCCTCACTGTATACGGTGGTACGGGAAGTATAAAGGAGAAGAAAATGGAAATAGCTAACCTTACAATTTAAAATACTATCCTGATAGGATTATACCTCAACTCTCAGAAATCCTTCACTTTCCCCAAGGTAAAGATTGAATCTAAATGCTCACAAAAGGCCAGCACCCACATGGACTTTAGGCCATATATCCACATGAATGTCCACTTTGCTGCCCTTTAAGAATTTGGCCATCCATGGCCATCAACCCAAGGGGACTGTTACTGATTTGCCTAGTGTATACAGGCCTAAGAGATTCCTCTGCTGTATAGGCTCAGGGGACTCCTTTGCTGTATTCATAGATACAGTACCCATCCTGCTGGCTATATGCCACCAAGACATGAAAGTCTCAGTAAGGCATGATATGTGGAGACTCGGAGCACAAACATTTCCTCCCAGGGTTTTGGGTTGGAAGTCGGGCTCTCGTTCCTATGAAAAGTAGATTCTCATCACTTGCCTGTCCAGTTCTCTTCTCACTTCTGCCATGGAAAGTATTTCTAAAATAGTCCTAGCAGCATAGTTTCCTTTGTTCTGAATTCCCTTTGTCTCCCTAAGTTTGGGGACTTTAAAGATGGCAGCTACAAATAGCCTTTTGTTTCTCTTATCTGGCATTACCTTGACCCTACCCTGCCCCTAGAACACTGCTGCATTGAGAACACAATCTCACACAAGGGACACTTGAAGCTAGATAAACTATTACAGAGGAAAAATCAGTTGCTATCTTCAAACTTTTATAGTGACAAATATCTGAACAAGGAAGGAGTAGGGAGCTTTCCATGCTCCCAGCGTCAGGACAATGACTCAACACCTGTAGAAAATTCTCGCTAGCTCCTAGTGGACAATTTGATGATAGATCTGAGTAGGCTATCTGCTCCGTTTCCCAGACATGGCTCCCCATGAAGCTAAGTAACATCTTTGTGTTCAACAAACTGGATAGAACCAGAGTGGGAGGGGCCCTGATTTTCTCCTGAAGTCCATGGAGTCTGAGACTGAAGACTCTCACCCTGAAGTAGCCTCAGATGAGCTGCCATTATGGTGCTCTCAATCTTTCTCTATCAGACCCAAGCGATGCCATTGTTCTGGGAGTGGAGGTGGAGTGTACAGGCAGGCTGGGTGGTCGACAAGCAAGAGGGAAGTGGGAAGGTGTTGTGGTTCTGGGACATTAAAGGGCTGATTTCGAAAGAGCAGGTCTCACCCCAAAGCCACTAATCTCTCAATTTGGCATCCAGAAAGAAACGGCACAAGCCAGAGTGGCCTCACCAAACCATGAGGTGTCAACTTGCACCTCACCTCTAAGTTGTAAGCCTCCAGGCCGCAAATACCTCAAGCTAACCAGTCCAAGGCTTCCTTAGTTCTGGTACATTTCACAATATCTACCATTGCTGTGAAAGTGATCTATAGGCAGAACTGGTCTCTGCAAAACATCAGATCCTTTCATCTGCATGCCGCCAGCCCAAGTCTCCTGCTTCTAGCATCTTCTCACTGTTTGTCTTTCTGATCCTTCTTCTTATCATAGGGACAGGACATTTCTATTCCCATCCTTAATTGTAACTGAGAAGATGAACTTGGAGTCTTAAGATCTGATTTGGAGCTGTAGCCTTGCCCATCGTTGAACAATTCCGAGAATCTCAGTCCAAGTGGAGGGGGCTCCCTTTGTGTTCATTAAGTTAAACTCATCTACGACTCTAGGAAGATTTTACCAGTAATGTACAGTTTGAACACTTACTTGTTGTAGAGCATAGCAGACAGCTTCATTTCTAAGTGTGAATTCTGGGTTTGTGAGACATCTGAGCAGACAGAAGTTCTTGCTATGCAAGCCTGACAACCTGTGTTCAGCGCCCAGAATCCACATGGGAAAGAACCCATCCCTCCAAATTGTCCTCTTACCTCCACATGTACAGTACACATGCACTTGCATGCATACACACATGCACACGCACACACACACACACGCATATATGGGTAGTAACAAAATATTTTAAGTATGAATACCAATTTCAGAAACAAGCAACTTTATAAACCACTGTCTTCTGATGAAGCCAATATATAACCTGAGGCCGTATAAACTCTGCACATCCTTGAATGTGACCTGCATTTACTAATTATGATAGCATCTACCACACTTAAAAATTCACCATGTAGTTATACACAGATCAGTCTATGATGATAAATGAACAAAATGTTGCTTCCTGAGACCTACTCTCAGGAATCCTGATCTAGTGGATTTGGAAGTAGAGTCCTGGAATCTTCAAATAATTCCTGATGATGTGGGAACACCATCCGTGGAGTCTCCTTTGAATTATCTTTCTGTGACTGGCAATGCTTCTTAATTTAATAGATGGACTGTCTTGTCATGGCTGCTGATTCTGTGTATTAGCTGTATCCAGCATCTCTCTTTTTGTTCTCTGGGAACCATGAAGGTAGATACATGAAGCGCCACAGGAAACGGTTTGACAGTCGTCAGACAAGATGCTGAAAGA
This sequence comes from Chionomys nivalis, assembly GCF_950005125.1. Taxonomy (NCBI): domain Eukaryota; kingdom Metazoa; phylum Chordata; class Mammalia; order Rodentia; family Cricetidae; genus Chionomys; species Chionomys nivalis. The sequence goes on along the minus strand of NC_080087.1, from coordinate 122,779,935 downwards.
TAGAAATCAGTGCTCGGTGGGTGTCTGTTAAAGAACGGCTTCCCGTCCATCTTTGTCTTTCACAGTAAAGGCTCCAAACTTGCAATCATTCTTTCTAACTCTGCAGCGAGAAACTGAAGGGTATTTGTGTTGCTTCTCATTGGCTCTGAACCAGCTTTTGCAAACTCAGTTTTGGCCAGAGTTACTCCTTAATTGTGTGTCTTCCAAATCATACAATCTGGAGATCCATAATTGGACAGCGCATGTCATACTGGAAGGTTAACTGTCTTACTACAATAAACATGGGGATGACCATGGCGTCACTGCTGTTGCTCTGGGCACAGCTTTTGGCTCATACATTGGGGAGGCCAATTAGAGAATATGGATGGTTTCAGACTCCATTTAGTGTGGAGGTAAGGAAAATTCCCCCCTTTCAATAATGCCGTGGAATTTCCAACCTGATTATTAAGAGCTCTGGTGAATCAAACTTAGGCTGGGCTCCTGGCTCAGCTCACCTCCCACATTCTTAGAGTTTTGTACTCCTCCAGAATCCATCTGAGTCTTGCGTGGATTCCAAATCCTATATTGCATCGAAGATCTGAGGGGCAGAGTGAAATTCTGCTTCTCCAGCCCAAGTTTCCATTTAACCAAGAAACAGAGCTCTTAATTTATATTTCCCTCGACAAACAATGGTTTAACTTACAGGGTAAAGGCGTCTCAGAAACTTGGACAAACTTGAGAGAAGTAAATTAGAGGTTAGATAAAACTCAGCCTTCCCACTTCTGCCAGGTTCTACCATCTCCAGTTACTATAAACAACTAGGATTTTGAAAGTGTTGAAAAAACATACATTGACAATCTCCCTGCAAAGAGAAAGGGATCGCAGCACCAATTTGAGCCTTTGTGTTTCTCTATGATAATATGGCTACATGGGGAAACCTTAGCCCCAGAGAAAGACACCTACCTACTACTTCACTGAGCCCTTGGAAAGCTGGCTACCAACATCTGCCCATCACATATCTGTGAACTCAGGGCATGAGATGTTCACAGAATCCATAGACCAGTAGATAAGGTAATCCTCTTCTTTCTTCTTCTTCTGTGGAGGCCCCAAAATGTGAGCCTATTTCCACCTTGACCAAAGATCAGAGAGTTGAAACTTACTTCTATTCTTTCAAGATTATTGTGTTTCTATTTCAGACGAAGGTCCCATCTAGATTTAGATCAGAGGGTTCTGCTCTCTCAAGGTTATTGTCAACAGGTGTGGCCAATATCCAGACTTTGTATTTTAGGAATAGAGAAGTAGTATTTTTGTTGATACTGGTCTCCGGCTCTCTCTCTCTCTCCTATCTCTCTCTCTCTCTCTCTCTCTCTCTCTCTCTCTCTCTCTCTCTCTCTCTCTCTCCTCTCCTATCTCTCTCTCTCTCTCTCTCTCTCTCTCTCTCCTCTCCTCTCTTCTCCTCCCATCCCCTCCTCTCCTCTCCACATACCCACAAATGGAAAACAGTCAGTATTCTTCCTACTTTTGCAACATTAATGAGTACCAACTTTGTGGTAGGCAATCTACCAACAGCACTGCTGAAGATAAGAGCTAGAGAAGATGTGTGAGAGAGAAGTCCACAAGCTTTCTATGAAAGAAAAAGTTACGATTTATTCTGTTCAAATATGCAAACGGGGAAAGGAAATAGACCTGATTATCCTTGATGTGGCTCCAGTGGTTGAGGTAAACTCAGTCAATACGTGTGTATTATTCAGACTGCCAGCTAAATGACCATCGGCTCCCGTGCTATCTTAAAATGTCTTTCACGGTGTCCTCCAGCAGACACCACTGTTGACCTCTTGGTAGGAAAGTTTGAGCCTCTGCCATTTAGTAGGTTAGACTTGTCAAATTCAGACCCATCATGCCCGAGGTAGAGAAAGGTCTGTGGGCACTTCTGGTACTTTGAGGATGTCATAAATTGCTAACCTCACATCAATTACCGAGACCTGACCAGAGATGGGGAATACATAAAGCATGATTTCCCTCAGACCCCAAGGGCTCAGAGCAGTGACAACCTCTCTTTGTCCCTCAAGGTAGACATCACCCTCACACCACCCCTTTCCTTCAAGACTGTCCTTAGGAGCTTCCTCCTTGTGGGTGCAGAGAGCTTATGTCTCCTTGAAATTTCTTCCAGAATATTTTCATGGTTCTGTAATGTTCTTAGAATGTTTGCATCAAGCCAAGGAAAGGGTGACCTCTTTGGAACCTGCATTGGCAAAGCCTGGGACCACGAGTGGGTAAGTGAGAGCCAATAAGGGGTCAGAAATGCTGTTGCTGAATATTTAGGTCAGAGAGACAAATGACAGAAACCCAGTTTCTTGAGTGTCCCAGGACCACTTCAGCTTCTACTGAAGGAAGGGTCTAGGGTGGGATCCGAAGAGGTGAAAGTGGCCAGAAATGTGAGAGTCCAAGGCTAGGAGCACAGCTCAGAAGCTCCCGACAGACAGAAGCTATCAAATTAGAGTAGGGACTGGGGAGATGGCCCTAGAAGTCAAATGCTGGTCATGGAAGCATAAGCACTTGAGCCTGAATTCCCTAACACCCATGTAAAAGGCTACACATGGCAGCTGGTATCTGTAATTTTAGTACTAGGGAGATAAGACAGGCAGATTCCCAGTGCTCATAGGCAACCCAGCAGAACCGGTAAGCTCCTGGGTCCCTGAAAGATAACATTTTCAAACACACATGTGCATACACATGAATACATAACAAATCCTACCTGTCCTTCCTACTGTTGGCCCTATTATCTCTATCTATAATTTGTCCTGTCTCTGTAGTGCCTATAACAGGCCTTCACATGCATCAGATGCTTAGTAAATCCATGTAGAATGAATGACTCTTCCATTTGATCCAGGTTAGGAACTGTAGATTTTTGTCATTTGATCATCCACACAAGCAGCATTTATTAAGTACCACCTGTGTGCTAGGTACAGTCATTTACTGGTAGTTGACACATAAATTTGTCTTGAGAGCAAAGTTCAAATTCTAAAGAGGCAGGATGCGGTATTTACCAAGTGACTGTGAACACGTACGGAAGAAGCAAGATAAGCCATGGCAGACACATTCTGGAGTGAGTTGACAAAAAGCCTTCCTTCCCATGAAAGGCCCTACTCCACTTGTATTATTTCTGTCCAACTTGGGCTCAGCATTCCCTCCTTGATCACAAGAACTCAGTTTGGCCAAGCAAATTAAAATTCTTAGACATGAGTTTCTGCCAGAGCTGGAGGGAGCGCTTTTCCCATGGAGGGTCCTGGGTTCTGGCTCTTTCTCTAGCTCCTGGCTAGACCCCAACTGGCATTCCTCTAAACAGACCCGCCTCTTGCAAACCTACGCTGGCAGCTTAAGAACCCGGACCTGCACCTGAGAATCACATACCTGGCTTCAGCCAGGGGATTTCAAGAGAGTACATTGGAAACACGTCTTTAAAATAAAAACAGATAAAGCGGCCCGGCCGGCAGTGGAGCCAAGGAAAACTCCGTTCTTTCTAAAAAGCGGGAAATCTGCTGGCGGAGGAAACCCTTCTGCCCCCGCCACCACCACATCCTCTCATAAACGCACTCCCATGCACTGAGGCGCACGTCCACACAAACGCTCGGGAGCAGGGCTATAGAGCACACCCAGGATAACAGCCCTTGCCTGGCGGTTTCTGGAGGGTTCTGTGGCCTCAAAGCCCCGCAGGCCACAAGGCCTAGGTCATACGCTGGTTTCTGGAAAAACTCTTTAGAGTTTCCTCCGCCACACTGGAGACAAACCAACGCGAGCAGTAGTTTTATAGGCATTTCTAAGGGAGATACACCATTGAGTAATTCCCACTTGTGTACAATGAGGGGGTTGTTTCCAATTTAGCCAAAGAAAAAATACAAAAATAAATAAATAAAACAACGTGAGAGGGGCTCTTTATCACTGAGGGTGGCATTCGTAAGCTGACCTTACTTTGTGGGAGGCAACTGAATCCAACCAAGAAATGTCATTTAAATAACTTTTCTTCGCGTGGTTGTAATATAGCCAATCCATAAAATACTTTCAGCAGGCTGACTTGTTAGAGCTTCATAGTAAAGCCTGGGAGTTGACTGGATCAGCAGCAAGGTTATGTGAGATGAGGAAGCTACAGCTAGAAGACCATGAGTGACTCCATGGCCAGCCTGAGATGACCCCTGGCTGCACCCAGGCTTCCATGCATGCATCAGTGCATGCATCTTGCGTCTGCTGTACCTAGTGACTCCTCAAAATTCGAGTATCAGATAATTTTATGAATCGACTGAAATGCATGCTCTCTGTAACTCGAATGAAGTTAGATGCCTGTGGACCCCTCCCCCACAAAGCACAATACTCCAAGGGTGATTAGTGTTAATTGCCCAGTCTACAAAATCAAGAATTACCAGGGAGACAGACCTCTGAGAATGCCCGTGGGCATGTTATCTTGATTGCATTAACTGAGGTGGAAAGACCCACCCACTGTGGTTGGCACCACTCCCTGACTGGGATCCTGAACTGTGTAAACACAGAAGGTATGCAGAGCACTAATGTGTACATTTATCCCTCTCTATTTCCTGATTGTGGGAGGAATGTGACCATTGCTTCGAACTCTTGCTGCCTGGACTTCCCCGCAATGGCTGACTGTACTCTTGAACTGTAAGCCAGAATAAACCCTTTCACCATCAAGCTGTGTTAGTCAGGGTGTTTTATCACAGCATCAAAAAAGAAACTAAGACATATCCTATCTTCCAATTGATCAAAAAAAATCTTTAGTACAAAGGTTGTCCCCACCCCTGCCCCAAAGAAAGACACAGAAGCCAACTCTGAGACCTCTCTCAGTATCTCGTCACTCACCAGCCTTTGCCACTGATGTTCATGACAGCTAAAAATAATTCCCAAATCATCTGTCTCCCCCTATACCTCCCGTGGCCTCTGCAGACACTCATTACCTACCATCCATGTTCTCCTTTCCTCTGCTGCATCTTTTTCTCTGCATCTGACTCTCTAGAAGAGCACAGACTGAAAATCTGAGTTGTTGGGAAGTGTTAAGTGATGCTGGCATCCCTATGTAGAGGGAGACCGCTCATTCATTTCCTGGCCACTCAGACCTGAATAATCACACAGAAACTATATTAATTACAACATTGGCCAATAGCTTTGGCATAGTTCTAGCTAGCTCTTACATCTTGAATTAACCCATTTCTATTAATCTATGTATTGGCATGAGGCTGTGGCTTACTGATAAGGATTCGGTGTCTATCTCCTTCTGCAGCTACATAGCATCTCCCTGACTCTGCCTACTTGCTTTCTTTATCTCTGTTTGAATTTCCTGACTTTACTAAACCATTGACCAAAACAGCTTCTTTAAAACAAATGGTAATTAAACGTATTCACAGCATACAGAGGGGAATTCCACATTATCTCCTATTTTTGTCTAAATGAAAAGGAAGGTCTTAACTTTAACATAGTAAAATTACATATAACAAAATAAGTATCAAACAAGAATTACAGTTATAATATTTATATCTACTTTATCTTTTGTCATAAATAAGAGCAGTTTCTTGCCCAAATGGCTAACAAACTCCATAAGGAGCGTCTTTGATGCCCATCATCCTCTTGAAATAGATTGGTACTGCCAGGAGCAGATGTGTTTCATTGTTATGAAAAGTCCTAAGTTCTTTAAGTATTTAAATGCCATACTCTGTAAATCTTTGAAGGGTTTGAAGAATACTTATCTTTCTGAAATATATCTTTGTACATTTAGAAAGCCTAACTAACATGACTACAAACTTGACCTTTATAGATGACTATTTATTGACTTTATTTCTCAATTATACATTACATTTTAAATAAGCTGCACAAACATAATACCTTAATCAAGAGCAGAAATATATAACAAAATATTGACCTTAAATTTGTATCAATAAACCAAGATCCATATCAATGTAAAGTATTTATCTCTTTAGCATATCCCCCTTTAAATGTAAACAAATATTTATAAACAATCATTTAGGGAATTTGGGCGTTGTTCACTGGACTACTTCCTGATGATTGGGGGAACTATTAATCAGGGCTTTCATGGGATTTCCTGTGTGGTAGGTCCATCTCAGCCAGCAGTACTGAAGCTCTCATGGCTGTTGGACCATCTGGGCCATTGCTTCAAGGGGTTTTGCTTGATCAAACCATATTAGCTTATAAGGAATCCACAGCTTTCTATCCTCTGTGGAAACAAAAGCAGAATCTATTTTCCAAAGCAACATATCCATAGACCCAAATTTGAAAGTCAAAATACCTTAAAAATATATGTGTTGGTTTAGCTTAGCAGCCTGTTTAATGAAATGTCTCTGTACTTAGCTCATTCACAGTCAAAAAATTCAAATAAAACACAGTAATATACATAATCCAGACTCTGTGTATTTTCCATATTTATATGGCTTCTTTTTTTTTTTTTACTCTATTACTTTTTACTCTATTTCTTTAAAGGCTTTGTTTTCTTTTCTTTGTATAACTGTCTATACTCTTTTTCTTCTCTCTCTCAAGCCTACTTATATTTTTAAACATACTGTGGCCTGTTCAGAGGTTTATTTCTGTCTGAATCTGTCTTTGTTGTGGATCTGCAATCATTTTATGGCCAGGACCACTTTTAAAGTGGAAAGCAGCTGATCACAGCAGCCTTGGATGCTGGCTCTGCTTCTCTCAGACTTTCGATATGGCGGAGGTACTTTTACCACCAGTTCTGGGACTACTGGGTAGGCTCCATTCTCACCACCTCAACTCTGGGAAGCAGTTGACCTATGCTGCCACCAAGTAACTTGAAGAACGCTGCCCATAAACTTCATTCAAGAGCAGGACCTCCCAACGGAGCCAGAGCTATTTGTGCTGCCAGCACCAGCATGAACCAGAAAGCCATTTCTTAATGAAGCCATGCAGTTTTTGCTGCTACTGCTGAGTCGGGAAGCCTTCTCATCAAAGAATTGTGCCTCTGTTTGCTTCTAGCAAACAGAGCCCACCCAAGAAAATGCTGCTACCATAAAGCCATGCTTAATTCTGTTTTGTTTTGTGTGTGTGTGTGTGTCGAATTTCTTCCCAAGATCTCCCAGGTTTTATGTGAATGTAGTTGGCCCACACTGGCACTCCATTTTGTAGAGCGAGACTGCTCACTCATTTCCCAGCCACTCAGACCCAAATAATCACATAGAACCTATATTAATTACAGCAGTTTGGCCAATAGCTTAGGCAAATTTCTAGCTAGCTCTTACATCTCGAATTAACCCATTTCTATTAATCTATATATCAGCTATGGCTTACTGGCAAGGATCCAGCATCTGTCTCCTTCAGCAGCTACATGGTGTCTCCCTGACTCTGCCTACTCTCTTTCTATATCTCTGGATTTCCTGCCTGACTTTACTCTATGAAGTCATTGGCAGAAACAGTTTCTTTAATAACTAATGGTAATAAATAATAAACATATTCATAGCATATAGAGGGGAATCCCACATCATCCATAGTCAACATGTAATGGCAGACACATGGTCACAAGTCCAAGACGGCTCTGTTGTAAACACATACTCTAATAAATCACTGGAACTAGGTTCAGCCAGTTCTAAAACTCTTTCTGTTGAAAATGAGCAAGCAAATGTGAGAAAACACTGTCAGTCTTCAGTTTCCATTGGGTTCTCTATCCATGAGAGTAGTCAACTATAGAGAAAAACTTTTGAAAAATGTATCTGTACTGAACATATACAGACATTTTTCTTCATGATTCCATAAGGAATACAGTCTGACAACAATTCAAAGAAATATAATTTAGTATTTATGAGATGCTGTATAGATTATAGACAAATACCATCCAGTGACAAGATTCTTGTTTGAGCATCCTTAAGAGTTTGGTGTTTTGGGGTGTAATGGAATCAACCTTCTCTTGCAGATATTTAGTGACAACTATATCTATTGAAATGCCCATACAGAGCTATCCCATGCAGAAGACGACTCTTGAATGAAAAGGAGATCAACCCCAAAGTGCCCAAGTACCAGTGGGGAGCAGCAGTCAAGCTGTCCACGAGAGCTCACCCTCTTCATCCGCCCCTGCAGCAAGCACCATTTTTACTCATTTATAATTAATCTTTGAATACTATATTACCCATGTCTGCTATGACCAAGCTATGACCACCCATTTCCTTTGCAGTGCTAGGTTCTTGGTGGGCAAATTCTAAGACATCCCAGTACTCCTGTCATCTGGATCTCTACCCAGATGACATAGTGAAAAAGACATGCTCCTAACAGTAAAAAATACAAAAACAGAAGACATTCTAAGACTTCCATGTCCTCCTGTCATCTGGAGCCCCACCCAGGTTTTCCTCACAAAAAAAAAAAAAAAAAACATGAGAAAGAAAACAGGAAACATAAACAAATAATGTATAACCATCGTTAGCTATGGCCCAGGATAAAAGTTGAGGAAGCTTCTACATTTCTGTAAAACAACATAGTCCCAAGCTATTAAATTCAACTTTACAAAATTCTCAGAACACTGTCAACATGTTACTTTCTGGTTGTTTATAAGAACTCAACGGGATTATTTAGGCTCATAGAATAGGGCTTGGTTCTGGATGCTAGGAAACTAGTGACTGATGTGGCTCTTGGAACGCCTTTCGGAATTGTTTGGGAATTGTCTTCATTATTTTCGTGCTGAGTTAGCTGCTGATCATCCAGTAGCTTGCCTGTTTCTGTCTAGTCCTGGTCCATGTCAGAGGCTGAACCCTGTTAGCTGGACTTTCCAAACACCTATGCTCTCTGGTTTCTGATTCTGATTTACAATGGAAATCCTCACCAGACCCCTGGGGGAAGGAAAGGGCCAAGGTATTCTTTTGCTTGCCTCTGGTTTGTGAGTTAAAACAGCAGCAACCTGATGTGGAAATCCTGTTTCTACAGGGGGGTCTGTCCTTCTGAGGGTCTCATTTCTAACTTCCACATCTCTAGGGTACTCCAGGGAAGGAACAACAATGACTTTCTGGTAACCCTGGGCTTGTTTCTCCTATTTGACCTTTTAACACTATCACACTTTCTTTTTAAGTCTCTGACACCATTGTCCCTTTCCTGTCTTGCCATGGGTTTTGGTTTCTTGGTGAAAATTTGGAAACTATGGGTGGCATTTTATATCCATCTTTCTCAGCCTGTTCTGTCTGGATGTCAGTTCTGTTTTCCCATGGAGGGCTTCATTAGGAAGGGACTACCTATTGGTGTTTAGTGATGAAAGGGCCTTAGTTTCTTCTGCTTCCTACACCAAGACACAACCTTGCTGGCAAAAGTTAGATTGCAGTTGCTGATAAATACTCAACAGTTAGTCCAATTTTCATGGTATAAATATCCCTACCATACCTGGATTCAAGTTCCCAATATGATATCACCAAACATGGATTTGGAAAAAAACACACAGTGAATTTGAGTGGTACTGTCAGCTTGCTGAGGATCTGGGCATCAACAATTGGATGCTGAGGCAACTAAACACAGGAAGGCATTTGGGAACATGCTGCTTGCTCTATCTAAAACAGAGGGCTTTTGGAGGCTGCGGAGAAGAAGAGTAGAAAAGCAGAAGTTCCCGAGACCCAAAAAGACAAAGGAGGGAAGAAACGTCAAGTGCGAATTTGGGAAGTTAAATGGGCAGATTTGGAGCGACAGCTCCTTCCAAGGAAACAACAGAATCAGTAGTAATAAGAGATCTTACTAGTGATGTAATGGAGATTTGGATCACCTGAGAACCGAATTAAAGAATGATGCAACTTCTGGGAAAAAAGACTTACCAAGAAGAGGGTCCCCCAAGGATACTAACGTATATCAACAGATGAAAAAAAGACTTACCAACAAGAGGGTTCCCAAGGACCCTACCGTATATCAACAGATGAAGAAACTGGACCTCAGAAAGGCCAGACCTGCCCGGCCATATTGCTGTATCACAGATTAAAACTGGAGTTTTCTATAAAGGTTATTCAGTCATTCAGTTTATGTGTGGTGCTGAAAGTCACTTATGAACATGACATGGTCCTTGTCCTTAGGGTCGTTACTACCTAGTAGAAGAGAGTCTTAAATATCTTTTTATATTTCATAACCATTTTGTTCATGCAATTAAGTACTATAAAGAAAATATGTAGGATGCATTGGTAGGCATACATGAAGACATAATTTAGACTGACGATTACAAGGGAGCATCTCTAAGGATCTCTGATACTGAGGTAAGACAGGACTGAAGGATGCAAGACTATTGGGTAAAGTCCAGGAGAGAGTGGGTCCTGGACAAAGGGACTTAAGATGCTAGGTCTGGCCTATCACACAAAGCCCCTTACACAGCACATCTTCTTCCATCACTAGACACCCCTGAAATTTGTTGACATCTACAACCTGCAAAATCCTAGAACTGTGAAAATGTGGGATCTTGAGTTTGGGTGCAAGTTCTGAGGTCAGAATACTCATCTCCATCAGTGGGAGCCATCGCTACACGTCAAACCTCACCCAGAATTGTCTGTGCCTTTCACTGCAGAAGCCTAAGGTAAAAGAGCACATTTCTCCATACCATGTACTCTTTTGTACGTGTGTGTGTGTGTGTGTGTGTGTGTGTGTGATGTTCTCACTAGAATTCATGTAGCTGCCTCTTTCTCTACTGATCTCCACCTTATTTTAAACAGGGTCTCTCAGTGATCCTGGGGCTCACCGATTCAGCTAGACAAGTTTGCCACAGAACTCTGGGGATCCTTCTGTTTCTGCCTATTTAGTGCTAGGATTGTAGATGCTTGCCACTATGTCCTGCTTTCCCCCAGAGATTCAGGAATCTAGAGTGAGGTATGTGTGAGATACTTTACATGCTGAGCTATCTCCCCAGCCCTTGAGAATGTACCTTTTCCTGCTAAACTCTACCAACCATGTCCCGAGGCCATCTCTGGATGGGTGAAGCAAACAGCATAGCCCTAAAGAGTTCACACATTCTGTGACAACTTCTCTTCCACTATCCGTGTGCTGAAGTGAAGGTCACGATCTACTTCTTTCTTCCCATTAGCAATTGAAATCCCAAACCATTTCCCTCTCTACCTGATCTGCTGAAGCTGGGAACAGACTTAAAAGCTTACTATGGCTCTCATGCTGAGTGAATCCACACCACATCCCCTGGTCTAACAGTCCAGCTATTCTACTGCTAAATCATTAGTGCCTGTTTATCTTCAGAGTTTTGCCTGACCGTGCCAGACTTTAGACACAGCAACCACCACCAAACATCCCAGATGGCCTGGCTACAAAAACTGGGATAGATTTCATTTTCCTCCTCTCTAAACTGGGTGCATGTAGGCTGGCTTTGGAAAAGAAATGGCCGAAAGGAAGAGTAGATAGAGTGTACTTGTAAATGCCATGAATGTCTCTATGGAGCACAATCCAGACAGCCCAGTAGGACTGTAATCCTGAGTGTGATGTTTAGGGGTATTTTCTGAGAAATGGCCCTTTTCGGTAGACAAGAAATCTCAGCTGTCTATGATCTAATCATTTAGGGGAATATTTGAGGTCCTCTGGACTCTGTTTCTCTCCTTTGTCAAGTAGGATAAATGATACTATTCCATCAACTGACCTCATAGCAACAATTTCTAAAATAATTGTGTGCAGTTTGGAAGGACAGAGTCCAAGGGAAACCCAAGAATTTGTTTGTTTTACTTTCCATAATAAATTCGTTCAACTAGAGGCAAGGGGTTTGTAAACTCCACATCTACAACTGTACAAGCAACACCACCATGTTTCTTGTGCATTGCAAGACTGTACACTCACCAGGTGCTGATGCATGCCTTTAATCCCAGCACTCAGGAGCCAGAAGCAGGAGGATCTCTGTGAGTTTGAGGGCAGCCTGGTCTACAAGAGCGAGTTCCAAGACAGGAGGCTCCATAGCTACAGCAAAACCCTGTCTTGAAAAAGAAAAAAAAGAAAAAAAAAAAGACTGTGCATTCTTACGCATGATACATGATGTCTGATATTGTCTAAATGTGCTCTGTTTTCTTCCTGGGGCTCCTGATTCCAGCGACTGAATAGATGGGAATTCCCGGTGTCTCCAGGCTTTCCTACCCTACTCTCCGGCCATCACTGAGATCGTGAATGGGTGCCCAGAGGTAAAACTCCCTGGGAACCTGGGAACCTTTAGACCTGTCAAGAAGTGGAGAGAGCGTGTGTGGCTCAGGAGGAACACACAATCACATGACAGAGGCGGAGGTTTCAGACTGCACCAGGAAGGAAGAGAATAGATTATGCTCTCTAATGGGAAACAGGAAGGTATCAATCCTGCCCCCCCTGGGCATTCAGCATTCCCTTCACAGACTTCTCTCCCTGGAGACTCTCTCTGGCTTCAGATAACAAGAGGTTCCAGAAACCAGCCCTTCTCCCTCCCCGGCCCAGAGGACTCACTAGTTTGATGTGAACCTTATTGATTCAAGAACTCTTAGCGGCTCCCGCTAGATCTCACTGATTTTTATCCAAGGCCTCGACCCTCCTTGCGTTTGGCAGGCCAGAATTCTGTTCTCTTGTGTTCCTCCCCTCCCCCTTTTTTCCCGCTATAAGCCCCTCCTCCCTCAAATAAACCTTAACTTGGGTTTAAGACCTTCTTGGAAGAGGATTCTGCAGTCTCCCTTTCTGGGCCCTCCCAACCCTCACTCTCATTCAAATGAGAGAATCACTAAAGGGTCCCCTGTCCTTGCCCCCCAGCAGACCCTCATAAATCCACAATGAGTTGTTGTTTTTAATTAAAGCGTCCAAATAATTAATGATCAACTCCATTTGTGCCATTGAAAACCCAAATGTCACACGGTTGAAAAGCCCCAACCAAATAATTCAGTGTACCCTATAAAGCTTTATAAAAAGCAGAGCCCAAGAGGCCTGCATGACTGGTTTCTGGGATGTCTGAAAAGCCTGGTTAGGTTTTTGGGCACTTGATTGGATTCCAGGAATAATGTGCCCAGAGCACAAAGGGCCCTTTTGATGTGTCTGTGCCATTGCTCCGCCCCTTCCCTCCTCACTTTACCTGGGATACACATTCCCCTTGTCTCCCTAGTTGGAAAAATTAACCCATGGAAAAGAGGAAAAAACAGCAGAGGGAAAATTGAGGGTGGGAGTGGGTTGGAATTCTGCAATTCTCCTGTCTGAGTTTGGTTAATAAAGTCTGGTCATTCCAGAAGGAAGAGAAGAGGTGGAAGTTTACACCGTGTCTGTGAGCAGACACTGGAAAAATGTAACATAAAGATGGCTCCTATTTGAATGGGACCCTTTGAGAAATAGGTAATGAGTCAATCTCCCAGCAAGGCCCTGCTGCTTCCACAGTCAGAAATAAGCAAATTATTGGCCCCAGAAATCGGCATGTACTTACACACAGAATTCAAGACAGAGGATCTCCTAGAAATTGAGGCCGGCCTGTTGACATTTCGTGTCACTGGGATGCCTTGAGGAAATGACAGAGCTGGCTGCTAGCCAATATTGTATAAGCAGTGATTCTAGGAGACTGGAGATGGGGCTGGTCTTAGCTCCACATATGCCAAAATGGGCCACAGCGGCAGTTAGCAGAAGTAACTAGCTGTTCAAGGTCTTTCAAGAGCAAAATAAGCAGTCTGTTCTATCCTTCAAGGCTCATTGTCCTACTTGTGAAATGCTGTTGCTGCCCTAAGTTTAATAGCTGAAGGCAATGGTCAGTTTATTTGGCTCTTGTTTAATTCATTTCACTGTTATTATAGACAGTTACGCAGAGATTGTATTTGTGTGTGTATGCATGTCTGTCTGTATGTGAATATACATATATATAAATGACTTCATTAATAGATATAAAAGTATTTGCTATTTCAAATATATCTACATAATGTGTTTTTAATTCAGATTTTAGTTATTTATGGCTGTAGATAGAAATACAAGCAATTTTTATATGTTGAATTTTTATCTAGTAACCTCAGCAAACTCACTTATAAATTTGAATACTTTTTCTATAGATTGTCACTGCATCTTCTCACCATCAGGTTTCAGCTGGAGACATCACCAAGAAGATGCCTCGTGCGTACTTTTAGGCTTCTCAGTGACAGGAGTGACTCCGGGGAGGAACTCCCTTCCACACCAGGCCTCCTACCCCCTCCTCCAGACCATTTGTCATGAGATCAACCTGTGTGGAAGACACTGGCTAACTTTCACATAAAATAGACTTTATTTGAATGCCTTGGGATAGCTCGGCACATCACAGGAAATAATGGACCACTGGGCCTCAGGAAAAGACAAGGCCTGGAACAGCAGTAGGAGACACACCAACGGTCTGTAACAGGATGGTGGGTAGCCTTCTTGTGAAGCTTCTCTCAAGATTCAAATTCCTTTGAGAGAAAAGCTTTGACCCTTAATTAGGCCCAGTCTTTGGCAATGTTGCCAGCTAGTTGAGAGGCTCAGTGGAACCTCAAGAAAAATTCAAGATGCCGTTAGAGTAAGGGCAGAGTGAGGATGCTGGAGAAGCAGATAAACAGATGGTCCCCATAAATGGACCCTCACTGGGTCTGTCTATCCTCAACCAACTAACCAAGGTTAATAGGCTATGGTAAAGGTGATGGCGATTCGGGTGATAGCCAACCATTTGATTTTTCTATTGGATCTACAGAAACATTTGTGTTCATTAGTCATGAACCATGTTCTTTACTTGTACGCGAAAGTATATCTCTCCAGCTTGGCTTCCCTGAGTTTCTATACACGTCCTCACCATGTTAACAAGAACATTACTGACTGTCGAAATACGTCTGACTAATAAGCAAACACAATTGGGCTGTATCTGGCCTCTATCTCCTGTCTCTTTCTATGGGTGGTGGCATGTTTACTTTGCTGTGGTTACTTTGCAATAAGAGACCTAGTATTTAACCTGATACAGTCAGTAACTACACTGAATTCTCATTGCTAGTTGAACTGCTGACTCTGAGCTTGAGCACACATCATGTATAAAAGATGTTTGTGGGTTTCCTAGGTGTTTTTAATCCGCAAGAAAGCGAATCTGGGTCATCATAGTCAATTTTCTTAAGGAGAGAGTCCTCCTGGAGATCAAGTGAGGTTGGAAGGCTCCATCGCTTGCCGTCACTCATCTCCTCCTTTATTTACTGACTCTCTGGTTCACATTAGCGTGCTGACAAGCTGAGCTGTAGACATTTTCACCCACACTCCAACTGCTGCTCTGACTTCAGTTCCAAGTTATGAAACCCAATCTCAACCTTAGAGGGGAGGCTGCAAACTGGAACTTTAAATTTCAGTTTACAGAGTCCCCCAGGATGGTTCCAAGAATTGGGCTGGGAGGGTCCTGGGAATTAGAAACCGAGCTGCCATCCCCTTCTTCCCCTAAAAGGCTCTGAGGACATCGGAAATGAAGCTCATAAAAGACCATTTTCATGATGTCCCAATTGAAAAGAATAGCAAAAGGACAGCTCCCCACTCCCCTCCTGGAAGCTGTTTGTAACTAATCACAGATGCAAGGAGTGTCTTATTCTCCAAGGTCATTTGAAGGACATCTCGCAATCCTCCTTGGTCACCTGTTTCAAAATATGAGCCGAAGGCCAGGAAACTCTTCCTCATTTTCAAACACAAGTTCTTTCCTCTATCCAGAACACTGGGGTAATTAAAGGGTAGCATTTCAGTCCTGGAAGAGGCTTTAAATACCACTCTGTCTGGAGGTCACCACTAGTGACCCGGAGATTGAGACATATTTTACCAGGGCCATAGAAAGTTTAATTTCTCAGTTTTTTTTTTATTAGTTGCCAATACCTAGATATCAAAACAGCTCCTTCTTTAAAAATTGCATATGGTTGACATTTTAGAGAACTCAGAAGACCTGAAAACATAATCCTCATTCCCAGAGCCATGAACAAACTTGAGTGTTCATCAGTTTGACATTGTAGGGGAAAGAAAAAAAAAAAAACTAACTCACCAATTTATCCCAGAGCAGGCCAGGTGAGCTGACTATCAACCATAAGTGACTAGGTCTGTCTTCTTGGCAGCCTTGTTTGTAAGCCCTGGTTTCTACTGTGAAGGGGATCTGAGCATGTCTCCAGACCTCCTATGAGGAACACTTCTTCAGCCCTCACTGTGCCGACCTGGGGGAGCAGGAGAAGAAAATAACATGAAGTAGGGAGGGACCATCAGAAAAGCCAAAGTCTACAATTGCCAGAATCCCATTGCTCTTGGTAGTCCCTGGGTCAGCTCAGTAGGTTAGTCGAAGAACTGCCTGCTACAGAATGTCAGGAAAGATAATTGGCTGGTCCAGGACATGGGGAAGTTTCCATGCCAAGGTTTTTAAGACCCAGATTCATTTTTATGACAAGATGACAATGCATATGTGTCTGTTTCTGTGTGATTTGTTCTGGGTTGGTTTCCATGTTTTTCATCTAGTACAAGGAGAACTAAGGCGGTGGCCCATTTATAACTCTGGAGTAGAAGCCCAGAGAACATGAAAAAGGGACTCACAGAAAATATGAAGGGAATATGGGAGAGAGAATTTTGCCTCTCGAGAAAATAAAACACAAAATTTGTAATCTTAATGGGCGATTATGAGGCCATTCAAATCTAAGGTCAGTATGGAGAGAGAGAAAGAGAGAGAGAGAGATAAAGGAAAGAAGGAAGGGAGGAAGGAGAAGAGAAGGGAAGAGAAGAGAGAAGAAACAAATAAAAGAAACAAAAGTAAGTGAGTTTCTTTCTCAGGAAATTGCTTAAAGGAGTTCGTCAGTATATAGAAATGATAAAATTCTTTGAGTCCCTAAAAAAGGAGTGATCGGCAGGAAAAGTACCAACTCTGTGATGATCTTATGTTGCCACAAGTAAGGAATAAACAGTAAGTTGAACATGAAGGTAACACTTACAACATCAAGTACTTGATCTCCGATGCCAGAGCTGGCAGCCATAGGCTTGCCAGCATGTGGCCCCAACAGTTGATACAAGCACCCCTTGACTCTGCCAAGAACAGAACAACCCTTTGAAATGGCTTCTGGCTGTGAACATGGCTCAGTGCAGGCCAAAGAAGCCTACCCATTCCTATCACTCCACTCAGAGCCACAAAAAGTCTGGAAGAAGCTTCGTCCAAGGAGCAGAGACAAGACTGGAGCTTCGAGCCTTTGATTTCAGTTGGAAATTGGGGTTTCTAACTGGGAAGCGCTCCCAGTCCCATTCCCACAGAGTGGATGGTGGCTTCTGCCATCATTGGAAAGTTGTAGGGGAAAAACTGAGCTCAGGATTTCTTTCTCATGACCAGCTTATTTCTAATCAGCTTGGTGGCCCTGCTAGGTGTTGTGAAACAAAGGGAAGATGCCCGCACCCACTCCCCACTGAGCCCAGAAGTATGAAGAAGTACACTACCACTTGGCCAACCCCCCTCCATACTAAGATTTTATTCTTTAAAAGATTAGAAATAAATTTAAAGAATGTCTTTGAGGAAGAACCTAGAACCCCAGAACTGAATTACATACAAATGCAGAGGTAATCTTCAAAATGCATGAACAAAACACTGTTCTAAAATGTACATCCTTGAGAAAAAAAATACCAAAATTATAGACATTTGGCTTGTAATTCATAGTTCAACCGAGAAGTAGGTGTGTGTGTGTGTGTGTGTGTGTGTGTGTGTGTGTGTGTGTGTGTGTGTAAGTAACTGGAGAGTTCGAATTATCATGGAGAATTTGGCTTACATAATTATGGGTGGTCTAGCTGGGGCAGGTGATCAGAAAGGAAAGAAAGTAAGGAGGCTACAACCCAAGATTTGTGGCCTCTGAGCTCAGGGAAAATCTGGGCACTCTTAAATGTCTCAGACAGGATAATCTCCCTCTTGATTAATTTGGAGAAATCATCAATGATTCGGGACTTTAATGACATCTATAAAATCATATCCTAGTAACCTGAGTCTGTGTTGATTGAATAACTGGGAATGCCATCAACCCAGCCAAGTGACACATTAGAACGCCATCACACCTGGGTCAACATGAAATGGTGCTTTCCTTTCTTTTTAAACTCTTGAAAAGAACGGCAGGTGTTGACACTGAAAGACTCAAGAGCGGTGAGCTTTTCAATTCATGTAAGTGTTATACATGAGGCGACTGTGAGAGCAAAGACAGTGGGGATGTGGTAAGGGGACCCATGGCGTTGAGATGAGCGGTGCTGTTTCTTATCTCTTCCACTGCGAAAGCAGGACGGAGAGACGACCGATGACCCAGCACTTGAGACAATTACGTGCAGCTTTAACACAACATAATCTGAAGTCGACTACTAAACGTTTTAAAGTATCTCAAAATAAGACCAGAGGAACAAAAATAGTAAAATAAACAAATAAAAGACCTAAATTCAGCCATTTTTGATCCAATAACCCACTACCTCTACTCCTAGCTGTCTACTGAAGGAAACTCACTGGTGTGCACAGGAATCATGTAAAGGAATATTTGAAGCAGCATCCTTTAAGACAGACAATACAGTGACAGACTAAATATTAATCTAGGAGAGACCAGGTACTGTAAACACCTTCTGCTGCCCTCACCTTCCTTAAGCCCTTGCCCTTCCCTCCCAGGAGCGGGTGCTCCTCTCTCTTACTGGCCCATGCTCAGTCCTCGCTCTCCCCAGACTGTCCGCTGCCTCTTCCTGGAGAGTCAGAGTCTTCTTTTGTTGCTGTTATTCCAGAGGATGCAAGAGAACATGAGAAGAATCAAAGATTCTGTCCCAGAGGAAGGACAGAAGTAGGGAAGTTACAAAGGGACCTTCAGTTAGGTGGGGTGGTGAGATCCTAGTCTTCCTCCTGGAGTATATGTCAGAGAAGAAAGGAAAAGGTGCAGGGGAGCGACAGATAGAGCAACTAGGTCAGAGGTGGAACAAGAGATGGAATCTTAAGAAAGGGGTGTTTCCTGGGAAATGGGGGACCATACCACACTGTATCCATTTCTCTTCAACCCCAACTTCAACCCTCATCCTCTCTTATTCCACTTCTCAATGACAAAAGCCCAGGTCCTAGTCATGCCATTGTGTTCCCATGTCTCATTCATGTCTCCCACTCCTCACTCCCCCTTTGGCATGGACCCTATTACAATAATTCTATATTTAAAAAAAGACATTTTGATCTAGTTGCATGTGAGATTCTGGAATCATGTTAGTATGATAAAAGTCAACAGTACATATTCAACGTTTTATATATATATATATATATATATATATATATATATATATGGTGTAATTTTAAGGATACACAAGAAAATAGTTATATAAAAAGAAAGACATGAGAATATTAAATATCAAAATTATACATCATTATCCCTCCTGAGAAACTGGAGAGGGACAAAGAGCAGTCAGTCTGAAAGGACCTCATCTCTGTCCTACCTGCGGCATCTACATTCAGATTGGTTGGTATACAGGGTAGGTATTCCTTGTACCACTATGTAAGTCTGAAATATTCTATTATTCAAAAACTTAGAAAAGAGCTGGAGTCCCAAATACCTCCTGGGCAAAATTGGAGGCTTGTCATGATGAGGGATCAGCCGCCCTTGCTGAATGCCCTCAACTGTTTTGACTTCTGAAGGGGCGTGCCATGATTATAGCTGCGATTAGGTGACTCACCATAATTATGTTTTGTTAAAGTTGAATTTATTGAAGCATGAATCATTCTGCCCAAGTCTACCTAATTGCTCCCACCGCTATGGATGGGAGGGACGGAGGAGGAGTTTTCTGTGGAGGTCATTGGAGCACGCACAGGCGCATGCACGCTTGCGCAATGCGAGTGTGCCGCTGCTCACACTCTACCGCACTCGCCCTGCCTGCAGCGTCGTCTGCTCTTCTGCAGCAGCGCGATGTCAGTAGAGACTCTTTACATGGTTAACTGCGGTTTCTTCCGCTTCCGGCACCATTTAGTTCTTAGGTTTCCCGGGGTCTCAATGTTTCAGACCACAGACCTTCCAGAAGTCGGTATTTCAAAGATGCTGACTTGCAATTTGGGACCCCGTTCTCCCACCACAGACCTCCCTCTGCTCAGCCTAGAACAGTAGAGAGCTGCATGGTCACTGCGAAGCTGTAATTCCAGTCTATGTGGGTGCAGTAGAAGCAGTCAGTAAACGCATCCTGATCCGCCCTCCTGGAGAGAGGACTGCAGGTGTGTGTGACAGCTCTGAGCTCACCCCAGTCTCATGCAGGGACCGAGGTTAGTCAGTCTCTCTCCTGTGCCTCTGCCAGTATGTAAAAGCCAGAGGACCTCCAGCCACCGGCTAGTGTTTGTTTTCTCTTTGTGTGGATAGAATTGAACAAACATAATGGACTTTGAGTCTGTTTGAGTCTAGCGTAGACTAAATGTGACCCATCTTTCTCCTGTTCACTGACTGGGCAACAGAGGCAAGCTCCATTGTCTCACCTGTTTGGATGTATTTACATCACTTACAAGGAGATTTTCTACGCGCTTAACACATTTCATCACAATTAACTCGACCACTTCAAGGGGGTCAGTGTCTATTAGTCCCACACAGTGGATGAGGAAGCTGAGACACAGGAAGTTGAAGAACGCGACTTGCATGCCCTTAGCAAATGCAAGGTAGGAAGTACTGTCTGGAACTGAGAGTGTCTGTCCCCTGACTCCGTGCTTTTTGCCACTCCCCAGTATTTATTGCATGACAGACATGAGCTTTCAAAAACCGTCTGGCATATTCTCAAGACACATCTACTTGACAGATGAGAAAACTAAGTCTGAGCAGTGAGGTAACTTCTAAAATGACACAAACAGCGAACGAAGCGGGGAGAGCTTGCAGCTGCTCGGCCCGGGTGCTCATCTGCCCTCCCTAGGTCAAATGGCTGGTTGGGTGGGGGACCCAGGATGATGATCACACAAACCAGAGTAGTCACACCAGCAACCAGTGGCACAGATGGCACCCAGACACCCAGTTCCGGTGTTCCCACTGGGCTGTCACCTCCCTCACTTACCTTTGATTCAGACTTAGGCTTGATTTTGAATTCCTCTCCTCATGAGTTCAGCTTCCCCTGCTACCATCTTCTCAATTCCATTGCCATCTGCAACAGCAAAACTGACATATTAACCATCCATTGACTGGTCCTCCATCTTTGACCTCTATGAGTCTCAACTATTAATGAAACTATAAAGAAACATGATACACCCATGTGGCACACTTTCAGGGGAGTGATGAGAGCAGAAACTAATAATCAAAAGTCCTTTGCATGGATCCATAAGAAAGGTTCAGAGCATAGAAGAGGCAACAAGAAATGGTGATGAAATCAGAGACAAGTCATAGATTCACTCATGTCTAGGACTTGCCTAGGATCTTCCTTCTTCTGATTTGTCCCCTCAGAAACATCCCAAGGCTCAAATCCTACACATCCTTGTAGACATGAATGTCATAGTGTTGGGGTTTAACAGCCAATTCGGTTCTTTTATAGAGCAAGAAATTTAGACCCCATTGGCTACCATGGTACCCACTTAAACAAATATAACAACAATGAAATTCAGAGACCAGTGTCCTGAGATAACCAAGAGCCTTGACCAGAAAAAAGAACATCCGTCTACCCAATCCTCTGATCTCTGCTCATTAACAACAAATAAATGTCCTCTATATTCTCTGGTTCCTCTTTTATTTGGTCTATTGAATAGCATATGTTCAACAACCACCAGTAATATCTATCTACTGTAATTTCTGTGACTAGCACAACAACTAAGTAACCCCTACTTGTTTGCAGAAGGACATGGGGGTATTCTCACTAAAGAACGTAGTTAAATTTTCTTGAAGCAATCACTAAGGGTACAAAATCAAGTTATAAATCTTGGACCTGGATAGTTACAACAGAAAAACATCTTCCAACTAGGCAGGGTCTCACACAGCCCAGGCTGGCTTCAAACTTGCTCTACAGCTAATGCTAACCTTGAACTGAGGATCCTTCGGCCTCCACCAAGTGCTTAGATTATAGGCATGAACTGTCAAGCATTCTTTACAGGAGGAGATTCTATGGAAATTCAGGGGAGAAGAATGCCAAACATGAAAATTTTATTATTGATTCTAAAATTAAAGAAAGAAGCAAAAGTTATGTTGCAGTGCATAGATGGATGATAAAGGAAATTCCAAAGAACAGAGAAATAGCCAGCAGTAGAGAAACTACAATAGTGCTTACTACTTGCTTCCTGAGCCAAAGGAACAAAGTTACAAGCATCACAACACCTGATTTGTAAGCACAAACAAAAAAAAACAAAACAAAACAAAACAAAACATGGTACCAGCATAGAAATCAACCCATGGAACAGAACAGCGAGTCCAGAAATTAATCCACACACTTATAACCAATTAATGTTTACAAATGCACAAATATTTATACTGGTGATGATCTCTTCAGTAAATGGCACTGGTAAAACTGAATACAAGACAAATGCAACTAGACCCTAATCTCTCACTATGCCCAAAAAACAACAAAAAATGGATCACGGAATTCAATGCAAGACCTTATCCTATGAAAACACTAGAAGAAAACAGGGGAAACTCATCGAGACAAGACTATAGGGAACTGTATTTTTAATAAGAGTGCAAAACACAGGCGCCAAAAGCAAATGCCACAGGTGGGATGATTTCAACAGAAGCAGCATCTACACAGTATAGGAAATGATAGACAGAATTAAAGGGAAAGAAGAAAACATTTACAATCTGTTTATTTAGCAAAGAATTAATGTCCAGAAACAGCTCAGCCACAAAGTGAATAATAATGATAATAATAATAATCAATTACAAGATAAGAGAGCAGCAATATGAATAGACATTATTTTTTAAAGTGTTAAATGGGAAATGAGCTGGTTTTTAAAAATTTTTCAATGCATTGGTCATCTGGGAAATAACATCAAAACCGCAGTGATAGATCCCCAGGTAGAATGGTTGATATAAAAAACGACAAAACACTCTGGGAAGGATGTGGAATCAGGAGAATTCTTACACTATGTTGGTATAAAAAGGGAAGCTGTTATGGATGAGAGTGGGAAAGTACCTCAAAAGACTGAAAATTTACTATATAACCCAGCAATTGAGTGTATCCGATGGAGAATGGATCATCATAAAAAAGAGATGCCACACTCTTACAGTTTTCTCACTAGCCACAATACTACAGGCAGAATATCAACCAAAGTGTCCAGCAATGGATGCACAAAGAAAAGTGTGTGTGTGTGTGTGAGAGAGAGAGAGACAGAGAGACAGAGAGAGACAGAGAGAGACAAAGAGAGACAGAGAGAGAGAGAGAGAGAGTCAACTATAAAAGAGATTAAGTCCTGTCATCTGCAGCACATGACTTGAAAGACACCATGTTGAGTAAAAATAAACCAATCTCAGAAAGCCAAGCCCATTTTCTATCATTCATGAAAGTTTAAAAAACTGACTTTATAGAAGAAAAGCATAGGAGAATCGTCATTAGGAGGAAAAAAGGGAGGAGCTTCTCTAGTGAGGATGGGACAGTGGTAGGGTTAACAGGGGACTTTGGGTTTAGTGTTCCATGGCATGTCAAGGTAAAATGCCATTGTGTGGTGATTTTGTTTTGTTTCCATAATAACTGGTGATATAAATATCTTTAAAAGATCTTTCAAAATAACTAGAAAATCTCAAGGTCTGTCTCCTAAGATCCAGAAATAATGTTTAACAAAATTAAAGTGTTAATCAGTCTGATTTGATCATCACACCCTGATGCATGCATGCATCAAATTATTACTGTCCTTGTATATGTACAAATATATGCTAAATTTTTAATTAAAAATTAACTTGAGTCTGGAGAAACAACTCAGTGGTAAGAGTATTTGTTGCTCTTTCAGGGGACCCAGATTTGGCTCTCAGCACCAATGTGGCAGCTCACAGCCATCTGTAACACTAGGTTCCAAAAACACCTTCTTCAGGCCTCTGCTGGTACTGCTTGCTTGTGGTGCACTTACATACTTGCAAGCAAAATACACATACAGCTAAAATCAAAAACTAATTAATAAAGCCTAAAAATGAATTTGCTGAGGTTTTCCCAGCACTACCCAGATCACAGAAAAAGTGGCATACTTTTCTTAGGAAGTGGACTAGGCATTAAAGACATACTCAACTATTTATATAACTTAAATTGCATTAGTTTTAAATGAGTACCAGTGTGCAGATAATGCCAAAATCCATCTGTGATGCTAATACTGTTGTTAACCTGTCTGCCATAGTATCATCTCTTTGTCTGTCTCCCAGGACACATCCATCTGACAAATATCAGAGTGTGACTTGAAAGAATCTTTTCTGTCTTTCCCCACTACCTCCACTCTATATCTTAACTCTGTTAGTCCACAAGCAGAGAAAGCAGGGCTACAGTAGAACCAGGTTCCATCAGTATCTACCACATTGAACCTAAGATATGCCACCTGCAAATAAGGAATAACAAACTTGCACCCTTACTCCTTATCACCCAAATTAACCAAAACAAACTAGATTAGTGAAACCATTTGTCCTCTCCTGCTTGACCACCAGACATGTAGACACAACCAAGGTCTCTTAAGGTCTTATCTTACCTCAAACTCCAAAAACCAATTTTTTCTCATTTTTTTCACCCCAGAAAACAAAAAGAGCTGTCTTATTTGTGTCTTTCCCCTTTCCTCTATGTGTCAACCTCTTTATTTTACTGAGATTCTGGAAAAATTGACCTACATCTTCACCATTTACAGGTCTCACTTCAAATCAACAAATAATTATTAATATGTTACCCACATATAAACTGGAGGCAATGTGAACACCTTTGGTCAATTTGACAAACCAATTCTTGGTTAAAAAACTCTTTACGTCATGAAGATACATTTTTGAACAGATACCGGATGAGGTTAGACATGTTGAGGAGACTGCATCGTATTTGAGGGAAATAGAACTAATGTTCTTATTACTTGATTCTCTAGGAATTTAATCTGTATCAGAGACTAAAGACCTAAATACTGAAGAGAAGAAGTTCAGACACCTTGTTATGCACAAATAGTCAGTTCCAGAGAAAAAGGAGAAGCGTGGCATTGCCCGGATTTGCTGAGGTATCTTGAGCAATTTTTTTGAATGTTTGGAAAGTAAATGCAGTATGTCCCATGCACCTTTCCCCTCTCACTTAAAACTATGTGTACTGGAAAGGAAATTTAACCCATATGCTCTTAATTCCCTTACATTTAACCCATCAAAGTCCAACTTAGTGGGAACGGCTGGATGCTCAGGAGCCTTCTGAAATAAACCACTTAAAGCCTCCCTTGCTTTGAATTTCAGAAACCACAATGGGAGCTATTTTTAGTAGATGTAGTCAGTGGGACAAGATGTGAACTCAGTTTTGTCTTACGATTTTGCCATAGCCAACACATTCTGTGTTCAGCCACATTGCCACAACTTGTTTTTAGTTCTTGCCAATAACCTGAGGTTTAAGGACCAGTTTTGTGAGAAGTCAACAAATATAGACTGAGTCTCAGCTCCCGATACATCTTGAATGCCATGTGAGCCCTTAGCATTAGATCTCAATTTCCACAATGCTGGTAAGACCTCTTCTGCTATAGTCTAAGGGTTTGGGTTTGTTGGTATGTAAAGAGAAGTGAAGCCCGTTGCCCATGCTCATAAAAGCAACCAAATTCAACTCAAAGATGTGAAAATAGAGAAGTGGGGACCAGTTGGGAAGCAACAGTGTTGCTGGCAGTGAATGAGTATGAGACAGGGAGGCAAATATGACCACAATTATTGTAGATATGAAATTTCAAAAATAAAAATTAAGATTTTAAATTTCTTGTCATTCACAAGAAAAAAGTGTGGAGAAGAATGAAGAAAGGGGGTTCAAGAGAGAGGGAATCCAATAAAGAAAAGAGATTATAATCCAGAGCCCAAGGGCACAGATTTGGGGAATAGGTAGAACTTGACTGAATCCACACAGTTCATGTGCTCACCTGGAAATGTGTGCTAGACTACTTCAAAATGAGCATGAAAATAGCCCCTCAGTTACCTACCTCAGTCAGCAGAAACCTAAAGGATAACGGGCACTCATATTTTAGCAATTATTATACCCACCTGCTATTTTAATTCGATGGAACCACCATAGGCAAACCAGCATTTATGCATGCTCTGCTGGGCTTTAATCTCACCAGCATGTGGAAGACGCGGGCAGAGGTCAACTTACTTATGGATCACCGAGTCCTTGCTTCTTGTCCATCTGGTAAAGGGTGGAAGAAGCTGGTAGTTCTGACCTGTGAACAGATTACCAGGACATAGCCAGTCTCCCTTCAGCACAAACCAGGGCCAAGAGTCTCTATACGCATGACTACCACATTCCCTGATAAAACCTGAGTGCTCACAAATGTTGCTCCTTTGATGATATTTTCCTCCTTTCCATCAGGGAACACCATGTCTTTTCCCAGCAATACAGAGAGAGAAAGAGGATGTTGATGCTCTGTTGAGACCAGCATGTTGGGTATAGAACTTTCCTCTGGGCTACCTGGGTATATTCTTATATGCAGGCTCACAAGTGTACAATCTACAGGGAAAGCATGCCTGTGGCTGTCTAACTTTGGTCTCTGAGAAATTTGGGCCATTTACAAAGAAAGGTTAAGATTTCATGTGTCAATGCCACAAAACAGAATTTTAAAATTGAGAACATCACTTGAAACACAGAAAGACAAATGACAATTGAAGAAAATCCCTACCTTGGAAGAGGCTACTTTTTCAGACAAGAATGGAAATGGAATTCTTTTTACAGAGTTCCAGGAACTGTGATAAGAGGGCCACTTAGGACTTTGAAAACACATTTGCTTGCATTCAGACATCTCTGTCTTTTGCTATTTGTGTTTCCTCCCATCTACAGGCAACCAAAATTTTCATATATAAAATGAATTTATATATGAATATATAAATTTCTTATATATGATGATGATGCTTCATAGCATTGTCATGGAAACTAAGTGGATGTGCATTGAGGATACTTTGTGTAAAACCAACAGAGTGAAAGGAAAAGGAACAGGAGTTGTCAAACAGCCAGCTAGTAGACCTTGCTATATTTCCTGAGATTTTCATTGACTGAGCTTTTTAGTGAGTTACTATTAAACTATTAACTAAAGTTACTATTAAAATTGGATGTAGTACCTAGGAAAAGCAACAGTCATCTCTTAGAGGTGGTTGTCATCTTGCTAGATTGTCATAAGCACCATATGTCAGAAGCAAAGGCAACACTGCATCTTTCCACAATGTTGGAATTTAACAACAAATTTCCCAACTATATTTGTTTCCTTAACTGTAACTCCAAGCAGCCCCAATTTCCCTTGACAGTTTGAGTATTTGTAATCACAGTTTCTTTGTTCTAATCTTGATTACTAATGTTAACTCTCAGACCACATATTACAATTCTTACCACATGTGCAGCCTACAGAATGTCTACAAAAGGATTGATGGGGCCACAGAGTTCATAGAAGCCTTATTGAAAGCAGAAACCAGGAATTGATACAGAGTCACTGCAGACAGTTAGATAAGTGATCCGTGAACCCAGTGGAGAGTTAAGGGAAGTCCAGAGGCCAGGACTATCCACGCGAGGTACAGAACTGGTGCAATAGGACAGACAAACGGATGGACAGAAAGATGGCAGTCTCGGTGGACTATGTCAATCAGTGGCGACCTTAGTTGAAGCTCTGATGTCTGTTGAAAGCTCCACACCTGCCATTCTGAGTCCCCTGACAAATGCATTGAATAATCAGAGCACAAGTTTAACTGGGCCACTGGTCTGTTGTTTTGAAGTTCTCAAGCCTGTTTTTTCTGTGCCCGTGTGTGCCTAGTCTGCTTTGATAAGTTTAGGTGGTTCTTTTTACTTGCATGTATCTCACTTACCAGTCTCTCAGTCTCTGCCTGTGGTTAGTGCTTGGCAGTCCCGGAGCACACATGAGGTGTAGTGATTCTTCTTCTTCTTTCTTTGCGCTCAAATTGAATCCAACTCATGCTTTACAAAACAGAGACATGCAGCCCGAACGCCACTGTTTGATGACACCCTCGAATATGGCAGTTACTGTAGTGAGGAGCAGTGGTGGGCCACTTCCCACCACCCAGCTAGCTTTACCCGAAATAATTACGTGGAAACTGTATTCTTTTAAACACTGCCTGGCCCATTAGTTCTAGCCTCTTATTGGCTAGCTCTTACATATTGATCTAACCCATTTCTAATATCCGTATTGCCACTTGAGTGTGGCTTACCGGGACGCGTCCAACGGGCATCCATCTCGGAGAGCAGAGTCATGGCGAGTGACTGACTCGGCTTCTTTCTCCCAGCATTCTGTTCTGTCTACTCTGCCTACCTAATTTTCTGTCCTATTAAAGGGCCAAAGCAGTCTCTTTATTTAACCAATGAAATTAACACAAAACAGAAGACTCTCCCCCATCATTTCCCCTTTTTCTGTTTAAACAAAAAGTTACTTAGAGTAGGCAACACCCTGATCTCCACAGGTATTAGTGTATAGCTTAGCATTCTGCTACAATACAGATATAAGTAGGCTTCCACACCTATAAAGAAATGGGGTGGGGAACCGTGTGTAGGAAAAGTGTCCATTTGGTGTGGATGCTAATTGTTGAGGCTTGGAGAAGGCAAGATGTCAAATAAAAGCATGGGGCCACAGGAGAAGATGGTAAAAGAGACAAGAATCTTTGAATAAGGGCAATGTCACAATTTTTCCTACAGTTCAGAAAACAAAGTCTGTCGCTCCCTATTTATGCTTGGAACACTGATATGTCAATTCCCTGAGGACACAACTTAGTCTTATTCTAGACCTCTTCCTGGAGTGAAGTTCTTCATGAGGCTCCTAGGAGCAATGTATAAAGAAAATGAGTAAGACTGGATGATCCAGGAACCTACTAGAAACTCCAGACATCTGTGACACACAACATTCTAGCAGTGTCTTTGTGTTGCTCTTCTATAGTAGATACAGAGTGGTGGTTGCCATTCAGCAGCCTGAAAGTAGTCACAGAATGTAGATGACTAGTTGACCTTCATCACCTAAATGGTGGACATTGTTCTACACCCAACCGCTTCATACAGATTGGAAGACATGGGTGGTGGCCAGAAAAGGAGAGATTAAAGAGTTTGGTAAAGTAGCACCTTAGTCACCATTTTTTTGAAACCTGATAAATTTGTAGACCACATAAAGGATCTACCTGTCTCAGAGTTTACACAGTGTTAAAAGCCTCTGAAGGGGGGAGTGTTTTTTGAAATCATTTTCCTGCAAGTGTCTTTAGATAAATGTTTCCTTAGGCAATGTCCCATAGTAAAAAACAATAAGCTAACCAAAGAACTTTAACAAAAAGGAAACTTTAAACAACAACCTGTCCATATGAGCTTGGAACAATTGTAATATATTCCTGGAAATCAATAAGTTCATAGCTGTGCTTGGGGTTGTGTCCATGCTTGGGAAAGACCTAAGAAGATTCTGAATGCCTAAGAGCTCTTTCAATAAATAAATGGAAAACAATCTGAACAGCAGTGAAAGGTTAAGGGATGCAGAATATCTGAATGGGAGGATGTCTCAGATACTAAAGTTCCTGCCACACACGCATGAAAACTTGAGTTTGATTCCCTGAATCCACATTTAAAAAAAAAAAAAAAAGACAGCAACATACATTAATAATCCCAGATGCTGAGAGGCAGAGGCAGGTGGATCCTGTGGCTCTCTGATTGGCCAAACTGGACAAAGAGTAGCTCTCTCAAAAAATGAGGTGGTAACGTAATCTTTAGATGCATTCTAAATATTTATCCTTATGCCCACAAGCAAGTGTAGTCCTCGTGTCTCATCAAGGAAACTCCTATTTGCAACAAAGACCATTATAGGAAGTCACAACAAACCATGAATTATGGATCCCAGTCTCAAAAGAGAGATCCACAACACATCTCTCTTCCCTATGACTGGGGAAGGGGTTATTGCAGAAGAGGAAGCAGTAGTAAAAGTCAGAGAAACAGTCTTGTGAAGTTGGGTCTCCTAGGAACGTCAGAAGTTATACCCACAAACCCTCACCAACAGGGCTGATGAAATGTGAGCTGGAAAAGGACAGCAGTAGATATGCTAACATAGATGGGTGTAGTGGTGTGAGTGAAAATGGCCCCCACAGGCTCATAGGGAGTGACGCTATTAGGAGGTGTGGCCTTGCTGAAGTAGGTGTGGCCTTGTTAAAGGAAGTGTGCCAATGGCAATGGGCTTTGAGGTTTCAAACACCCTCTCTTTCTGCTGCCTCCCATTCCAGATGTAGAACTCTCAGCTACCTCTCCAGAACCATGTCTGCCGGCATGCCTACATGCTCCCTGGCATACTGACAGTAGACCTGTAAGCCAGCCCTCAGTAAAATGTTTTCCTTTATAAGGATTACTGTGGTCATGGGTTCTCTCCACAGCAAGAAAACCCTAACTAAGACAATGGGGGAATCACATGAGGACTTAACCTTGTACCAAGAACTACCAGCAGCTAAGGAATGCTGGAGCTGGAGATACAGGTTTCGCCATGGAAGAGCACACCAACTGGTTATCCACTACAGAGTAATGACCCTGAAAATAGACATGCAAGCAGCATTATACAGACTGAGCAAGTTACGCTTATTTCTATATGTAGGAATATATAGAATGTAGCAAAAATGAATGAACAATGAGGCCATGGATTTGGAAACAAAGGTACACTATGGGACAGACGGGAGGGAGGAAAGGGAAGGGGGATTTTAAAAAAAGGAAAGAAAAGAACACATGTTGGCCAATGTCTGAGGGCTAAAGACACCTGAGGCTGTCCTTTGACCTCCACACACATGACCATACACACAAGACTGTGATACATCCATATAATGGAATATTTTTCATCCTCAAAAGAAATGAAGTACTGGAAAGTTAACTTTAAAACACTGCACTAAGTGAAAGGAAAAACGCACAGAGTGTGGATATGATGTCTATCAAGTGTTCAGAATGGTAAATGCACAGATGTAAAAATGGTGCCTCCCAAGGGCTGGAGGAAGGAGATAGTGAAGAGAGGCTGCCAAAAGCTCTGGGTGTTGACTTGACCCTGAATGTTCCCTAACTTTCTTTCATCTTTTTGAGAAACCTATCTGATTATGCTTCCAGTTTCCCATCTACTCAAACCTTTCCTTGTCTCTTCTCTGCCTGCAGAATAAATCCCCAACTCCTTAGCAAGGCATCTGAAGACTTTGCAAGAAGACTCTGGGGATGATAAAAATGCTCTGGAATTGTGGAGTCATGCCGGTGGTACAACCTTGGAAGTACACTAAAAGCCACTGAATTGCAGCTTGAAAATGGTGGATTTTATTATGTGAAAGCTTACATTATGTGAATTGTAGCTCCGCATTTGGAATGTGGGCGTGAGGAGGGGCTAGGAAATTTCTTCTCTCGTCTCCCACTTGGTATCCGGCCTCTTTGCAGCAGGCACACGCTGTGCCTAAGCTTCTTGTTGTGAAGTCTCTTGTCCATTGATTCACTTCTTTCTAGGCACTGGCAACATTCTTTCTTCCCCTCACTTCTTGGTCTAGAATAGGTTTGGTTCACACTGTTGCTTTCATCT
Organism: Chionomys nivalis; assembly: GCF_950005125.1. Taxonomy (NCBI): domain Eukaryota; kingdom Metazoa; phylum Chordata; class Mammalia; order Rodentia; family Cricetidae; genus Chionomys; species Chionomys nivalis. The sequence goes on along the minus strand of NC_080087.1, from coordinate 122,748,395 downwards.
GTCTCAAAGTCACTGCTTCCTTTTTTTTGTTTGACACCACTAGAAACAGTTCCCTCATTCAAAATTGTCCACCTTCCCAGTGAGCTCTGTTTGTTGGCAGTCCCCTACAGAAGTATAGGTATTCTAACGGCTGCTGGACAACAGCCATGTTCTTTGAAGCTCTGCTCCTTAGGATGAGCTTCTGCATGTGACTAGGAGCGTGACAATAGGATTCTCGAGGCATATTGGTTTCTTCTAGCACCGCATTCTTAATTTGCTGTCATCCCAGTCTCTATTCTTGGCAAAGCTCAAACCCCACAATAACTTCAAGTGTTAATTACTGATGATTGCTCAATGTGGGGTTTTCTAATTTTTCTCAGACTTAGTTATCTTATTTTATGTTTATAAGTGTTTTATCTGCATACATGTAAGTGCACCACATGTGTGCCTGATGCCATGGAGTTAGAAGAAGGCAGTTGAACCTCCGCAGCTGGAGCTAATAGATGGTCCTGAGCCTCCATGTGGGCGGTGGGAAACAAACGCCAGTCTAAGTGCCCTTAACCACTAAGCCAACGCTCCAGCTCCTTCAACTTAAGATTCTTCTCTCTAAATGGGTTTCTATGCCCTAGATAAACCTTTGAAACAATGTGATTATGGCTTCCTAGTGAATGTGCCAGCATTTTCCTCTACTTCAGTCAACAGCCCTATGATCCATCTCTTTGATTAAATTAGACTCCTCAACATCGTCTTCTGTTTACTCTCTTACTGTCCAAGAGGATTTCAAATCTTTCTTCGACTTTAGGGAAATTTGCAAGGCATAGCTCTTCCTATCTTTCATTTCATTTTCATTCTGACTTTGGAAAATTCTTTATACTACTGGTTTCATCTCAGCCCAGGTCATTTTTGTGTCTCATCTATCTTTTGAAGAACTTTATCATGTTTCTCTTCTCTCCGAAACTTTCCTTACTTCTTCCCTGTCTTCATAAGAAATTCTGGACCTGCCAATGGCAGTCAATGCAGCCCCGAATGTGACTGTAGTTGGTCTTTCTCACTCCCCACCGGCCTTCCCCCCTGAACACAAGTCTCCAGCCCCTTAGCATTTCTTACTTTTCCTACTTTTGTTATGTTATACGTATCATCGCTTCTGCATGTGGACGCCCCAGTGCTGCTTTTCAATCCAAAGCAATATTCCTCCTCCAGGTCTGAAACAATTCATTCCCTCATTCAACAAATCACTATTGACAACACAAATTGTGCTAAGCACTATGTTGGGCGTATCATGGTGAGCAGGACAGACCTGGTCTCTGCTCCCACAGGACCCAGCGTCTAATGGGGAAATGAATGCTAACTCAATAATCTTTTAAATTGCTCCATAGCCATAATTGTGAATAAGTGCCATGAAGGAAAATTACAGGGTGCTCCATCAGGTCCTCTCTGAAGCCCTCTGAAATCCCCCAGGCTAGGGTTCCTTCTTCTCCCTTGGCTCCCACAGCACTATATTTATGTTTTATCATGTCTGTCCCAGTAGGATTGGAAACAGAGACTAGGCTATATTTTAATCTTCCGTGTCAGGCAACGTTTTGGGTCTGACATAGATGAACAGTGTATACACAGGGGATGACCGAATGGATAAATAAATGAAATAAACAATTTAGACAAAATGATGACTTGAAAATTACCCTGAAAATAATGAGAGCAACAGTCCTAAGTGTTTTCACTGATTCCTGAGGCTTTTATGAAGAAGCAGACTAATCTCTATTTTCCAAGGGAATATATGTCACGAGAAATTGTGCTAATGGATTCTTTCTTCCATTGACTGACTCGCTATTACAGCACTTTCCTATGAAAAACAATTTTTCACTGGGTTTCATTTTCATCTGAAGTTCAATCTTTACAATGAAATATGGACACCCATAAATCTGGGGAAGCTGTTATGAGCGTTTGTGGGATTCTTGCCTGTGGATCCTTACCTTCAAAGGCAGGAGCCCCTCATTGTGAGACTTTTGATTCATTCTTTCCACCTCTCTACTTCATCCATTTTGAACATGTTGTCATTTGTGTGTGTGGATTCATTTTTCATCTCGAACCGTCGGGGTGAAAGTGGCAGTTGTGCCGACCCTTCACCTCTTTATGTCTCATCAATTTATCTCCTGAGAACAAGGACAAGCTTTCACATGTTCCCAGTGCCATTACCACTCGGCAGCTTTTCCTTGACGTCATAATACTATTCAATAGTCAATAAATGCTCAAAATCTCATAATTATAAAACAATGTCTTTTATTGCTTCCTTTGACTTGTATGCAGAAGGCTCTTCCTCCTACCTTCTTCTCCCATTCATCAGAACTTCTTTCTCTCACGGTGGCTGAAAACAGCTAAGGGTCACTCGTTTCTCTGTCCTACAATTTTCTCAAAGCTCCGTGTGAATTATTATCTCAACATTGCAACCAATAACAAACATAGCAAAGTTTACATTTCTTTGCACGTCAGTCACCTTCCCCTCAACTGTATCCCGCTAAGCCGGCAGTTCTCAACCTGTGGGTCGTGACCCCTTCGGAGGTCAAACAGCCCTTTCACAGGGTCACCTGAGACCATTGGAAAAGACAGATATTATATTCATAATTCACAACAGTAGTAAAATTATAGTTATGAAGTAGCAACAAAAATAACTTTATGGTCATGGTTACCACATCACGAGGAACTGTATTAAGGGCTGCAGCCTTAGGAAGGCTGAGAAGCACTGCACTAAACAGGACCCTTTGTAACACTGTATTCTTCCATGTACTGTGTTATAAATTGACTGAATAATGGAGTTCTTTTATTTTTCTTTATGTTTAAATTGAGGCCTTTTTTCCTTTTAGTTCTTTTTGTTTGTTTTTATTTTGTGACTATGTGCAATTCTAGAACACACCAAAAGTCAAATTATATTAAAAAAAAAAGTGCACTCAGAACAAGTCCGTTTCACTCCCACAAATCATGGTTTGATGAGTGACCTTCACTGAGTGGTTTTGTTTGCTTTGTTTGCATATTTGTTTTGAGAAGTTTAGCTTCAGGATAAACTTACTGAAGTTTGATTCTTGAGCATCATAGCTAGGGTTTCTACTGCTGTAATAAATCACCTTGACCAAAAACAGCTTGGGAAGGGAAAGGTTTGTTTGGCTTATACTTCCAAACTACAGGCCGTCACTGAAGGAAGTCATGACAGACGCTCACTAGGGCAGCCTGGAGCCTAGAAGGGAAGCAGAAGTCACGGAGCAGAGCTGCCTACTGGGCCGTCCCACATTGCTGCCCCAGCCTGCTTCCTATACCACCCAGGACCACCGTCCCAGGCGGCACCACCTCCAGTGAGGTAGACCCTTTCACAAGTCAAGAAAATGACCCATGGACATGTCTATAGGGCATTCTGATTGACATACTTCTCAATTCAGATTTCATCCCGGATACGCCTAGGTTTGTGTCAAATTGACAAAACAAAACAAAACAAAACAAAGTAAAACAAACAAAAAAACCAACCAGCATGCTGAGTCAAAAGATAAATGTTATATATAAAATTATTCAGCTATTGATAGTTTTATCCAAATGGTTTATATCCATTTAAACTTCTGAAGTAACGTACTTGCACCAATGTGACCCCTGGAAACTCACATGCTGACTTTCCCACTAAAGGCACTCAAGAATATAGTTAGATTTGGAAGTGGGCCTTAAAGAATAGTTTCAGTTATCTTGTACTGGGAGACACCCGAGTGTAAGCGTAAATGCCTAGCATTTTATTTCATCCACCCCTCTACATTTTCTTCTAGTACATTGTTAATTTTTGTTTTGTTTTTCTAGCCAGGGTTTCTCTGTGTAGCCCTGGCTGTCCTGGAACTCACTCTGTAGAACCCTAAGAAATTTATGTACCCTACCTCCCCTTCAATCTTATCAACAAAGAGAATTGTCAATTTTTTGAATATGTACCAATTTAATCAGTGACAAAATGTAGTGCTAGTCTATATGTCTGTTATTAAGGGTATATGAGTATATTCCCAAATATTTAAAAATCATTTTCTTGTAATTTTAAAGAAATATGTGATTTATGTAATTTTCTCAATTTTTTAACTTTCTTTGAATTTAGTCTATGTGTCTTTTACACCATGTTTTCCGATCCCATTCATTTCTCTATCCCTTCCCATCTGCCAACTGCCCCTGCACGAACCCCCAAAATAAAACAAAATTGAAGAGAAGACAAGCAAATACAACAGGATATCCAAGAAGAATCCCAGTGAGGGCCCAGCATTGAGAGTGCGGTAGAAACCGGAGGCCTCAAGCCAGACCAGTGACCCTTGACAAAGAACACTTCCAACAAAAAGCTGATGGACAGAGGCATTTCTGGCGTGGTTCGCTGTGTCACCTGCAGCTTCCATGGTGAGAGTTTGAAAATGTTAAATGTTTTAAAGAGTTTGCCATTGATCTCCGATGCATATATGAGAATTTCCTTCCACTGAGCCACTGTTGTCTAGCTTTGTCACACACTGTTGTCTTGATTTTATGTAAAATTAATCAGTCTCTTTTTTCCCCTCAGTGTCTATGGATTTGAAATCATATTTAGAAAACTTTTCCTATACTCAGTTTATAAAACCTTCATTCATTTCTCCACATTTTCTTCTAGTATATGTATGGCTACTTTGCTTTGGCATCTTATGTTATTTTATTATTATTTATTTGCTTTGTTTTTCTAGATTGGGTTTCTCTGTGTAACCCTGGCTGTCCTGGAACTCCCTCTATAGACTAAACTGGCCCTGAACTCACAGAGATCTGCCTGCCTCTGCTTCCCTGAGTGCAGAATATTTTTATTTATTTTATTTTATTTTATTTTTGATTTTTCGAGACAGGGTTTCTCCATAGGTTTTTGGTTCCTGTCCTGGAACTACCTCTTCTAGACCAGGCTGGCCTCGAACTCACAGAGATCCGCCTGCCTCTGCCTCCCGAGTGCTGGGATTAAAGGCGTGCACCACCACCGTCCGGCTTTTTATGTTTAATATAAAATATGCATCCAGTTTTATCTTTCCCCAGATAAAACTGTGTCACAATTTCCCAGTAACTCGAAATGCTACTTTATCAAACAATACTTTCGCGCTGCTTGAATCTGTCTCCAGACTCTCTACGCTGCTCCTCTGGTGTCTATGCAGCAAGGCCATGTTGCATCAGCCACCGAGGGACTATAATATGTCCTGATGTCCACTGCACCATTCTCTCTTGCTCTCCCCTTCTCCTTGCCCAGGATCTCTCAATAGCTTTCATAAGTCCTTTTTCTATAGGACTTTAAAATTAATTTGTTTATCGCAGAATCAAAAGCTCATTGACAGTTTCATTGTACTTGAGCTAAAACTCAAATTAAAGTGAGAGGAATTGACACCTGGATGGTGTTGAGGAATTGTGATCCAAAAACAACATGCCTTGTTGTTGACTCAAGTCTACTTTCATGTCTTTGGGGAATATTTCACAATTTTTCCACATCTAAAATTTGCATATTTCTTTTTAATCTTCACCTTTTTGCCTGAGATTATAAATGATTATCTCTTTTTCCATTATAGGTTGCACTTGTTAATCTTCTTGGATATGGGAAGGTTATTGGCTTTTATACGTTAATATATATCCCATGAACTTACTGAATTCTTAACCTTCTCTATACTAATATTTCATTTGCATATAGAGACGGTATCTCTCGACAAGTTGCCAGCTTTCTATCTAACTGTACTGATAAACATCTCTAATATATCTTCAACAGTTAAGATGGCGTCCTTGCCTGATTTCTGATCTTAGTAGAGATGTATCCCTTGTTTCCCAGTCCAATAGTATAGTGAGTTTAGGGCAGATATGTAGATAAATACATAAAACAAATTATAGATACTTACAGAAAGCATATACATATGAAAATTGTAGAAAGAAACTCAACAATTCTTATTATGTGAGTCTTACAAAGACAGATGTTGGTGCATAATAAGGGCCTCTCCATGGAGGTAATATATGATTTTTCTTCTCATTTTTATTAATGAACTCTATGGATATATTAAGCTTTTCATATTCTTAGAATTTGTTTTGTTTTGTTCCACTTTCTTTAGAGATAGATCCCTGGAATTGAACTTTATTTTATTAATATGCTTTATTTATTTTTTTGCATATGTGTTTACAAATGACATGCAAATGCATGTGACTTGTAGCTTCTTACAACAATCCCAATGGTCATTACCATTATTGCTGTCAATTTTCTAAGCTTCCAATATCTGTGCCACACTTATATTTATGAAGAATCTGCATAGTCTTCATTTTCTAGACTCAAATACAGAGGAAACAACTTACGACGGTATCTACAGAGTTCCTCTATGATTGAGCTGGGCCTGGTGTTTCTATGTGAGTTCATAAGTTGAGAACTTTCTCCATCTTCCTTCCAACTTTGCAGAGCGGCGTGCTAAACTCAGCTTAGGGGTCTTTTTTAGAAGATCGCACTTTTGTGGAATATAATGAATTCCATAACCCTTGCGTGTATTTGTGAAGTGTCTGCTCGTGGCAGCCTTCCTCTGTGCAGGGTTGTTTCCGTCCAGCCTTTTACTTCCCATGGCTTCCCATGTTTTGCTCTTCATGTTGGTCAACTACGCTTTGTCCTTCCTAGCCCAAGAATGAGTTTCGAGTCTTTCTTAATGCTGTTCCTTTTATTGTCTCTTAGCACCGAATTTTCTTCTTTTACCTTTGTTATTCCCCTTCTTGTACTCTCTGCTGACTACCTTTATCATTTCTCTCCATCTTTGAGTTGCGAACTGAGTTTCTTTAACCCCTTCCTGTTGGTTTTAGTGTCTCATCAGATCATTGCTTTAATTTTAAGTCATAAATGCTGGAGAAAAGTTTTCATTCTATCACCGTTTTGAGAAATTCTGCAGTTTCTGTTCACGGCTCCTTGCTGTGGTTGTTAAACAAAGAGATGCTGTACTGGATACTTTTCTAGTTGGAGTATTAAAAACATTTTTTCTTACTAATAGCTATTTCCTGGCACTTTCCAAATTCTTATGCCCCAGTAAAATCGAGAGGTTGACATCTTAACCCCAGGGTGACCACACTAGGAGAGTTGGCTGTGGGAGATTATCAGGTTGCAACGGCTCTACCCATACAAAGGACGTTCCCAGAAAGATAGCTAGTCCTTGGCACTATGTAAAGAAACAGCTGGTAGGCACCACCCATGAGCCAGGAGGGGACCTTCACAATGCACTGGATATACTGGCACCTTGAACTCAGACGTACCATCCTCCGTGACAGTGAGAAAGTAATTTCACATGTTTGTAACCTACTCAGTCCACAGTGCTTTGTTTTGGTTAAACCTGAGCAGACTGAGACACGTGATCAATTCTGGTTAAGATTGTAGTTAGGCTTGGCAATTGGTCCTGAACAGAGATCTGTGCTATCGTGAGACCTGGAGAGGGACCTGTGAGCCCAGCCTTCTCGAGGGTCTGCATGTGGAAAAATCCTGCTGTCGTGCATTCTTCTGCTCTGTGATGTTCTAGGAAGATTTTTCATTTTCTTTCCTCTGCAGTGTATTTGGTCTTTTTGCCTGGAGATCTGGATTTCTGTTGCTGTTTCTCTTTCAGTACTTTCCTAGTCTAGTCCTGGGCATCACCATTTCAGGTTTCTTTTTGCAAGTATACTGTGGCCCTTTAACAATGTCACTCCAAGTCTTCATTTCCTGTTAGAAATCCATCGTTGCCTATGGCTTTAGGTACTTCATATTTCTCACGGTGTGTTTTCTCTTTTAGACTCTTTCGAGGCTTCCTTCTATCACTTGGTTTCTTTCTGACTTTTCCCCCCACCCTTGCTTTGTCTCTATTCTTTTAACTTGTCTGACTTTCCTCAAGGTCTCATATCCAATGAGATCTGCTGTCCCATGGGCACTAAGACAGCATTTTATTTTTTTTATTTTTTTTATTTTTTATTTTTTATTTTTGGTTTTTTGAGACAGGGTTTCTCTGTGGCTTTGGAGCCTGTCCTGGAACTACCTCTGTAGACCAGGCTGGTCTTGAACTCACAGAGATCCGCCAGCCTCTGCCTCCCGAGTGCTGGGATTAAAGGCGTGCACCACCATCGCCCGGCGACAGCATTATTTTTTAAGCAATGCCTTTCCTTCTATCGCTTTCCTGATTCCATTCCATTCTTATTTCATGTTTTTCTTGAGTATGTAGGGGGTAGCTATTTTTGTTCTAAACTTTGCAACTTATGATTTAAGGTCCTCGTTTCATGTTTTAAAATGCCGCTTTCGGGTACTGATTCAGCCAGGATGCTTGTGGAAGTTTCCTCCTACTTCATGTGCAATTCAGGTCGGAGCATTTTCACTGTTCATGGCCTTGATGCTATGATTTGTGTGGATGCTGCCTGCCATTTTCTGGGCAGCTCTAGGTGCTTTCACAAAGAGCTTATGTAACCATCACTGTGAAGCTAGGTGCCCGATGGCGTTTCCTGGTTCAAGAGCACCCTCTTCTGGTGCGGACAAGTTGAGTTTCTTTTATTGACAGCACCTAGGTCTTCTGATTTTTGAGGTTTGATTTTGTTTGGTTGGACACTCTACCTATTTTTTTTTCACTAAGGAACATCAAAATGTACTTCTACCACATTTGCCTCACATAAAAGGTGCCTTTCTCACAAGACAGCCCAGTCCCCCACACAGACAGCCTCTTTTGTTCAACACCGTAGAACCAGAGTTCCGTGACCAAGTTCTAACAAGTTGCTTTTCATTCAGATGTGAAACTTGACTTTCCAGGTGTTAGTTGAACTGAGATTTTGCAGCAGTGATGCCTCTGGACCCCTCTCTGGTTTTCTATACAGCCTTTTCCTTGATCCTTCTCTCCACATTCTTAAGCCGTAGGACCTGGAATATATGCTTCTATTTATATGAAATCTGAAGTTACTTTTAATTGTATTGTAATGTAAGTTTATGTAGTAGGGGAAAGGAGGGATGAATATATCTGAAAATCTATTTTTAATTCAGAGAACTCTTGAAACTGTTTTGAACACAAGAGAAGTCACATTTAGAATCACTAACTAATAAAGCCTACAGCTGTGCCCTTCGGTCTCCTTACCACTCCACATGTCCTGAAGTCTGTCACTTAACTCCTCCAGATGCCCCTTTTCTGACTTCATGAAAAAAATGCTTGCATCCTTCTGTTAGCAGTGCAGAACGCAGTCTCCCAATCTCACAGTCCTTGGCTCTGCTCTCCGCCCTGTGCACACAAGTGCCAATTAGCTTATATTTATAACCCGATAAGAAAATATTGAAAGAAAATGTGTCCTGTCTTAACAGGGTCTTAGCAAAATGTAAATATTGACTTGCTTGCCAAGTCTTTGAAAGAAAATGGAGGTCTCTGCTGGTTCTGTTTGCAGCCCTGAACCGGTAAGGGCTCAGTTAGGAGTTGCCACTCCTCTGCCTTGGGTTTCTTTTACAAGGTCAGAACGTTCCCTTTCAAACTCACGACACTCACCAAGTCCAAGGAGAAAGCCACTGCTTTGACTTCCTCCCCTCTTTTTCATGCTTCTCTGGGCTCAGGGTCCTGCCTCAAGAACAACTCCCACTCTAGCAAGATATGCCCCCCCCCCCCCCGAGGAGCCCATAATTTAAAATAAAACAGCCAAGAGTCAGGAAAACTTCAGGGCTAGATGTGAAAACACTCAGGGTCACCATAACCATTCTTGTGAGTCACTTACACCCTTAGTTCTCACATGGCTAAAGGAGTGGCTAAAAACACACTACCATAGACGATTCCTTCCAGAAGGTTCTTTTACCAGTTTTGCTTTGCTTTGCACGGAAACAGCACTCACCCAGTCTTAAACAGATGCAGGCTGTCAGTGGTTGAAGAAACTCACCCATTCTCAAGGCATCAAGATTAAGAGACTAACCTGCTTCTTCAGACACCTGCCCATGGTTCCCAGCACTGCAACGTTCAGGAAGTCAGGCAGAAACAGGTCTCCTTTATGAACATCCAGTCTCCAGAGCTATTTACTTCGAAACAGCAGCCAACTGTCACTCACAGGCTCCATGTCTGCATCTGCATCCGCAATGTTGGTGAAGACAATGTGAGGTTAGCACAAACCTAGAAACACACGTACCCGGAGATAAATGCATTCGGTAGTGTGGCAGAAAAAGACATGCTTGAAATGACAGAGAAGCAAAGCGCAAGGAACAGCAGTCCTGTAAACCACGGAGCATGCCAAAATACTGCTGCTTCCTCCCCAGGGCTCATCCCCTCCACCAATCTAAGTTCAATCCATGGTCTTAATTCCATCCAGTTCTCTCTGGTTATCCTGTTGGCATGGAACACTAAACAACACAGAAATACAAATTAGATCCTCCTGTGTCTGGCTAAGTGAAGTCTAGCTAAGTGAAGATATGTTGATACCTAGTCAAGTGTGTTAAGAGTGATGAAAAATTAAAAGAAGAATATCCTCCTAAAATAGTGTCCGGGGAAAAGGATGCCATGCCAGAGTTCCATGGTGAAAGTGGCATTTATGCCCTGAAAGAGACATAGAGTTATATAAATCTCTGGGGACAATAGTGTAGCGGACAGTGAGTGCTTATGTTGAAAACACGTATAGGAAGAGGAATGGGATAATGTCATCCAAAGGGTAAGGTAGAGCCACATCGAGGAATATGTGGAATATTAAGCTTCGTCAAGAATCACTGCGACCTTTGTCCTCTGAGGTCTCCAGGTTTGGTACCTTAGAGCACTCAACATATACCATCAGCATGGGGCTGATTGCTACAGTATGACTTACAGGGGTTCATTTGGCCTAGAAGACAGAAGCAACAAGAACACCCCACCTTTGGGCATGGCCTTTCCATCTCGCTTTAGCATGAATGCTTCTGATAGCTTCACATGGTCCAAAATATTAGTGACTGTTTGGTCGAAGATAGGCCTGCTAACTCCCACGGGAGGCCAACAGAAAAGGAAAGTTCATAAGGAGAGAGGGTGTTATCGAGAATGCAAAACAGTGAGAAGTCAGTGGGCAAGCAGCTGGCCTGTAGCAAGTGCGGAAATCATGCATGACCTTCGAGCTAACGTGAGCCCCGCTGGAGCTAGGTGGGCCTAAGGCAGAAGGGTACAGTGCTGCAAACGTCATAGGCAGTGGCGACACTCAAGTGCCAGTCCGAGAAAGGCAGGAATAAGATTCAAATCCAAGTGTAACTGCGCAAACCTGGCCACCAGACCGGCAGACCACTGTGCTCTTTGTACAAAGATCCGTTAGAGTGACTTTGAGGATTTTCAGAACTCCGAGCACCTCTCCCGACAGACGGAGCTCAGTCTTTAGTCACTGCTGCTCAGTGGATAACTCACCTAATATAATTTAGTCAATGTTATGAATGATGAGTTACTCAATATTCTGAAACAAAGGGAAAACACACAACAGTTTTCTTAAATTTTCTCTACTCATGACCCCTTTCTCTAAAAAAAACTTATGTGACCCCTGGTATATAGTATACAAAGCACATATACAAATCATGTATTTTCTCTATTTCATAAGTAAATTTATTATAAAACAATTCTTTAGTAGCATATAATTTTACGATTTATAAAAACTAATACAGTTTTGCATACTAGTGCGTTTTATGTGTTTATTTGTTTTTGCATAAAGCACGAAGTCTTGGCTAGCTATTTGATACTGTGGGACATACAGCACCTTCAACATTTTCCAGAGGGGTTTAATATTTAGATTTTATAATCATCAATACTGAAAGCACTTCAAGTAAATATGTAGTAGAGAAAATGGCAGAAGTACGTTTAAGGCCACTTTAGAAATTGTTGAAAATTCTTTCCTAACTTCAAGCTAAACTTCATCCAACAAATTTCTATGAAAAGTCAATAACTCTAATAGAAAGTTCTACACTCATACATTTTAACACAATGCAATTGAATAGCTACTGCTTCGATCTGGGCTAAGGAGCGATGCTCAGCAATATTGTGAGCATTTGCCTACCATAGTTAAAGCATCGTGGGAACCACAACTTTGCATGGACAGCAAAAGCACCACAGTTCATAACATACGATATCCCAGCTAGGCGATGGATAATATGAGGACGTATGTAGAACAAAGTACATGGTCTGTGTTCAGAAGCACAACTGCAGAGAAGCCGTGCACACAACACCAGTCACTCCCAGAAACACCTCACATTTATGATGTCTAATTTTCAGAGAATTTCTGGATGTTGGATTTTCAGAAACTGCATCCTGTTGTCAAAGTATCCCACAGTCCCCACATTTATCTGTGTGACCTGGAATGGAGTTGTGATCCATAGTTTGAGTAGCTATGGATTACAGACAACGCTACTCTGCAGTCCCCATCCCCAGAGACATGGGTGGAAGTGGACGGCATGATGGGAATTCTCTGACGGGGCTCAAGACTAAGAAGGAAGGACTTCCACACTCTACACCTGCCTCACATTGATTGATGCCACAGTCACATGACGTCTCCAATCCCAAAGTGCTTCCGGATGACTTCAGGATGGCTACATGGGCTGACTAGCCTCTGAGCTTCTTCAGTTATTCAGCTTTGCCTGGGGTTATGACATCCTCGACTCCCAATGGTTCTTTAGGAAAAGTTTGGTTACACACTAGAGTGCAATCAAGTGACTGAACCAGAAAAGCCAGTAGGACATCCTCTCCAGCCAGCAAGACTCACAGCTTCTAGAATGATCACATTTGTTTTGAGATTTCAGTACAAAGGTGACCTTCCACAGAGAGTAGAGGCTACCTGGCTATCCACCTCAAACTGCAACATCCACCGTTCCCCTCTTCTCATTCCCTGAGTCAGAACTTAGAACTGACCTTAGGAAAGTCTTCGCTCTCATCCTCACTTATTCCAAGCTTCCCAGGGATGGCCTCCAGAGCCACTACCCACCTTTTGCTCTTTGTCTCCGGGCCTGGGAAGCCTCCCATGGAGCTCCTATCTTGCAAACCTTGCAAAGGACAGGCACTGGTGATTCAGGGCACTCGGTACAATTTAGAGCCATAAATCAAGAGACTGTCTAAGATTAAATTGCAAGGAGCCTTAGGGCAGACGCAAGAGAGCCCCATGTTTAAACAATCTTCTCTAATCCCCTTGGCTAACAGGTCCTCCTGATTGGGCAACGGCAGGCAGGACTGCCTTGTGTACAAGTCACAACACTGCCCATGGCTTCAGTGAGCCCTGAGCAGGGCTCTGGAAGGCTGCTGCTTCAAACTAGAGCCATTTTGATCTCATGTCTTCTACATCACCCCAAGGAGAAGCAAGAGTCAGTCCTGTCACTGTAAGAAGAATGTTCTTAACTATACAAAACCTATTCAAGAAAATTCCCTAGGTCTTGCCACCCTGCAGAATATAACATCAATGTCAGGGAGTCTTTCTGGGACCAGGCAGATGGATACCCAGCATTGTGACTCATAATATATCCCTAAATATAAGGTGTCAATGCTTGGGGCTTCTGTTTTCCAGGCATAAAACTGACAGGAGCAATTGAGCTATAACAGATGCATGGAATTGAGGCTCTGCTCATGACCTCTGCAAGGAGGAAGACGTTAGAAAGTATCACAGGGGCATCAGCCAGCTACCTAACCCCAGTGCCCTTCTTAGCTGCCCAGAGATGCTGGTTGTTCTGAGTAATTGGGTGGCATCTTTGATCTCTAGACTCAAGAGTTTGTGTCACATCTGCGCTTCCGGGAAACTTATTCCAAGTGAGCGACTGGCAAAGAAAAAAATGTCAAGTACAGTGTGGCCTCCATCCTCCAAGCCTGACCCTCCTGAGGTGACCAGTGCCAGTGTGTCTCTGCAAAAAGAGCAGCTCTTTCTGTACCTTTCGTCGGCTACTTCTAGCCTAGCTACCTCTCTCCAGTGTCCATGGCAGCATCTATAGGAGCAAAGTTCCCCAACAAAGCCTGTTAGAAGGCCTCTGACCTCACTGTGGGATCAGCCCTGGGTCCTATTTCAGCCCAGCTTCATGCTGACTTAATGATGAACATCCCTTAAACTGCAATGTGTTATCATCTTAGAACTGGCTGAGAGGGAGTGGAGCTTCTGTGGACCTTCGTCTGCTAAAAGGTGAAAGCAGCTGCTCTCAAGGGCTGGGTTCCAGCTGTCGTGAGACCCACGGCTCAGGGAAGAACCCCCAGGAGAGGAAGTTGAAGCTGATAGGTTTGAGTTCAACAAATTGCACACAGTTTACAAACACACAGAAGGGTGAAATGTTTTCTATAGTTGTCCACTGAGTTCTCCCAGTAAGGCTGTAGAGTGGGGATTAAGACATGGCCATAAACAAGCTGAAATAGCTTTATAAATTTTCCCAGGTCACACCTGCCGACCTACAAAAACAGAACTGAGCTTGGGGCATCGAAGCCTGTGCACATCTTATGATACCAGTGGAACTGAAGTGAGCTGAGCTCTGAGGCTCCTGGATCGTTTTGAAGGCATATGATGTACAATGTAAAGGAAAGTTCTAGATGACATGGGATCAATGACTTTGGGGCAGGAATTATTTTGCCTCCAAGAAATATATAACCATACATGGAGACACTCCCAACTGTCATGAATCATAAATGTTTGACTCTAATGGTCAGTCCAGTTAGATAGCTGTTGGTTACCTCCAAACTCTGTCGCTGCTGCACCCTCGAGGATCTCTTGTCATGCTGGTCTTTGTGGTTCATCGGTTTTCATCTGGTTGAACTCTTCATAGCTTTTCTCCTTTAGCAGCTTACAGAGCGCCATCATATCCCGTGAGAGCTAGTCCTCAGACAACAGACTGCCAGGTCAGTTCCTGCTTGGTTCCTCCAGGTCCTGTGTCTGAAGCGTGTGGTGTCTTCAACAGCAGGGACTTACCTTCTCCAGGGGTGAGCTTCCTAGTAGGTTATCCAATCCTAAATGATCAACCCCAAACTCATGTGCATATAAACAACACTCAATGAACTCAATAAGTTGTGTTTACCTCTGTGTGTATGTGTGCGTGTGTGTGTGTATTTAACAATAATAGCTAAAGAAGAGGCCACCAATTTGATAGAGAGTGGGAGGTCGCAGGGACACAAGAAGAAATGGAAGGGGAAGAAGAAGGTGTGGACAAAGAAAAGAATCTAATATACAAAACTAGAGATGTTACCAAAAATCTTCCCCCACATAGAACCATTCCCACATTAAAACATGACTGGCGCAGGATATCCACAGTCCTAAGGCTGAGAAGCCCTGGGACTGGTGTCCTATGGTTCCTACAGGGTGAGAATTACAGGCCTTAACTTGTCTATGTCACTCATTGATGAGATTCAAGTCTATCAACAGACGTTTCTCAGAGCAGGGCCACAGAGGTGACAAGGATGCTACATGTTGCTAGGACTCATCAAGTCCTTTCCTCTGACACGGTAGAGCCTGGAAAGGAGGGAATGAATCTGAGCTCTACTCCTTACCAGCGAATTTGGACCCAAGAAATAGAGCCATCTGGATAGTTCCAGGGATTTGGGGACCAGGGAACTCTAGAGAACTCCAGAGAAAAACATAAAGATGAGTGTATCCTTCAGTTCGGTGAAAACAGTTTCAAAAAATACCCAGTTTTAAAAATGAACTCCCTGAAAGACAAATTTGCACTAGCCAGTGCCCAAGAAAGCAGTTCTTAAGTCACTTTTCTAAGTGACCAACTCCTCAAACTTCCAGAATTCGCAAGTCATATATCTAATGGAAATATCTATCTTTCAATTATTCTACATGGTTTCCAAGAAGGTTTCTCTGCATAGTCTAGTTTTCAGAGATGGATTTTTTTTCCTTACTAATTCTGATTTCTTTTAAGTGATTCAAATGGAAATTAAACTTTAAATATATTTTCATAAATATTGTTTATAGGTCTTCTTGACTTTGCATAGTTTTTTTTTTAAAGTTAATGTATTTTAGTTAAATTAAAAGCTAATTGGAAGTATATATCAACTTCACAACAGGGAAAAGCACAATCAAAATGAGAACGGGGTCTGAGCATGCCCAAAAGGGCCTTTCTACACTGAGAAAGAGGCCATTAGAAACAAAAGACAAAAATAGTTGTTCTTTAAAACATGGTTAGAGAAATAAACCAGGTTAGACTGGCTTTTGGGAAAGAATGCTAAAAATTCACCAAGTTTATTGACAATAATCCCTAACTACATTCCAAGTATTTGTCCTTACACCCACAGATAAGTGTCCTCTCATAAAAAAAAAATCTCTTTGAAATAGACAAAAAAATTACAGCAAGCCACAACCAATCAAAATGCAGAGCAGTGGGTCCCAGTGGCAAATGCTACAAGACAACTCCTGCACCTCGTGCTCAGGAGTTGGGGGGCGGCGGCAAGAGGGATGGAAAGATTTGAAGAACCAAAAAAATAGGGAGTTTGCTGTGAGAGCATGGCTCTTAGAACTGTCAGAACCTGCACCCATGAAGTCTCACCAAAATGGCTGTCTAAACATGATAAGGACAAAGCCAGTAGACATGCTAATGTGGACAGGAGAATGCTCACAAGGCCTCAGCCCTGGACAAAGATCCACAGGCAACCGAGAAATGACAGGAATGGAGAGTGTCTTCCCCAGGGAAGAGCACACCAACCGGCTAGCCAGTACCCAGTGGTCAGACCTGAAACCATACATGCCAGTAACATTACAGAGCCGGAGTGGGCTGTTTTTATGTATGTAAGAGTGTGCGCGCATATGCGTGCGTGTGTGTCTGTGTGTGTGTGTTGCAACAGCTGAGGAAAAAGAGGACATGAATTTGAAGAAGAAAAAAAGGAAGAAATGAGAACATGGGAGGGTATTGAAGAAAGGGGAAAATGATTCAATTACATTATAATCCAAAAGATAAAATAAAAAAAACTGTTTTTCAATTTATTTTTTAAATTTTGTCTTAATTTTTGTGTGTTTTTTTTTTTTTTTTTTTCCGAGACATAGTTTCTCTGTGTAGCCCTCTCTCCTGGAATTCTCTAGACCGGGCCAACTTCAGACTCAGAAATTGGCCTGCCTCTGTCTCTGAGTGCTGGGATCGATTAAAGGTGTGTACCACCATACCCAGCCTTAAATTTTTTTAAATAGAAAAAAATTAAAGAAAAAGTTGTTAGTTACTTAGCTCACTTACTAAAAAGGGATAATTTGCCTTCATTGCAAAGTAAAGGTTTTTCTGATAATATCTATCAAGTCAATAAATCCCAATTGCTCCTTTTTAAATTGGCATGTTGCTGGTAATGGAAATTATTATTTTAGCTATTTCTGGTTTTTATTGTCTTTAAATTGCCATTTTTCATTTTCAGAAACATTAAGCTCTTTTTAATAGCACTTGTCAGCTCTCCAAACAGAATCCCTGCCTCCACCACTCATTCCTGGCAAGATGACATTTAAATTAAATCTTACATTTATATTCAAAGGCACTGGAAACATACTAGAACTTAAAATGAAATTTAAAGTAAATCTTCACTATTATGAGAATCAGACATTTACATTTATATTCGAAGACAAAGTGAACTGGTTTGGGATTAGATTAAATCAGCATTTATATCCCAGGGTATGCAAAGAAAATCAAAAACACCCATCAGCCCAAAGAGTTCCAGATACTTAGGAGCAAAAGCTGCAAGGCTGCTATCAAAACCCTGAAACTTGGCTACTAATGATAAACATGTGTTTCATTATGTCCTCTACATGGAAGTAACCAAAGTGAGATCTCCCCATTACATTGTTACAAGGTTCCCCAGTGAAGATGCCAAACACTCACAGCAAATATTCCAAAGTGTCTGGTACATGGTACACATTAGCCAGTGTAAACTGGTTACTTTGCAAACTGTCTACCTGACAATGAGTGCAGGAGCGTTTGACTCTGAGAAAAGATTACAGTCAGAACAGGGTTCTTTCAGGCTTGAGCAAACTTCCTTCCCTCCTGGAGGTTGTCAAGTGGCCCAGCTTTATCTCCACTCTTGAGCACCAGCAGGCGACTGTGTGATGAATCTGGAGTGGTTTCTCTATGGCAGGGGCACAGGACAAGCTCCCGCCCTAAACCTTTCCCTGGTGAAGGAAATCAGATATTTGAATTGACAGCCACTATTGAACATCACAACTGTAAGTTATCTCGTTGGCAGAGGGGACAGCATGGTGACAAATGATCAGTATAGACTATAAAGGGGGAAGCTCATTCCTGAGGCCCAAGAGGAGAATCCATGGGTAAAGGAATTGACCCTCCAAGTCTGATGACCTGAGTTTGATTCCAAGAACTCACAGTGGGAGAGGAGAATCAACTTCTGAAAGTTGATCTGTGTGTGTTCTTCCCGTGCACGCTGCAACATGAATGTGCCCACACTCACACACATAAATATATACCTTAATATATACTCATCATAAATATATACCTTGTCTAAAGAGATCTCATTCCCCAATGCCTTGGTCTGTGAGGATGTTCTGTTTGGGGCTAAATACAATATCCACCAACTGATACACTGAGCATGACCAGATTCGATGACGTCAGTTCCACCAGACAAGGGATATGTTCCCAATTTAGGGAGACCCAAGCTATAGCAAGGAAGAGTAGCTCCAATGCGGGAGTTGGCCCTGAGAGCCTCCCAAATGCACTGCCCTTGACCATTTGCACATGGCCTCCTGCTGCTTCGCAATCAGGCTGTGAGCAGACAGCTCACACCTTCACATCTCCAGTCCAGACTCTCCTGTCTCCTTTCCAACATCCAATTAGAGAACACATCTTCATTCCTTCTGTTCCGTCTTCATAGTGGCCTCACCTGGCCTCCCAGTTACAAGCTTTCATTGTCATCCACCCTCAGCACCCCAGGAATTTTACTTGGTACAGTATTGTATGGAGGGGATGACCAGGGTGCTTCTGGTTCTACTTGTCGTTACTTATCAAGTTCCTAAGAGAATACCCAGAACTCACTTGCTGCTTGTCGAATGGCAGAAGCAATGACTAGAAGAAGCATTTTGCTCTTCCTCTAGCAGACAATAAAACCGAGGAAAAGATTAAAGAGGCACCGCAGAACACATAGCTACTAAGGGCCAGGGTTTGAGCCCCGCCTCCTGGACTGTGGGATGGTGTTTGGCTGTGCATGCTAGCATCAGCTGAGGTCCTCTTCTGTGCTGTGCACTGTACCTGAGGCTGATTAACTTGTAATGCAGTTAATATTCTCAGTCCGGGAAAGATGTTATCTAGAGATGATGAGACCAAAACTCACAGAAGCCCAAAACAAAAACTAGCTAGATATGGGGTTTTAACACAATTTGTGTACCTTTGGTGTCTTTTCCTTCCTCCTACTCCACTGTAAAATATGATGGGAGTAGTAGTCATAATAAAATCATAACTTCAGAGCACACATCTGCCCAGAGTACAAACTATTCTTACCAGCCTACCGGCATCTCCATTAAACAGGCACGTTAAACAGGAAACGTTACCTTTTTTCTGTTCTTTTTTTTAATGACCTTCACAAATCCACCCAGCTGGTAATGAGATGTCTTAGAGAGTGCCCATACTGTGTCATCTAACATGGTAGACACTGGCCACCTTACTACTCAAAACTAGGTAAGTCTTAAAAGTCAGTTCCTCGGACTCCCCAGACACATTTCGGATGCCTAGTAACCACCTACAGCCTGTGCCTTCCATACTGAAGAACACTCTACAGAAACTGCACCCCCCAACACACACACACACACACAAAAGTGCCAGATCCTTGCCTCTGTGGACAGGCAGCAGAAGCAACCCTGGGATCCTGGCAGAGTCTCAGGTCCCTCTCAGTCTACGGGGTCACAGCTGCCCTTTAGTGTGCTCTTGGGAAGCTGCAGACCACCGTAGTCTGTGAGAAACCTCACTTAGTGGCTTCCTCTTCATTTTGCAGAGGAGAAACTGAAGCCCACAATGACACTGACTTGGCTATATCAGATGTGGGGTTGGAAGAGAAGCTGGGGTCAAGAGCCAAGGCTCAAGCCTCTGCTGCCCTGCTTTGGAGTAGGCACAGAGTTGGGGAGGCATTGGTGGTGCCTGGCAGTGGAATAGGGAGGGTGGGTGATAATTCTGTGTCCCCTCCTCTGCAACCACAAATGAGATGAAAGTAGTGCTTGCCCAAAAGAAGGGGCAGCACGAGAATCAGGTGGCTCCAAGAAACTTGTGAGGGGACCGGCACTGGCTTTGGTCCCTGACCCAAGCTGAGATGCAATACAAAGCAGGGCGGGGCCCATCAGGAGCCAGGACCGTAGCCAGAATTGTAACTGCACAGATCTGTGGCCACGTGAGAAGAGGGCAGCCTCCCTCTCCTGGCAGTGGTCTTATCACACTGCCCTACAGTGCTGACGCCAGAGAGATTTCTCTCCTAGGTCCTCTGAATCCCTCGGCAGCGGTTCCTCCCCTCTGAGTCAGCCATATTGCCTCCAACCACCAGAGCCCTTAGCCTCTTGCCATAAAAACAGTCACCCAACCAATAAGTCAGCCAGAGCAAGTGGACAGGCAGAAAGAGAAGACAGGCTCAGGGATTTAGAGAGGCTCTGAGCCTCTACTAAAGCCAGTTCCCAGCTACCTACAGCCTCCCTGGGGGGAAGTTCTCAGGCTTGGACAGCAGAAGGCAAGGCCCTCCTGACTAGAGTTCCCTCCAGATCTAGCAGCTGTGTACCTAATCAGCCAGTACTGCAGTGTGAGCCGGATCTGGAGTCGTGGGTGTTTGTGCCCTGCTTTAACTGGTGGTGTACCCGCCAGCCACAAGAGGCGCTTGAGCCCTAAAATCCAGCTACCATGACTGAGAGCCTAAGCTCTTCATCTTGGTTTCTTTTAGCTCATAGAGACACAAGAAGCTAGAGGCCACCAGAGTAAACGACACGGCCTTGGACTAGACCTTTCCCCCTTCGGTGTCTTCAGACTTACCAACTATAAAATGAAAGGCTCAAGTTCAGTGAACTGACCCCAAATCTGAAGGACAGCATCTCATGTGGCAGGTTTTTTGAGTACCCTTCAGCCAACACCCCATTGCCCTTCTGCCCTGAGCTGTTACCTACTCTTTCTCCTATATCACCTTAGTGACAGGAAGAACAATGACTCCAACCAAATGAAGGCACACATTGTCATCCCAATCTTGAACTCTTTAAATGGGAAACAAACTGGCAATGTCCTTGGCATGTATAACGCTCGCATTTCATTCAGCTCACATATCTACTGGCCCAGAATTATTAACACATCTAGACGTTTTTAAATATGTAAAAATCCTTGGACAATCTTCTACTGAGTTGTGGGAAGGCAATGTCCCTTCACCGTAAACATGAGCAGGTCTGTAATATTAGAAGAATGTCGCCAGATGATGCCCAAAACCTTGTAAAGAGCCATGCAGGCCCAAGTCATTCACTGGGTCACTCCCTCTTGGAGCACTGGATGTTCATGTAAGAGTTCCAAAACTGCCACAAATAGGTGCTCCAAGTGACATCATCCCAAGCGAGACATTGGACATGTGGAATGAGAGTCACCTTGGGAGTGGTCCTCTGGTCCCCGCCACTGGAGTCATCCCAGCTGAGGCGCATCCCAGCTTGTTAGACAGAGAACACCTTTACTCTGTCCGGTTAGAAGCTCTGACCCTCTGAACCTGAAGGTCATGATGCAAGGAAGCCACTCTGCATTCTCACTGCTTAAAGTTTGCTTTGCAGAAATGCATGTCAGAGATGCACGTGAGTAGAAGAGAATTGTGTACAATGACTATATCCTTCCGGGGATGGGCTCCCCAACACTCAGGTGAAACGAACGCGTCTTTGAGCTTTGTGCTCAGGTTTGCCCTGCCTTTGCTCGCCAGTGGTTCTCTGCCCTTAGATGAGATGCCAAACCTCTTTAGCTTCCGCACGATGGGATTCTTGTTGAGTGGATGGAACGACGCTTGTGAAACGCGTAGCAGAGTTCCTGGCTCAGGAAGTCCCAGAGGGAACACATCAAAATGAGGCAGTCATACGTGTCATCAGCTCTGCCGATCTTGGGGCATGGCCATGGACACAGAGTGCTTAAGAAAGTGGCTCTTTTGGTGAGATAACTGCTGGCAATCCAGACTTTGGAGACAATAAATGGTTCAAACTGAGGGGTTTGGCATGGCATATCAACCTCTTTTCAAGAGATGGCCATGTTGTGTATAAATCTGCCTCCATGGTATAGGCGCTGAGACAGCCTGCCTCTTTAGATGATGGTGATGATGCTGCAATAAAGAAAGGAAAAGGGAAGTCGGTTCCATAATGCACTCTGCTTCATGTGATGGTTTGAAGGTCTGGAATCCCAGCTGTGCCCTGTACCTCGTTGGTGTTCACATTGGGACACTTGTTCCAGAAGCTATGAAATGATGCTTTACTTATCTTCCATCCTTAACCTTAGTATCTGTCATACCTAGCAAGGGAAAATTCTTGTTCCACCTTTCCACCTCTGTGTTTCTCTCCTTCCTTTGTCTTTCTCTCTGTGTGTGTGTCTCTCTCTCCCTGTCTTTCTGTGTGTTTCTATCCCCCTGTCTCTCTGTTGCTTTCTTTCTCTCCCTCCACCCTTTTCTCTCTCCACCACAAGACATTGTCTTTCATGATATATGATGAGAAAGAGCAGTAACTAAGGAGAGAGAGAGGACGGTGGAGGAGGGGATATATTTCTAGTCTGGTTGCAGGGGAGCACCCGAGTCAGTGCTGTCCTGAAAAGCTCTTCCCTCTCCTCCAAAGACTGAAATCAGCAGGCTCCCTTGATAAGGAAAAGCTGATGGCAAGAACGCAAGGACTTTATCTCTGGAATTCCACTTTAGCCGCAGTCCAAAAGACTCACAGGGCGGGCATGCCTTTCATCTTCCCAGATGGATCTCAGGTACCAGATACAGCCTGGCAGCCCACGTTCCTCCTCTGGTCCTCCTGTCACCAGGAGCTTGGCTGCTGAAGGATCCAGAAACTGGCTGGGGTTGCTTTCGGGAGGAGAGCAGTGAGCTTTAAGACTGAAGCGAGTGGGAGGGGAGTTGCATCGAGAAGACCAGGGGGACTTGGAGGAGGTCACACCTACATTATTGTTTTTTCTGTTTTCTCATATTTGAAAACTACTTGAGGTTTAAAGGGAGAGAGAAAGATGGGACAGGCAGAATAACAGTATAGGCAGGGCCAATCTGGCCTCAGTTCTAGCTTTGGAAATACTCTTCCTTCTAAGTTTCCTACCTCAAAAAGGGTCTTACAGAGTGGACAGAGCCCTTGACTCCTCATCATCTTTGAGCCTCGCTTTCTTTATCCATATAGCTAGCTGTCCAGCCTCAGAGATCCATAGTGGGGCTTGTGTTGAATGATGGAGAGATGTGTCCTAGCAGAGAAGCTGAGGAGTTCAATGTTTTCTAAACACCAACTACCACTTCCCTTCCTCATCTCCTTTCATGAGACAGAATGTTCTTTCAGCTTTAAAAAAAAAAAAGTCAAGGACAAAGTTATAGAAAGAGGGGCAAGTTCCTGCAACACCAGTTCAAGGAGCGTACATAAACTCATTTTTAATTGGCTTGTACTCTGCACCCGTCCCCAAAGTACTCTCTAGCTTTCAGGTCGATGGCATCAGTCTTTTCCAGGAACAGCTGAGGGAGGTCAAGAGCAAAAGCCCAGCTGACCCTAAAGAGCTACGCCTTACAAAGGAGACTCATTGGGCTTTGGATGTTCATGTGCAGCAAAGACAGGAGGGAGGTGGGCACACTCCACATTATTCCACCACAGCCAGGATTCTCGTGTGTGCTTCTATTCTTGGGCGAAGAACCAGGCTGCCTGCACTCACTGTCAGTCTGCGTGTGAGTGTGCAGGATTCCCCCACACTTACCGAGAACATCCAGATCTCAGCGATCTGCACAGCTAGTGAGTCAGAGTGGGGGGGGGGAGTTGTGCCCCAAGGCAGAACCAAGGCAGAAGCTCTCCGGGGATGCGGTCTTCATCTACCAGGAACCATTCCCTCCAGCTTGGATATTAGACAACAGCATGCATCTGGAATGCCCGAGCGCTTGTAAAAGATTATTACTAAGTAAGAGTGGATGATGATAATTAATTACCCTCCATTAAAGAGAAAGTCCCTGGAGCAGAAGCATCAAAGGCAATATCCTACTGAGTCAGCAATTTCTTTGGCTGCGCAAAAGGGTGACTCCTCAGCCTTCATCATGTGCCTGTTTTGTTCTCTCCAATTCTGACTTGAAGAATGCATCTTGACCTTGGACAACTTCTTTTAATCCCCATCTGCCTCTCTATCCACAATCTAGTAATCATTATTATTAAAACCTCACACCAGCGTCACAGACCCATTTCACAGCATTCCTTTGATGGGTTAATTCATGGCTACACTCTAAAGTTCAAATTAAAAGAAAGACACTTCTAGTGAAGAGCAAAATCTCTCTGCCACTCAACATGGAGGAAACTAGGACAGATGGCCATCAAAAGAGACATTCCATCTGCTGTTGCACAGATCACCAGCAGTGGAGGCGTGGTCATAACAGGAAGACATGGCATGGCTCCAGAAGAAGCCCAAAAGCCAGCCCAACTGTCCTCCTGCTCTTCCCGATGAAGCATACATCTACTCTCTTAGAAACAAATATTTGAGGGCGAGAAGATGGCTCGGTAGGTAAAGTGTTCACTATGCAAGTATGAGAACCTGAATCCGAT
Organism: Chionomys nivalis; assembly: GCF_950005125.1. Classification (NCBI taxonomy): domain Eukaryota; kingdom Metazoa; phylum Chordata; class Mammalia; order Rodentia; family Cricetidae; genus Chionomys; species Chionomys nivalis. The sequence continues at coordinate 122,723,795 of NC_080087.1, read as the reverse complement.
TCCCTTAGTAACCACATAAAAAGTCAGGCAGAGCAAAGTGTGTCAGGAATCCCAGTTCTGGGGAGACAGACACAAGCAGATCTCTCTGGAGCTTGGTAGTCAGCCAGCCCAACTGAACCACCAAGTTCCAGGTCCAGTGAGAGGCCCTGCCTCAAAAAATAAGATGAGGAGTAACCAAGGAAGACCCCTGACAATGACTTCTAGTCTTCACACATGCACACACACGAAAGAGAGAGAGAAAGAGAAAGAGAGAGAGAGAGAGAGAGAGAGAGAGAGAGAGAGAATATGTGTACAAACATGTATACACAGATAAAACAGACACAAACAAATAAACATTTACTATATGGTTCTTTGGAAAACGTTCTGTCCTATAAATCTAATCAATAGACTTGTGATCAGTGAAAAGGTTTTTTGCTTACTGAACAAAGCTGACTACCAAAGGACCCCCTGAGAATCTCATCACGGTTTGTCTGGGAAGAAATACTGGAATACCTGTATGGTGAAAGGACTACAGGACCTATAGAGGCAAAGAGTTGAGAAGGTTCTATTGCTCCTTCTAATGTGACTTCGAGGCTCTCTTGTTATTGACTACCTTATCAATAAGAAAATGCAGAGAAAGAGTTATTACCTGAAGGAATTCTCAATGAGCTTGGTAGAGATTACTAATATGTGCCAGCACATAGCTCAGCTTCTGGGCATGGTGTCTTCTATCATATTAAATAATCACTGTCTTGTGATATGGGTGTAGGGCCTGAAGGAGGCCAAACTCCATCGTATCCCATTGTCCATAAAACTGCTTGGACCTTCGTGGTACCTGATCTCTATTTGTTAGATGAGCTAAGGCATCAGATCTATATTTTTGCAGCTGGTACATGCAGAATGTTGGTACTGGGAAGACCTGTGCAGCCTAGAATGGGGTAGGGGCTTTTTAAGAGCAAGTAAGAGATGTCCATGGGGATTGGTTCATGATCAGAGGTCCCATAAAGCAACCCTGCAAAAGTGTTGTGGAGATGTGCTAGGCAGATGACTCAGTGGATAAAGGACTTGCTCTGCAAGCCTGGAGATCTAGGTTTGAATTGCTCGTCCCCATTTTAAAAACTGGGTCTTGAGGTCATCACTGTACTCTCAATGCTGGTGGACAGAAACGAGAGGATTGCAGAAGCTAACTGGCCAGCCAGGATAGCCAATCTGTGAGATCCAGCTTCAGTGAGAAGCCCTATCTCGATAAATAAGGAGGAAAACAATAGAGGAAGACAGCTGGTGATCACCTCTGGCCTACACACACACACACACACACACACACACACACGGACGGACTCAAGCACCTGTGCACATGTTGTGTATATACCACATACACCCAAGGGGTGGGGACCTTTTGTGTAGGCTTTATAAGACTAGAAAGATAAGGATTAGAGAAATGACTCCGTGGTGAAGAGAGCTAGCTGCTTTTGCAGAGGATCTGAGCTCAGTTCGCAGCACTTACATCAGGCAACTCACAATTGTCTATGAGTCTTGCTCCAGGGTTTCCAGTGCCCTCTTCTGGTCACTGTGAACATTACACTCATAGGCATGAAATTGCACACACACATACCTATAGACACAGTTATAAATAAATAAATAAAATTTTTTTGTAAGACTAGAAAGTTGCAGCCCTCCATCAGGACTTGTAGTCCTCCAGACTGTCCCTGGGAACAACCAAGTCTAACACAAGCCAATTAGTCATCCTGATAGAGGTCAACACGGACGAACTTCCAATGCTTTAGCACAGCAGAAGCTGAATTTGCCCTGTTCAATATCCAGTGTGGTCTGGTAGAAGTGCTCCTCCAGCCGCTGACTCAGGGAACGACTTGCCTTTCCATCTCATCACAGGCCTTTCACGGTTGGCCCAGCAGGCTCAAGGGGGGGGGGCAGTGTCCTTTCCCACCCAGACTTCGAGCTGGCAAGAATCATTTCTGATTGCAACCATGGACTGTAGTACAAGCACAAAAACAGAGCACAAATAAGTGGGGGCACTAATGCCTTTACCACTTTGGGGGACCCTGTGGTCGTTCTAGTAATATTCACAGAAGTACTGGGTTCCCTCCCTCTACTCTTCAATGCTTTCCCTGGGGCATGCATGGGGCTCAGGGTTGGTGGAAGCTTGGGAAGGTGATCACTGTATCTTTCTTCTTCCTGACCAAAAAAAAAAAAAAAAAAAAAAAAAAGGCTTGCGGAGGGATAACTCCATGATCATGGTGTCTGTTATGCCTTGAATGTGAAGTGGCCACATACTCAAATATCTCAATCCTCGGCCCTCTGCTGACAGCACTGTGTAAAGATGCTGTGGAATCTTTGAAACAATGGCCTAGACAGCCCATGGTTATAACAACTTCTGGCTCCAATCTAAGCTGAGATGTCTTTTCCCAACCCATCAAGACATGAGGAGCCTCTACTGCACACCTCCACTGCCTGAGTTCACGGTGCTGTCCCTGACATGATAAACTGAAATGGTGAACAAGGATAATCCTTCCTCCCTTAAGTTGCTTCTGCCGGGTGTTCTATCTCATGTACAAGAAAAACAACTAATATGGTATGTCATGGCTGCTTCCCTTGCAGCTACAAAGCTGACAGTCAGAGATCACAGAAAATCTCTCATGGTTCTCTCTCTATCTCTCTGTGTGTCTTTCACTGTTTCTCTGTCTTTGTCTCTGACTCTGTCTCTTCCTGTTTCTCTGTGTTTCTCTGTCTCTCTCTCTTTCCTCCCCCTCCCCCTCTCAGAAGAACATACAAAGAACCTCTAGTCTAAGTATGCCTGCCATAGACAGCATTATCTGCCAGAAGGAAAGGCTCAGTCACACCCAACAACCTGAGAAACCTACGTCCCTGTCTACAGAGGCTGAGGCCTGCAGGTGAAGGTACAATTCCTGTGATCAGCTCCGATGCAGAGAGCAAAATAAAGCAAGACCAAGGTGCTAAAGGGAAAAAAGCATTGGCCAGTAAAGCCCTGGGGCTTGGAAAAGTCGCCTATATTTCAAACTGTAGCTTTGCCAACTGTTTTCTGTGAGCGAAAAGCTTCAGCCATTCTGAACTGTCCACTCCTTGGCCATGATCCAAGCCACACTTCCCATCACCTTCCTAATGCACCCCTCACTGTCCCCAGCTCCGGGACCACCTTCCATCTCTTCGAACTCCTGGAGCTTTAGCGTTTTATTGTGGAAAACACACGGAGAGTTTTGTTTAAAAAAAAAAAATCCTAGAAAAAGAAAAGGACAGGCGAAGCTTATTAAACTCCCCACCCCCCTTCAGCTGGCTGTGTGGATTCTTTCAAGTCCATGGTTGGATTTCTTTGAGGTCGCAGTACGTGCAGCTTTGCATGGCTGGTTTAGCGGATGGGGACGGGAGGTAAGAAAAGCTTTTGCACTGGATAAATAAAAACCCCTTTGTTAATTACAGAGCCACCGACAAGGCCATGGCCTATGTCAGGCAGCCTAGACAGAAGGTTCGATTCTTCTGGAACTGAAAACAAGGAAATAGAGAAACTCCCCCACCACCACGCTGCATAACTTTGTCCTATGCCTGCTAAGTTATTCCCTGCTAATGCATCAGCTGTCAGAGCCCTGTGAAACATGGTTAAAATAAAGCTTAAGCCCCCAAGCATAGATTTTTATTTATTCTTTTTTTTTAAAAAAAGCTGTTAGGTTGTTTAAAAGTTAGTATCCTCCATCTTCTCCCTAGAAAAGAACCTAAATCGTTCATTCTCTGGCCAAATTTTCATGTTCACCTTCCCTGACCTGTTCAAAAACAGACTCTACTGTGAAGCATGGGTGTGGGCAACTCACCTGAGACAGCTTGGGGATGCTGGATGGAAGCAGGCCTCGGGTGATACACCCCAACTCGGTCCCCAGAATTCCTCTCACATAGTTTTCTCTGGGAAACTTCTACTGCAGGTTATGGAAGATCTTTGCATGTCTGTGTTTCTGTCACTAATCAAAAATACCATCTTCTCTCCATCTGCATCCCTGCTGTATCATCCTCAAGTGGGCTTCCCAGTCACACGGGCAAGGTCAGTGTTCTAGGTCTGTCTCCACCAGAGGCAGGTTCCTTGTCCCATCTGAAACTCTAGTTGTTTTTGTTTGTTTCTCTTTTTTTCTCATTTGTTTAATGTGAGGTGACGGTTACATACTGAGGGTTAAGCTTGGTCATGTGTCACATGCCTAATACATCCTAAATAGATCATGTATCAATAGCACATGAAAGAACAGTATTAAAAATCATGCTGCTGTTATTAATATCATCTCTCTCTCTCTCTCTCTGTCTGTGTGTGTGTGTGTGTGTATGTTTGTGTGTGTGTGTCCTTGAACACAGCCAGTTCCCTCAAGGAACACTAGCTACCTCTGGGTAACCCAAAGAATAAGCTGGGTTAATTAAACTTTCCTAAAAGATGTGAACAGAGCGGGAAGGAAGACCAGAACCTTAGGTCTTAGGTCTTAGGCAGATTAATGCCCTGCCTTCCAGAGATCGACCTGCCTCCCTCCTCTTTCCATTTATTGAGAGAAGTACATGACCAGCCTGATGCTGAGATCGGTCTCGCTGGACTCCTCTGGGAATCTGCCACACCCCTTTGGCACATCGGTCCTGCTGTAAAAATCACGGTAGCATTCCAATGCCCAAACAGATTCACAGAGCCTCTCAGCTTTGAGCAGACATCTGGCTTGCCATTGTCTAGAAGGAAAAAGTTGTAAGCCATCTTTACTGAGTCCACAGGACTTATCTTAGCTTCCGGTTTTTCCCACTGTGTGAAGAGTGTCCCACGGGAGCCTGACCCACTGTCACGAAGCCTTGTGGCGTCCCTCCTACAGAGTCTAACTCCCTGGTGATTGTCCTAGAGTTGGTCTTGGGTGTCCCTCCCCCATTATCTCCCCCATAGAGGTAGTAGACAGAGATCCATGGAGCTACAGGACTAAGGGCAGCCAGAGACTCTGGGGAGGCACGCTGTAAGTTGGTCATGGCTTTTGAGCAAGCACTGGCAAGAGAAAGCCTGCATTCATGCTTGTTCTTTCTAGTCCAATAAGCTACATGCTGATTCTCTTAACATCACAGAATCGCATGCTGAGACCGAGATGCCAGCCTGTTTGATGTCCTGCTTTGGGAATTTGCATGTCTAAAGCGAGGAGGCTACATGACTATGTGTCCTGAATTGCATTAAGTATCCTGTCTCTCTCCTCACCCTGCCCTTACAATTCCATCGCTGACCTTGACTGCTGTGAAAGCCCCATTCAGGGGCAGGATTAAAATATTCCCTTTGCGTTTTGATTCTAACTGGTCTACCTCCAATTACTTTCAGAGTTGAGTTCTTCCAGCCTCCTTCGAGATCGTCAGTCTTAGAATTATCAAGGAAGGCAGAAAACACAAGGAAGGGCTTAGGAGTCAGGCAAGCCTGGATTCGAGTTGTGCTTTAACTCCTTATTAGAAATTCCTTGCCTGCTGTCCTTAACTCTGCACTCCGCACAGCTAGGAAGCAGAAGCAAAATCTTCTGCACAGAATGCTCTGAATGTTGCCTAAGACTAGAGCGTAACAATTTTGCTGACTCTGGGCCTGATGTGTTCCACACAACCCTCCATCCTTATCTTTGGCCCTTTAAAGGCCAAAGCAACCCTATGAAATTCATTGCCCCGAATTTCCTGATGAAGAAGTCAAAACTCAGAGGGATTATTTAATTTTGCCCAATCCAGTCAGGAATGGGTCCTGACACCTACTTCAGAGTTTGTGCTCTTTCTCCAAATCTGTTCCTCACGAAGATTCTCGGATGCCCTGGGCCTCTTTCTTCTCCTGTAGGGCTCCTGCCTGTGCCCGGATCTGAAAGCTGTACAGAATCCTGGCCGCTGACACTTTCTCACTCTGTCTTTCATCACTGCCCTCTCTGAAAGCAGTCCTGGCATTTCACCCCTCCTTGCTCTTCCTGCCATCTCTGAAAGCAGTCCTGGCATTTCAACCTCCTTGCTCTTCCTTCAGGCCTTCACCTTTACGGTTGCCCTAAGTGTATTCCGTGAGTCTATTCAGAGCCTCTTCAAGGTTACAACGCCTGCCATACTGTCACATTTTTTATGTTTCTGTCTTCTCTAAAGGGATTATTGTCAGTGTTTCTATCCTGATCTAAAAGTTCTTCAGGGCCAGGGGTTATGAGGCACAAAATTTGCTTGAGGAAGTTTTATGCTCATTTTAAGATGATCATTTGGATGACTTTTTTGACACTGCTATGGTCTCGTGTATAGAAGAGTCACGGAGACAGTATGGACATTCCGTGGCTCCTTGTGCAGTGACTGAATTTGGAATATGAGAACACAGACAAATGAGGGTGCCTCCCACATGTGTGTTCCCCGCTGTGATTTCCTTATATCTAAACGGTTTCCCTTTAAGTTTAATTATTTGAGAATAAATATAAACACTGCTGATGTCTCGCCACTCACTGGTAGCTCCAATGCTACACTCTTAGAAATAAGACAAAAAGCAGCTGTCCCACCCGCAAGCATTCTGCTGGCCAAGTTCCTTTCCACCTTTGAATTTTATGGTCCTGACAAAGCTTTCCTTGCAAGAGAGGTCGTCTCCTATCTGGTGGCTTTACTCCAGCTTGCAGTTATGTTATTAAAAGTTTCATCCGGTTAGGCCTTTCAAAATGTCCAGCAAAAAAACAAAAATTCTCCCACTAAAGGTAAGGAAATGAAGAACAGTATTTAAGTCTCCAGGGGACGTGTCTACATAAGAGAGGACACCAGCTGTTCTTCATCCAGACTAACACAGACCACAAGCAAAGGCCGATGAGATCACAGCAGACAGGGTGTAAGTGGCCTGGGTAGAAAAGTGTGCATAAGACAAAGGGTTGTGAGACAGTGGAAGAAGAGAGGACTGTGCCTGGCTTTCCTCTGAAGACTCTACAGTCCCATGGAAATCATCCATGAGGTTTGGTTGGTGTTGTCAGAAGTCATATTGAGGACAGAACATATTCAAGGCCATGACTTCATTCTTCTAAAGTGACTTTCAATATTGAATGGTTTCCATCAATGTAAAGATCATTTTGAACATGTAGATTTTTTTCTCTTTTATAACAAACTAGACATTTCACTTCAGGGAGTGTTGTCAAGGATGGGTAGGCTTAGAACCCAGTGTCTGCAGCAGTCTGGGCTTCAAAAGTAGCTTTGTATTTTCTCTACCTGATGTCCCTTAAACCCACAAGTGGCAACAAAAAATCCTTTAAGCTAAAAGCAAAAACAAGCAAACCAAAAAAACACTAGGCCTCTATTAAAATTTGATTTTTTAAAAAACTGAAGATAACTCACAGATGTCACGTAGATGGGTAAAGAGAGTGGCGACTTAAGCATGCATTGCTCCCTAAATGGAAAAGACTTGAACAGACTATTTCTCCAGCAAAACCTGTAGTGGTGGCAGACAGCGACACTTCATCTCAGAGTCTGTTGGGGGCTGGTGAGAGGGCTCAGTGGGTAAAGACACTTGCCACCACGTTAGACAACCTGAACTCAATCCCCAGGAAGATGAGAGAACCCGCTCCCACAAGTCATCTTCTGACCTCCACACAAGCGCCATGGCATGTTCACACGCGCGCGCGCGCACACACACACACACAATAAATAAATGTAGTTTTGAGAGAGAGAGAAAACATATACTCACAGCACCAGCAAGTCATTAAAGCACTTCAGTTTTCCGGGCATAATTTTTTCTTTTGTGTCAAACAAGTTCCTTACGCTCAGTCTGGTTCCCTGCAATTATAAAATCTGAGGGCTATTGTTTTTCTCCAAATGTGTTAGAGGATTAAATAGAATAATGAGGTCCAAGGGGTCCAAGTTCTAGCACATGTACCTTTTCAATTTCCCCGCCCTTCCTGTCTGCTGCCCCTCAAGGAAGTAGCTGAAAAAGTTCTCACTTCCTTTCTATAAATGTAAAAAGATCCCAAAGGTCTCCTCCACCTTTCATCCCTCAGTGACCCACAGGAAAAGAGTTGGCTTCCATTTCAGGGTCCATCAAAACAAAGCCTTAACTAGTCAAACTGATTTTTCCAGATCTCGCTCTGAATAAGCATACATACCCCACATCATGGTTGCACTGTGTGAAGTGATATAAAATAATTCAGGTTATATACCTCATGAGTCAGAGCGGCCAGCCTCTTCAGAAGTCCCCACATTCTCAGTATGACAGACAGACAGACACACACACACAAAAGCCAATAGACCGGTGCTTCTCAACCCTCCTAATGCTTCAACCCTTTCATACATTTCCTCACATCATAGTGACCCCCAACTATAAAATTATTTTCCTTGCTAGTTCATAGCTGTAATTTTGCTATTGTTATAAACAATAATGTAAATAGTTTTGGAGATGGACAATGATGAGAAGCCCTAACAGCGTAGGTCATCTATGAGCAGAGGGACCACCCTAGAGTTTTGTAAGATTCTGTTGTAAGAGGCAGGGACAAAATGAAAATATTCTATAGAGATACCTGTCAATCAAACAGACTGATGAGATAATGAATCCACCCATGCAACTCAAAATGGGAGCTTCTCCAGGAACCTCAGGCAGATGAAAGGTACCAGCCAGAGGGGGCATCACTCAGAAAGAGATTTTGCAAAGTCTGCCTTATCAGACTACCCTATGGGATAAAACGAAAACCAGATAACAAGGAATCAGTCAGTAATGGGGAGGACCATACCTTCTTTGAGACTGCTGTACAAATCCCTGGTCTTCTATTCAGAGTTTAATCGCACTTCAGGACCCCTAAAGACAAAAGGACTTGGTGGGAGGTCACTGGATCTTTTTGTTCCTCTTTCCAATGTGGCCACTTTGAATAAATCTCCTTTTCTCCCTTCCACTTTTAAAATTGCTTTACTTTTTAAGATTGATTTAATTATATGATTTCCCCTCCCTTCTCTGCCCTTCAAACTCCCCCATATATCAGTCCTTGCTCTCTCTCAGATTCATGGCCTCATTTTTCATTAGTTGTTTTTCCGTGCATACATATATTCACAAACACAGCTTGCTCAGTCTCTTTAATGCTCGCTCTGTGTGTGTCTGCAGGGTTGATCATTTGGTATTGGATAGCCAATTTCTGTGCTCTTCCCTGGGGAAGATTATTTCTCTCACCCTCGGCGTTCTTTAGTTGCCTATAATTCTTTGTCTAAAGTTGAGGCCCCACAGGGTTTCCCTGGTCATGTTAGCATGTCTACTATTGTTTTCCTTGTTCAGCTCATGTCTGAACAACCATGTTTGAGACTTTATAAGTGTAGCTTCAGACATTCCTAGGAAATACAATTTCACAGCAAACTCCCTGTTTCTCTGGGCTCTTATACTCTTTCTGCCTCCTCTTCCTCAACGACGCCTAAGTGTGCAAGCTGTGTAGTAGAGATTTCTATGGGGACTAAGCTCCACAATTCCATGTTTGGATTGGTTGTGGTTTTCTGTAATGGTCTGTCGCAATGCTCTGAAGATCCCTTCCAGTGTAAATTGGAAGGCTATTAATGCAGAGATATCTTGTTCAGAGACTAGAACCTACTGGATCTCAGTCTTCCAGGATGGAGCCCAGGCAACAATAACAAACCACCAGATAATTCTTATGTGCCATCAGGTCTGATGACGCTTATCTACCTTCTAGCACGTCTATTTCCAGACCCCCAGACAGCAGAGAGACTACTACATGACAACAACTTGGTGTCTATAGGAAGTGTGTTGTAGACAAAATTACCAAGAAAGGGACTTGGAACACTAGGGAGTCTCGAGAATATAATAGCATCAAAATACTGGAGAGGATGGGTGTGAGAATTTAATGAACTTAGTAGATTTTACAAAGAACCCAACACAAATGCCGGTTCTCCTCTTCTCCCAATGCTTTATAACTTCCATTCATATGAATGTGAGTTCTCAAGGGCAGGAACTTAGTTCAGTTTTCTTCAGAAAAGAGATGAGCACTTAACTGATGCTCAGTCTGTATTTTATGAATGACTGGATTTATGAATTAGCCTTCTTGGCCACGATACTCACAATGTGACAAGCAATGCTAGAAAGAGCTTTTGGTTGAATGAATGACTTACAACCATCTGCTCGTGATGCATGCTGCTTCTCTGTCTTGCCAATGCTAAAAATGTTTAAATGTAAGAGCGTTTGTATGTAGAGATGTACATGTATTTTAAATATGTATAATGGCGCCTGAATGGGTCACTCAACGGCCTGTAACAACCCCTCTGGCACAAGTCAAAGCAAACCAAGAACTGCAGACACATAGCTTGCACAGCAGCTGAAGTTGATGGGCCTCAAGTGGCCACAAAACTTATTTGACTCCACTTGAAATACAGCAAGCGAGCTGGAAAAACTCCAAAGAATATAAACTATTCAGGTGAATAACTCCATAATTCTGTTCCACCTTTTCTGGCCCCACAATTTAGCCAAGATTAGAAGAAGAGAGCTGAATTGCTTTGGGGGTTAAAGCCATATGGCTCCCCCAGGAGCGGAAGAAGCATGTGTTGTTGTGTTTTATTTCCTGTTAGGGTCCCCTTGTAGAGCAAGGCAGCTGGTGAGGAAGAAAATGCCGAATGCATTACAAACTCCATGAACATGTGTAGACCGTGCTTGGGCCGGAAATATCCACACTGCAGGAGCCCGGATGGACACACATGCACAGGTGTGAAGAACCGGAGGGGAAGTGGATTGGGGAAGGCTGTGAGGCAGGAGGTAAGACCTCTAGGATCAATGGGACCATTCAAACCCTCCACATTTCCCTGGTTGTTCGCTGTTCCACAAGTGCACACCCTACCAAGTACATCTAATGAGGACCAGCGATGCCAAAGGCACTGGTTAGCACAGGGAAGCTGGTGAAAAAAGTATCATAACTCAGTAAAGGGTCCGTGGTCACACAGTTGCATGGTTTTAGTTGACTGCTATGGGCTGCCATGGTGGGACACAAGTTTCGTTTTCTCAAATTCCCCAGGATCTGGAGGCATCAAAAGTTGGCTGTCCCACAAAAATTTGCCCATTGTCTAAGTCAGAGAACCCCTGGCCAGGGAAACAGTAACAAGACAGTAGCAGACAGGCATCAAACGGAAGGAAGCTGTGTAATAGGACTGAATTTATCTTATACTTTTTTATTCTGTCCAATTTTATGTCTTCCCTAAAAAGATGAAAACACCACAAATACTTAACTAAATTAAAAAACATGTTTCCATTATTATGAGATAGGTGTGTATATATGACAGAATGGTTGATCCATTATCCTGGTCTATATAAACCTTATTTCTCTATTTGTTTTTTAAATCCTACCGCTTACACTTCCTAAAAAGTGCATTGAACAGCCGGGCGGTGGTGGCGCACGCCTTTAATGCCAGCACTTGGGAGGCAGAGGCAGGCGGATCTCTGTGAGTTCGAGACCAGCCTGGTCTACAAGAGCTAGTTCCAGGACAGGCTCCAAAGCTACAGAGAAACCCTGTCTCGAAAAACAAGTGCATTGAACATCAATTAACTCCAGAACTTTATGTCAGTATATGACAGATGATGCCTGTTGTTGAAGTTGAAGCAAGCGAACTGGCAATAAGAATTTAGAGTGAGCCGGGCAGTGGTGGCGCACGCCTTTAATCCCAGCCCTCGGGAGGCAGAGGCAGGCGGATCTCTGTGAGTTCGAGACCAGCCTGGTCTACAAGAGCTAATTCCAGGACAGGCTCCAAAGCTATAGAGAAACCCTGTCTCGAAAAATAAGTGCATTGAACATCAATTAACTCCAGAACTTTATGTCAGTATATGACAGATGATGCCTGTTGTTGAAGTTGAAGCAAGCGAACTGGCAATAAGAATTTAGAGTGAGCCGGGCAGTGGTGGCGCACGCCTTTAATCCCAGCACTCGGGAGGCAGAGGCAGGCGGATCTCTGTGAGTTCGAGACCAGCCTGGTCTACAAGAGCTAGTTCCAGGACAGGCTCCAAAAACCACAGAGAAACCCTGTCTCGAAAAACCAAAAAAAAAAAAAAAAAGGAATTTAGAGTGAAAACAGTAAGAGAATAATAGACTCCGTTTCCTTGTGGAGTTAAAGTCCGAGCGGCCAAACTCTTTACTGAACATCCCTTATTTGCAAGGCCCTGTCTCTCATGTTAGTCTAATACAGAGACATACAAACATTGAGTGAGAAAAAACGGTCTGGTGTATAAAGTATATGAAATATGCCAAAGAAAATTTTGTCTGGAATTTTGTATAATAAATTCAGAATTAAACAGTGTTGGGCATAGTGGGGGAAAGATCCAAAACAGGGGTCACTATAGAAAAATTCTCAATGGCCAAGATTAGAATGAGATAGATAATTATAGCATTGGAGTAAAACCCAAAGAAGCAAATACATTATCTATGAGTTTGTGTTGATGCAAATGAGGTTTTTAATAAATGAGGGGGACAAATTTTTTTTTGTTTGTTTGGTTTTTCGAGACAGAGTTTCTCTGTGGTTTTGGAGCCTGTCCTGGAACTAACTCTTGTAGACCAGGCTGGTCTCGAACTCACAGAGATCCGCCTGCCTCTGCCTCCCAAGTGCTGGGATTAAAGGCGTGCACCACCACCGCCCGGCAAGGGACAAATTATTTTAACAGAAAAATTCCAAATAGTAAGTGTAGAGGCAATCAGAGAAATAGAAAAATATCATTAGAATACAAGTCATAGTTGACATAGGAAATGTCTATAAATAAATGACAGAATTAATGAGGAACCTATATCTAACATATTTATATAATCTCAACACATATCCCTCCAAATATCTACTAATTATTTTGCTGTCTTAGCAGGTAACTCTAAAGTCTTTGACATTTGTGGTTCCAGGAAGTAGCATTTAATTCCCTGGTCTGTAGTGTCCGATGGACTTGGTGATTAATTTCTAGCAAATAGACTACAATAAGTGAAAAATAGCAAACTGGAAGAAAATACTTCAACCAAGGTATTAAAGTTAATATCATCAGAAATAAGGTGTATTGATCTCACATAGACACCAATGTGGTATAATAAAGAAGAAAATGTGTTTCCTTCTCCCAAGTTCCCAATCCTTAATTTTGATTAAAGCACACACATACACACACACACGCACACACACAAAAGATGAACCAAATCCACAGATGCTCTACCAGAATACCTGATGAAAATTCTTCCAAGTGTTCACCATTAAAAACATAGAAATAGTAAGAGGAATTATTAGAGGCTGCAGGAACAAAGAGGAATGAAAAGTGTATTAGTTACCCTTCTCATTGCAAAGGATAACAAAAGCAACTTAAGGAAAAGATTTGACTTACAGTTTGAGGAAATATAGTAAGTTCGTTATGTTGGAGATGGCAAATCAGAGAAAACATGAGGTGATTGGTTAGATGGTGTCTGGATGGGATGTAGAGATGATGCAGATGCTCAGCTGTTTTTTTCTTTATTCCTTTGGTATAGACTGAAACCCCAGACAATGAGCTGGTACCATCAATATTCAGAATGGGTTGCCTGTCCTCAGTTAAACGTCTCTGGAAACACCTTAACAGACATACCCACAGATATGTCTCCTAGATTATTCTAGATATAATGAAGCTGACAATAAGCTAACACAATGACTTAATGCACTGTGGGGTCTCAATGGACCATAGAAAAAGAGATTAGTTAAAAAAAAAATCAGATGATATTTAAATGAAGTCTGTAGTTACTATTGATATGCTAATATTAACTTTTAAGTTTTATTTTTATTTATGTATGTGTGTATGTGTCTGGTTAAGAGTAAGCCGTGTGTGTGTGTGTGTGTGTGTGTGTGTGTGTGTGTGTCTACTGAGGCAAGAAGAGGGCATCAGAACAGCAGGAACTAGAGTTGCAGGTGGTTGTGGGTTTCCCAACATGAGTACTAGAAACCAAGCTTGGGTCCTCTGAAGGAGCAAGCACTCTTAACCACCGAGCCATTTCTCTAGCCTCCAATGTTCATTTTCCACTTCTGATTTCTCCATCACTGTTTTGTAAAATCTTTATATCAAGCTGAGTAAAAAACGTACTGGAACTCTGTCCCTATCTGACACGTCTATAAATCCGAGATTATTTCAAAATTGAAAAAAAAAATCATAAAATAATAAATCAGCCTGGGATAATAGAATCCCTTTCATGATGGTGTTATACCCCGTCATGAGAACTAGATTAACGTGAAACAAAATGAAAAGACTGAAGCCATTCCCCACTTCTAAGCTACACGGCTGGAATTTCACAGTTCCGTGATTTGGTTAAAGCACACTGAATTTGTAATGTGCTCATAAAGAGTTTGCATTTTGTCTACAGATGTGCTAGCACTCAACACTTAGTAGGCATTTGCTCTAGCATTTAAATACATTTCAATATCTGTTCGCAGAGTCAGGGAGAGACAAGGATAAAGAAATAGAGATCAAATGCGACATATGTCTATAAAAGAACACAGGACAGCAAACTGTGTAAAGGCGAAGACAGACAGGCAATGCTTGAGAATACGGCAACTAGGCCTTCTCCACACATCCCTTAACTTATTTCCCTTCAGACCTCTACAGAGAAACAAAACACTGAGTTGATGAACCAGGGTCCAATTTGCTAAAAATTCACACAACTTATTTGTAGGACTTGGGACTCTTAACTCAAGCCTTCCACACTTCTTCTATAACATAAAACACTTTCCAAGTTGAAATAAACATCTCAAGTAATAATAAAAAAAATAGCCCTAGAAGTATCACCCTGTGGATTTTGACAAAGACATCTAGTCAAGGGGAACTATCATAGTCAAGATACTGAATGGTCAAATTCTGAGTCTATAAATTTTCAAGATGAAATTTTTAGGGTAAAGGTAAGCATCCCCTGAAGTCCTGGTCCTCTCATGGCACTATCTGGAGGAGGTAAAATCTCTAAGAGGTGGGCCCTACTGCTCATTCCTTTGGCAATGAGGGTTGCCCCTCTTCCTCCCGCTTTGATTCACAGCTGTTATGAGACAAGCAGGTTTTCCCACCACACTCTAAGCCAGTCGTTGTTCAGTCCATGAGGCTGGATGTCTCAGCTGGTCTTCAGTGTATGCCAGAACCCCTAAGAAGTAGGCCCTCATTCCAGGAAAGGAGTGAATTTGCTAACGAGGACAAGAGCAAGCAGGTACCAGTGATTACCCTTGGGATCCCACAGTTGACTGATAGTCATGACTCACTGCCACTGCCTAACCTTACAAGAGGATATCGTACCACGTAGCACTGACCATAGAAACCATCAAAATTCAGATGGGAGTATGGTTTCTACAGGTAATCCCTACAATATTATATATTGAGAGACAGTTGGGCACTACTAGTACTGAATAGAACGTCACATCCAAAAATTCTATACCCACTGAAACATCTGTCAAAAGTGTAGGTGATTTAAAGGTTTTTTGTTGTTGTTGTTGTTGCTTTTTGTTTTTTGTTTTTTTTTTTCAGAAATACACAAACTGAAAGCTTTAATCACAAGAAAACCTACACATGTGCAGGCACACACACACACACAAAAGTTCTTCAAGCAAAAGAGAAGGCATACAGATGGGATGTCTCAGTCTCAGGGAAATGGTGTCTAAGAACTGCTGCCAATGGTGGAGGGGAACAAAGAAAGAGGAAGGCAAATCCAGGATTGTATCACATACAACTTCTTACAGATGTACACAGGCAGAAATGTGTCTTAAGCTCCAGCAGGACAGGAGACTTCGTGACCCCCAGGCAGGAGGTGGGGCTTTACCCTCTGAGCTAGACAAGGGTGGCCTGCAGCCAAATGAAATGTACCAGGCTTTAAAAAAAAAGTAATGCTATCAAACATCAGCTAAGAAATGGTGCAGCAAATCAGGTATCGGTGACAATCACAAAAAGCTCAGCTTACTATCTTAATGAATTTTTTTAATCCTATAGCATATTGAATCCATGCCACCTGGTAACCAGAATGATAGTCATACTAAGATGGTTTTAGTCACATTCAGCTGGATTCCAAAACGAAGCTCAGAATCTACACAAAAGATTAAAAGAACCAAAAATGGAACTATGTGGATAAATAGATCCTTTCCAGCTATTTAATTCTGCTTAGAGGATGGTTGCCTGGAGAAAGAAAGAAGGCTCATTGTTTAAAAACACTGACACCTACAGAGGACCAGACTAGAGGATCAGTACCCACATGATGGCTCACAACTGCCTGTAATTCTAGTTCCATGGGATCCAACACCCTCTTCTGGCCTCCTTGGATAGTATACACAGGCACTGAATGCATATGGCACACATACATAGATGCGAGCAAACACTACACACATAAAGTAAAAATAAATAAATCTTTAAAAAATCTGATTTTTTTTAACAAAAGTGTTGTTAAGTAGCCTGAGGTTTATAGTTTCCTGAAAAGAGCACAGAGCTTATAATACAAGGGCAGGTAAAGTGTGTTGTGCCAATAGCAAAACCCCTTCACGGAAAAAGTAGACTATATAATCATAAAGATGTTGCAATGAGCCAGGGTTTCTGCTACCTTCAATGACTGACATTATGAGTGGGTGTTTGTTCTCTGGAAGCTGTTCTATAGTTTGCAGAACGTTTAGCATCATCCCTGGATTCTATCTCCAATATATACCAGTAACACTACTCAGGTTGTGGGAACCAAGTGTCCCCAGGGTGGTGTGAGTTTCCCATTTGACAGCAACCGCTGTAAGTGAGTGTGAGTTATATGCGAAGGCTGACCATGATAAGTTAAAGATGTGTGCCATAAACCATGCAGAAAGCATGAAATAATGGAACAAAGAAGTCTAACAAAAGGAACAAAGTAAGTCACGGATATTGTTTTATTAACCCCCTTTTTATACATAAAAAGCAGACAAAAAGGACAGAGGAGAAGATATGAAAACAAGGAAATAATAGAATAACAAATAATGTGGCCATGATCATCACATTTCATATAAACATTTTCAGATTGGCTAATTAAGTGATACCTGACTGTAAGTTGTAAACAAGAAAAAGTAAGTGTGAAGACATGGACAGATTTGAGGTTTACACAGGAAGAGTTTTGTCATGTTAGCATTGTTCTTAAGAAAGCTAAATGTTTGGTTTAATAACCAATAGACCTTGGAATAACAATAAGAATTGACACATTAAGTTATAATATGTTTAAAAACAGAAGAAAAAAATCAGCAGAATAAGAGCAGACAACCCACAGAAAAGGAGAAAACCTTTACAGTTATATATCTAACAGGACATTAATAACTAGAGTATATACACAACTTGTAAAAATAAATGCCAGATGCCTCTCCAAATGGGCAAATGAATTCTCAAAAGAAAAAAATGGTTGATAAATGTGTGAAAAAATGTTCAAAATCCTTAGTCAGCACAGAAATACCAATCAAAACTATACAGAGAATCCATATTATCCCACTCAAAATAACTATCACATACACACACAACAACAACAACAAACACAATTGCTGGCAGGGATACTGACAGGGATGCAGGCAGGGATACTGATAAGGATACTGACAAGGATACAGGCAGGGATGCTGACATGGATGCAGGCAGGGATACTGATAAGGATACTGACAAGGATACAGGCAGGGATACTGACATGGATGCAGGCAGGGATACTGATAAGGATATTGACAGGGATGTAGGCAGAGATACTGACAGGGATGTAGGCAGGGATACTGACAGGGATGCAGGCAGGGATACTGACAGGGATGTAGGCAGAGATACTGACAGGGATGTAGGCAGGGATACTGACAGGGATGTAGGCAGGGATACTGACAGGGATGCAGGCAGGGATACTGACAGGGATGCAGGCAAGGATACTGACAGGGATGTAGGCAGGGATACTGACAGGGATGAAGGCAGGGATACTGATAAGGATACTGACAGGGATGCAGGCAGGGATACTGATAAGGATACTGACAGGGATGTAGGCGGGGATACTGACAGGGATGTAGGCAGAGATACTGACAGGGATGTAGGCAGGGATACTGACAGGGATGCAGGCAGGGATACTGACAGGGATGCAGGCAGAGATACTGACAGGGATGTAGGCAGAGATACTGACAGGGATGTAGGCAGGGATACTGACAGGGATGCAGGCAGGGATACTGACAGGGATGCAGGCAGGGATACTGACAGGGATGCAGGCAGAGATATTGACAGGGATGTAGGCAGAGATACTGACAGGGATGTAGGCAGGGATACTGACAGGGATGTAGGCAGGGATACTGACAGGGATGCAGGCAGGGATACTGACAGGGATGCAGGCAGGGATACTGATAAGGATACTGACAGGTATGTAGGCAGGGATACTGACAGGGATGCAGGCAAGGATACTGAGAGGTATGCATGCATAGATACTGACAGGAATGTTGACTAGGATGCAGGCAAAGAGAGGTACACTTATATCAGAGTACTGGTGGGAATGTAAATGAGTCCAGACACTGTAGAAATCAGTATGAAGAATTCTTAAAAAAAAAACTGAAAATATCATATCCAGGTGTGCCACTCCTGGGTACATACCCAAAGGGACCTAAGCCCACAAACCACAGAAATACCTGCACAACCACATTTATTAACTATTGACTATTTATAATACTCAAGATATGGAATTAGTCTAAATTTCCCTGAAGAGATGAATAAAGAAAATACATGTACAATGAAGTTTCATTCAGCCTTAACAGTATGTCCTTTGCAGGAAAATTAATGAAACTGGAGCTCACAAATGAATGAGCCAGACTCAGACAAATTTCACATCCTCTCTCATATGCAGACTTTAAATATAATATATATAACAAAGCACATGTACAGAATGCAGAAGAGGACTTTCTGGGATGAGGAAGCACGGTAATGGGAGGAGGAGGCTGGAACCAGGGACCATAAAGAGGGAATAAATATAAGGAAAGTATGCATGATATGTATGTGTGAAAAGGCCATAATAAACCCATTTTATGTAAGCTCTTTAAAGAATACATGAAGCAAAAATCAATACAAGAATAAGACAAAATAAGCAAATTTGCAATTGTTAATGGAGATTTTCTTATCCTCCTATCAATAATCACTATGATGTTTAACATTAATTGTCATTTTGGTGCAATCCTGAGTTAATTAGTAGACAAGTCTTTGGGCATGTCCATGATGGATAATCTAGATTAGATTAGCCACTGGGCATGCCCATGTGGGATTATTTAGATTAGATTAGGCACTGGGCCTGCCGATGAGGGATTATCTATATTAGATTGGTCACTGGGTAAGTCTATGAAGGATTACCTAGATCAGGTTCATTTAGATGGGAAGATCTACCTGACATGAGGGCAGCATCATTCCAGGGGCTGGTTCCAGACTGAACTAAAAAGATAAAAAAGTACATGCACCCACCCTCTTTGCTTTTTGCCTGCAAAGATAGAAGAACTGGCTACATCCTCAAGTTCTAGTTACCAGGACTATACCCTTACACAGTGAACTGAAACAAACCCTTTCTCCTGTGTTGCTTTTGTCAGGGTGTTTTAATCATAAATCAACAACTTGAAACTCTTATCTAGAACCACTCTGGGGGTCAAGAACCTGTGGCTAGACAGGTCAGCCACAGCAAAGAACCTATTGCTCTGCTAAATGGGCAGAATATTACAACAACCCCAAATGCTTTACCATTATACCCATAGACCAATGTGTCTCTATTCCCTTTTCAGAGAACTTTTATTTTCACTAGCCAATGATTAACAGAGACTCACAACTGATTAAGGTACATAAAATAAAAGACTCCAGAAAGTGTGTCCCTAAATGGGACTTGTACGTCATGACCATTCCTTCCAAGGCTCATTACAGAAGAAGAGGTGGAAAGATTGTAGGAGCAGATGACAACCAAGGAAATATATTATCTGGGCGCAGAAGAACAGTTGCACATATGAACTCACAGAAATTGTGACAATGTGCACAAGATCTGCACAAGCTCAAATCAGACAACCCCAGTATGCAGAGAGGAGGAGAGCAAAAAAATCCCAGCCCTACTAAGGAGCTAAAGGCACCTGATAGCTCCTGAGAGAGGAAAATTTGGTTTTCTTTAAATGTGTGGTCTCAGAAAGATCAACCATGATCTAGTAGAAGGTCACACATCCAAAAGTATATGGGCAGCAGAAACTGTACTTGCTGGGTGTTTAAAAAGAGAGATTGAATGAAATCACAATGTTGGATGAGTAAGGGAAGGGATGGATCTTATGAAATGAAACATATCATAGATGGGGAAGGGCCTCATAAGCCCCCATCCCTAGCTAAGGAGCTATTGACAGTTAGTGATTGTGTTACAATTCTGAAGGGGAAGGTATCCTGGCAGCTGGAAGCCAGGGATGCCTACAGCTCTGAAGGGAAAGGTACCCCCAACAGGTGTCACAGCTCTGTTCTGAAGGGAAAGGTACCCCCAACAGGTGTCACAGCTCTGCTCTGAAGGGAAAGGTACCCCCAACAGGTGTCACAGCTCTGCTCTGAAGGGAAAGGTACCCCCAACAGGTGTCACAGCTCTGCTCTGAAGGGAAAGGTATCCCCAACAGGTGTCACAGCTCTGTTCTGAAGGGAAAGGTACCCCCAACAGGTGTCACAGCTCTGTTCTGGTGGGGGATGGTTTCCCCAGCAAAGTGTTATAGTCCTTGCTCTAGGAAAGGTTTTTCTAATGCAAGTGTAAAACAACCTTGCTCCAGCAGAGGAGGGTTTCCCCAGCGAGGCCGTCACAACTCTGTTCAGTTTCCCCAGAGTGTAACAATTCTACTCCAGCAAGGGAAAGTTTCTTCAGCCAAAGTGTTATAGTTCTGCTCCCCCTCCACTCCACTCTGGCAAGAGCCGTTACAATTCTGCTTATGACAAATCTCACACAAGAGACATACTGGGTGGGAGGAATCCAGGAGAGTGGCTGCCTCTGCCAGGGTGGGACAAACAGCAGCCCCAAACTGAAAGAGTACAGGGCTTATATAGGAGCTCTTAGGGGTGAATCTTTCCAGGGTTCCCACACCTTGACTGGAGATCAGAGCGTTCAGGACTATTCTTGCTCCTTCAAGGCTATAAACAAGAGGTTTGACTTGAGGTGTGGCTACTAACCAAGATATCTTGACCTAGGGTGTGGTTACTTGGTGTTTTGGATATTAAGAGGGCCCACAGAGGTGTATCTGTTCCACTTTGACCAAGGGCCAGAGAGTACAGGTATATTCCTGCTCCTTCAAGAAGATGACAGGAGGTTTGGTCCAGGAAGTGGCAGTCTACAGGATGCTTGACCTAAGGTGTGGTCACTGCATGTCCTGCATAAACAAACAGAATACTTAACTCAGGGTATGCTTCAGGTATTAAAGAGGTAATTGCTCTGTTTATTCTTTGTAGCATGTTAAATCAGTCTTTTGACTTCTTCCCCCCTTTTTGAACTGGGGTGTATAAGCATATGGAAAATAAACATGGGTGAATTCAGTATTTACTGGATTGCCCTCCTGGTTCTATTCTATGTCTCTTTTTCTTTCATATCCCTGTTCTGTCTGCCTGGTGTTTTTAATCTACAGGCCCCCACCCTGGAACATATGAACGCCATTGATACTTGACCCCATCAGATGTTGCCCCAATGTGGGACCTCAACACCAGGGTAAAGACTTTCAGGGTGGAGATTGATAGAATATCAATTCCTGAACCTGAGACAAGATCAGCCATTGGTTGGTTTTCATGCTCAAGGATTGGTTAGATTTCAAGTTTTGAATTGGCCAGGGGCGGCATTGTATTTCCTTGGTTCTGGTCTCAGGGCCAAGGTGTTCTTTCACTGGCCATTTTTACCCTACAGTAGTTTCTGTGAGAGGGAGAATCTATTTTCTTTAGGGGTTTGGTTCCTAGTAGGTAGCCCACACTCCAGTGAACATCCCCAAACCCATGAGTATATAGGTAGTCCTTTTTGGACTTACTTGGTGGGTTATGTATGAATAACAAAGAATGTGAAGTTGTAAGGTATAGAGGGTAGATCTGGAAAGACTTAGGGAGAGAAATTGTAGGTAAATATGATCAAAATACATTGCACGCACACATGAAATTATTAAAGAATTAGTAAAACTAATATATTAGAAAACAAAGAAAAAGAAATCAAGCATGTGACCCGATTATTCTAATCTACACTATTTGCCAAAGATAAAGCAGGTATCTACAGACGTGTGCGTGTATACAGCTTAATTCGTGAGGACTCCAGGGTGTAAACAAATGTCCATCAGCAAATGAATAGAGGAACAGGTTGTGTTCCAGCCACATAATGGGCTTGCAAGGCTGAGGAAGAAAGGTTTGTAAGTAGAGGACACATTCTTGATCACCTTGACTATGGCAAAGACTTTCTGGGCACAGTATATGATTAAATGTATTCACTGGTAATGTAACACAAGTGAAGTTTATCACATGACAATTATACTACAAATTTCAAAAGAAGATAGCATACAGAGCGATCACCATGCCAGGCTTAAGGGAGCTAAGGAAGAGTAATTCACAACTAAAAGCAGGTATAGTTCATGGTGAAGTAGCTCTAATGTATACGTTAAGCATAGGATGATGGGCAAAGACTCTTCTGGAATATCTAAGATGCTCAGCCTCCTAACTTATCTTGTTCCTTTTGTAGACAAGGGCCATGTCTACCCTTCTATTCAAACTTCCCAGACCCAGCAGCTCTTCATCTTTCCTGAGTGCTCATAGCTCACAGCCTGCTGCCTACTATAAAAGGAGATACTACAATGTGACAGAAAGCATTGAAGAGTATGATTCCTGTGTCTTTTGCTTTAGTTTTACAAAAATATGACATCACAAAGGCGACATGCTAATTCACTAAAACTAGAAGGTGGTTTAACATAATCCTGGAAGTATGACTCTAGAAATGTACTGGAAAACAGTCCGTGGAGCATGTTCTGTGATGTAGCCATTAAAAAAACAATGAATTCCAACCCATTCCGCACCATGTCCACTGTTACATAAACAGCATGGTTGAGGCAGGACATGCCTATAGATAATCAGGTAGTCCTGTGGTCTGACGCGTAGAAACATCCCAAGAATCTGGGCTGAGTCCTCCATGGATCTAGACTTTTAGGAGTTGGAATGTGAGAGGAATGAGGGGCCAACACCCACTTGTGATCTGCAGCCTGGAGTCCTCCACACTTCCCGTCAATGGCATCTCAGAACTCCCAGCGCTCATTTACCCCATTGGTCAGCCTTTGCTGGTGCCTGGCATCACTGTAGACTGTGGTTAGTCAGCTCTGGCACTGACTCCAACCTTCTGGATTCATTGATTCATTAAGTATCTACAGTAACAGGGCACTTTGGTGCATACGGGGGTTCCTGGAATAGCTACTGTAAACAATGATCTCCTGGAGAAGCTCTTCCTGCTAGGGGGATGTCACACTGATATGTGGTGATTTGATCCTAACTATGGCATAAATTTGGAAAGAGGACCTAAAACAGGGGATCCTAAATTGTCTGAAGGATCGGGGCAGCTCTCTGGAGGAGGAGCATCAAAGCTGAGAGCTGGATACAAATGAGTTACCTGGAGAAATCAGAGAAGGGAATTCCAGGGTGTGGGAAAAGAGAAGGTAGCACAAGTTGAAGAATCAAGAGGAGGATACAAAGGTTGCAGTAAAGAGGGTCGTGAGTGAGAGCAGGCAAAAGCCAGACAAGAATCTTGGAAATGGAGCTGAAGGTTTAGAGAGAATAGAAACCCACTGAAGAATTTTTATTTGACTGTTTTAATTGTATCGTGATTCCCGGGGGATTTATATCAAATTCCCACACAATAGCCAAGACAGCCAGAAAAATTTATCAACAGGAAATTAAAAAGGAAAGAAGGGAGGAAAAGAAAAGGGGTAGAAGGGAGGGAGGGAGAAAGGGAAGAATGGAGGGAGGGAGGAATCCTTTGCTTGAGGTCCTTTGGAACACTTAACTTGGGTTAACTCTTCATCTACTTTTTCAAGATATCTAATTCCACTTTGAAACTTTTGTTCCAAAAATTTGTCATGCTGAATAAATATCGTCCTAGAGGATTCTAACTCACATACTGTCTAGAAGTTAGTCCTAGGGAGTCCTAAATCTGGAGAAGAGAAGAGGAGAAGAGGAGAGGAGAGGAGAGGAGAGGAGAGGAGAGGAGAGGAGAGGAGAGGAGAGAAGAGAAGAGAAGAGAAGAGAAGAGAAGAGAAGAGAAGAGAAGAGAAGAGAAGAGAAGAGAAGAGAAGAGAAGAGATGAGAAGAGGAGAGGAGACCATCTAGGCTATGTCAGAGTCACTCAAAAGAGAACACCAATGTCTCCAGCTCTCATGCAAATTCTCACAAGCCTGGTCATGCTTGCATGTTGTGATGTGATTTCACTCTTTCCTTGTTGCCTTCCTAAAAGTCAAAGGCAACAACAAGAATTGCTAGAGGCTTAGATTCTGCTGTGTTGGCTTTGAGATGGATTGAACAGAAAGGCTGAAGTGGCCAGCATTTGGGAGGCAGAGACAGTTGGAGTCAGCCTGATTAACAAGCTCTAGGCTAGCCAGAACTACACAGAGAAACCCTGTCTGGAATAAATGAAAGAAGAGGTGATGTGGAAGCAAATGGGAAACTGCGGGAGACACTGAAATTCCCTGATCAACTTGAGAGGCAGTGGAAATCAAGCATCCTGATCACCCTACCTGTTACTCTCTACAGCCCCATCCTTCAGATAAGGAAACTGTGTTGTGTTATCAGTTGTCCAAGAGTTCAAGAGAAATCTTGACTAACAGTATAGATCATCGTGGCTCCAAAACCCTCCTTTCTCCTGCTGCCTTCTACAGACTCCAAGGTTGTCTGTGTTGGAACTTTTCACACTGATGGAATTACCTTCCCTTTCAGGAACCTACCAGCTGAGGTTTCTCTAAGATGCAAGACTCTCAAAAGCTTGGCACATAATGACTTCCAAATGACTGGTTGTCACTCTTGTCTGTAGATGAAGACTGCGTGTTCATTTCCCAGTTGTTCAGACCCGAATAATAACACAGAAACTATATTAATTACAACACTGCTTGGCCAATAGCTTAGGCATATTCCGGACTAACTCTTATATCTTAAATTAACCCATTTCTATTAATCTGTGTATCACCACGAGGCTGTAAAGGTTCTGGAACATCTGTGTCCTTCAGTAACTACATGGCATTTCTCTGACTCTGCCTACTTTCTCTTTCTCTATATCTCTGATCAGATTTTCCACCTGGCTTTACTCTGTTTAGCCATTAGTCAAAAGCAGCTTCTTTATTAAGCAATGGCAATAAAACACATATATCATACAGAGGGGAATCCCACATCACTTGTCCCTAGGGATGTTACATTCAGCACCTGGATGGAAACAGCCCCAAGAGAGACATAAACAGGAAGAGGAAATACCCCCAAACAAATGAGCTCTAGGCCCTTGTGTTTCTCCATTCTGCTCATAGGATCATTAAAAGGGATCCAGTCAGTTCAGCTTGCTCACTGTGTCCTCTGGCAGTAAGGGAGCACACCACACACAGACACACACACACACACACAGGTGCACGTGCGTGCGCACATACACACCTACTCTCTTCCTCCCTCCCTCCTTTCTTCCTTTCCTCTACTTTCCTCTTCCCCTCCCTCTATCTGCCTTCATCTTCCCTGAAAGGAGCACAAACTCCACAGCCCAGACATTTTTTAAGAAGAAAGAGGGGGATTAAATTTATATCAATAAAGAAAAATTCTAATAAAAAAAGAAGAAGAAGAGAGAGGGGCAGGCATATGTCATTCTTAGAAAGAAAGTTAATAAAAACTTCTCTTGTTATTTGTAAATATCTGATTCTCCACCCCCATTCTATCTATCAACCTTTTTCTGAAAGAAAATGTTCCAATTATATGTTCCTGGATGACTTAGAGAATGGAATAAAATGTCTTTTTTTTTCTCCTTCATCCCAAGAATATTTGTCAGTGTGCTTTCCACTCAGACATCAGTCAGACGAGGTTGCTTCTTTAATGTTCACCTTTACTGAGATCTTTCTTGCACTGTTCCAAGTCACTCCACATTGCGTAAAGCAGTAGCTTTTCAAGCTGAGCCTCACCCTGGGAGACTCCAGATTACTGCCTCTTCTGACTCCATTTTCAGTGTGGAAAATCATTCCTGCCTGGATGGACTCTCAGCCACCACCACCTGTCCATCACCAGCCGTGCAGTGCAAAACCATAAGTGATTTATCTTCGGGGATGAAATGAGTGCTGTCTTCTACATTTGGTGTGGTGAATTAAGACTGTAGGAGCACAGGGCATATTAAAATCACATCAGGGAAACCAGATTCAAGAGTTTTCCTGACACCAAAACAAGAAATGGGTGTGACTCCCTCACTTGGACCCCACAGAGTAGTAGATACCTAGCACTGAGAAGGCGATGGTCCCATACCAACTATCTGAGGATTCTGAGTCTAAAGCTTGCTTGGCTGTAGTTGTGAGTTCAAGGCCAACCTGAACAACTTAGTAAGATCTTGTCACAAATAAAAAATAAAAGGGAATGCCAGGGATGTAGCTCAATGGGGAGTGTTTCTATAGTGTGAACAAGACCCTAGATCCAAACCCTAGAATGAGGCAGGGGAGGAAAGAAAAAGAGAAGGGAGCCACAGTGCCACAGTCCTGTATTCCCTGAACTCAGGAGGTAGAAGCAAGAACCTGAACTAGTTCAAGGTTATCCTTGGCTACTTGGAGAGCTCGAGAAGCTAAACTGGACTATGTGGGACCTTGTCTAAAGAAAGCAATACAATATGTCTAACTCCTGTCTATCAACAAGAGAGAGAGAGAGAGAGAGAGAGAGAGAGAGAGAGAGAGAGAGAGAACAGTGAATAATGAATTCCTGTAAGCAAGGGGAAGAAACAAAGCAATGTGTCACCATCACAAAGAAAGAGCACTGGTTAGAGACAGAAGAGTTGTGTCTTCTTATTTTTAGATTTGGCATCTATGACCTGGATCTAGGTAGGCAAGTTCACCTCACACCACCACCACCACCACAGATTCTGGTCCTACTACATGTCTGTTTAGCTTACACTATAATGTAATTCTGCTGACAACATTCTGCTCTCCCCATTGCCCTGTGAGCTGAGGAGATCTACCTGAAGGAGGTGAGGAGCTGAGGAGAAGAAAAGAGGATGCAGGAAGGGATGTGGAGCTTCACGGTAGACCAACAGCTGAGTAGACCAGATGGACAATAACACAAGAAGGAGCACTTGGAAAAGTGAGGTAATATATTCTAAAATCAGAGACGTGGATTATGTTGACTGAACTTTCATCACAAAAAGACCAAAGCCAATCTTATGGGAGCCCAAAGCTAGCAAATAAAGAGAAAGCAACTACCTGCATTCTTGCCTTCTCTAGCCCCAAATCCTATCTCTTCAGGAGCAGTCTCCAGAATAGCCAGGTAGCAAAGGAGGAAATCTTTGTCCAGAGCTCATGGCTCACCAACAAGACAAGATTTCATCAATAAACATAACTGTTGTGATTTGAATGGGTCATGAAGCAGACTTGAGACATTGGAACCAGCAACTAGAAAGAGTGGGCCTTTGAAGTAAATTTAGAACGACAAAGCAAAGCGGAGTGAGGGGTGTGGTAGGGAGAAGAAGAGCAGGGTAGATGGATACAAATTATCTCTAGGGGTAGGTTGTGACTCAAAGTGCAGAGAGCAAGAAAGACAGGGATACAAAAACTCCCAAGGAAGCAGAGGTCTACCAATGGCCACAGGCTGGCCCATCAATGTCTCCTATCTGCCTCCAGCCTGACAGAATTGGCCATGACTTGTGGCTGGGAGGGAGGTTTGGCGGGACTTACAAGATGAGTTAGGGATGCTCTTGGTGAACCAGAACTATAAATGTACAAGGCTTTATCTCCTGAGGGGACGTGTTAAGAAAAGAAAAGACGAAAAATGTCAGCATGAAATAGAACCCCAGTCACTGGTCAAGGAAAGTGGCCTCTCTCTGGAGCGCCATCAAAGAAGTACTCCCTGTGGCCTTTACAGAGCCTCCCCTGGGGTGCAGCAGTTTGTTAGAGCTAAAGAGTGAAGAAACCCAGCCAAGGCTGGGATCTATTCAGACTGTCTAAGAGAACAATCTGGGCCTGCTGAGGCTGTCCTGTTCATCCAGCTCATCCTCCCGGGAGTTACTTCACCACCCAGATAAAATGGAAGCTTAAGGGGAGCTAAATCCAGGTAGAGTTTCCTCAAGAGTCAAGGCCACTGACATGTTGTCTGCAGCTAACGAGCTTCCAGGCCTGGGGAAGGACTTTCCTTCTCCACGTTGACTTCCCGAGAAAATGAAAAGGCCTAGCTTAATGAGATCATCTCCAGTTGCATATGATGTGACTTTGTTCATTTATGTCTAAAAACAAAAATTCCACTGTGTATAAATGCCATATTTTTCTTAGACTACGGTGTTGAACATCTAGGCTGGTTCTATAGCTTATCTATTATGAATAGTGCAGCAGTAAACATGGGTGCTCACTTGTCTCTGTGATGTATTGACTTGAAGTCTTTCTGGTAAATAGCCAGGAACTATGGCTGGGTTGTATGGAGGATCTAGTGTTAGTGTTCTTGAGAAACTTCCGTACTACTCTCATGGTGGCTGGACTGGCTTACATTCTCAGAGGCAGTGAATATAGGTTCTTCCCCAACCCTCATCCTCTCCAGCATCCTTGCTAGGTTTGTTGTTTGGTTGGTATTTTGTTTTGTTTGTTTGTTTTTTATGACTACCGTTATGCTTAGAGTAAGATGGACTCTCAGTGTAGTTGTTATTTGTGTTTTTCTGATGATTACGACACTTAGTATTATTTCCTGTCTACTGGCCATTTGTATTTATTTGTACTAAGTAGGGTATATTTTCTCCTATTTGTTTTTCCTAGATTTTAAATAGATACATAAAATCATGTATATGCATCTATATGATGTGAAAGTAGAATTAAAACTTTCTAGGTAGATGAAGGGTATTGATTGAAGAGGAAGGGGATGAGGAAATGAAGAGCTGGGAAGCATGAGAGGGAATATATTCACATACAAATAATATATAATATATATACACATATATTATATATATATATATGAAAACAAAATGAATAAAGAGTAAGGAGAAGGTCCAAGGTGAATGCACAATGTTTTTCAGGGTCTTCTCCAGTGGCCACAGATAAGTAGTATAATAGTCTTTAACTTTAAGAGAAAAAATGAACTCGCAAGCCCTACCACTCCTATGCATTGCCCTTTAAATGACCAAATTCTAGTAAGACCAGCTAAGATGCAAAAAGGGACCCAAACAAAACATCTTGAGACTTGTGGAGGTAAGTCTTGTCCTTAGCATCATTTCTAATAGTGTAGAAGAGACAACCTGTTCTTAACTTTCCAGCGGATGTTCCAGATTTCATCTCAGTCATTTGGTTTTCCCTTCCTAATGCGTCTATGGAGACGCTTGACTGAAAAAAATGCCTTAAGCAAGAACTACAAGAGCCTCCACAGAGTCTTTGTGTAAACTAGAAAGAGGCAGCCCCTTGCCAGGCAACGTGTTTGGGGTGTGTTGTAAAGGATGCATTATTATGATTGAATGGGACGTGTCCCCAATAGGTTCATGTGTTAGAACACATGGTCCTCAGTTTGTGGTACTATTTTGAGGGATTATAAACTCTCTGGGATATGAAGCCTTGCTGGGTCTCTGGGGCAGGCCTTGAAGGTTATATCCACCTCTCACTCTGGTCCACTTTCTCTGCCTCCTGTCCACCGTCACGGTGTGGCTGGTCACTACCTCCAGTCGCCACAGAGCCAGCCCATGCCCGCCCAGCCATCACGCCTTCCCAGCCATGACAAACCGTTTTCTCTTTACTGTGAATTATCCTTTATCCCTCAGGTTACTTCTGTCAGATATTTGGTCAGGGAAAAGAGAAAAGTAGCTCATTATTCCTAATCATATTGGGACCCCATGGAACTCAGGCCTTCTTACCTGATCAGAGCCTGTTTAGACAGTGTACTACATCCCAAGGACACATTTATCCTCAAATCATTCTCTCTTGTTCCCCCATCTATTGGTTAATTATATGCTTCCCAGATGTCTGCCACCTTCCCATCGGGCCCCCACGGCTTTGTTGCCCTCTTCTCTCTGGGACCTGTAAGTAACAGAAGGTGACTTTTCCTGTTCTGGTGTACGTCCTCCTTTGTGTCTCAACAAGCTCACACATACCCAAAACTCACTCAACTTCCCATGACAGCTTTTCTAGAAAATGACCGCCTTTAGAAATAAACTAAACACAGGTCAGAAGACAATTACCACTGTAAACAACACGTGGTTGTGGGCAGTAGGTCTACCAGCAGATTAAGAAGCTATCATGTGAAAGGCTTTAATAAACATTCATGACCAACCCCATCACCACCCTATGAGTCCCATCAAGATTGGGCTAAGATTACAGGTAACTTCATAGAGACAGACCGCAGTCCACATTACAAGAAAATATAACATGAGCAGTACTTGTGAGGAGGGTACAAGCTTGAGACAACAGCACTAAAAAAAGCCATAGAAAGAGTCCCAAAGAGGCACCCAGGTACCAATAGTCAACTAAGGATACCAATAGCATTTGGAAGGGCACAAGCCTCAGTCCTACGGTCCAAGACAGCACTACACAGAGTCTGATGCTTGTGTTAGTGACCTCAGGATTTAAGTAGCATTTTCTGCACAGCTATCTTCCATGTGCCTCTCCAGATCCACCTTCTACCTCTCTCTACCCTCCGTTCTGCTCGAGAGACTGACCTGCACCAATGACATCAGTTAGGCTCCCTGCCCTCCAACTCCCACTTGGGTTTGGCTGACAGCACCCTGGCAGAAGATTAGAGGGAGAAAGGAGGGTGAGGGCAGGGTGCCACAGTTCCCTAGCTCCCTGTCTGCAAGGTCACCTTGAGTCGGAACTTTGAAGGCTCTCGTCCCAAACTTTCCCATACAGACCATGATTCTCTGTTCTGTGTCTGTTCCCACTCCTTCCCCTTCTAGTCTGGGTGCCACTAACTCTGGCACCCTCTGCTTGATCAGCACTCTCTTTAAACTCTGCTGTACTTTTGAAAAGTACAGTAAACCCTCTCTGAATGGTCCTGAAAGCACTCCCTCATGTTACCGGATTTGGCTTCTATGTGGAAGGCATTTTATCTCACCACCCTGTGAATCAGATAGTATCTCCCCACCTAAAGAGACAGGGGCTCAGAAATGTTATAATGGCTCAGTCAAGGTCCCCATTAGCAAAATGGCTTGTCAGTTGACTGGAATTAACGGCCTACCTCATCTCAATTAACACCCTATTGTTTCTCTCAGTTCTTTCGCTTTCTCCACAACAGCCCAGAGAAAGGCCAGAAAAGACAGCATTGTGAGATTCAAGGCCATACAACATTCTGCTACATCATGGAGATGAAGGTGTTAGGTGTAGGATGCATGCAGAACTGTCTTTCATTCCCATGTGGGATTGGGGTACAAAACCTCTCTCTCTCTCTCTCTCTTTCTCTCTCTCTCTCTCTCTCTCTCGTCCTACCCAGCCTTCTGGAAAACTTAACTTTCTCTTCTGAATTTCCCTTTCTCCATTAGAATAATAAGCTGTTTCGGAATCCAGATCTGACCCAATCAGCTGCCTGACCCTGAGCAGGTCATGTGATCTCTGAGGCTCCTGTTTCATTATCTGCCTAAATTAAGACGGGTTAACAGCACGCACCGCCCAAGCATCTCTCCAGCCTGTTTCTATGAGCCCCTTGTTTCCTTTGCTCCTTTTAACCTAAAACCAGACAGTAGCCATGGGGCTACTGTCTGTGACTCTCATCCCTGGGAAAAGCAGATGCACTCAAATGGGGCTATGTACAAAGCCTCACTTGTTCGCTCTGAGGAGCCCCCTCTGAACGCCTCCTGTAGCTCTGCTGGGAATCAGGGATGCAGCTAAGTCTGCATAAGGAAGTGAAGATATCAGTCCTGCCTGCTTTGCTCCCAAAGCGCCTGAGAACGCTCTGTTCTCACTCCCACAAAGGGCGGTGCCTCTTCTTGACCTAAAGCCCATACACGTAGGAAACACCTTTTATCTTGGTTTGCCTACATGATACTAAGTTTTGAAACTTCCAGCCCAAGAGTCAGCCAAGGACCTGCTATGCTCAGGCGCTGGCACTACTACTTCCTGGCTGAAGGACTCCACTGTGTCATTCCCTTTCCATGCTCTGACTCCTAGACTGTGGAGTAGAAAGTGGGACCACTCATTTGGGGCAGTTCACTTCCTCTCTTTGAGTCCTCATTTTAATAGTTGCTAAAATAAATAATAGAATCAAGCATAGTAGTGCTTGCTTATAATCCCAACACTTGGGAAGAGGAGTTCAAGGCCATCCTTGACTTCATAGGAGTAGAGTGCTACCCAAGCTACATAGGACACTGTCTCAAAAGAACTAATAAAAAGAATTGGGGCAACTGTGAAGCGTTATCCTTTCTAGATCTAACTTTCTGTCACCTCTAGGAATGAATAGATTTAGAGTCTGTAGATTTAAATAAATGGCGTCTCCCCTGAGGGCTCCCTAGAAAACAACATGTGAGGGGAGACTTAAATGTTAGTCCTTTATTCAGAGGTTCAGTCCCAGGGTAGTCAGAACAGAAGGGATAAGAGTCAAAGAAGAATGAGAAGCAAAGTGAGCCATCTTGTCCACCTGACCTCACACACTACGAAGAGGCCCAAAGGCTCATTCCATCAATAATGAACGCCTCTACACAAGATTTCTGAAACAAACAGACTCTTAGAAGAAAACTCGGGATTTGTTTGCAGGCACACTCCCCTTCCCTGGCTCCCACGGGACACTCTTCACGCATTCTCCTGTTCTTCCCGGTTGTGTCACCTAAGCCAAAAGTCACCAAGGCTATGTATGTGTAGTGGTGAAAATCTTTAATCCCAGCACTTGGGAGGCAGAAGCCAGGGGATCTCTATGAGTTTAAGGCTAAGCTATATACATAGTGAGTTTTGGGACAGTCAGAGGTGCATAGACCTTGTCTCCAGGAGAAGGAAGAGGAAAAGGAGGAGGAGGAGGGGGAGGAGGAGGAGGAGGAGGAGGAGGAGGAGGAGGAGGAGGAGGAGGAGGAGGAGGAGGAGAAAGATCCAGCAGAAGCACACAGTCATTGCCAGGTCCTTTCAGAAATGGGACGCTACATCTCCATGGGAAAAGCTGCGACCAGCCTGGCAAAAATGCAAATATTCTAAAGAGACTGTGTCTCTCAATCTAACCCATTAGACAATTGAAACAACTGACCTCAAAGAAATGGGAATTTCTCCAGGATTCTCATGCTGGGTGAAGGAACGGGCAACAGGCAGAGGAGAAGCCTGTCACCCGGAAAGAGATTTCACATGGTTCTGAGAAGTTGTCAGACCACCTTACCCACGAGACTGGAGGCCAGACAGTGATGGGTCAGTGGTGGGTGGCACCACACCCTGGCCACGACTGCTTAGATATTCACATCCTTGGTGAACCCTGAAGACAGACTGGAGGGATCTCTTTGTCCACATTGAAGAAATCTCCTTGTTAGGCTTTTTACTTTTAATTTCTCTCTTTTAATTAGCTTATTGAGGTTGGGTGGGCAGACCCTACTTACCACGCAGGTTGTGGTCCCCCAAGTTTGATAACAGAGTGGAGGGGTTCAATGTTCAGGTAATCCACCTCCTGCAGTGGCACAGTGTGGGACCACCTGCAGCCCATGCTCCTGGCTGAAGAAGGTTGCTAATTGGTTGGGAGATGGTGAGGTTAAAAATAACAGAAACACAAAAACTATGCATAACACAGGTGGGTTCCACTTTGTAAGATGAGAAAGTATATCTGAGGGAACTCAGGCATGATGAGTCAAAAACTGGGTTCTGAGCAATTGTATACACAGATGAGACAACTTGCCCTGACCTCAGAGAATACACACTGCAATGGTGAGGGACGGTTGCAACAAAGGAGGCCTTACAGGGGTCACTGTGAGTGGCTATGTTTCCCTCCAGACTCGATCAGATTCACACAGGGTTTCCATGGAAGGACACAACCTAGGAAATCCAAACTGTCAGTTTTCAAGGCGATGCTTTAATTGACTGTCCCTCTGTTCGGGCTCAGAAGTGGTTTTAGGGCTTGCCGTGTTCTGAAATAAAAATTCACTAGCAAGGTCCAGAAGCATCAAGACTTGGCCCAAGTGACACTGCTTACCTTAGTGCAAATTTGAAGCAGATCAGAATGATGTGTGTTGACAGGGACAGGGGCAAAAGGAGGGAGGAGGGGGTGTCAGGGAACTCTTTGTAGACAGCCTATTTGCTAAAGGGAGCCAAGAGGGATCCGTTTAATTGAAGATAAAGATATTTCAAGAAAGGTTAGAGCCCAGCTGGGGGTTCAGCCAAGGGGTTTGTGTTGCCTTTGAAAATGAGACGAGTTGAACAGGATCTGTGTGGATAAGCTGATAAAAAAAAAAAAAAAAGCCCTTTGAAGTGGACAGGAATCTTTTTATAGCCTCAGAATAATTTAGCTTAGGGTGTGGGCGGAGAGCTGCTCTCTTTTACAAGCTCAGAAGATGCTAAGCCACCCTTCCCCCAGGGGTTTCTTCACTTGGCCAAGAAGAAATATTGGCCTGCTACCTTTGTCTTTAAGAGATGATAAATCTGGCCCAGAGGTAGGTCCTAGAATGTTACTGAGAAGACATGGGCGGAGGCTGGAGGGGGGGGAGTAAAAAGCCAAAGGAGTTAGAGTTGCACTAGGCCCAACTTGTCCAGCATCAAGCCCCTGAAGTGGACTGTGGGGGTTAATAAAGGAGATTTTTCTCAGGCCTGTCAAGGAGTAATCTCTCAATTTCTCTCTCTCTCTCTCTCTCTCTCTCTCTCTCTCTCTCTCTCTCTCTCTGTCTCTCTCTCTCTCTCTCTTACTCTGTGTGTGTATGTGTGTGTTTTGAGCCCAGCCTGCCCATAAATGTGCAATATAGCATGCAAATATATATAGCATGAACAATAGTCGCCCTGCCTCCCTCTCCTGAGTACTATAATTACAGTGATGTGCCATCATGGTCAGGAAGTAACAGCAATAAGAATTATTCTTACAGGTTGTTTACTCTGTGGCAGATGCTGGATATACGAGATATCGTTTGTTCTTAACAACCCTAGGATGTGGGTAAGTGGATATTATTTTCATTCCGCTTGTCCATTCTACAAAACTGATGTGTACTTATGTATAAGCAAATTTAAACAATTAGTTTAAACTTAGAGCATTACAGGCTAGGACCCAGATGTAACTGTTAGCTAAAAGAGGGTCTCAGTGGTTTACGGGGCTTTGTGAAGGGAAGTCTTCAACCTAAGATAATCAGTCATCAGTTCTGAACAACTGAGCAGTGTGATCTGCTCTCTCACTCACCCAAGAGAGCAGCATCTGCTTTGGACATGAGAACACTGGCCAAAGCTTCTCTCTGCATTGACCAAGACCCCAATGTAGAAATAGGAGCAGCGGCCTGCTTCCCATCACCTGGCTAGCTTTACACCCGAAATAACAACACACAAATTGTATTCTTTAAGCACTTCCTGGCCCATTAGTTCTAGCCTCTTATTGGCTAATTCTCACATCTTGATTAACCCATTTCTATTAATCTGTGTAGCACCATGAGGTGGTGGCTTACCGGAAAGGATCTTAACCTGCATCCGTCTTGGAGAGGAGAGTCATGGCGACTGCCTGACTCGGCTTCTTTCTCCCAGCATTCTGTTCTGTCTACTCTGCCTACCTAATTTTCTGTCCTATTAAAGGACCAAGGCAGTTTCTTTATTAACCAATGAAATCAACACAAAACAGAAGACTCTCCCCCATCAACCCAACCCTGCATTTCCCTTCATTTGAAGATGGGAGGGGGGAACCTGGGGATTGGAACCAGGAGATAAAAACGCTCTTAGAAGGAGAGACCTATGTGGGAAGCTACCTAAGGAGTAGCTTATTCACCACCATTCTTCAGTTCCTTCAAGAATATAGATGATAAAAATAAGGAATTGGAGCCTGCATTGAAAGAGAATGAAGTTCAGCCTTACATTTCTTGTGCCAAGACTATAAGCTTTGGAAGTCCAAGTCTGCCCCATTGTTCCTATAACTGCATTAGAACCAGGAAGGGAAAGAAGCTAGGACATGTTTGGTTTAGTCTAACTCCCCCAAAACCCACCTCCTGCAGGGTCTCTTGAAGGCATACCACTCACCCTCTGCATACCCAGTTTCTCATCTCTTAGGTGAGAGGATTGAACAACTGATCTCCAAGGTGTCATCTACCCCTCCTATTCTGAATCTTAACAGATCAACCTTGCCTCACACACCAAGGAGGCATGGCAGTGTGGAGCAAACTGGGAAAAGATATCAGAGGCACTGAACTGGATTCTAAAAAGGAAACTCAACGAGGTTTTGTTATGAAAGGACTTGGTGTCATGCAGAAGAAAAGAGCCCTTCCCAGGACTCTTGAGACGCCATAAAGAACAAGAAATCACTGCAGTCGAGAAGGAAGCCTTACCAATTCTCTTTGCAGATGAATTCTTGACTCCATGGTTTCCTCCTGCCTGCTAGGTAGAGTCTCAAGCACACTGGTCCCCAAGTTTCTCCGTACAGGAGGCTCCTTCCCCACTGTGGAAGCCCTAATATATTACACTCCAAAAATATGTTCAACTATTGAATATTATTGAATGTTAATAAAAAAATTAACAGCTAAGGAGATGCTAACCTAATTTGATCATTGCATATTGTATACATGTATCTAATTATCACGTTCTTCCCCCTAAAGAGATACAATTAAAATAATGATAATAAATAAAAGAAAAATTGAGGAAAGCTTTCAAAGGAAAAGTGCTGGAATTTCAGGACACGTTAGAGCCTAAAGAGACTTTCAAGATTTTTATTTATGTTCTAGGCATAGGGCATGTGCTAATTGGCCTAACTCTAACTATGAGATAAATTGCTACCATCATTATTTTATTCACTGAAGGAGACAACCCCAAGTTAACATTTCAAAGAAGAATGAGTCATTGAAGACCTTTAAAACTACCTGGTAATTATTTCTTTCAAGAAAATCCCTAACTTTGCAAGAAAGGAGAATTATCATCAAATGCCCATTAAGATGAAAATCCAAGCTGCCTAGGCTGCAGGGAGGTCCAGTGATAATCAGCATCCAAGGCTTTCCCTACCAAAGGGCCTCCCTGCTTTCTCACTGACTCGGAGTCCCTGGAGAGAAGAAGTGGGCTGCTTGCTCTGCTCTGTTCTGTCTTTATTCCTACCTTTCCATGACCCATGGGAGGCAACAAGAGGGCTTTGAATCATCCATTGAGTCACAGAGTAAGAGGCCAAGACTACCAATCTGACCAAGCCAGACACTACCTGGCCACCATTATCTGTGCTTCCAAACATATGCGGATATTTAATGACATCACATAAAGAATTTTGATGTCTAACCAAAGACCAATTC
This sequence comes from Chionomys nivalis, assembly GCF_950005125.1. Classification (NCBI taxonomy): domain Eukaryota; kingdom Metazoa; phylum Chordata; class Mammalia; order Rodentia; family Cricetidae; genus Chionomys; species Chionomys nivalis. Next base: position 122,686,362 of record NC_080087.1, on the reverse strand, counting down.
TATCATATGTTTCATTTTTTAGCATTTATTCAGTATTCCATCACCTGTGGAAATACAGACAAGACTCGGATGCCTGTAAATTAGCTGAGTTCATGAATCCCAGAGCAGAGTATTTTATGGAGGACACCTTAATTTCGTTTTTTTAAAGAACCACATGGCCCCTCAGGGCAATGCTTCTTTGAGTCTCGAGTAGGGAAAAGGAAATCCATTCTGCAAATCTCCCTGCTTGTGAGCACAGGTGGGGAGTCGTGGAGTAGATGGCAAATCAGGTGACTTCTGTGGTCCACGCTGTGTCCCTTTTCTCCGACAGAGTTCAGGTGTTGGGTCCACACCCAGAATATCGAAGGACGGCATCATACTTGGAGATGAGACGCAGTAAGGATACACCTGCAATGAGGAAAGGCTGTGTGAGGACACAAAGAAGCATCCCTCTGTAAATCAGAGAATCCTCCCGGAGAGGCCATCTTGCCAACATCTTGGTCATCAAGGTCTAGCTCCCAGACCACGAGAAAATGAATCTCTGTTTCTAAAGTCACTAGTTTTGTAACACGGAAATTGAGCACACCAGTGGTGTTAGTAATGGCAATTAGCCGATTCAACAGAGAGAGTCAAGTGACCTCTTTCCTTACTGCCTTCTACGCTGAACTTAACTTCTCTCTACAAGGGAGGGTCCGGAGCTGAGGGATGATTGCCATCCTAGTGTGTATTTATGGGACTCTACAAGCAATCAGATGAGATATGGAGGTTTGACTAGCATATGGGCATGTGCTCTTATGCTGAGTCCTTCACAGGCCTCACACTGGACTTCTCCTTTACTCACCAAGGAGGTATGATGAACTCTTTGCAAGTTTAAGGTGACATTCACAACTTTATTTTTCATTTCAAGAAGAAGGGAATGAAAAAAGGAAGGATGAAGACATAGAGAGAGGAAAGATGAAATGAGAGGAAGAGCCAACAGACAGATGGAGGAGGAATGTTGAGGAGAAAGGGGAGGAGCAGAAGGAGAAAAAAAAGGAAGAAGCTTCCAGATTCTTGCTAAGCCAAAACTGCAGTACTGGGTCAGCCAAGACACTCCCAGCCTGTCTAAGAGGAAGAGACTGCATTGTTTTGTAGGGGGAAGGTAGTGGCCAATTATAGAGAAGAAATGATGGGATTTCCTGTAGCTGAGAAAGCAAGAGGAAGGCAAGTTCCACTCAAAGTCAGAAGCTCAGAAGAAATGCTCTAATGGAATGACCCTATGGTGGGCCAGGGGCTAGTGTTAGATGCTGAAATTCTGAGAGCTGGGACAAGGCTCAAAGGATAAGAAAATGGGATTGAAGCTAACAATGGCATAATGGGTATCTTCAGAATAACACAGAAATGGATGGATGGGGCTTATACATGGATTTTGTTGCCTGTCTGTTTTAATAAGGGTTACTGCTGCAGCAATGAAACACCATGACTAAAGAAACTTGAGTAGGAAAGGGTTTATTCAGCTTACATTTTCATATTACAGTTCATCATCAAAGAAAGGAGGGTCGTAACTTATGCAGGGCAGGATCCTGGAGGCTGGAGCTGATGCAGAGGTCATGGCTGGATGCAGCTTACTGACTTGCTCTCCATGGTTTGCTCAGCCTGCTTTCTTATAGAACCAAGGACCACCAACCCAGGATGGTACCCTCCACAATGGACTGGCCCTCCCCTATCAACCACTAAGTAAGGAAATGTTCTGCAGGCTTACCTGTCATCCAATCTTACAGAGACATTTCTCTCAACTGAGGCTCCCTCCTCTCTGCTGAGTCCAATTTGGGTCAAGTTGACATAAAACTAACTAGTACACTATCCAATAATTTTTACTATATAAATCAGTACAAGAACAAGAACAATTCCCATCCCATCCCTTGGGATGGAAACCAATCTGCATCTCGCTGAGTCAGGGTTGCCTCTGACTCCTTCATTCCAAGTTCTGACACTTTTCCTTGGGTACAGCCTCCTCCCACCAGCAAGCCACTTCACTGTCTTCTAGGTCCTCCCTCCCTCCCAACACTTAATGAAGACATAGTTAGTCAGGGAGATATTAGCGGTACCCAGTGTCAGTGCTGAGGGCTGCTGGGTGAGTAGATTGCTGTCAGCAGAAGCTGGTCCCCACGGGACACCTTATCCCCATACTATGCCAACTAGCTGCTCGTCTCACTAAGAAACCTGGTCATATACTTTGACCACTTTTTTGTCCACAATTAACTTCAATCTTTCCACGAAATCAGGAACTCTCCAGAGCAGAGGCTTTATCTGCTTCTTGACTGGCTAACTCAGGAGATTAAGTAGGTGATGCTGACTGCAGGCACCCAGGATAAGTTACAGGGCAAAGTGAGAGCAGCTTTCCTGATTCTGTCTTCCTTTCTTTGTGTGAGAACATAGGTTGTGAGTGAATCCCAGACAGGCTTCCAATGGGAAGCATTACATTCAGTTTTCTGGGAAAGAACTCCAGTGCCAAGACCTCCATCCTGTGTGTGGTCCTCTTACCCTGGCTTCCTATCGTTGCATCCTGTCTGGTACCCTAAAGCTGAAGAGCGTCAGGTCAGAAGATACAGGTTTCTGTTCTGTTCGCTAATTGATCGTCTGGCTCCATCTGTGGCAGGGATTGGATCCTCTCACAGGCTGAAGAAGGATTCCTGCACCAGGCTCTCTTCAGCTCTAACTCCCCTCAGCTTTCTGGGTCACCTTTCCACGAGCACTTGTGAACACAGCCATCAACAGACATGGGTACAGTAAAGGAGAAACCGAAGGACACAGGAGGGACGACCAGTTTGAACTTCAGACAAGAAGAGACTGTCAGTCACTCAGGCTGAGGCAGCGCTGGATGGGCTTCGTGTCCCTGCCCTCCAGAGCCCTGAACTGTATGGAAGGGGTACGGAAGAGGCACAGATCCCCTATTAGGATTTGACCTCCAAATCTGTCCTAGTAGGAGCTTAAAGAAATGAGAGGTTAAAGTGCTTTTATTTGGGGAATCCAAAAAGAAAGCTCGTTGCCCAGATCTCTGTCTGTCAGGAGGAGAGATGAAAGCACAATGCAGGATGAGGCAGGGGGATTCTGAATTGAATCCAAGGTGCCTAGAAGCTGAAAACCACCATCATTTCCATAGCTAGAAAACCCTGAGAGATCAAATCCAGATAACAATCATAAAAACAGCTGTCTCCTAAGTCCTTACACTCACACACACACACACACACACACACACTAGCATCATCACTACTACCACTAGTTCTACAAATTGTTTAACACCCTGTCCTGCTGGAAAGCTCACCTGGAGTAGAAAGCCAGAAAACATAAGCAGCATGCAGGCTGACTTTCTCAAAGTGCAAATAGATTCCATGTGGTAAAAGAAAGGTCAAAGGGACAGATATTTTTTAGGGTAAAAGAGAAGGAACAGGTGTGGGGAGTTTTCATCTGAGTAGAAAGGGCGGCAAGCCAATCCAAGAAATGGTGTTCTGGGTCAAGAGTGGAGCTCCATGCCTGCCCTGAAGAGTAAATATTCCATGTCATGGATAGGTGGCCAGAACCCTGCACATTGGATCCAGGAGTCTAAGTCTTATTCCCACCAGTGTGGCTGCCTCTGTGGGGCTCCGCATCTCCATCCATACAGCAGTTCGTTAGCACAGCCCACCTTAATGTAAATTGTGGGTTATAAACCGTGGGGGGTTGTAGATATTGGAGAGCAGGAGTTCAGGAACATCTGAACGGAGATTTAAAAAAAAAATGTGCAAGCCTTCAGCATGGAGATGCAAACTGGAGCCGTGGAACTAGATAAAGGAAGAAGAGCAGCCTGGAGTCACAGACAGCTTTGAGGGAGGCAGAGGGAGAAGTATAAGAAATGAACACTGGGAAGGACTCAGAAGAAGAGAGAGAAAAAGTGCAAGCAAGCCAGGTAGTGGTGATGCATGCAGGGCAGAGGTGGCGCATGCAGGGTGGTGGTGATGCATGCAGGGCAGAGGCAGCGCATGCAGGGTGGTGATGGTGCAGGCAGGGCAGTGGTGGTGCAGGCAGGGCGGTGGTGGTGCAGGCAGGGCGATGGTGGTGCAGGCAGGGCGGTGGTGGTGCAGGCAGGGCGGTGGTGGTGCAGGCAGGGCGGTGGTAGTGCAGGCAGTGGTGCAGGCAGGGTGGTGGTGGTGAAGGCAGGGTGGTGGTGGTGCAGGCAGGGTGGTGGTGGTGCAAGCAGGGTGGTGGTGGTGCAGGCAGGGTGGTGGTGGTGCACACCTTTAGTCCCAGCACTCAGGAAGCAGAGGCAGGCAGATCTCTGTGAGTAGAAACCTTATCTCAAAATCAAAAATAAAAACAAAACAAACAAACTTCAACAAGGGAATGTGACAAAGTAAGTGATGGTTTCAGGCAGAGTTCATGAGAAGTTGGGGCTGATCCTCTTTACTGCTGTGCATCCCTCTGAAGACAAAGGACAAACAGCACAAAATATCAGCATTAGAGAACACAGTGCATACGACCTGCAAAATCTCTTTAGGGGGCATTTATTGGAATAGGCACTTGCCTATTTCTTTCTGGTGGCTTGTTGTGTAATAATGGAAAGACTTCTCCTCCCTAGATACACGGCAACATTTACCCAAGTCTTTAATAACTTGGGTTCAGAGGCTGTGGACTATGGATCCAGTCAGTCCTGTGCAGTGGCTTCCAAGGGGGAGGTGAAAATGAAGTAAGGACAAACATTTGTCACTATGCGGGTTACCTCTTCCCAAAGCCTAAACTGCCTTGAGCCAGAAAAAGACTTAGAAGTTCATTTCAGAAGAATGACACCTGTCACTTGAAAACCTTTCAGTCCAACAGCATCCAAAACAAGCTGCCTCCAACAGCAAAGATTTGTGGAAGGCCCTTTGGATGCAGATCACTGGGCTGGGCCCTAGGAGAGGCAACAGAAGATAAGGCGTTTAAAAATGATAAAAGCCAGAAAACTAGGACCCAGCTCTCCACCCTGCAGGGAAGATGGTCTCTTTCACAGTGACCCCTGGCCAGTGTTCTCATCACAAGACTAAACAAAATACAACAGGGGACCAGCTTGTGTTCATTCGTTCTGGGCCTCGGAGATCAGGGCAAGCTCTACAAAGGATGTGCCATCTGAAGGTCCTGGCAGCTGGGATCGATTTTGACACTCAAAGGAAGGAAAAATGCATGCAAAAGTTTGGCAATGGAAAAGTGAACTGAATCTAAGGGATACATTGAGGATCCAGGATCCCAGACAGTAGTTGATGCAAAAATCAAGAGATGTTTCTGGACAAAGAAGAGGTGCCTCACTGTATATGCCTGGGCAGGAAGTGCGGGAAGGGTAAGAAAATTGAGGGGGGAAGACGGCTCGGAAAACTACCAAGACAGTCCAGAAATCACCAAAGTTCTGTGGAATAAAAGAGCATTGAGACGGAAAAGAACGAGAGAGGAGACACATCACATGGTCCTACTTGCATGCGGAGTCCAAGAGTCACCTGTCGGAAGTGGAGGGCGTTAGGTGTTTCTTATTTCCGCCAATGCAAATAATTCCAATCAGACCAAATCAGACCAAATAAAAGATGCCCATGTTTAATTCACTGCTCCTGGGTGGCCCAGGAAAGGCATGGAGAGGGAAAGAGAGAGAGAAGGGGAGACCATGTGAAACCCGGCGACCACGTGTTCATCCTCTGTGGGAGTGATCTTGACCTTCCCTGGAGAGCTGTTACCATTTGATGGGTTTTCTTGACTTTCCCTGGGGAGGGGTCACCGTTTGGCCGACTTTCTCGGAGGTGGAGTTTGGACTGAGGCAGCTCCCAGGGGAGGGGGCTTGAAATGGAACTTTCCACCCAACATTCCAAAAATGGATGCCAGGGGGCTGGGGTGAAGGCCCCAAGCAAATAGAGAGCAGAACATTGGTTGCCAGAGGTCAGGAAGAGGCTACAAGAGAGGGGATGAAGAGATTGGTCAGTGGATACAATGTTCCAGATAGATCTGAGGAACCTGTTCTGGTGCCATTGTACCAAGTCACAATAACGGACTGTGCATCTCAGGGGAGAACTTTTTTAATGTACTTAGCGCCAATTACCCTAATTTAATTACTGCACTTCACACGCAGGCATCAAAATATTACAGAGTACCCCATAAATCCATACAGTTCTTATAAACTAAACAATAATTTAAAGAAAAAGATGGCTTCAAGTTTCTCCAGAATGTGTCAACAGAGAACACAGAAGGCACAGTTCTTTGGGGAGGGGGAAATTGAAGATAAATTAGTTTTCAACAAATTGATTCTGTCGCACAAGGTAAGTGATAAGAGCAGAGGAGAAGGAGACTCATCAGAAATGAGTCACAGATCTGTGGAGGAGGTCAGGACACTGTGACTTTTGCAGGGGTGGGGTGGAGTGTTAGATTCCAAAAGTAGCACATAAGGTTAATGTCGAGCAGAGGCAAAATGACCTTTGAAAGTCCTTGAAGAGATGACGTGCTAGACGGAGTGATCTGGACACACAGGGAGGTAGAATCTGTGGTGCCTACAGAGAAAGAGGTGCCATCTGAGACCAAATAATGACATAGTCCGTGCTTGGGACCTATTACAAACAAAATTAGAAGGCAGTTTCCTATTAACTATACAGTAAATCTCTCTCTCTCTCTCTCTCTCTCTCTCTCTCTCTCTCTCTTTCTCTCTCTCTCTCTCTCTCTTTCTCTCTGTCTCTCCACACAAGATAAGTGCTAAGAGCAGAGGAAAATAGATTCATCAGAGAAGGGGGAGGGGCAGGAAACAACTAAGGAAGAGAAAGTCTCAGGAAAGCAGGGCTCCAATGAAGGAAGGCCATCCACACTATCAACTTTGTAACTAGGGAAGAAGAGTGGAAGAGGCCTGTGTTGAAGCTGAGACCACAGGGCTAAGGAATATGCCGAGATGGAAAGCTCCATGAATGACAAAATGGGACCCGGGCTAGAAAGGAGAGGGGAGAAAAGGAAGGCATTGGAGAACATTGCCCAGGGGTGAAAGGGGCCGGGGAGACTGGGTGTGCTTGGGCAGAAACAGAGATAAGAAAATACCTAAGGGCATTGACTTGTTTGTAAAATGAGTGATTCAGTAATACTAATAATAACTAACAAGTATTGAACATTTACTATGCACATTGTGTGGTTTAGTTAACCCTTGTTGTACATTAATTAACCCCCTCTAATCAATCAAAAGATGCAGGGGCTTAGAGAAATCGAGTAGATATTCTGAAATCTCACAGCTATTCAGTAGCAAAATACTGGAAAATGACCGTTCTGAACACAGGGCATCTCTCTCCTCTGTTCAAGTAGAGAGGAATCTGGGTGTTGCATCCCTTGGAAGTAGAAAAGCATTAGTGATGCTTAAATTTTTCTATGGAATGCCTTTTTAGCCCCAGAATTTTAATTATCACATCTGGGGAAAGTGCTGATGAGAGATCACCCAGGAAAAGGATTCATAATTCCATTACCTCGCATCCCGTCCTTCTGTTTGGATGTTTAGACATCACATAAAGATGCTCCAGGATGCAGGAGCTACACAGCACCAACTTCGTTCTACCACATTGGAAACTGGAAACTGCATGGAAGAGACAAGTTCTAGGCATTTCAATTTATAGAAACGAAGAATGTTAAGAAGAAAAGGGGGAAAGAGGGAAGAAGAACAGCTCCCAGCAAGTATGCCTGAGATGAGCAGAGGGGCTGGAGGAGGTAAAAAGGGCAGGCAAGGGTACCTACCTGAAGAACTCCTTTTGTCTACAGCATAGTATGAAGTAAGTAATTACAACTGATAAATAGGGGTCGGATTTGATAAAGACACTGGGTCAAGGCTTTCAGAAGTCAGATCCCGGTAACTCTGATGCTGCAATACATCAGCACACTGCTCACTGAGCAGGTATCAGGCCAGCAGATCACACAGCTCTACTGAGGAGGCAGCAATACAGCCCAAGGGCTAAGCTTCAGGTGATAGCTGTGACTGTGACACATGGGCCGTGATAGTGGTCACACAGACATGTCGGACCTGAAGTATGTGTGGGATTGCTCCAGGGAAAGCCTGAGAACATGGCTCACTCTAGGAGAAGGGGCGCAGGAACGTTCTAGAACACGGAGCGGATAAGAGGACAACTTTACCAGAGAAGGAAACACACATGAAAAGAAGGTTTGTTCCGCATGAATCCTCTAGAAGGACGTGGCTAATGAGACAGACTCTCAAAGGAGACAGGCTGATAGCCAGTGTCATGGAAGGGGACAGGTGGGAAGGTAGGCTGTGCTGTGAACATAGTAAGGAAGAGCCCTCGGGGCAAGCGCACAGGAGAGGGGAGGCTTAGAGCAGATTTGGGAGGGTAGAATATTACCTAGGACTTCTAACCCAAGAGCACACTGGCTTAAAAGATGGAAGTTTATAAGATTCTTTCATAGTCATTTTCTTTATTTCTATCTCTTAAATACCATTTCTTTAAAGAAAGAAAAAAATCCAAAGAGGCTGCGAGTCTTTTCTAAGATCTTTGAGTCAAGTGAAGGGCTAAAGTGTCCTCAGACCCAGGTCTCTCCCAAAACCTACGGTTCCCATCTCGGTCTTAGCAGACTTTCCACATGCGCTCTCACTTACTGTGAAGGGAGTGTGGACAGTCTCAGTGATATATCTCCTTTGCCCACTCAGAAGCACCAAAGAGCCCAGAATGCAGAGCGCACCAGCACAGTCCATACAAAGAGAAAATCCCCCACTCCCTGTTAAGAGTGACTTGAGAGGACCCGTGACTGAGCATCCATGTAGCTACCTAGTCTCCCTACAGTTTCCCTGATAGACACACACTCTCTCTTAGGAACTGGCTAGGCAGACAGTTTCAAGGTTTCCCAGGACCTAGCAGCTGCGCCTTTCTCTGGGTGACTCAGCTGTGAGACAGAGTCTAGGCAGAGCACCTAATTACACAGGCCAAGTCAGGCTCAGGAATGAAAGCCCCTCTACTGGCCAGCAGCTGACTGCCCTCTAAAGTGTCAGAGGAGACGGCCTTGGGCAATGGGCTGAGGACTTAAAGATGGTACCTCTTTTAACTGTCCTCCATTCACGACAAGCTCACTCTACAGACTAAGAGGTGTAATAAAGGGTTTAATGGAGGTTTTATGATGGGCTGGGAGGATGACACTTGGTTATCCAACTGGCAACTTACTCTGAGAGACAAGTAACTCTCTTTCATGTGGCAAGGCTGACATGTTTAGATCATGCCGGAGGTTGAGAGAGCAGAGCGCTGGAGTTTTTGCAACTCAGCACAGCCCCAGCGGGAGATGTCCAGGCAGCTCAAAGATGGAGCTGCTCAGCCAGCCCTGTGGGAGGACTGGGCTAGTGACAAGAAGAGGGCCCAGTTCATGGAGAAGGCCCTAGCTCTATTTGTCATCCAGATAGGACAAACCGGCATGCTGACAGGTCCAAAGGACCCCAACATCTTCAAGGATGCTACCAATGCAGCTGGAAAACACAGCATCTCCCATGTGCAGGCTTCCTTTGTCCATTAGTACCCTCGACAGCTATCAGTCCCTGGGGAAATCTTTGGTCAAAATACATATTCTTGTATGATAGGGCATTTCTTGGGTATATTCCCAAGAGTGGTATTGCTGGGTCCAGGGGTAGGTGGATCCCGAAATTCCTGAGAAACCGCCACACTGTTTTCCAAAGTGGTTGCACAAGTTTGCATTCCCACCAGCAATGGATGAGTGTACCCCTTTCTCCACAACCTCTCCAGCAAAGGCTATCATTGGTGTTTTTTATTTTAGCCATTCTGACAGGTGTAAGATGGTATCTTAAAGTTGTCTTGATTTGCATTTCCCTGATCGCTAGGGATGTTGAGCATGACCTTAAATGTCTTTTAGCCATTCGAACTTCTTCTGTTGAGAGTTTTCTGTTCAGCTCAGTGTCCCATTTTTTAATTGGGTTGATTAGCCCTTTACGGTCTACTTTCTTGAGTTCTCTATATATTTGGAGATCAGACCTTTGTCTGTTGCAGGATTGGTGAAGATCTTCTCCCAAGAAATGCCCTATCATACAACAAACGTATATGCTCAACTATGTTCATAGCAGCATTATTTGTAATAGCCAGAACCTGGAAACAACCTAGATGTCCTTCAATGGAAGAATGGATGAAGAAAGTATGGAATATATACATATTAGAGTATTACTCAGCAGTAAAAAACAATGACTTCCTGAATTTTGCAGGCAAATGAACGGAAATAGAAAACACTATCCTGAGTGAGGTGAGCCAGACCCAAAAAGAGGAACATGGGATGTACTCACTCATATTTGGTTTCTAGACATGAATAGGGGACGTTGAGCCTATTATGCATGGTCCTAGAGAAGCTAATTAAGAAGGTGAACCCAAAGAAAAACATTTAGGCGATGAAAGGAGACAGAGACAAAGACCCACATTGGAGCACCGGACTGAAATCTCAAGGTCCAAATCAAGAGCAGGAGACAGAGCACGAGCAAGAAACTCAGGACCGGGCTGGAGAGATGGCTCAGAGGTTAAGAGCACTGACTGCTCTTCCAGAGGTCCTGAGTTCAATTCCCAGCAACCACATGGTGGCTCATAGCCATTTGTAATGAGATCTGGTGCCCTCTTCTGGCCTGCAGGCATATGCACAGACAGAATATTGTATACATAATAAATAAATAAATAAATATTTAAAAAAAAAAAAAAAAGAAACTCAGGACCACGAGGGGTGCACCCACACACTGAGACAATGGGGATGTTCTATCAGGAACTCACCAAGGCCTGCTGGCCTGGGTCTGAAAAAGCATGGGATAAAACCGGACTTGCTGAACATAACAGACAATGAGGACTACTGAGAACTCAAGAACAATGGCAATGGGTTTTTGATCCTACTGCACGCACTGGCTTTGTGGGAGCCTAGGCAGTTTGGATGCTCACCTTACTAGACCTGGATGGAGGTGGGTGGTCCTTGGACTTCCCACAGGGCAGGGAACCCGGATTACTCTTGGGGATGATGAGGGAGGGGGACTTTATGGAGGAGGGGGAGGGAAATGGGAGGTGGTGGCGGGGAGAAGGCAGAAATCTTTAATAAATAAATAATAAATAAATAAATACATATTCTTGATTCATACTACAGAGATACTGAAAATAAGGCAGGTTACAAAATAAATATTTTGGAGTATCTGAAGGAAAATGAAACTTTGTTTTATTCTATTAAATATACATAGTATAAACTCACCATACGAGCTATTTTTAAACGTCATGAGGTATATTCAAACTGAACTAATATGTTTATGAAAGAGTCACTATATATCTATCATTGAGTGGAAAATAGTTTTAAATGTATATAATAGAACTATCTATGAGCACTGTGCTGTGCTATCGCTGATGAAGTGGTTCCTCCTAGAGATGTGAGTTAATAAGTCTAAAGCTTCATGTGCCAAGGTTATACAAATAAATAAATAAATGGAGGTGGGGTGAAGCTGGGTTTCTTGTTGTCTATATGAAAGGACAATACTAGAATAAATGACATGATGCTAGATTACAGTTAGAGATAGCAATAGGAGCTCAGTAAGCTACACCTACTGTAGATACTGGTTGCTATATATGAGAAGGACCATATGTTCGTGCCCATGTGTTGGCCCCTCTGAGAGAACCTGGAAGCAATGATATTGACACTCTCATAGTAAACAAGCAGAGCCAGTACCCAGGTCTTGGCTTCTGCAATATCCACACTAATGAAACTTCTCCCCTGATCTTAATACAATAAATAACAACAACAACAAAAGGGAACCAGGGCTCCTCAAAGAAACAGTTGATTTAAATCCCAGAGAACTTAGACAACAATGAGGACCCTAAAAGAGACATATATAGATCTAATCTACATGAGAAGTAGAAAAAGATAAGATCTCCTAAGTAAATTGGGAACATGGGAACCTTGCGGGAGGACTGAAGGGGAGGGAAGAGGCAGGGAGCGGAGCAGAGAAAAATGTAGAACTCAATAATAATCAATAATAAAAAAAGAAACAGTTGATTCTTGCACTAGGGACAAGAAAGAGACGAGATGAGCCTAGAGCAACTTGCAATACCCAGAGTCAAAAAGTTCCAAAGAATGTGCCATGCTGTGCGCATGCCCCTTCTCCATCATGCACACAAGATCTGGATATTTATTTTATCTTCCCTGCTTTAAAATGCAACACCACATTATTTTGTTGTTCAAATTATTCCATTTTCGGCTACTGGGAGTTCTTTCAGCTGGTATCTGCTGTCTTCCTGGCACATTTATGGAGGTCAGAGGAACACTCTGTGAAGTCATTTCTCTTCTTCTGCTTTTATGTGGGTTCTGAGTACTGAACTCAGGTCATCAGGATTGACCACCAAGTAGATCTCAGTCAGTAGAAGTAGAATTACACACACACACACACGCACGCAGGCACACACGCACGCACTACATCTCTTGGGGTGTCAATGCTAACAAAGCCATAAACTACCTAACAAAAATCCCAGTGTCAGCCATGGAAAACTTCCTTTCACATTCTTGGTCAGGGAATTCCAAGAGAACCTCAAACAGTAGAAGCTATTGCCATTGCCCTTCCCTTCCTTCTAGACAGAGAAGGTACAATCCTACCCTGAAGACAACACACACTCTGGGCACAGGATATTGAGAAATCAACGTGGATCTGACCTGGCAGGGTCCTCCTCATAAACATGAAGGAGCTATGCAAGCTGCCAAAGGAGAAAGGCAATCAACAGTCCTATCCAGTTATGCCTATAAACCACAACAATGACATCACGTGTTGTGGTATCATGCCGTCTGAATGGCATAATAGTCTGGCGGGTGCATTAGTCACACTTACACCCTGGGGGTAACCAATAGCCACCCAGTTGGACCAAAGGCCTACTCAGTAGGAAGGAATTCATGCCTGGTTCTGTAAACTTATCAAACTCAACCCTTGCTGATGGAGCGTAAAGGAGAATCTAGCTCCTATGGTCACTTTCATAAACCAGTATAATTTTGACCATACATCAAGTACATGTCACCATACAGTTATCTTCTCCTATCTAAATAAAAAGCAACACTTATCAGATGACAAATCCCCCGTTGTAAAATCTTTTTTTATTATAATGCTGAACTATAACATTTATTCAATTAAACAAAAATGCATGATTCCTGTGATATCGTGATAATTTACAAATATTCTGGATAAAATACTAAAAATCAAGCCTGTCATAAAAATTTTAACATTCAGTCCTACTTTCCACAGTAAATTGTATTGGAGTGTGTGGTGCTGCTGTAATACTATAGCATGGAGTATTCCAAGTATAAAGTATCCAAGTATAAAGTAGTCTTTTTGAAATGATTAAGACTCCTCCTTGTCTCCCGATCAAAGGGAGATTGTCTTTTGACTTCCATTCTGACTAACAAACCCACAATATCTCAGTCCCCACCCTTACCTTTCTCAAATCTCAGTGTCCCCAGAGTGGATATCAGAACTCCCCTGTAAATAGCATCATTTTCTCTACGGTGCCTGCCATTGGATTTTCTCCCTGACTAGAGGCCGGGCTTCCACACTCTGTGAGCTCAGCTTTCCTCCAGCAGACAGAAATTATCACTTGGTTAGGTCCCAGCTTATTAGTAACAAGACTATATTGCTACAAAATAAAAACAGCAAGCATCCCTGATGTCACTGATAATGTAACATTTGTTCCTTTTAGAAGCCCATGCAAGAATACTTTGATATTCTCTGAAATCCAAGAAGAAAGGAGGAGGATTTTTGCCTTTATAAGATGGAACAGGAGACCTGTGAACCACAAAAAAAAAAATTGAAGGAAAAGAATCTGTCTTCTACTAGAGAGAGTAAGAGAGAAGTGCAAGCAATGAGCCTAAATGAGGGGTGAGAAGACAGAAAGGTTTTGTGAATTCCTGCACTACCTGTGACTGAGTTCCGCCCTCTGCTCATTATTTGAGCTGGGAATCCCCCGACTTCCTGTTACACCTCACATACACCAGTCCTCTTTCTAAACTTTATAACAGCTGGTTTATAATCCTTTCAAATAAAAGCAACATTTTTTTTGGTTAGGCAATAAATTAATTTAAAAACAAAGAAGTGAATAGCTCTTATTAATGCATCCTTAAATGAACGTTAAGTGTCCAGTGCACTGGCAAACGTGGGAAATGGAGTGTGAGCATGGGTTATCCTGTCATTACAGGGAAGAGAAACGGAGGTGGTGGTGGGGTATCTTCATTTGCACATGTTATTACACCTAGTGATTTTATTATATCACCTGTATACATGCATATAATGTACTTTGATCACATCCACCCTTCAATTGCCCTTTTTTGTTCCTTTTCTCTGCCCATCTGTCTGCTAGTTCACCTTTATCATGGAGGGGTGCCTGTTTGTTGTTTGGGTTTTCTGTCCTGCCTGGTACCCCCAGCAGTTTAGTCCCAAAGAAAAACACACAAAGATCTCTATAAGTTATAAAGCTGATTGGCCCATTAGCTCTAGCCTCTCACTGCCTAACTCTTTTGATTAACCCATTTTTCTGATCTATGTTAGCCATGTGGCTCAGTACCTTTTTTCAGTGGGGCAGTTCACATCCTGCTGCTTCTGTGGTCTGGGCAGGAGTGGGAGGAATCAATTTCCTCCTTCCCAGAATTCTCCTGTTCTCATTACATCATTTCTACTTCCTGTCCGGTTTTCCTGCCTATATTTCCTACCTGGTCAATCAGCGTTTAGTTATAACATGAATGACAGAATACAGACAATTCTCCCGCACCAATTTTCATGCCCCACATTTTCTTAGAACTATATATTTTATAATACAGTACATGGGGCATCTTTTTTCTCAGAGTTGGCTGGGATTCTGAATTTTATAATCACAACTGCTAAGAATGGCACTCTAAATAAATGTGTATCACAAAACTACAGAAATATATTAAAAGCCATTTCAGAAATTGTGGGAAATACTGTTTTAATTTCAAGCCAAAATTCATTTAATGATTTTTTAAAAAACAAAACTCAAAGAGCAAATTTGAAATCAAACCATCTAACAGAATACAGTCTAAATATGTATTGATCTGATATTGATGAGTTAAGAACAAACCTCAATCTTTTATATCAATTCCCCACTTCCATATACTTTTTACTGCATCAGGCCATAGTCTGACTCTCTTTTCTGTATTTTTTAATTAATAAATTATTTTTTTAAATATCTTTTCTCATTTAACATACCAATCCCAGTTCCCACTCCTTCCCTTCCACCCCCTTTTCCTCCTACTCCCCATCTGCACCTCAGAAAGGGAAAGACTTTCCATGGGGAGTCAACAAAGTCTGGCACATTGTTTTGAGGCTGGACTACGGCCCTCCTGACTGTATCTAGGTTGAGAAAGGTATTCTGAAGTTGGAGGTTTGTTCCCAGCCATACAAACTTCCAAAATAATCACACAGAAAAATATTATTTGTAACACTTGTTGGCCAATATCTTAAGCATATTGCTAGCTAGCTATTATATCTTAAACTAATCCATTTCCATTAAACTGTGTATAGCCATGTGGCTGTGGCTTACCGGCAAATTTTGGCATGTCTGTCTCTGGTGGCAGCTACATGGCTTCCCTCTGACTCCGCCTACTCTCTTTCTATATCTCTTTTAGCCTGGTTTTACTGTGTTAAGCCATTGGCCAAAATCAGCTTCTTTATTAACCAATGGCAATAAAACCTATTTACAGCATACATTACCTCCCCAAATTCCCAAATATTATTTATAAATATTTGTTTACATTTAAAGGGAGATATGCTATAGAGATTTGCATTGGTGTGGACCTTGGTTTATTGATAACACATTTTTTTGTTTGTTTGTTTTGTTTTTGTTTTCCTGAGACAAGGTTTCTCTATAGCTTTGGTGCCTGTCCTGGAACTAGCTCTTGTAGACCAGGCTGGCCTTGAACTCACTTGAGCTTGCTTCTTCCTCCCAAGTGCTGGGATTAAAGGCAAACACCACCACCACCACCTGGCACACACACACATATATATTATATATATATATTATATATATATAATATATATATATATATCTGCTCTTGTAAGGTATTGTGTTTGTGCAGGTCCTTTAAAAATACAATGTATAATTTAAAATATAGGTTAATAGAGAGTCATCATAATAGTCAAGCTTGTAGTCATGTTAGCTAGGTTTTCCAGATGTACAAAGATGTATTTCAGATGGATATATATTCTTCAAATCTTTCAAAGACTACAAAATATAGCATTTAAAATGTTTTAAGAACTTAAGACTTTTCATGCCAATGAGACACATTTGCTCCCAGAATCACCAATCTACTTCAAGAGGATGATGGGCATTGAAGAGGCTCTTTATTGAGTTTATTAGCCATTTGGGCAAGAGGCTGCTCTTGCCTGAACTGTTTAACTGTACTTGCAGGACCCACGGAAAAATGACTTCTGAAACTGTCTAAAGAAGGTAAGAAAGTCCTTCAGGGTTTCTGCTTCATGAAAGAGTCTGCTAGACATTCTTCAGGACACAGAAGTGTCTGACAAGCAGCCAATATAGGTGGAATTGTCTTTGAAATTCCTGCTTCGTGGAAAATCTGCAAGATACTATGGGCCAGTAGGCTAAAGATGGGTGCCCACAATGTTACAAAAGAACTTTGGGTGACTGTCCAGGCAGCAAGATGTCTCTGTCAATTCTAGAGTTTTGGAAGTTGCTTACAATCCACTTCCTGTTTACTTAGATAATATTATATCCTCTGGAGTCTTTGATGGAGTTTAAGAATAGATAGTTATAATTATAGTTTTCTTTAGTTATGATAAAAGAGAAAGTAGATATAAAATTTGTAACTGTAATTCTTACTTGATACCTGTCTTGTTATATGTAGTTTTACTATGTTAAAGTTAAAACCTTCCTTTTTATTTAAACATAAAAGGGGAAATGGTGTGGAAAGTCCTTCTGTATATGTGTTGCTTTTATTGCTTAATAAAGAAGCTGACTTCAGCCAAGGGCTTAACAAAATATAGCTAGGCTGAAAGAGACATAGAGAGAAAGAGTAGGCAGAGTCAGGGAAATGCCATGTAGCCGCCAGATGAGAAAGACTCTGAGCTGCCAGCTGGAACATTGCTGGCAGGCCCTGAGCCTTGTGGTAAAATATAAAATAATAGAAACTGGTTAACTTAAGATGTAAGAGCTAGCTAGAAATATGCTTAAAGCTATTGGGTAAACAGTATTGCAAATAATATAGTTCCTGAGTTATTATTTTGGGTCTGAGCAGCCGGGGAACGAACGAGCAGTCTCCGCCAACAGTATCCCTCCAAAGAGAATGAGTTCCAAAAGCCAGAACAAGCAGTAAGGATAAATCCTGGTCTCACTGCCAGTAGCCCACAGTGTGCCACAGAGACACAACTGTTACCTACATTCAGAGGGCCTAGTTTGGTCCTATGCTGGTTCCTTCCCTGTCAGACTGGAATTGTTGAGCTCCCATAAGCTCAGATAAGCTGTTTCAGGAACCAAATCCTAAAACAGGTTGAAGTCACTCCTGCTTCCAGTTAAGACTGGTTCCAAAGTCTCAGAGGTATCAATTGGCCCAATGTGTATGATCCCAGAGATTCAGATGTTGAACTCTCACACAAAAGATGGTCGCACTAGGAGTTGGGTGGGACCTTTGGGTGGCTGGGTTAAGAAGGTTGGGCTAAGTCCTCATTATTTGCATTGGCATCATTATAAATGAGTCTTTGAGCACTAACCAGACCCTCCTTCCATGCAGAACAATGACAAGGCAAAAGGCAAGCTTTCGCCAGACACTAAATATTCCTTGATCTTTGACCCCATAGTCTCCAGACCTGTGGGAAATAAATTTTGTTTATAAGCCACTTACTTTATGGTATTTTATTGGAGAATGCTGAATAAACTGAGACAGACTGATTACGTGGGTGGTGTCGGAAGATCCCAGACATGAGAAGAAAAGGGAGCATGGACTGAAACCCAGGCCAAGCCTAACATCCCCTTCCTGAGAGAACTAATGCTTTTATGACTTGTAGCCACTATTCTGACAACCCAACCAGACACATAATACAGCCACAGTCACAAGAAAATAATTATTTTCATATCTACCACTGTGCTATGAACACATCCCAGATCTTCAATAAGTATGTCTTGAATGAATGAATACCCACACACATGACCATCTGTTTGGTGTCGGAATTTGATCTTCCAAAATGATTAGTTACAAATTCTCTACCTTGTAAAGAATTCCCTAAAATGTAATTTGAAATACAGAGACATCAACAGACTCTATAGTTTATGATTCTGTTTATACAACATCTTCTAAAAATAAGACTGTAGAGATATGGAACAGATCAGTGGTTTTTAGGGGTTGGGAAGAGAATGGAGGGTGTGGCTAATAGGAGAGAATTCCATTGTTGTGAAATAGTTCTGTATGTGGTCCAGGCCGGAGGTCTTATAAACTATACATATGATACAATGTCATAGAATTAAACACAGAGACTTAGAAAGAAAAGTGCATGCCAGTGCAGTCAAGTCTTATTCATTGTGTTATGTCTGTATTAATTTCCTGGCTTTGATAATGGGAAATTGGGCAATAGGTGCAGAGCACATTTTTAAATTATTTTTATTGAGCTCCACATTTTTCTCTGCTCTCCTCCCTACCTCTCCCCTCCACTTCAACCCTCTCCCAAAGACCCCATGCTCCCAATTTACTCAGGAGATCTTGTCTTTTTCTACTTCCTCTATAGATTAGATCTATGTAAGTCTCTCTTAGGGTCCTCATTGTTGTCTAGGTTCTCTGAGATTGTGATTTGTGGGCTAGTTTTCTTTGTTTTATGTTTTAAAGCCCCTTATGAGTGAGTACATGTGATAATTGTCTTTCTGGGTCTGGGTTACCTCACTCAAAATGATGTTTTCTAGCTCTAACCATTTGCCTGCAAATTTCAAGGTGTCATTTTTTTTCTGCTGTGTAGTACTCTGTTGTGTAAATGTATCACATTTTTCTTACCCATTCTTTGGCCAAGGGGTATTTAGCACTTTTATCAGTCACTTTTCTATTACTGTAATGAAATACCATGATCAAGGCAACTTACAGAAGAAAAAGTTTGTTTGGGCTCACGGTTCCTGCGGGATGAGAGTCCATCACCATCAGAGTAGGGAAGTGTGGCATCAGGCAGGCTTGGCAGCTGGATCAGCAAGCTGAGAGTTCATCTGTTAAACCACAAGCACAAGACAGAAAGAGTGAACTGGAAGCAGAGCTCCTCTTTTAAACTAAAGACCACCTTCAACAAGGCCACACCTCCTAAACATCTCCAAATAGCTCCACCAACTGGGGACCAAGTGGTCAAATCCAGAGACCATGAGGACCAGAACATTCTTATTCAAACTATTACAGCATCTCTTAAGATAGATCAATAGATAGATGATAGATAGATAGATAGATAGATAGATAGATAGATAGATAGATAGACAGATAGTAAGATCTTTGAGTATATAATATTTCAAATTTTAAAATTAAGAGAAAGGAAGTGTCTCCATAATTAATGCTAATGTGTATACATAGCTCAAATTCTGATGAAACAAGGAAAATCTATGAGACAGATTTGAACACTATTTGGATAATAATACATAATATTAGGAATTAAATTTAAATTTTAAGTAATAATAGTTTTGAGGTTTCTAGGAGTCCTTTACTTCTCTTAGGTAGATATGAAATATTTATGGCACAAATGATATACTATGTGGTATAGCTGCAATTAATATTGGAAAGGAGATGAAGCAAGAGAACACAGCAACTTCTGTGTCCCCCATGATTTCCTCTCCATCCTTAAAGAGGCCCTGCATGGCTGTCACATATTTTTGTTTTGTTAACATTTATGAAGGACCCTTGCTTACCCCTGACAACTGTCCAATAGGATAGCACCTACCCTACCTTACAAATGAAGAATCTGAAGCTTAGAGGTTTTCATAGGACACAGCAAATACTGTGCTGGGTAAGCTGAAAATGAAATCTCAACTGTGGCTTCCGAAGTGTGAATGTTGGGGACAATTAGGCATAAACAGACTCAGAACTCATTTTCTCCACCTGATCACTCTGAAATTGAAGCTGAGACCAAGCTTGGTGAACTTTCAGTTGCTATAACAGAACAGCTGAGTAATCTAAAAGAAGGACCGATTTATTTTGGATCACAGTTTTGGAGGTTTGACTTCATTGCTTCTGAACCCTTATGCAGTGATGTCACAGTGGGAAGCCTGTGAGGGAACCTTATGGCAGACAAGAAGCAGAGAGATGAAGACAGAGTCAAAGTAAGCCCTTCAGAGGTCCCTCTAGGGACTTCTCCACATATGCCCATCTCCCTAACAGCCTTCTCAGCTATGAACCCATCCATCAATGATTTACTCACTGATGAGGTTAGCATTCTTAGTCCAAAGCGTCTCTGAGCAGCACCAGTAGCTAGAAACCAAGCCTTTACCACAAGAGCCGTGTTGAGGGAGACTTCACTTTCAAATCCCAACCATCATCTGAGGAACTCATGGCTGAGTGAGAAACAAATATAAGATCTACCTTCTACACCTCAAATCCACATATGTGTCTTCCTTTATAGTAAGCTGCGAGAATAAGTAACAAGGAAATCTTTACACATTCCTTTGGCATACATTGGCTCAACTCACTGAACCCGAGAAGACAACCTCTACTCTAGCATATCCTAGGCCTCACGTGGAATTGCTGGGGTGAGGGAAGGGCTTTCTAAACACGCGAACACTGAAAGGGTAAATACAATTTGATTTTTCAACTTTCCAAATGTTTAAAAAATTGAAGAAAAGAAAGCTGCCTCCTTAAATATAACTGTGTGTGCCTTAACAGAATCTGAGAATTCTCACCTGCTACCTGTAAATACCATTTTCCACATCTCCCTACAAGAATGCTACATTTGCTTTTCTCCTTGAGATAGAAGTCATAGTCTTCTGCTCGATCTCTTTCTGTTTTCTGCCCCCTTCTTTCCTGGCATCAATTCAGTACTTCCCTATAACCATCCAGTGCAAACTTCATTGTTGCCAGGACTTCCTTCCCTCCACTACCACTCCAGCTTTCTGAGCAGCAGGCGCAGATAGAGGCAGATTACCAGGGGCTCCCATGGTGTATTGGCAGCCCCTAGATGAGGTCTGAAGGCCATGACTCCCATGAGACCTTCCAGCGTCTCTGTGGAGAGCCCAGTAGTCAACTACCAAGGATGTCCTGCCTTAATCTACAGCACCGCCTTGGGGAGATGCCAGATTTTGAAAGAAACACCAGGCAACACTGTAGCTGGGAAATGGAACATTCAAGAAGCTAACTTCTCCCTACATGGAGGGGGATATCTGTAAGGCATCCCCTCTGATTCTGGCTTGGATAAAAATTCCCTATTGTCTCTACAATCTCATCATTTCAAGTGGTCCTCACTTCAGGTTGAAGTTTATCAAAATTGAAGACTAGGTCTGAACTAAAGCAGAATCCTGTTTGTCTCAAAGAACCATGTGTAGGAAAGTGACCTCGGCAGGAAAAGCAAGGCACACCTAATGAGAACTGGAGGGAAACGGAAAATAGAGCAGCAGAAGCCAACACTGCAATTCAGTGTTTGCGGCCACATGGGAAGTTGAGGTAGAACAGGAATCTGGTCTGTTGAGCCTGCCCTTGGCCGATGTGCTCCACAAACCAGGTCAGACTCCTTGCCAGGAAAAACTTCCTTCCTAGCCCTTTCACTGGAAGCAGAGACTATGGCCTTCCAGTTGGGTAGGCTGGCTTGCTAGTTTAAATCAAAGCACCCCCACCTACAAGCTACTTGTTCTTCCTCTTAAGAGCAGGTCGCCATTCTTCCTCTGGTTCTAAGGGATAGAAAGTCTGTCTGGTCAGCTCTCCAGCCCCCAGATTCTCCTCTGCCCTTCTGCCCTGCTTGTTGACTGCTCTTTGAAGACAAAATCCACAGCTGGAATGTGGTTAGATTTGGCCGGTGGAAGGCATTTAAATCACAGGAGAGAGGAATCCAGACATTCTCTCTGCTACCTCTCTGCTTCCTGATGGTTCCTGCAGCGATTCACGCTTCCCCATTGCAGCCTTCACAGAGGCTATCCCCCTGCCTCACTCGGCCCTTCTGGCTCACTCAGCACTGTTCCCCATGCTTTCTCCAAAGCTGGTCAGCTCCAGCAAGGCTGACTGCTTCCTGAGTAGTTTGACATGTGGTACCTCTTCACTTCTGACCATTCCTCTAAAATCCTGCCCTCCTTTTCTGAGGTACATCCTCATAGTCTGTGTCTGAGCCTTCTCCTACCTAGACCCTACTTGTCCCTGTCACACTCTGCCCCTTGTTAAGATCAAATCTGCTAGGCAAGACCCTACCTCAGGGCCTCTCCACCTCCATGTCCCTGAACTCTGGTGTCTTGGATTTCTGTGCAGATCCTGGCTTCACCTCCTTTAGGACTCTGTTCACACATCACCCAACCAGGTGTTTCCTGTGATACATTTCTTCCTCTTACATCTGCCACTCTGCCTGCCATCCCTGCCCTCACCGCTGCCATATTGTTTACTGTTTCATACCCTCCTTACTTGTTTATCTGCACGTTATTGCTCTTCTCTGACTAGGAAAAGTATGTACTGAGCAAATACGTGTTAAGTGAAGACGTTAAGTGACCCTTCCCTTTGGGGCTACAAGCTTCTTATATCTGTAGGCTTCAGTCTTTATCAGAATGGGAAATTTTGCATACCCTTCCCTTTGGATACCCCATGTCTTAGTGAGGGTCAAACACCATAATCAAAAAAAGCAAGTAGAGAAGGAAAGGGTTTATTTGGCTTACACTTCCATGTCACTGTTCATCATCGAAGGAAGTCAGGACAGAACCTCGAACAGGGCAGGAACAGCCAGGAGCTCATATAGAGGCCATGGAGCGGTGCTGCTTACTGGCTCGTTCTCCATGGCTTGCTCAGCCTGCTTTCTGATAGAACCCAGAACCACTGGTCCAGAGATGGCAGCACCCACGATGGACTGGGCCCTCTGCCTTCAATCGTTAAGAAAATGCCTTATAGGCTTGCCTACAACACTATCTTATGGAAACATTTCTTAATTGAGGTTCTCTCATTCCAGATGACTTTGTCTTGTGCCAAGTTGACATAAAACTATCCAGCACACCCCAACATCCCATGCATTCCTGTCATCTGTTCTCTTTTTCATGGATAGTTTTTCTCTCCTTGTCCATTTCAGATCCTTTGCAGGGATCCAGATTTGTGTTGGGATTTTTTACGGCATCTTCATTCTAATATTGGTGTTTCTCTTCTAGATTGATAGTATTTTTGTTCATTGTTATAGTTCAGCTAAGTGAGGCTTGTGTTACTTTTTCTCATATTTTCTATTTCCGTGCTTGGTAAACCTCGATCTAGAAAAATCCAAACTAATCAACTCCCAGACTCATCCTAGGCAAATGCTAAAAGCTGAGGATGGAAACCTCTGGGAAGCAGCGAGAGAAGAGGTCTCTGTGCAGCAGTGGTCCTAACGACATGGGAGTCATGGGTTGCTTATCAAAACTTAAGGAGAAAAAAGACAAAAGAAACCCAAACAACTCTTTTCTTTAAGTGCTGAAAGCAAAATTCTTTATATGCTCAATTCTATAGCCAGTGGAAATACAGGACCGGAAATGAATAACACTTTTCCAGACTAAGAAAAGTTCAAAGGATTCCTTTTCTTTTTGGTCAGAAGAACTAGCCTTAAAGTCCATCACAAGAAAACCTTGAGACAGAGAAGACACCATGCTAGGAGGAAAACTGGGAGGTTAGGAGTGGAGGGAAAGGACAGATGTTTGGATGACTATCAGAGATGCTTCTTCTGTTATGACCTTCAAAAAACTGTATTTAATGGCAAAAGCCATTGTCTGGTGGGGTTTTCAGTGTATGAAGACGCAACAAATTCCCATATTCCACTTGAAAGAACGAAATATTGAACCAAAGTATGCATACGTGCATGTCAGTGTGTATATACACATTGAGATATGTATACATATGTATAGTAGTTTTCACAGTAACCATTAATCAACCCCCTTAAAAACAATTGCAGCAAAAATGCAATGGGTACAGTAGAGTACACCGGAAAGAAACGTTCAGAGAGCTCCAGTAAGAGCACTCAAGGAGAAAGAGAAAAACAAAAGAGTAGAAGAAACTAGCAGGAAACAGAGAATAAGACAGCAATGCCAAATCCAAGCGCATCAATGAACACGTTATGCAAAGCTCATTGGAGATGAGAAGTCATGTGATGCAGAGGCTATTGAGTTCGACGGCCACAGAAACAATGGCGGCCCCGCAGATCACAATGGACTGAAAAAGTCCCAGCGCTACTGATGTCTTAGCTATCATGCTTGTATAACACATATATGACATGTATTTGTGGTGATGCCGGGGTCAGCAAACCTGCTCTCTGCTCGTCATAATGAAAAGGGAAAAGTAGTACATCTCAGGGGCTGAGAGATGGATTCGCAGTTAAGAGCACCAGCTGCTCTGGCAGAGGACCCTGGTTTGGCATCCATTACCCACGATTGCTGTCTGTAACTCCAGGGCCAGAGGATACAATACCCTCTTCTGGCGTCCACATACCGGCACTGCGTGCATGTATGTGCAAGCAAAACATGAATACATCTAAAAATGAATAAAATTAAAATCCACACAAGCTGGGTGCAGTCGAGCTGATCATAAACCACTTTAGGAAGTCATCCTCGAAAGCCCCTTCCTCTCCACCATCTCTGAAATGTTTTCTGGTTTCCTGGGGCACACCTCCCTTGTCCTCCCTCTGGCAAGCTGGGGCTACAGCTACCCTATATTACTACTCATTTCCCACAGCTGTGCTCCAGCCCAAACCAACAAGCAGGAAAACAGAAAAAGAGAACAAAATACATTAGGAGTCCAATCCCTCACCACTCCCGCCCACCCCACCCCTGCCTGGAACCCAGCTCCTCCCACCACAGTAGAGAGAGGTTTTCTTGTGGGTTTTCAGTTCCTAAAGGCTCTCATCACTTCAGGATCACCAGATGATTTGGGACACACACACACACCAACACACACACACACCAACACACACACATACACACACAAATAAAATCTAAAACAGGAGAGATGTTTGCAGGATTTCCCCCATTCTTTCTGAATGCTATATATAGACTTTCCTTCCCACCCAAGATATAATTGGAGTGCTTCTCCTGGTCCTCTGTCTACATCTCACTGCCCTGGTTCAGGGCTGCACCAAGGTCCAGAAAGATTTGGGGGGGAAATGAATTGAACCCTCCTAGTCTTCCTGCTACTACTTGCTTTCAAGTTGAGTAACCGTCCCTACATTCCCCCCATCCAGGCTTTGCCCTCGGTGGAGGAGGGAAAGTGTGCCTCCTCCATCTCTCCCAGAACCTGAAACCTGTGTTTTATCTTCAAGAATTGCTATATTTTCTAAAGTAAAAAATAAATAAATAAAACAAAATAATCAAAAACAATTGCTGATCCTGGAACTGTCCTTCAGCAAATCTGGCTGGTTTTCTCCTCACGTGACATGACCCAAGCAAGCTACAGATCAAAGTTCTAAGTAAGTTCTACAGAAGAACTTGAGGATCTTTTTCTGGGCTTCATGAGTTTCAGTGCGTTGATTAAACTATGACGAATTGTTGCTGAGCTCAAAAACTTACGTGCCAAGGCAATGGTGACTTTGGAGCACCAAAACCAACTCTTAACAAGGCTTCCCCTAGTCTCTGTTGCTTAGACTCCCCAGAGGGAATTTCCACAGTCATGGGTCTCTTCTCTATGCAGGCACCCTGCTGGACGCTTCTCCCACATTATATAACTGGGCCCCACCGCAGTCAGAAAGGCGTTTCCTAATTACAGCATTTGCAAGGTATGAAATCAGAATGTTAGCCACACCAGAAATGTCCTATATGAGTCCCACACAGCCTACATCCCATGACAAGGGCTCTTGCTTCCCCCTCTTATATCCAGGGTTGTATATCCAGAGAGGCTTCAGAAATCCATTCATTAATGCAATGATTAACATAGCCTAGATCTTCTTCTTACTCCACACCATTTTCCTGTCTCCATGTTTCTTTTGACTTCTGTTTTATTCTCAGAAGTGGTCCCTACTGTCTCGCCATTCAGAACCACTGGGATGATGATCTACATCTCAGAGACTCTGAAGCCCAGCCCTCTCCCCGCCTCCTCACCACAGCTGGTGTTCGACCTCTTATGACACAGCCTCCCATAGGCACGAGCCCCAGGCTGTGGCCAAACCTGTTTTCTTGATCCTGGTTCTTTTTTAGTCTTGCTTTTCTTTCCTATCTCCAAGCCCCAAATTCACTGTTTAGATTTCCATTAAAAGAAATCTTATAGCTAGTAAGAGACGGGTGGAATGACCTTTGAGTTTATTTCAAATGCTGATTTTCTATGTCCCTCTGCTTCCAGTAAGGCATGCCAGTAGGCTGCTGGCTCCATGGAAGGACAAAGAGACACAGGGCAAGGCTTCTGCTCTGTATACAGGAAGTACCAGGTGATGTGGGATTTCCCTCTGTGTGCTGTGAATACCATTGGTTAATAAAGGAACTGCTTTGGGCCTATAGCAGAGCTATAGGGGAACAGAGCTAGATGGGGAAACTAAACAGAATGCTGGGAGAAAGGAGGCGGAGTCAGAGAGAAGCCATGTAGCCCCGCCAGAGACAGACGTGGCGATACACAGATTAATAGAAATGGGTTAAATTAATATGTAAGAGTTATCCAATAAGAAGCTAGACGTGATTATTTCAGGACTGAAATAATCAACCTAATTGGTTGTCCAATACAAAAAGGTTTCAGCCTTTGAAACCATATGCACACAAATAACAAAAGCAGACTCGGTGGGTTGTATTTATATAGTTGTACATATACATATATACACATATATGCACATATGAATGTAACCATGACAATCAAAGAAAAAGAGGCTATCAATTTGAGAGTGGAAAGACATGGGAGGGGTTAGAAGGAGAAAAAAAGAAGGGGAAAGTGATGTATTTCTATTTTAATTAAAAATGGGTTTAAAGCAGTTAAGTGAAAATGGGGGTAAGAACGTAGCTGATTATAGAATACTTGCCTAGAATATACAAATCCCTAATTTAAACCCCCAGTACCACAGAGAAGGAAGGAAAGAAGAAAGGAAGGAAGAAAAGAAGAAAGGAAGGAAGGAAGAAGGGAGGGAGGGAGGGAGGGAGGGAGGGAGGGAGGGAGGGAGGGAGGGAGGGAGGGAGGGAGGGAGGGGAGAAGAAGGGATGGAAAGAAAAAGTCCTGAAGTCAGGTGTTGTAATGCATGCCTAGAATCCCAGCACTAGTGAGACTAAACAAGAGAATCAAGGCTAACCTGGTTTACACAGTAAAATTTTCTTTAAAAAATTAATAATAATAATAATAATAATAACAACCGAACAAACAAAAGCAGGAGCTGGTGCACTGTAACAACATTTATATGAGCCGGCTCCTAGCAGAAGCAGGCTGCCATGCTCAGTGCCGATCGTGACTTGTTGTCATTGTTATTGTTGCTGGTTGGTGTTGTCTCAATTAATTGCAGCAGTAGCTGTGACTTGTCTGGGACCTCTGAGGCGGCAGCAACACTGGGTACGCACATGTATTATTATATTTAGTCTCCAAAACTCTCCCAGGCCAGGCTTTCTCTCTCTAGTTTTAAAGAGGACAGAATTGAGATATGAAGGTTCAGACAAGCCATAGCCGCTACAGACCTGGATGTGATATCATGTGACCGTAAGGACAGTGTTCATTCTAGGTCACCCGCACTTCCTAATAATCGACCGGAGGGCAAGGGAAGAGCGATGATTCTATATGAGCTTTGCAGGTGTGTGCCTGGCTCTTGTCAGCCTAGAAAGAAATACACTGCTCATAAAGAAAAGCCGCTGACAATGAGCCCTTAGGCAGTCAGGGGGTTCTTCCACTAGATAATGTTAAAACAGAGAATTTCATTGTTTGGTTACTGGCCTCCTGAAGATGGAGGGCCGGAAAGAATGATGCCCCAGCCCCGCCAACCTTTGTCAGGCCCATAATTCCACTGCACTTTGTTTCCCAACTCAATACCTGTCTCCATTGTGTGGGACTGGCGGCTTTGCTGGACACTGGGTACAACATCTGGAAAGCAGGTGCTTGATTTTGTAGGTGCCGGAGGACGCACAGCTGAGCCCCACAGCTGAGGGGACAAGGAAGGAAATGTCTTATATTGATGTAGCACCTTCCATTCTTTCCCCAAGCCCCCGTCAACAGGGAAGTGACTGGGGGTGGGCAAGGGGTGACTGGGGGGCCACCAGCTGTGGAGCAGCTGCACAGGGGAGCATGGGAGTTCTCACAAGGAGAGCAGGAAGTGAATGAACCCTGGAGTGCAGACTGCCTCAGAGAGAGGGCTGGGCGGGGGGGGGGGGGGGGGGGGGTGTTAAACCTGGGGCAGGTCTGTTGCTAAGGAAGTCCTGGTTAAAATCAGAAAGTGTAAGTGCTACTCCTCCTTGGGGAAGACAGGAGAGAAGCAAAGGACCTTTGTCTATAATTTAAAGTTGAAACCTCACACAGGCACCATTTGTCCGTTTCTCCACTCCAGTCCCTGCGCCTACCTGAAGCTGGTTTTGCCAACTAACTCAGCAGTGCAGATGGCCTAGGTTTGTGGTTCCTTTAGAGCTCTTTAACTCTCACCCAAGTCCTCAGGATCCCTGGAGGCAAGGGAATGAGTGAGGCCTGCTGGGCTGTGAAAGGTTTCTCCTGCAGGTATACCAACAAGAAGCACACTCTGATTATGAGGCATGAACCATTCGGAGTCATCTTAGATACCCCGAGAGCAGGTTACCCCATCCCTGCAGGACCCCTAGGCCCTTCACCACTGTTCCCAGAAAGAATAGCTTCTACTGTAAGTGCCATGTCACTCCCACAGCAAGGCCCTGGAAACATCTCTGTCAGCCTCACTGGTAACGCTTCTGTCCCTCTTTTCCTCCTATTCTGAGACAGGCAGAGTCCCTTGGTAGGTGTAGGCTTTTACACTTACTGAGAGGAGGTGCTAAATTGGTAATGTGCTCATCTTCCAAGCAGGAGGACCCAAGTTCGATCCTCAGAACATGGGCAAAGGAAAGGGAGATGGGGACGGGGTGCCCAGCATGATGTCACTTGTTATAGTCCCAGTTCTTGGGAGGCAGAAGTGGAAGGATTCCTAGGGCCTTCTAGCCAGCTAGCCTAGCTGAACAGACAAGGTGCTGACCAGTGAGTGACCCTGTCTCAGAAATAAGGTGGACAGCATGGATAACACATGAGATTGACCTCTGTCCTCCACACAGATACATATTCACCTGGGCACACACACACACACACACACACACACAGGTTTTAATTTTGATCCTCCATCTTTGTGCGAAGTGAAGAATAAAGTGTGATACACATTACACAGCCCTCTGTAGGCTTTTCAGCATCTTAGCAGTTTGTGAATGCTAGCTCGCTTTATTCTATTATTTTTGAGATTATAATAGAATCACGACATTATTCCTTCCCTTTCCTCCCTCCAAGCCCTCCCAAATACCCCTCCTTCAAATTCATGACCTCTTTGCTTCTTTAATTATTGTTACATGCATTTGCATATATATATATATATATACATATATAGTGTGTGTGTGGTGAGGGGGGGAGGAGAGGAGAGGAGAGGAGAGAGAGAGAGAGAGAGAGAGAGAGAGAGAGAGAGAGAGAGAGAGAGAATGTGAGTGAGTGTATGTGTGATTATATATGCCTAAATACAACTTGCTCAGTCTGTGTAATGTTACTTGTATGTATGTTTTCGGGGCTGACAATTGCTTCCCTGGGGGAGATTATTTCTCCCACCCTCAGCATTCCTTAGTTCTTTGTGTAGAGTTGAGGCCTCATGGCCTTTCCTGTCCCTTCCGTGTGCCCACTGGGGTCCTCCTCATTCACCTCGTATTGGGGAGCTATGTTGGTAAGACTTTACATGCTGGCATTCCTAGGCAACACAGTCTCAGAGCAAACCCGTGGCCCTACAGTTCTTATAACCTTTCTGCCCCTTTTGTAGATGTATCCATTGGGACTGGGCTCCACAACTCTGCATTTTCATTGGTCATGGTGAAAACTACACTTATCTGTGGGTATAAGGACAAGTATTTAGAATGTTGTTACAGATTGTGCTGGTTTAGTAAATTAATGGTTATATTTCTCCTCCAATATCCATGGCTGCACTAGCACTGAATAATTTGCTAGGTTTCTAATACCGGGAATGGTTTCTTTCTTGTTGAGTAAGCTTAAAGTCCAATTAGAGAGGTTTTGGTTACTACCATGTGGAGGTGAGTTCTCAGTGAGTTAGTAGCATGAAGGAGGCAGCTCAGAGTCTCCTGAATGAGTCCTGACTCTGTTGTCAGATCTCCTACTTAGAGAGATTTATAGAACCTCCCTCTGCCTCCATTTATCGATAGCAACTGAAAATAGGCTCATATTAGTGCAACTCCCTAGGATGAAGTGAGCGTTAGAGTTGTACACTTGTAAGGAAGACACACTTAAGAGTATGTCTGGCCAATAGCACACTCAATAAACAGTACTTGCTAGTACCTGCCTCATGCAGGCCACTTCCAGACGACTGCTCTAATACCTCTCACATAGACCTGTTCAAAAACAAAAAGATGCTCTTGAGACTAGAAGAAAGTGGTGCTCCGAGTGACAAGGGCAGGCAGTATTCCCACGCCAAGTCTTACACCCTCTCCTCTCTGTGGTTTCCTTGTCAGATCCCAAGAGCAGGCGCCATACCCATGCTTCCTCGTGTTCCTTTCCACTCACAAGACTTCCCAGGGTGGAACTAATGAAGAATGACTGGAGCTAAGGCCCCTGGTGGGGATCTAAACGACACAGCACAGGATGCGCTTGGCATGCGTCTCGGGAGGTGAGACACAGGGCCAACATATCCACAGCTCCTACACTGATTCTGCTGCTAGCAAAGCCTGCCCTTCCCCTTGGGGAACACTGACTTCTTAATTACCATCGTCTTCAACAAGGATTTTAGAATTTTCCAGAACAAAATGAGGAACTGGTGGCCATCGAATCAGCTGGAAGACACACTGCATCTCTTCATCCACCATGTTGGTTTCTGCCAGCCCTCTCTTAACAATAACTGCCACGACGGCAAGAGTCAAGTAAGTTGCTGAAATTAAAGAGGGTAAAGTGGGACCACAGTAGGGGTGTGGAGTGTGAGAGCACAGTCGGGGAGGAGGTCCCTACTTTCATCAAGGAGAGACCTGGAGGCCCAGCATCTCACCAGCCGCAGGTGAAATGGCAAGTAACCCATCTCACGCAAGAGAAGTCTTGTACAGCATGGTTCCCACATACGATCCTTCACTTCTTGGGTGACTCACTGAGCACACACAGAACTGAGGCTCCTAGGGACCCCTTCAAACTACATGTCCCTCAATCTCAGAAGCTCACCTCTCTCTAACAGTCATCAGAGCTCTTTAAACTCTGTCCTAAAATTTGGGTACCCAACATGTATAAAGCAGGTGGCTGTAGGAATCTCACAGGATGAGACACTGCCCTAGCTTCCCGGGTACTTCCGGTGCTTTTGTAGAGATGGGTATAATGGCACCATGGACAGAACCTCAGAAAGAAAGCTCTACACTGTGTCTTCCCTCCCTGCTCCCCACACCATTAGCCACTCTTGCCTACCATGACAGGTTATTCCACACAAGCAACTTAAGGGAGGGTTTCTTTGGACTCATGGCTTAGGAAAATACAGCCAATCAAGATAGGGAAGCCACAGTGGAGTTCATGACCACAGAAGCATAGGGCTGAAACTTCTTGCCTTCTCATAGACCAAGAAATAGAGCTTAGACTGGAAGCAATCCCACTTCTCAAGGACCTGCATCTTCCAGCTAGGACCCTCCTCCTAAAAGTCCCTAAACGACACTAATATCTGGGGACAAGTGCTCCAACACATGAGGGTGCTTCACAGCCAAACTTCCGGGCTCTTTCAGCTGCTTCTCTTATATTACCTGACTCTAACTGCTAAGGGGTGGCACAGTGCCGTAGGCCCTCCTCCATCAAATAGATCTTGCTCAACCATGTTCATTGCTGCTCTATTGATAGCAGCCAGAAATTGGAAACAACCTAGATGTCCCTCAACAGAAGAATGGATGAGTGGGACAATGTGGGGTTTTTATACAATGGAGTGTTACTCGGTTGTTTGAAAAAGGAAAATAGCACCCTAAAATTTGCAGGCAAATGGATGGAACTAGAAAAAAAAAATCATCCTGAGTGAGGTAACTCAGACCCAGAAAGATAAATCTTGTATATATTCACTCATATTTGCACAGTAATCATTACATAAATGATAACCAAGTTACAATCAGAGAGGTTAGGTATACAGGAAGGGACTGAGAGGAACACATAGATCTCCCTGGGAGGGGGAAATAGAATTGTTTTTGTGGGTGGGGAAACTGGGTGCAGGGCAGGTATGGTAACAGAAGGATCAGGTTGTAAGAGGGAGGGGCAATAGGTTTGAGGGGGAAATTGGGACAGACAGCTAGAACTGCAGGGCATTTGGGACATGGTATGGAAATCTAGTGCAGTGAAAACTTCCTAAAACATGATGAAGTCTCCAAATAACGGGGGAGACAGAGTCCCAACTAATCGTCTCTTGTCACCAAATAAAGCTACCAGTACCAGGACTAGGTTACATCCAATTGTTGATCAAACAGTCCCCAAACAACCAAAGCAGTTTCCAACACAATAGATTTCTCTCCCCAAACTGACAACAGGGCCCCATTTCTGAAGACAACACCCACAAAGCTCTCTGAACATGGAGAGGTCAAGCTGGTGCCTCTATAAAACCTTCACTGCCGTGTTCTAGTGTCTTTTGTATAGGAAGGTACTCTGCAAGCTACCAAATAGGAATGTAAACACCAGCCCAGCCACCCACCCTGTGATCTTCAAGGCTGTCCTGTCTGTAAAATATGCTAGGGTAATGGTGACGCAAAGCTTGTGGGAATAACCAATCAAGTCAAATCTGATTTGACTTATGCCTCACTCCACAAGATGAAACTCATTCTTGACAATGCTTGAGTGACCAAGAACCAGAGACTAAGTAGCCCAGAGACCTGGGGTAAGACCAAATACTGGTCTTTTTTTTTTTTTAAAAAAAAAAAAAAAGTAAGGATAAAATTAGTCCTGTGATATTTTGCTACACTCGTAGATCAAAGCCTTATTCAGCCACCATCGGAAATTCCTCCTACAACAGATGGGAACAGAGACCCACAGCCAGACACTACAAAAAAAGAGAGAAAAGTACCTGGAACACGCAGTTCTAAATAGGATGTCTCCATCAAATCCTTCCCCTCAGAGCTCAGGGAAACCAGCAGAAGAGGAGGCAGAAAGAGTATAAGAGCCGGAGGAGATGAGCGACACCAGGAGAACAAGACCTTCTTCTAAACCAACTGAACAGACCTCATATGAACTCACAGAGACTAAATTAGCAAGAACAGGCAGGGCCTGCACGGGTCTGCACCAGGTCCTCTGCATATACAGTATAGCTTTCAATTTAGGGTTTTTATGGGACTCCCGAGTGTGTGATTCTTGTGACAGCTCTTGGGCTATTTTCCTTCTGCTTGGTTGCCTTGTCCAGCTTTGATGTGATGGGTTTTGTTTTATCTTGCTGTATTTTATTTTGTCATGTTTGGTTGTTATCTCTTAGAAGCCTGTTCTTTCCTAATGAGAGACAGAAAGGGAGTAGGTTCAGATGGGAAGGGAGGTGGGGAGGAGCTGGGGGTGGTTAGAGGGACGAAAAATGCAATCAGGATATATTGTATGGGGAAAAGAATCTATTTTTAATAGAAGGGAAAATGGGAAAAAGAAAATGTACCACAGACATGCCCATGATCAGTCTGATGAAGGCAATTCCTCGGCTGTGGTTCCCTCTTCACAGGTGTGTCTAGTTTATGTCAAGTTGACCAAAGCAAACTAGCTCGACCCCCTGAATATGGTCCTCATTAAATAATAAATGGCAATTGATGGATGAATAAAGTCTGGCTTCCTAGAACTTGAAAATTACTCTGATGCGTGTGTCCCTTGTATCCTTGATGCCACCAATAAAACTGAGCTTCAACTGCCCTTAGTATCTACCTCATTACCACACATTGTGTAAGATTCTATTTTCTGTCTTGTATGTACTCCTTAACTCCTGTTCTCTAGGCTCACCTCTCACCAAAACCTCTTACATTCAAAATCTGGCCTCAAGGCTGGCTTTGGGAGGGGTCCAGCCTAACAGAGTCTGTCTTCCATTATGATTTGATGATATGGGATTAATATATTATTAAGCAACTATTACATAGTGGATTGTACTAGGGGCTTTTCATACATCATCTTAATGTTCCTGCTAGGTTGTTACTACTGGCAACTACATCAATCAGGTCATAAAAGGAGGCTCAAAGAAGTTAATCAAGTTGCCCAAAGGTACCCAACTAGAAGATAAATGGCAGAGGTGAGTATGAAGCACTAATTAGCCATAAAAGGTATGTGGTTTGCTGCCCCGAGATGTTTAAATGAGCAGTTAGAATAATGGGGATGTGATGATCCAGGAGCTCTGATGCCAGTGTTAGAGAGGCTCATGGGAAGAGATGCACAATCACAGCAAGCTTCTGCAGCCTCTAACCGTCACTTCTCATCATGCCCCCTCCCTGAGTATCGCAGACCATCACACCAAATCCAAGCACAGTTCAGTACCCAGACATTCCAGTCTCCCGGTCTGTTTCTATCCTGCTTTCCTCACAAGCTTAACTTAACCTCCAGTCTCAGACAGAAAGGATTTTCTGGAAAGAGAGGAGGATCCTAAAGGGAAGGAGGAGTCAGGGAAGAGAAGAGGATGTCAGTTTGTGTCTCCTCTCTTTGCTTCCCTCCTGGGACCATAGACTGGCTTCCCATGTGGAAATTGCTGGAAGTGTTGTTGGGGATGGGAACTCTTAACAGAGTTTGCTCTGCAGAAAATCCAGATGGGTCTTCATGGAGCAGAGCCACCTCCTCGCCTGTTCCAACCCACCACTGAGTAAGTCCAAGTGAGAAACAGCCATCTGGAAATAGCCTTCCTTATGCCGGACCAGCAAGAGAGTGTGATCCCAAAGGGCCAGATGTTCTGAGGGTTGCAGTTCTGGAGGCCTTGTTATGCACACACACACACACACACACACAGAGAGAGAGAGAGAGAGAGAGAGAGAGAGAGAGAGAGAACCTTTGCACTATAATGAAGAAACCTTCGTTTTACTGAAGGGATTCTCACAGTCTCAAACAAAAGCTTTTATGGATCCATTCCTTGTGTCTAAGCTGGTGTCACCCTGCAGAATCCAGAGACAAAGTTAGGCATGGTCTGGGAAATCCCCATGGAGAAGGGAAGTGAAGAGGCAATGAAGCCACTCACTGCTGTGCGTGCAGCTGTTTTGGTAAGTCATGCCTCGGCTGAGCCATTCCTTAAGTGCTGCTTAGCTTCCCAGTTCTGTGGCTGACCAACCAGGGAGCAGGATTTATTCATCTTGTGCACACAGGAAAGCCTCACATGCAACCTGGAACATAGTGAATGTTCAATAATGTTGTGTCAACTAAACGGAATTGAACTCCTCTGGTCCTGGGAGCGCTTGTTTCTGTAGGGGGAGATGGAGGCGCTCTTCCAACACAGAGGCTTCCTCTAAGGAGCTGATTGACAGTGGCATCTCTCAAAGGCCAAACAAAGTCCTCTTTGGCCTTGGGATGGGTGGAAGAAACCCTCCTGTTCTCACACCTTCTCCTTTGAACTCAGCTGAATCACAGAACAGAAAACCACAAGCTTTATAGGTGGAATCAAATGTCTAAAGTACCCAAGATCTGGTACATGGCCTGAGGCATCCCATTTTCCCATCAGCAAAGAAGATAAGGAGTTCAATCGGTTCTGAAAGGCGGGGTGTGAAGACCAGATGTGGAAACATCGGTAGATCGGGAAATGGGGATCAATTTTACCCCTCAGTCTGAGCAGAAACTGGTACCATGTTCACTGTTTTTGCTCGGTCTCTGTCCTATTGGAGTCATGGTCTAGATGGTGGCAAGGAGACAGGTGAGAGGCATAGTTCCTAAGATGCCCAAAGTCGGTCACTTGCCCTAAAGGTAAGGAGTTCTATCTCTGCATAGGGCACACAGGATAAATGCCGACATGGAGAACGTCCCCCCTCTGCTTGCCTGGCACCATTTATTTCTCTGTACTTTACCTTCCCGACTTTGCTTTCCTGACTACTGTCTTCCTGCCGCCTGCAACCATGCAAAGCAAAGCACAGCCTCCTGTCACGTGGGAGTCCTTCATTATGCTGGTTTGTTCCCTCTCCACCTGACCTCACTATTTGGTTGTCGTCCTACTTAACGTGTGTCTCTCAGAACTGAACACACTGCTCCGAAACTGCGCCCCTCCCGTTTCCATTCTGGAAGGTTAAATCCAAAGAGCTTAAGCAAGACTTCCTGAAAGTCAAGAGGACAGGCACATAAACAGATGTCATCTGCTTCAGCCCGAAGCTAGGACTATTGTCAGTGGTCACAGAGTCGTCCCCCCTCCCTGCCCCCAGGTCCTGCATCTCATCGCAGTACCCCAGTGGCTCCCACCCCTCATCTGCCTCCTCTCCTCCAAGGACGGCTTTGAAGGAGAGGTTCTGTGGGCCCTCGTGCTGGATGGCCACCCTGCAGTCTGGGAGGCTTCTATTTCCAGCCATCCCTCTTGCACAAGTGGAGATCCGGCCAGCCCACCGGACTCTCTCGGGATGGGAAGCTCTGGGAGAGGCCAGATTGTTATCACTGTCAGATACAATTTCCTCCCCCGACACTGCCCTCCGCCAGCCCGCAGTGTCCATCTGTCTTGGAAACAGTGAGGTCCCGGCTGAGTATTTTTAGCAGGGCCTTGGTTGGTCTGGAGTTACTTCCTACCAGGACTGTCAGCTCTGTCTGTTCCTCTCCTCTCTGTCTGTGCTAAGATCTCTAATGGTCTGGAAAGCACATGTAGGGCTGAGTGTCCCTTGGAACTACGAGATGCTGCCCTCCCTCCCCAACTCCTCCTGCAAGGGTGGCTTGCCCTGTTTTGACTTGCTTCACGTGTTTTGTTTTGTTTTCAGTTGTTGGGGGGGGGGGGTTGTTTTGTTTTATTTTGGTTTGGTTTGACTTTTTATTTGTTTTGTTTTGGGTTGGTTTTGGCCTTTCTTATTGTCCTGTCATTGTTTTGAAAAAAGAAGAATGTGCCACTTCTCCCAGCTCATGGAAACACTAGGATTTATTTAAAGATTTCCTGGGGTCTGGGAAGTTGCACAGTTTGCTTATGACAGCTGAGTATGGGGAAGAAGAAATAAAATAAAGGGCAAGGGGGAGCAAACATGTCTCAATGACAGCACTAATAGCCAACATCAGATGGGACCATTAGTCCAAGCATTGTTTTACAGACTAGTAAACTGAGGCACTGGAAGAAAAGGGAAATCAAGGTTCCGGAAATAAGCCAGGCACAAGGCACTCACCACTAACCCCAGCTCTCAGCTGTGGTGGCAAAGCACAACGCCGAGGCCTGTGGGGGATGACGAGCCTGAGAAGGAAGGTCCCCAGGAGAAGGAGTTGTGTTCTGAGCAAGAGGAGCTGTGCTGGGGGCAGGAAACCTGTGATACATAGGGTGTGAGTAGACAGGGAGGAGAAGGTGAGAGAGGAATAAAGAGGGGAAGCCCCTTCAGAAAGAAGAGCCCTGAGGAAAAAGAGGTGAGACCATGGGCACAAGGAGAGGAGGCTCCAGACAGCTGACAGCTCACCAGAGAGCTTTAGACTGCAACCCTGCCTTGTTTGGGACTCAGACATGGTACTTCCACGAGAAGCTCAGCTGACTGTTGCCTGTGTTGTCTGCCGAATGGCTTTGGGAGTGAATTTCAAATGTAGTGATGGATGTAGGCTACAATGTATGCCTGGTTCCAAACTACTTTTGAGTGATTTTAAAGTGTGAAAATTTTGACTAGCAGGAGAGAGAGCACGAGCAAGGAACTCAGGGGTGCACTCACATACTGAGACAATGGGGATGTTCTATTGGGAACTCACCAAGGCCAGCTGGCCTGGGTCAGAAAAAGCATGGGATAAAACCGGACTCGCTGAACATAGCGGACAATGAGGACTACTGAGAACTCAAGAACAATGGCAATGGGTTTTTGATCCTACTGCACGTACTGGCTTTGTGGGAGCCTAGGCAGTTTGGATGCTCACCTTACTAGACCTGGATGGAGGTGGGTGGTCCTTGGACTTCCCACAGGGCAGGGAACCCTGATTGCTCTTAGGGCTGACAAGGGAGGGGGTCTTGATTGGGGGAGGGAAATGGGAGGTGGTGGTGGGGAGGAGGCAGAAATCTTTAATAAATAAATTAATTAATTAAATAAAAAAATTTTGACTTTCAAATCCATGTGAATAGACATTCTGGACAAAAGCATTGAGGATGAAGCTGGCCCCAGGACAGCGAAAACCCCTCCAGCTTGGCTAGAAGCCTACAGTAGGATGCTGGGGATGATCTTTTGGATCTTGGGCCTCAGTTTACTCTTCTGAAAAGTAGGGGGCCTACTTTACAAATTTTCCAGCTCTTTTTTTACTTAATATTGTCTTTGATTTAGTCAAGATCATCATGATAGCCATGATAGCAAGGTAGGCAGGAGTCCCTATCTCCCTGGTGACATTTAAAGTTTTTGGTTTTCAACACACATTAAAATAAACAACCTTCCATGGATAGTATATAGGATCAAAGAATGTGGATTCAAAACCTTCCTCAACCATAAGCTAGTTCCATAAACTGGACAAATTATTGAGCCTTAGTGTTCCTCAGTTTCCCCATTGTTAGCTGGTAATGATAACAGTACATATTCCAGGAGACAGTCATGAGATTTTTTTTTTTTGAGACAGTGTTTTTGTGTTGCTTTGGAACTTGTCCTGGAACTAGCTCTTGTAGACCAGGCTGCCTTCAAACTCCCAGGGATCTGTCTGCCTCTGCCTCCCAAGCGCTAGAATTAAAGGCATATACCACCACTGCCCAGCAAGTCATGAGAATTTAATAAACTAATTCATCCTTACAACTCAACACAAGTTGCCTGCTTCCCATCCAAAACCATATCAGACACTCTATCACCAAAATTGGGAAGGCCATGAATCAGAGACTTGGGAACAGCATCTGGAAGTCAATATGGGAAAAGGGTGAGGGGTGGCATTAGCTATTACTTTTGCCCCACTGCACGTTGAGTGTTTGAGAAGTTGAGCTGTAAAGTCCTTCCAACTCTTCTGGGTCATCAGGACCACACACTGTAGATCATACTGGACAGGGGAGCCTTTTACTTATTGGAGTCAAGTGAACAAGGGCAATTGGGAGGCTTGGATTCTATATCCATTGGTCTCAAGGCACTAATGTCTCACTTCATTCTCCAGTGTATATGCCAAACAGAAAATGGTTGTAAAAGTCCCTGGTTTCTAGCTCCTCACATAGTTCTGCTCCAAGACAGGGCCAAGTTCCTTCTCTGAGATATTACAGGAGCATTTCTGAGCAGGTAGAGGAAGTGTGACCACATGGAAAGCACACATGGCGTCTCCATAGCTCCTACCACTGCAATCTGGATCCTACACCTGTGACGAAAGCTGGGGAGGGGTCACCTGGGCATTACTTAGAATCAGTAGAGCCATCTCTCCTTGGTCCTTCTCCAAAGGGCACCAGAGATCTGTCTGCCTCTGCCTCCCAAGTGCTGGAATTAAAGGCATATACCACCACTGCCCAGCAAGGAAGCAAAGGAAGCCATTTCCCCCAGCAATGCCATCAAGTGGCTGTTATCCAATCAATGGCTGTCTATCCAGCGGCACTCAAATCAGAATTTCCACTAACAGGACCTGGGATTCTACAAGTGCCCTTAGGCAATACTGTCATTAAGTGCTCTTTAAAAATCCAGGGCCGAAGAATAAGAATGCATATGGACAGCCTATCTCTCTTGGAAAGTGCAGTCAACCTGGCCAGCTCATCCCCAACTTGAAAGCTTCCACACAGAGGGTCCCTAATCCATGCTATGAGTCAAGCAGAGGCAAAAAAGGTCTGCCTGTCTCTCCAGCAACATATGTAAGGAATGGGAGGCGGGGAGACAGATCCTCAGAGAGGTCTTTACAATACAATTCCGTGCTTGAGGCATAACGAGGAGTGAGTGAACAGAAGGGCAAGAAAGAAGCAGTGCGGTAAGGAGCCCAGTCCTCAGAAACACATGTGCCTACATGTGAACTCCAACTCCACCACTGAGCCTCTGAGTCCTGTGTGTTTCATCTCAGCTTCTTATTTTTGCAGTGTATTGAATGCTCATGTAACCCCGCTAAGTTACCTGACCTGGAGCAGAGCCCAGCACACACTAGACACTTGGAGACTGCCGGCCTCTGATGACTTGTCTTTGTGCTTTAATGATGGAACTGACAGCAGGACACCGCAGGAACAAATATTCTCTTATCAGGAGATATTGTTAACTGCAGTTGTCAAGGTGAATAGCGTATTCATCTAGATGTCTGAGAAAAGAAGATTGTGTTTTATATCCCATTGTTGGGCTGAAAATAAGATTCTATCCTCTGGGGACTTTGAGGGCTATTTGTTTTGGCCCCTCGGAAACTTCTGGATCCCTTGGAGCAGCATGCCCTGGAAACAGAATGCCTTGCTCTCCCAATGGTGGTACGGCCCTCCAGGTTCTTCCTCCCCAGCAGAGGGGTCCCACATGGTCTGGGATAGAGGCCAGCATCTCCTCTCTTGGAGACATGTCAGTCCAAGATGCCAGGACAAATAGCCTTATTTGTTCGTTCTCTGGCAGCTGAGTCTCTACTGTTAGAAAGTTCTTTCCCACGCATGAGTCCACAGCCAACTCCCTCGCCCACAAAACCGGAGTTGTAAGGTCAACAACAATGATAGGACAGCTATCCTTTGCGCATGCCTCGTCCCACACCTCCAAATATTTGCTCTCATATCACTTTCTCTGTGAGAGCCAGCCGACCATCCTCTTCAAACTGCAATCTCACACCCCAGGCCTGTATTCTCCTGCAGCAGTCATCATGATGCCCCCTGCAGATCTCCACCCTACCCCCCCCACACACCGTGAGCACAGCATGGTTGATCAAGGACCTCACGCGCTAAGCTCTGCAGTCAGTCACTGCATTTAAGAAGTCACCACATTTGCTCCACCATGGCTCCCAGCCAATGATAGAGTATGTCAAGAAAACATGGGGCTCCTGACCCCCACCTTACACCGTCTCTGGCACACTAAATCCTGAACTTGTTATATTTCTTTTTATTTTCCACCTCAACCCAAAGACGGGCTTTCTAAAGCTGCATTAATGAATCTCAGGCACCTGCAAAGTAACACACCATGAACATTTCTGGACTATGCGATGTCTGCCTTACAGATGGGGAAATGGGGCTTACAGCATTTAGATGATTCTCCCAGGTAGCTCAGTCAGTGAGCAATACGGCTAAGAATAGGACTTGGCCTTCCTAACCCAGTGTCTCATCTTCTCCCTCATCAGTATTAATTCTCCTTTGTTCTTTGTTGTTCTTTCTCTGTCTCTCTACCCGTGGACCCTTCTCTTTGTCCCTCTCTTTCTCCCCACATTACTAACTTCTCATGTTAGGTGTGTGTGTTCCTCACCCCCACTGAGTCAGTGTTGCTGAGAAAGAAGGGACTCGGGAAAGGACAGAATGGAATGGGAGAAACGACAGACATCTTTTATCTTTGAAAGCACAGAACCAAAGATGCTGCAGACAAGGGAGGGACAAGACCAAAGAGCAAACGCCCCTGCCTGGGGTTTCACTAGTAAGACCAACCCTGCTCCTCTGGGGTTTGTAGGCTGTGTATAATCCGTTAACCTTTCTGCCTTCCTGGAAACGTCATCTTCACTTCAGGAATTTCACATCCACCTCC
The DNA here is from genome assembly GCF_950005125.1 of Chionomys nivalis. Classification (NCBI taxonomy): domain Eukaryota; kingdom Metazoa; phylum Chordata; class Mammalia; order Rodentia; family Cricetidae; genus Chionomys; species Chionomys nivalis. The sequence goes on along the minus strand of NC_080087.1, from coordinate 122,644,414 downwards.
CTTACATTCAGAAAGAATAAATGACTTGGTGGATGGGAACATACTTTCCAGGTGGAAACAAAAGCAAGTGTCCTTAAGGGAGAATGGTTAGAGCCAGGAAGCCTGAGAACTCCTACCAGGTTAGGGTCTACCTCACACTACTTTGTCCCTCGTGGGTTGTCATCCATTTGAGTAGGAGGGGACCTGGAGGAGGGAGAGAGACTTTTATCCATCCTGTAGGATTTGGGCAACAATAGGGTATTTTTAGGCTCTAAATGTGGGAGAGGTAGGGAAACATGAGCCAGAGGTGGGCAGGAAGCTCTTTTCCTGGAATCCGTGAGGGATTTGCTGGAGGTCCTGAGTGCATACTTGGCACAGAGAATGCTTAAACTCAGGTAGACAGCAAAAAAGTGAAGGAGGTTCTGGAGAGTGCCATCAGTGGGTTTTGTGGCCTGAAAAAAGACGCTGTGCCCACACACAGCACTGTTAGAGTCCCCAGGTAACTCATCAGGATCGGGAGTGGGCACTGGCCCTGCCCAGAGCCCTCCCAGAAGGGTTTGGGGCCCTAGAGAGAGTACGTGAGCAAATACAGGCATGGCGTGATGATGTTCCTTTTCCAGTCACATTGGGTGACAAAGTGTTTCATCTGTGACATGCATTCTGCTCAGTCCAGCACCCAACAGAGGTCACAGCGAGCATACTTTCTAAAGGACCAAGAATTACCGCATAGCAAAAACCTCTGGTTCCACAGAAAGGGCTGTCCTGGACCTCAGGTGGTCATCACTGACTTACAAGATGGCATATGGACCCCCACCTGCTCTAAGATCAAGGAACCCACAGTCAGCGATAGGGCTTAAAAACTTGATGAATGACAAGGAATATGGACAAATGATCACTCTGTCTTCACTACACTCCAAGGTCACTGCAAAGGTGTTCCACTCTGCTCTCCAGGTATGTAAGTACAAATGATGCCTGACACAGAGTGGTCCTTGTAGCCTGTGTCCACATGGATGGTGTCCATGGAAACAAATGCCGAATTTTATTTGCTGGAAGGCTGAGGTGAGGATGAAATGGATTATGTCTGTGAAAGTCTTTGAGGAGTGGAAAAGTACTGTGGAAGCGACAGGCATTGTTAGCATTGTATGAATCCAATGCCCTGGCTTCTGAGGAAAGCTGTCTGCCAAGAAGGTATGGGGAAGGGAGGGCCGGGTGCCCAAGCTTTAAAACTAAGCATATGGAACAGGTCACTTCATCCTTCTGAACATTTTATTTCTGAGTCTCAGCTTCCTTGTGCAGTGGTATAAGAGGAAGATAAATTAGGGTGTTCCTGAGACATTTGGGGATCTGTTTACACAGACCAGGTAGCAGAAGGGATTTCTTGCTGATGTCGTGGTAGAGCAGAAACCCTCAGGAGACTTGGAGGCCAGCCCAGGCTCTGCCACACAGCTCCCTGTAGGAGTCTCTTGACCTAATTTTCATCCTCTAACAAGGTCGGAAGAGTCTCGCCTTTCCAAGTTCCCCGTCATTTCCCAGAGCCCACCACTCAATTACACCAGCTCACCCCGGTGGGTAGAGACATCCCCGAGGGTGGACAAACCCAGGCACAGCAGCAGAGGGCTCGGTCCTGCCTGTACATTTTGTACCTGGTGACTTCCTGAAGTCGGTTGAGATTGCTGGTGCTTTACCTGTCCTCTTAGCATCTCTATGGCTGCATGATAAACTCGATGACAAAAGTGACTGAGAGAAAAGGATTCCTTCACAACTGAAGGGCACAGTCCAACGGGACATGGCGGTCAAAGCAGTAGAAGCTTGAAACTGCTGGGTCACGTGGCATCCCCATGGAGAAGCAAAGTGCAAGAATGCTTGTCTGCTGCTCAGTTCCTGTCCCCGTTTGCAGTCCCAGGTCCTAGCCAGGGAATGGTGTCACCCCCAGTGAGTCTTTCTACTTCAGTACAAACAACCAAGATAATCATCCCCCACAGGCATGCCCTGTGATTCTAGATTCTGTCACGTTAATGGATTATTTCTCTCAGTTCAAGATCAGGGTAAGACATCCAGGCAAGAGACAAGAAAACATCCTGCCTGCCACTTCTCTACTTCCCTTAGACACCTCAGTGGGACCAAAGAGAAACAGTAAAACACGTCTTTCTCCAACAGAACCATTCATAAGCACACGCCTTGCCGGGCCCTCAGAAGCACGTCGAAGCCTCGTTCTCCTGTTCTCCTCCTGGCTGTCTTCTCTACGAGCAAGAGTAACACACGCAGCTCTGTGGTTGGCAGTGGGGAAAGGGATGTGGAGCCAAGTGTGGGATCTGGGAAAGTCTCACATTCCTGGAGGCTGGTCCAGCATTTGCTCTGGAGAGCTGTGAGGAAGCCCCGCCTTGTGCAATGAGCTGAATCAAGGCACTTCCTGGCTTGAGCTTGTGCCACACTTCCTGTGCCTCAGCCACAGCATCCAACCCAAAGCTGTGCAGAGAAAAGGCAGTCCCAGGAACCCGGTAGCTATTAGCTGTGAATGTCATCCTGGTGTGTTATAGACTCCTGAGCTCGTTCTCAGAAAGCTCATCCTGGCACAGTAATTTCCTCCAAAGTTTCTGCTTGCTGATTCCTTAACCCCTGCTTGTCCACTTCTGTCCATTACAGGCTATCTCACAAGACAACCTAGTTCATGATGAGCAATTCGGAATTAAAGGAAACCTTCCACCCATCAAATCAAAATTACTTCCAGAGAACCTGAGGACTTCCTTCAAGAATTTTCTAGAACAAAAAGCCTATATGGCTGTCATGCCACTCCTGCCTTCTTAGCAACATGTCTAAGACACGACTTGTAATGATGGATGCCCCTTCTTTGCAACCCCACTTAGCAGCCCTCCAGGGGAAAAGGTATAAAGAGAAATGGCAACCTGGTGACCCCTCAGGTCCCTGTGGCTCTAATATTCTGACACTAAAGATAAAGAAAGAAACAAAGTAGATACACCTATTTCACCAGAATATGGGTTCAGTTCCCAGCCCTACGGACTTCCTGAATCTCCATTTCTGTCTGGTTTTACTTTCTCATGTCTATCAGAGAAAGTAAATAAGGAGTTGGATAAACAACTACTGAACTATGGAAACTCCAGGTCCTGGTCTCCACATCGTGTCAAAACATTAACAAATAAAACTGCTGAACAACCTTCATGGAGTGTAGCTAATAGGCCCCTCTGGTACCCTGACTCATGCACATTGCTATCCACGGACTTTGGCTTAGGCTACGGCAGTCAGACCTTCTTACCTTCTTACTAGGAGGCTAGAAGAGACTGTGACATACCTTGGAAAGTAAAGACATTACTTTCCCCACTTACCTCCATTGTTCTATCCAGCTGAGGCCCAGGATTTGAAGGTAGTCTCAGATTTCCATGTCAACTTCCCCACATGTCCACAGAGAACTGGTGACATCCCAAGGTCCCTCCTGCAAGCCATCAAAGGGAACAGGAAGCCATGTTACAGGGAACATTGAAGAGGAAGACAGCCACGATAGGTATCTCAAAAACCTGCTGGGACACGCTGTCAACTGGCATAGGCCAGCATATGCCATGGTATAGCCAACAGCAGGGGTTGGCAAAATCCAGAGCCCAACAGTGACCACAGTGCCATGTTTACTAATTAAGATGCTGTTAGGACACAGGTCACCTGGTGGCGGCTTTATTTGCAGATCCTGGCTCTTGCTGGGCCTTCTCCTGCCTTCTTGAGCTATATATAAAAAAGAAAAAGAAAAATCAGACTTCAATGGATTTTTCCATCTGAACAGTCAAAACCATAGATGTCGCTATCCACAGCTCCATTCCCCAGTCCTCCCACCCTGCCATAAACTCCAAGGGACCCTCATATTTTTTCCTGAGGTCTCCGCCTCAGAAGAGAATGCAACAGGCACAGTGCAAGGTATAAAAGACTTTGCAGGTCGGGATTATTCTCCCTTCACGGTGCCATGCCACAGTGAGATGACAGTCACCTCTTCCATGTACAAACACACATCAGGGGCCACCTCACCCAACACACTCAGGTCAGGTCCGCAACTAGGTGTGCTTAATTCCACAGTTGTCCTTACACCTGTGATACAGAGTAGCAGTGATGAAGGCTGACTCAAGACAGGACAAGAGTTTGGGGACAGCATTAACCAAAGGCCATTGGGAAGCCCCACGGGGGATGAGAAGTTGCCCTCACTGAGTTGCTCGTGGCATATTCCCTTCAGTCTCTGGGCTGAAGATTCACTGAGAAAACTCCAGAAAACAGCACTACAAATTCCATAGTCGGAGCACGTGAAAGCACCAAGGTGCTATGGTTTGACTGCGTCTCTAAAAGTTTCCTATCTGAAAGCACAAGGGTGTGTGACGAGACCTAGTGGAAGACAAGGGGGTCACAGGGGCAGTGCCCTCGTGAACAGACTGATACCTTTTTCACTCCAGCGAGCTGTCACTTCGGTAGGGACAGAATGGCAAACTTGAGAAAGGGTTGTCGTGAAGTTTACCTCCTGTGTCTTGTTTCTTCTCCACATGCCGACATGTTCTCCTGTTTCCTACCAGAAGCTGGGTAGATACGGTGACACATCTTTGACTTGCAGGCCTCCAGAGCTTATGACCTGTGAACATGTCTTTGTTTACAAATCGCCCAGTCTCAGGCATTCTGTTATAGCAACAGGAAACATACTAAGACCCTGGGGATGGGGTTGGCGACAAGAACACCAAGTAAAAAGGAAGGGAAGCGAAGAAGATGAGCGTCCCTAGTTCTTCACAGGCCCACTACTTCCAAAATACAAGTAAATAAAAGCACTTTTTTTTCCAGTAGACCTATAATGTTTGTTACAGTCTGTTTTTCCTAATTCTTGGAAATGTGGTCACCCACACAGGGAATCCCTGACAACATTCCATGCGGCAGAGTCCAAGCAACCAGAAGGCCCCAGGGATGTTCGGCTGAGCAGCGTAATGCCGATGATCCCTGTCCGCGATGTTTATCATTTGACAACTGCTTTATTATGTAGGATGTGCCAGGTCACTCCTGGGAAACTATTGAAACAAATAATCTGTTGTTAAATGATCTAATAGAACAAGTGTTGTCAGGTTCTTGGAAGAGGTTCGTGAGCTAAAGCTATTCCTAGATTCTTAATACTGACGGCTCTTTTCCTATCTTCTGCTAGAGTCTCTACCATATCATTGGGCAACTGGAGAGTTTTCACAATGTCAAAATTGGCCTTCTTTCCACGTGTCCTTATGAAAGGGCTGATGTCATGTGCACCTAGTGCAAAGGGAAGATTTAGCGCAGGCTCTGTCTCTCCATAGTGCACGGCCTTCGGCAAGATCCGAGAAGCTTTTAAGCACAGCGAATGGGCCAAGTGAAGTCAATTCCTGTAAAAATTGCCATAGTTTATGTGTCAGGCATTGAGTAAAACCAACCTTGCCACGTGGTCATAATTAGGTGGACCTAGGAATGGTGGCACACCAGTCAGCTAAGAGTGAGGACAAACAGTGATCTCAGAGATGGGACGTCATGAAGCCAACTCTCCAAGTACACGGCTGGGTCCTGGCAGCTCCACAGGCTGGTGTGACAGGCTCCATATAGGATCTATCTAACATCTCAATCCTCCGCTCTTTCCTTGGAGACCTCAGTTGTTCTCAAGTGTCCACACTCTCTTTCACACCCTGCACACCTCATATGCACATCTAAAATACCATTCTGTGTCATTTCATATCCCACAACCAGGCTTGGCTCCCGGGCTCAAATTTTGGTCAATGCCCACATATCCTCTTCCTGGGAATATGTTATTGCTACAGAAGTGGACATGTGCTATGCAGCAGTGTCCTTTGGATTAGAACCTTCCATTTTGGAGAGAAGCTTCTCAAGACATGTTTACAGGAAGAAGGATAGTGAAGGGGAGGTGAAATACTTCAGGGAAGCTCATAAGACAGAAACTAGCCAGCTGGGCGGTGGTGCCACACACCTTTAATCCCAGCACTTGGGAGGCAGAGGCAGGTGGATCTTTGTGAGTTCAAGGCCAGCCTGGTCTACAAGAGCAAGTTCCAGGGCAGGTTCCAAAGCTATAGAGAAACCCTGTCTCAGGAGGAGGGGGGGGGCATAAAGTAGCAAATAACTAGAAGCAGCTTCAGGAAGTTCCTGAAACTGACCAGAATCACCAGCCCCCTCCCTCTCTAAGAGGGTATGACCAGTAAAGACTGCGCGAGAGAGGACTTCCATCTGGAGGAAGCAGAGATGAAATGCCTAAAGGCCAGCTGAGCTGCCTAGAAAGGACACTTTTCAACCTGCTGAGCTGACTGCAGGCTGTGCAGTAGGCTCCAGGTTTTCAGCTTGTGTGAGCTGGGCTTTGGGGATGAGCTTTGATAAAGCACCTGTCTTTGACGCATTTCTGCTCCTGTAAGTAATCCCTCACCCATATTCCTTTAACCCCAATGAAACTCATCGGCTTACCAAATTGGCCTTGGTGCTGCAAGTACTCTGGTCTGCCATAGGCTCCCCGTCTGGGAATTTTATTCATGTCTCCCCAGAAAAACCTGTCACACAAGAACATGTAACCTAAGTTAGCCAATTGGATAGAAAGGATGTTTTCTTTTTTATTACAAACTCCCTGTATCTGCCTGTTTATAACATAAGAAAGCATGCCATCCCAACTGCTAGTGGTAGCCATCTTGAAGTCATGAGAGAAAATTTGCACCAAGACCCAATCCTGAAAGGGAGAGATCCTGAGAGCACCACAGAAATGAATCCATTCGACATCTTTGCCTGGAGTCCATCCTGTCAATGTCATGATTGGAAATGTTCCTTTGCCTAAAAGAGCTTGAGGCCCTTTCTGGCTTTTTGTGCTTGGAACATCCCACATCACAGGCCAGGTGTGAAAATACACATCTAGGCAGGGAAGTACCTGGGAACCATGGTGAATCCTGCATGGAGTAGAGGGCCTCAGTGTCGTGCCTTACTGCCCTGAATAACCAGAGTCCCATTGCTTTGTAGCTATAGAAACCACACTCATTTTCCTGCTCTTCCTGTCTATTTCTAAAATAAACCCTTCAAAAAGGACAGAAACGTGATTGTTGTGTTTTCTAACTTTTAAGGAACTTAATCAACATTCTCAGGTCCTCAGTTTCCATCTATAAAGCAGGACTAGGGATATTCATGAGAGTATCAACCTTCCCAGTTCAACTAACAAGTCCATTAGGTCAGCAAGAAGCAAACAAATGGCATAATTTGTTTGCCATTATTTCCTCTTTTCCCTTCCCTTCCCTTCCCTTCCCTTCCCTTCCCTTCCCTTCCCTTCCCTTCCCTTCCCTTCCCTTCCCTTCCCTTCCCTTCCTTCCCTCCCTTCCTCTCCTCTCCCTTTCCCTCCTCTTTCCTCCCCTTCCCTTGCCTCCTCTTCCCTCTCCTTCCCTCTCCTCTGCTCTCCTTCCTTCATCTACTTCCCCTATGAGATGATGGAACAAGGAGCTAAGGAGCCTCTGCTTTACCAAGGATGCATAAAATAATCATTTCTTTTGGCTGCCAAAATACTTCAATTCCCATTGTGTTTTAGTTCTTCCACACAAGTTTAACAAAATACAACAGTCTGGGTCACTTGTCAATGATAGAAATGTTTTTTTCTGTTCTGTCCAGGATGGTTAGACTATGTCTTCTGGGGGTCTTCTTGTTCCATCATCTCATAGGGGAAGTAGATGAAGGAAGGAGAGCAGAGGAGAGGGAAGGAGAGGGAAGAGGAGGCAAGGGAAGGGGAGGAAAGAGGAGGGAAAGGGAGAGGAGAGGAAGGGAGGGAAGGAAGGGAAGGGAAGGGAAGGGAAGGGAAGGGAAGGGAAGGGAAGGGAAGGGAAGGGAAGGGAAGGGAAGGGAAGGGAAAAGAGGAAATGATGGCCAGGTTCATTCTTTGACAAAAAAAAAAAAAACCATTTTTTCAACAACAAACCCATTCGATGTTTTTATGCTGACCTGGGGGCCTTATCACCTTTCAATAAGTTACATCTCCCAATACTTTAGATTGGTGACTAAGTTTAACATGTGCTTTGGTACAGACTATGTAAACCTGGGACTAGATAACAACAGTATTCAGGTGCTTTCTCTGAAAAACAAGAAAATCAGAATAAAAACAATTGAGGTCACTTCCGATTACTTCTTCTTGAAAATAACATCTAAAGAGTTCCATGAGATCGCCAATAGTGATGGTATGAGCCACACAGTGTCACTCTGGCCTAAGTTTTGTTTGCTGTTCCATGGAGCTCTACCTCCTTCTAAGGCTCACCCAGGGTCAGAGGAAGTGAGTCAAGGCAGAAAAGGTAATGGTCTGCCTACTTTTGCACACTTGAACGTACAGAAATGTCCCCCAATACTTGTCTCTGAAGTCTGTTTTTCTTTCCTCTTTCCCTCTCCTCCTTCAGAAGGTGGCCACTTCCTACTCCCTGGTCTGTCTCCACATTTATCTCTAGTTTCAGCGTTCTTAGAGGTCTGAGACCTGTCTCTGCACAGTTCTCCCACTTGAGAAAGACAAATCAGCCTTCAGAAGTTATTTTATTCTCCAACCTTCAAGCTCTACCTGGCTTCCTCAGGCTCTTTCTCACACAGTCTTACAGATCTCCCTCAGAACCCCCACAAGGGTCCTGAGACCCACCGTTTTGATGGGGTCACAGCATGGCTCCATCACACTTTAGAGATGGCCTACTGGTCCACCTGTCAGGGACTGTGTCCAGGGGCAGCCAGTTCCACCTTGGCTCCTGACCTGTCATGGTGTGAGACAGCATGAGCTCCCCTTCCCTCTCCAGTCTCTCCCTTCAGTTTAGCAAGCTAAAGTTCAACTCAGCATCTAGGGTGGAGCATACCTAGCAGGATTTGGACTTCAGACTCAGGAGGAGCTGGAATACACTTCCTAGTCTCTATGGAGGCCTTGTGTGAGACATTCTTCTTCTTCTAGTCATCACTTACTGAGTCCCTGTTGTGTTCCAGATTGCATGGGCTAGGGTTGGAGACTCCAGGAGGGGCAAAGAGTGAAGACACAGGCATTCAAATGGTGACAGAATTGCTGACTATGGATCATGGGATATGCCGAGAGCTGTAAGGGGTCTGGAGAGAGGACAGCAGCTGTGTAGGGTTCTAAGGCATTCAAAGTCAGAAACAAATATAAGCAATATTCTCCATCTAGAACCAGAAACAACTTATCCACCAGACATCATTTAAAACCCTTATTATTTTGTCCTGACCAAGGCCAATTTTTACATCTTATGTATGTAAATGAACTCCCTGCGTCTGAGCAGGATGGTGACTTCTGGTACTACACAGCCACTTTGCCTTATATAGGGTCAACAACTGGTCCCTGATCTTTGTACCTGCGACTGCCGGATTTGCCAGCTATATAACTTATTTGTTTGATTGTGCCCTCATCATATTGCAGGTTTCATGAGGGCAAAAGAAAAGATTCATCTTGCCTACCCTCATCCTTCAAATCCTAACACAGCGCTCAGCAGAGCTAGAGTTTAGACATTTACTGAGTGAACATCAGAAATAGTTCAGAATCTGTTGACACTCTCAAAGATTCCAGGGCCACTGTAACTTGGGCAAGGACCTTCTCTGAGTTTCTTCTGCTTTGTCTAATCAAACAAAAATCTTATATGTGTTTTATAAGAAAAGAATAGAAGGAATGTGATAATATATTTGCATATAGAAAATGGAAAGAAACTAAGCTAAGTCACATAGATGCAATGAATTCTTAATTTCTTCTTTCTTCCTGACTTTTTCTCCTACCTCCATGTTTAGTCTAGCCTTAGGCTTATTGATATCAACTTGCCAAATTGTATCAAGTTCAGAAAAGCATGTACAAAAGTGAACCCAAGGGATAATCTTAGTAGGAGGATGCCTTCACCTCAGTGAGGGTCTCTGCAACCAAATAGTTCCATCAAATCTCAGAAGAAATCCAGTCAATAGCATTACCAGAAAATCAAGGAGAAATAAGATATCTCTCCAAAGTAAAATGAATTATGCAAAACTGAATGTCAAAAGTCTAGGAAAGTTGCATGGAATTATTGGGGACTAAAAGGAGGGAAGTTGGCAGAATTCAGCACGTTCTCTTGGAATGAGTGGTGTTGAGAGATAGCTTGCTAGCTGTTTGACTAGGCAGTGGTAGACAGAGCTTTCTAACTTAAACAAACCAGAGACACACAACCTCGAGTTGGTTGTTTCTGCCAGCTGGAGCTCAGGGCACACATAGAGGACTCGGGCAAGATGTCAGAAACAATGATAATGATGGCCAGAGTTTGTTCAGCTTTCGCTGTAGATCAGACAGTCTGTGTCTAATCCTCTGACTTGATAGATGAGGAGTGTCACCACTCCCATTTTATAGATGGAAGAAACTGACGTGTGGAGAGTTTAAATATCCGCCCCCACAAGCTCAGCTTTTTCTCTGAACTGCTGAACCTTGGATTTGGATTTACATTATCTGAACTGCCATTTCATAATCACAGGACAGAAAGTGGAAGACTGAGCCTGATGGGGAACTTAAGCTTTATGTGCTATGCTAAGATGGATGTAACAGCAGTTATCAGGAGGGCCTGTTGGTAAGCGGGACTAGAAGCAGGAGATTTTATCACTTGGGAAGTAGTACTGGGCTACTCCTGCCTAGGCTGGACATTCCATTGTTGTGGCAAATACCCATGAGAAACAACTCAAGGGAAGATGGACCTATTTTGTCTCAGGGCTTCAGAGTCTTCAGTTCCATGTCCCCTACCTACCCCCTGAGATCTGGGCCTGACGTGAAGTGTTACATCATGGCAATGGAAGATGACAGAAGGTTAGTCAACTCACAGCATCGGAGAAAGAAAGGAGGGAGGATGGGGCAAGTGTTGTGTAGGAGTTTCCTCTGTGATTAAAATCATTGCATTTGGAAGCAATCTCATTAAGATGGAAGGTGTTTATAATGTGGTAAAGTAACGGGATGTTCTAAGGGGACATAAAACAACTCCGAATAGCCTCAGGAAGTCCCTGAAACTGACCAGAGTCACTAGGCCCCACCCTCCTGGAGCATATATAACCTGTAGGGACTGCTGAGAGATACTTTTAAATAAACCAAGCTGCAAAGAAAACTCTTAAACTGAGCTTCCTAGAGAACTAACTTTGCAGCTTGGAAGCAGAGACTAGTCAGTTGCCAGGAAGAGGTTCAGAACAGATGAACTACCTGCAAACAACACTCTTCAACCTGTAGAACTGCTGACAGGTGTTGTTTTAACTTTGTCACACAGTTGCAGCTCTGCAGTTACTGGCCTGCTTCTCAGGAAGCAGCCCAGCCCCTCAGGCCATAGCCTGGCAGGAATTCTGTTCCCACAGGCATTGACTCTGCTGCTGTTAACTTTAACTAAATCTCTATTGTTTTATTTATAAATAAGACTTGAGAGTCAAAGGCTGGAGTGAAAACCTGCTAGCTCAGGGAGGTTGAGTAGCACCTAGCTAACCTTCTCTCCATGCTGGTGTCTCCAAAAGAGCATGCCCTTCTACTTTGCCAAACAAATAAATGAACAAAAAGCCATGCTGCTCTGTCTCTCCCGAATGCCCTCTGATGTTCTATAATTACTTTCTGTCAACTAGTTGCTAACTCAACTTCCTGGCCCAAGGTTAATTTTATTTAATTAATGCAAAGTGCAAACTTGGGATATACAGTGTGATCGAATATCCCCCAATGTTTCATCATCATATTTGTTTAAATAAAATGAAAAGGTTTTAACTCTAACACAGTAAAACTGTATATAAGAAGAAGAAATTATCAAGTAAGGATTACATTCACAATGTCCAGGCCATTGGTATTTAGCAATTCGTAGAAACTACCTTATTATCTATCCTGTCTTGGTGAGTCCAAAGTTTAATACCTAATTCACTTTCTGTCCTAACTCGTATTACCAACCCAAAACTATCTTTTTAGACCTCAAAACATTTTCTTAGCTGTGGGTGTAATATTCTTAAAATTGCTTACTGTTGTCTTGGGATGATGGCCTCTTTAAGGGACCCTGAGAAAATTGAGATAATGGTCAAGACCTGGGGAAACTAGTTATAACATTGTTTGTCCAGTCTGTGTGTAATGGGAAAATGCAGGACTTATCTGAAGTCCTGGTTGGAGTAGTCAATGAATCTGGACCCTCCCAGCTAACCCACTTAAAATTATCCTGAGCAGTTTGTAGTTCAAAGCTGATCTTTGGGTGGTGTTTGTCAGCTTAATAGTGTTACCACAACCCAGGTGGAATCATCATTGTGGGGTCCCATCATCCTTTTGGAGACCTCAAAGATCACTGTTAAGAATGGTCATGGGTCATTGAAGAACACTTAAACATTTTAAATGCCATATGCAGGAGCTCTCAGAGAAGTTAATGGGCCACAATCTACTAAGTATACAATCTAATATGAGGTATACAAAATTAATTCCTAGTTAACTGCTTCAGACTCGAGCCCAAAATAACATAGAGGAAGCTAGATGAAGCCTATATTTCTAGAATTAGCTCATACTCTATATGACCATTAGTATCAGGACATATATATATATATATATATAAATTTATATATATTAGAGATAATAATATTTATGTTTAAGAAAAGTCTTAAGAAAAGAAAAGTTTTAAAGAGTCAAAATAAAACCAAAGGATTATGAGATTAGTAATAATAGATTAGTCCCTTAATTTTGGCTTTCTTCTGTCGCATATCAGGTGGCTCTTCTGAAATGAGACAGAGATTTTAAATTTTCCTTTAACAAGTATGCTTGGGTTTAGAGAGGGAAAGAGGTACAATCCAACTTCAAAGCCAGTTTTGATTTTAAATGGAATTGGGACCACAGAAAGATCATTTGCCTTTTATGTTTGTAGAGAACAGGAGAAATAAATATCTGGAAAATTTATTAAATTTGATCCTGTTGCAAGCATGCTATACTATTAGGCCAATTTTACTCTTTTTCATGGGACATTTTTTTTTTCTGGATGATTTGTCCTTGTTCTTCAGATGTCTCATTTGTCCAGTGGTCTTCAGATTCCTTAATTGGATGCTTTAATTCTCCTAGAAAGACAAAAATAAAATCTTGCTCAAAACATAATTTTGGGGAGTTCCTTTTTTTCAGGTTTATCTTTGTTAAGACAAAATGTTTTTTGACAACAGAAAAAGTATTATCTGTTTTTGGTTTTTGTTTTTCAAGACAAGGTTTCTCTGTGTACGAGCCCTGATTGTCCTGGAACTTGCTCTGTAGCTCAGGCTGGCCTTGAACTCACAGAGATCTGCCTGCCTCTGCCTTCCAAGTGTTGGGATTAAAGGCTTGTGCCAGAACTGCCTGACAAAGTAAATTTTTTTTAATAATACAAAATTATTTTTTCATACCTGATCAAATTAAAGGCATTTGTTTGGTGCATGCCTTTAATCCCAGTACTCAGGAGGCACAGAGGCAAATGGATCTCTGTGAGTTTGAGGCCTTCCTGTTCTATAAGAGCTAGTTCCATGGCAGGCTCCAAAACAAAAACAAAAACAAAAGTAAAAACAAAATAGAAAAAGAAAGGGATCTTTTAGTCTTATAAGTCAGTTTGGATTGAATGACCAAGCTGTATGATGAACTATTGTCTCTTCTAATCAAGAGTTTTCTCCTGCTCGAATCTAATCTATCAATCTTGATGGTAGCTATAATTTTTCTTCTCCTGTGGAAACAAAAGCAAAACCTCTACCCTAACATAACACATATTCCAGTTTCCATTCTGAGGTCAAAACATTTTTAAAATATACAGGTTGACTAACTTTAGCATTTTTTTAATGTTATCCAATGTCTCTCCATGGTCAATGTTTCTTTATTATTAGCATTTAAAAAATTTAAAGTCAATAAAGTACTAAGTAATCTATCTCTGTGGGGTCTTTATTACCCCTTTTTGTTTATTAAGCATATCTTTTAAAAGTGTGATTAGATCTTACTATAGCTGCTTGTTCTGTAGAATTGTATAATATGCTTTATGTTGAGAAATGCAAAAAAAACTGTTTCATTTTACTAGAGGCATATGCTGAAACATTCCTAGTCTTAATTTGTACAATTACCTCTCTAATGACCATGACTTCTAATAAATGTGTAATTACAGAATCAGCCTATTCAGAACCTAAAGCAATTGGATGCCCATTGAAATACTGAATATGTATCTATGGTATGGTATACATACTTTAAATTTCCAAACTCTGCAAAGTGAAACACATCCATTTGCCAAATTTTATTTCTTTGATTACCTTTTGTGTTATTTCCAACACGTAATAGAGTTTGTTTATACAGAGAACAGTGGGACATCTCCTTATAATTTATTTGGCTTGATATCAAGCAATAAAAAGTCTTACCTTTGCTGTTAACATGGTATTTCTTATGAAATTCTGAGGCTTATAGCACATGTCCTACCATTAGCTGATCAATTTCATCATTATCTTGTGCTAGAGGTACTGGTAGACCCGTGTGGGATCTGATATGTGTTGTAGACAAAGGATGATTTCTAATTCTGATTACATTTTTTAGTTGAATAAATAACAAAGTGAATTCTGAATCATCTGGAATAAGTTCAGCGGTATCAATATGCAAAACAACTCTTTCTGCATACTGAGTCAGTAACTAAATTAAGAGTTTAAGGAAAATCTAATAATACCATGAGAATAGCATATAATTCTGATTTCTGAACTAATTCATAAGGGATTTGAGCCACTTTGCTTAATTTTCCTGATTTGCAACCTGCCTTTCCTGATTTATTTCTATCAGTACAGAATGCAGGGTCTCCAGAAATTGATGTTCCCTTTATTACATGAGGAGAATCCAATTAGTTCTTTTTATAAACTGAAGTCTCTAACTTTTGGAATATTTGTTGCTAATTTCTCCCCTAAAATATATTGCAAGCTTTTGCCAATATTAATTTTCTGCCCATAATGAACAAATTTAAGCATTCATAAAAGGTACTACCATTTCTGCTGTATCTATTCCTGATAATTGACACACTCTCAATTTTTCTTTCAGGATCAATTCAGAAACATTTTCTACATAGTTCTTTAGTTCTCTACTCTGTTTATGTGCTAAGATAACCATCCTAACATATTATCTTTTCTCTGCATAAGAATTCCTGTAGGAGAATAAGTAGAAGGTAAAATAACCAGAATACAACCAAGCTCTGGACCTAAGTGAGTCACACATGAACCCTATAGTCTCTATCCTACCAGAGCCGATTCTCTCTCAGTCTCAGCTGACAGTTTTCTTGGACTATATAAGTCCTCATCACCTTGTAAGGTTTAAAATAAATTATTTAGTTTTTGAGATGTTAATCCAATTGTGGACCTTAGCCAGTTAATATCCCCCAGCAATTTTTGAAAATCATTAAGCGTTTGTAATTGATTTCTCCTGATTTGGTTGAATTTTCTGTAAACCTATCTTATGTTCTAAATAATTAATAAAATCTCCTCTTTGTGTTTTTTTCAGGAGCAATGTGTAATCTCCCAAAAGACAAAATTCTCTTTACTTCATCAAACATTTTTCTAAAGAATCTGTATCTGAATCAGTCAATAAGATACCATTCATAAAATGGTAAAATATAGATTGAGGAAACTATTTACAAAATAGTTCTAATGGCTATTGTATAAAATATTGACATAGGGCCGGGCGGTGGTGGCGCACGCCTTTAATCCCAGCACTTGGGAGGCAGAGGCAGGCGGATCTCTGTGAGTTCGAGACCAGCCTGGTCTACAAGAGCTAGTTCCAGGACAGGCTCCAAAGCCACAGAGAAACCCTGTCTCAAAAAACCAAAAAAAAAAAAAAAAATTGACATAGGGTAGAACTGTTTAACACTACTTATATAAGAATTTACCAATGGTACCTTTTAATAGGCTGATAATTATTATTAGTAGGCACTGTGAAGGCAAATTTTTCTCTATTCTGTTCTTGTAAAGGTATAGCAAAAAAGCACTTTTAAATCAGTCAGTATAATAGACTGTTGTTTAAGTAATAAAAAGGCAATGGAATTCCAGGCTGTAAAGGGCCCACTCCTGAATCATCTTATTTATGGCTCTTAAACCTGTTAAAATTCTTCATTTTCCAGATTTCTTTTTAACAACAAATATAGGATAATTCCAAAGACTAGTAGATTCTTCAATATGTTGAGCATTTAGCTGATCCTTTACCAAGTGTTCTAATACCTATAATTTTTTGATGTTAAATGCCATTGTTCCACCCACATGGGTTTGTCAGCTAGCCATTTTAAATGTAGGCTGTTGGTACCTTCGAAAGATCAGCAGCTGTTATGCCCTCCTTATGTACAACTTAAACAGTTGGTGATCATTCTTTATAATACCTTTTAATATTTTTCTGTAAGCATACATTATTTTGTAATTTGTTTCTGAGATTATAGGAATGTTAGTCTGGGTTTTCCATTGTTGCAACAAATCCTTTCCCCATAAATTCATTGCTATGTTAGACCAACATGGTTTTAATTTTCCTCTCTGTCCTTCTGGCCCTATGTACTCAACCCATCTTGCACTTTGTTTTACCTGAGATAAAGTTTCAATTCCTAGAAGCTGAACATTTACCTCCTGAAAAGGTCAATCTGGATGCCAAGATTTGGGGGAAATTATTATTACATCTGCACCCGTGTCTACCAAAATACTTGTTTTATGGTCTCTCTTGAAAATTTTGCTTTGCCTCCTTAAGCTGTTCTCTCATCCAGAGCAGTGTAGAAATTTGTAGTAATCACTTCTCCTATTCAAGTATCATGGTAAGTGTGAGATCCAATATCAGCTATATTTTGAATTCATTCATGTATGGGTAATGATCTTGCCTCTAAAGGCCTAATCACCCTTTTGTATTCTGAATTATCATTTTTAAAACTCAAGGATTCTAACTTCTGGGTCTATATTCTATTTACAATTGAAATCAATCTTTGTTTAAAAAAACAGTGAAAGCTTCTTTTGGGCCTTGTACAATTTTAGTAAATGACTCATTCCTCTTTCCTGATTCTTCAACCCTGTTCCAAGCATTCAAAGCTGCTATATGGCATAGAAACAAGATGTGATCATTTGATATAAGCTGTCTTTACAAACCAGTATACTGACCCTCACCAAGAAGCTGATCTTAAGAAATTTCATTACCTCTAGCGCTACTTTTTGTTCTATGACTCAAGCTTCCTCTCTCTGCCATGTTTTTTATTGTAACTGAGGACCAGCTTCCAATATTTCTAAAACTAAATCTTTCCAATCTTGTGGAATAATTCTGCTTCTAGTTGCCCATGAATTTAACATCTGCTTCACAAAGTTGACTGCATACCCTATGAAATGACTGCCTCCTTAAATCTCTTCAAATCTAACATTTCTACATGATTCCAATTAACTTATAGCCTTGGGGGGGGGCTGTCATCTGGGGATCATTCTTATATGGTAACTGGATAAATTAAGGTTGGTTTTCTATTAACCTTAGGTTGTTCCTCTTCAGTTTCATAATGGAATAGGGTGATAGATTCTGCTCAAAATTCCTCTGTCTGTACTTGAGTATTTCTCTTATTTCCTTTAGTAGGTCTTTCTAAAACTTGAATTTTATCAATAGTAAGTCCTTTAAAGATTTGTCTTTTAGCCAGGTGGTGGTGGCACACACCTTTAATCCCAGCACTCAGGAAGCAGAGGCAGGAGGATCTCTGTGGGTTTGAGTTCATCCTGGTCTACAAGAGCTAGTTCCAGGACAGGCTCCAAAGCAACACAGAGAAAAACCCAGTCTCAAAAAACAAAATTGTCTCTTGCTCCTACTGCTCCTTCAGCCAATAGCCCTTAAGATACCAGCCCACTTGGGCATGGTCTCTTATACTATAAATGCAGCTATAAAGCCTGTGTTCACTATCTTGCTCTCACTTCCGGCTGCTAGACTCTGTTACTATTCCCCATTCGTGCAGAGGATTGTGATCTAGGACAGTGATCTGTAAGTCTCCCCTAAATAAATAGCCCTTTATTAAACATAATTTTGAACTAGTGTGGGATTATTTTGTATCTTTTGCCATCAGTCTCTTATGAAATTTTTCTTACTTTCATTGATGAGTCTTTCTAAAGCTTGTATCTTATCAGTCAAATTAACATATTTGGTACAGTTACCAAATAACTTTTTAAGGATAAAATATTAATTACCAAACTGATAGTAATTACAATCAACATTTTTGTCAATTCCAATTAATCCATTTATCCCATCATCTAAATTCCCCATTTTCAAACCATCCATAGTAGGTCCTAGCTCCCTGCATCATGATACTCCCTCTCCTATGGGACTTCCCAGGGATCTCACCAAATCTGCTGACTTCATTTTGTTGGTGGTATTGGTGGTGAGTTCAGGCCCCTCCTGCAATTTTCCGGCATGACCCTGCTTTCCAGAGTCCCAGCAAGTGGCAGCCAACTGCTGTGAGTGCTCCTGTGCAGAGGCCCAGGCAGCAACTACAGCAGATGTAGCTGACATGTCTTTTCTGTCCATGTGATCATGTCATACATCAGAGTACCTAATGTGGTTTTAACTTCGGCACAGGGGCTGAGCCTTACTCTGTTGTTATTTCAACCAGCAATTGCGAGTTGACAATGATCAGCCTGCTTCTCTGTCAGAGGCCTAGTAGCTCAGGCCACAGCCTAGTGGGAATTCTGTTCCTGCAGGCTCTGACTCTGCCACTGCCACTAAAGGTAGCTTTAACTAAATCTCTATCACTCTTTTTATAAATAAGACTCGAGATTCAAAGGCTGGGATGAAAACCTGCTAGCTCAGAGAGGATGAGTAATAGTAGCTAACCTTCTCTCCTTACTGGTGTCTCCAAAAAATGTATCCTTCCACTCTGTCAAACAAACAAATCCCTCCCTAAGTCTTCTGTTGCCTCGTGCCTCTCTCTCTCTCTCTCTCTCTCTCTCTCTCTCTCTCTCTCTCTCTCTCTCCCAGATGCCCTCTGATGCTCTATGATTAATTCCTGTCAACTTGTTGCTAACTCAGGCTCCTGACCCAAGGTCAATTTTGTTTAATTAACACAGATGCAAGATCAGAGTTCACAGTTTGATCGAATATTCCCCCAACAGGTAGACTGTGTAGTGTATGCCAGGCTTTCAGATTTCATAAAATGTCACTCATGTTGGGGCAGACTTTGGTGATACAGCTGTTTTTGAGAAATTTCTCCTCATGTAATTAACTCTTTGCCCATATTCTCCAAATAACTCATCAGTTTACCAAGTTGGATTTTGGTGGTGTCCGTACTCTGGTCAGCCATTGGTTTCCAATCTGGGGTGAGCAGATGTCTGTTCACATTACCCCAAGAATGGTGTCACAGAACAGCTAGATATAAGATATAATGCTCAATGACACATCCCCAGAGAACTAACTCTTCACTAGCCACCATATGAGGACAAAGTCTTCAGCACACAGCCTTGTAGGGAATACTTCAAATTCAAGACATAACACTGTCCAATGGTTATATCCTCTACAAGATCCCACCTAACCTTTGGACTTTAACAGATCTTAGAGATAAAATGGACTTAAATGAACAAGTCAAATGTCTTTGTATTAATCCATTTTGTGTTACTATAATAAAATACCCAAGACTGAGTACTTTATGAAGAAAAAACTCTTAGCTCAGAGTTCTGAAGAATCCCAGATATAGATCAGTTATAGCAAAGGTCTCATGATAGATGGCAACACAATGTTGTTGTTCTACAGCCACCTTCTCAAAAGTAGGCAGAGTCCCAGGAGAGCTATCTTAACCACTTCTGGAAACATCCCCAAATGACTTCCCACTGATCTCCACCACTTAAAGGTCATAGCACCTCTTATCATCACCATAGGTGTAGTGAGGAGTGGCGGGTTGCATCCTGCCACCCGGCTAGCGCGCCACTCTGTAGTGAGGCTAGCTTTACACCCGAAATAATTACATCTTGATTAACCCATTTCTAATAATCTGTGTAGCACCACGAGGTGGTAGCTTACTGGAAAGGATCTTAACCTGCGTCCATCTTGGAGAGAAGAGCAATATCATCTGCCTCACTGCCTTCTTCCTCCTAGCATTCAGTTCTGTTTACTCTGCCTACCTAATTGTCTGTCCTATCAAAGGCCAAAGCAGTTTCTTTATTAACCAATGAAAGTAACACATAGACAAATGACCCCCCCTCCATCACATAGGTAAGATCACCCTTCAACACATGATCCTTTAGGGGACAAACTCAAACCACATCAAATAATAGTAAGTCTTCCCAGTCAAGTTTCCATACCTACTCATTAAATTAATGTAAATATTTGTCTGTAAATCAATATCTCCCACCCTTTCTCCTTATTTCTGCTTTTCAGATGTTCCAAACACCTTGATATTAAAAGTTCTTAGAGCCAATATTACTATGAGTTAGGGACATGTTTCTCAAATTTTGTTTCAGAGACTATTGGCCACATGAGATGTAACCTCATCTCCCTACTCCCTATGAAAAAGATTCTGTAGTAGTCAAATAAGATTGGAAACCCATTACACTTATACAGGCACTCCTAGGGAGAATTACTATGCACGAATAAAATATTTCATGACTCATTTAAAAAGAAAAAACTATTAAACTTTGTCTAGCACAGCTTATTCAGTAGCGTCTGTGAGCAACCCTGAACACAGACATCTACAGAAAATATAAGGAAACGCTGCCTCTGAAGAGGCTCTCAGTCTCCTTCTTTGCTGTCCTATAATTCCTGGAGGGAACAACAGCTTCTGTTCATTCAACTCCAGAGTTTTCCTGAGTGCTTTTACAAAGATCATCTCATCTCATAATATTTGAAGTTCCAGACCAACAATATTTTTCAAATTCCTTCTTTTCCTTTCTTTGAAGTAGAATCCCAAAGATACCAATTAGGTAGCTCTATCTCAGAAAGTTAATACCCACGACTATCTTTTTTTTTTTCAGATCAAAAGGGTGAAATTTTCTACTGCTTAAAGAGAGAGAAAACCCTTTCTCCTAGCAGTTTATTTTATCTGTTTGAGGAACTACTTAAAATGCATTTTGCAAATATCAAAGATTAGCACTTCTCAACTCTCTTAAGAGACTTGCCTGCCAGACAATTATTCCAATACAAGCTACTTTCTGTTAAGTATTACTTTACAGCAAACACAATCATCAGTAAAATATTTTAAAAGAAGATGAGGGGTTTCTCCTACAGAGCATTTTAATGGATCAAAGACTTCCTCTCCTAAAAATATCTACATTTAAAAATAGTAAAAATGGGATGCCACACTTGGTTCCAAAGTATTCTGTGTGGTTGGATTTCCGGCTCTAAGAGGAATATCTGGGGAAGGGAAAGATGTCACTTGGTTTCTTCAAAGGAACTCACTTAGGCAGCTGCCACCTCTGTGGGTCTAAATTTTGTACTACTCAGCCCTCCCCACTTCTTTTCTGAATTCCCAGATCACATGAACGTTCAAATGCAAACTGGTATGAATCTTAGCTCTTCACCGTCATTGGTCAGTGAATCTTAAGCTACCTTTATCTCAGGTTTTTATTCATTATTCATAAATAATCGCTTGCTAAGACTTGGATGTTGGGAGGATAAAACTGGAATGGAGCAAAGCACCTTCCATGCTGCCCAACACACAATCAACAGGCAGGAGCATACAGCCCTGCAAATGCTGTAGGCAACAGAAACAACCATTAGCTATTTTCATGACTTGTGATTTCTATGCATCCAGAGAAGACGGAAGAAGGCTTTTCATCTGTCTCTGCTGGGGAAATGGAAGAAGGCTTGTTTTCTGTCTCTGTGGACCCCCACTCCCACCCTGAAGGATTTTTAACTCAACACATAAGGGTCCCAGCCATTACACATTGGCAGTTGTTCAAGGCACCAGGACAGGCTAGGAGAGTCTTTGTTATTTCTCCACAGCTATGACCACAAACCCTACAAGAGGGTGTGCACAAGAGAGTACCAGTAGGGCTGGAAGGGAGTAGGGGACCCAGAAGCAAGCATATGCTTAGTCAGATTTGATAGCAGGTATCAAATCTTTCTTGACCTCCATACCCAGAGAGGTCTCCATCTGGAAATAGAAACCCAACACCAATCTCTGGCTTCCAAAAATGTCAATGGCACCAGCTCAGTTTCCTCCTGTTAGCTGCCCAGGTTCATCTCCTCAAGAGGATGAGGACATTTTGGTCTCAAATGGTGACATACATATATTCTTTTGGCAAGGGAGAGGAGGACTATGATAGAGCTGCCCTTAACCCCCTTCAGAAGCTAACATGAAGGGACACCTAGAGCTCACCACTCCCTCTCTCAGAAGCAGGGGCACTGTGGGCAACACTAGCAGTGCAGGGGATATCTGTCCCTACTGAGGATACTCTACCTCTCCAACCTCTACCCTGCATCTCTCCTCCTATCTCTGCATCCCCTGGGAATCTTCCCCAGATGGTCTGAGGTGTCACTTCCAGCTCAAGCGTCAGTAAGCTTCTCTGGCCGGACATGCTCTGCACAGTCACCGTATCTGGACATCCCAGCCCTGGGCGGAAAGCTGAACGGCCTGGCCTTGCAGCCAGAAACAATGGGTCTGTAGAGCCCAAGCATTCCAGCCTCCCGTGTTCAGGGAAGGCAGGCAGGGAAGAAAGATCATTAATGCAGACAGTTTGTGTTTTCCCAAGCCAGCATTCCTCACAAACAGCTGTGTTTATACAAAGCTAGAAAAGAAAGAAAGAGGGAGAGAGAGAGAAAGGACAGTGTCCTGGGGATGACATCATTTTGTGTTGTCTGCTTTGGCTGGCTCCCACCCCTGGAGAGGGGGGCTGCGGGAGGCTGGTGAGAGGGCTTGGTATAAGGTAAGCGTATGCAGCTTGGCGGTGTGTGCATACAATCAGATATTCAATTGCCCAGCTCTCTCTGTCCACTCCACCCCCAGCATCCTAATATATTTTTCCAAGCACCCTCTTTCCTTGCAACAGCACCCTCTAAAGAAGGTTAGATGCAGGACTCAGGTTCACTCTTTCTAATCTCTTCAACAACCCCCAACCCTAGAAGAAAAGCATGACAGGAGGCAGAGTCATTAAAGTGAATTAAAATGCATCCAAGGAGAGATTATCCCCCCAAGCCATTCCCATATCAAACAAAGGCCTCTTTCACACAGACTCCAGCCCTAGAAGCCCTGTAAGCAGAGATTAGGGAACAAATTCTCAGAATTTAGAGGCAGGAGACAGGCCCGCACTTAACCATCCTGGCTAGACCCCAAGAACTCAACTTCTGCCTGAGCCAGAAGATTCCGCCTGTAAGGAAAAGGGGACTTCAGAGCGGTGGGTGCATGAATCCCTGCCCACAACACTTCATGGAGTCAGGTGTGTCCTTAACACAATCCAGGTATAATGAAATGTGACCCTTTCCTAGCTCCCTGCATCAGAGTCTACGGTGGGTTGCGGGGCCTCCTCCACAGCCACCTCTCAACCTTCTCTGCAACCCTTTTATTAAGCATCTGCGTTGTGTCAGGCTGAGCCGTGACAAAGACTTGGCCAGGATAGGCATCTTGCTGTGACAAATCTGCTTCAGGAAGACAGGTTGATCGTGAGTGAAATTCAGACGACACAGACCCAAAGATGCAGGAAGGTCAGCAAAGATGGTGCAGATGACCCTGCATCTGGAAGGCTCAACAGAACACCAGAGGGAACAATGACCCACGAACACAGTCTGGAAAGAATAGATGTTCGACCAGGTGAAGTAAGGCCAGGGGTGGAGGGGGAAAAAAGGCAGACATTGCAAGCAGAGGGTATGGAGTGACCAAAGGCGCCAGGGTGTGAAAAAGCATGCTGCTTCCTTGAGTGGCCCCAGAGACCCTTCCCAAGAGGAACAGAGCACCTCCGCAGTGAGATTGCAAAAGACATAATGAGAAGATCATGGCCAGATTATAACAGGGCTGTGTGCTGATGGGAGGAGCTGGGATGACTCTTCTGGCTTCAATGCGATGGGCGGATTTCAAGGAAGCTGCCTTGCATAGTTTGATGTGCACTATAGGCAGGTTGTTCCGGGAAGGACCTAAGGCTAGAAGCACAGACCAGTCCAAAAACAATTTTAAAATCCAAAGAGGAGTTTTATAAGGGTGGGTATGAGGTAGCGACAATAAAGGAGCTGTTCCTGCATGTGTCATATTAAATTTAAAAATGGAATCATCTAGCCTTACTTGCATATGAAGCAGGAGGAAAGTGAGGACACTAATGTGGCTCTGAAGTTTAAGGGCCAGGGGGTGTGTCACCCTAGACCCCTAAGCATGGATTTCAAGGAAAGGAGAGGTCTGTCACCTCTCAAGTACTTTCTCCGGCCTTTCAGCTCTGCTTCTCACGCCTACCATGGCTTCACCTGCCAGTTCTGGGTAGGTCCCACCAGCATGGAGCAGATGCCTCCTGGATTAACTTTCTGCCACTACTCTCAAGCCCCATTCCTGCTCACAGTCTCTCTGGCCATGATCTCTGTGCCTGGGGAAACGAGTGGACTCTCACATACACAACCCAGAAGAGCAGGGTGTGAACAGCCACCTGGTGAAAGACTCCCTGGACTCTGTCGATCACAAACCTGGGTCACAAACCCAGTTGCCCATGGGCATCTTGAAGTGCTTCGTTGGAACCCGCCCCTTCCTAGTTTCCTGTTCCTTTTTCTAAGTTCCTCCTTGGTATCATTTTTCCAAATAAGCCAGTCACACACATGATTGTTAATTATATGTGACAACTTGGCTTCCATGGTACCTAGATGTGTATACAAATACTGTTCTGGGTGTGTTCTGTGAAGATGTTTTAGAGAACGTAGAAGTGGACACTGAGTAAATTGGATTGATTTCATCGAATAGGTGGGTCTCATCTAGCCAGCAGAAAGGTCAACTAAGTGAAAAGATTTGCCTCCCATCCAACGACAAAGGGAATTCTGAATCAGTTGACCCTTGGACTTGGGGCTGCAACATCAGCTCTCCAGCCCTCATCAACCTTTTATTTTTAATATAGATTATAATATAATTACATTTCTCCCTTCCCTTTTCTCCCTCCAAACTCTTCCATGTGCCCCTTTCTGCTTTTCTTTAAATTTATGAGTTTTTTTCCATTAATAGTTATTGCTATACATATGGATTCCTGAATAGAACCTACTGAGTCTGTGTTAACTTGTATGTGTGTTTTCGTGGCTGACCATACTCTTTCTTGATAGGACCAGCTCTCCTGCTTCCAGCTTTCCTCAGTTACTGATAGATCTTTGTGTAAGGTTGAGGCCTCCCCCATACATATCAGCATGCCTGCTGGTGTTGTCTATGTTCAGGCCATGTTTGGGCAGTCATGCTGGGAGACATTATAAGCTTCTGACATTACTAGGGAACATGATCTCACAGTAAACCCCCTCATTCCCTGACTCTTAGAATCTTTCTGCACACTCTTCTGCAGTGTTTCCCAATCCTTAGGTACAGGAGTGCTTCGTAAAAGTATCCATTGGAACTGGGATCCACAACTCTGTAGTTGAATTTTCTTTGGGCACCCCTCGCAGTCCTGAGTGAGGGTGCACCCACACACTGAGGCAATGGGGATGTTCTATCGGGAACTCACCAAGGCCAGCTGGCCGGGGACTGAAAAAGCATGGGACAAAACCGGTCTCGCTGAACATAATGGACAATGAGGACTACTGAGAACTGAAGAACAATGGCAATGGGTTCTTGATCCTATTGCACGTAATGGCTTTGTGGGAGCCCAGGTAGTTTGGATGCTCACCTTAATAGACCTGGATGGAGGTGGGTGGTCCTTGGACCTCCCACAGGGCAGAGAAACCTGCTTGCTCTTTGGGCTGAGGAGGAAGGAAGACTTGATTGGGGGAGGGGGAGGGAATGGGAGGTGGTGGCGGGGAAGAGGCAGAAATCTTTAATAATTAAATTAATTAATTAATAAAAAAAATCAGCAAGAAAAAAAAAAAAAAGAATTTTCTTTGGGCTGCTAACCAGCTCCGTAATAGAGACACAGATACTTATTATTAATTATGACTGTTCAGCCTTAGCTTAGGCTTGTCCACTAGCTCTTTTAACTTAATTTAACCTATTTCTAGTCATCTACATTTTGCCTTGGGGCTATTCACCTTTCTTTCATTCTGTATTTCCTACTTTTCCTGCCTCCTCTATGTCTGCCTGGCCCCTGGTGTCTCCCTGTCATCTCCCTTTCTTTCTTCCTTCGTTTCCTTTTCCTCCAGTCTAAATTCCTCCTCCTACTTACTCTCTCTGCCCAGAAGTTCCACCTATACCTCATCTCTCACTATTGGCCATTCAGCTTTTTATTAGACCAATCAGGTGCCTTAGGCAGGCAAGGTTAAACAGCAACACATCTTCACATAACTAAACAAATGCAGCAATATTTACACAGTTAAACAAATATTTTGCAATATAAACAAATGCAACACATCTTTACATAGTTAAACAAATATTCCACAGCACAACTCTGCGTTTTGATTGCTCAGCAAACTTTATATATCTACACACACACCTTCTCTGCAGAGTGCTCACTAGTTCAATATACAATTTTTTGTGTTGGACTCTGATTTCTGGACAACTCTGCTGAGGACAGGATAAAAGATGTTGAGCTTGAAAAGAACTATAACACACACTACATCATGTGACAAATAGCATCTGGGTGCACCTGCAGAGGATCTGCCTAAGTGTACTAACTAACATGGAAGACCCGCCTTTGGGAGGGGTGTTTTGTTTTGTTTGTGCTTGTTTTGAGACTGAGTCTTACTAGGTAGCTCTGGATAGCCTGAAACTTACTTTGTAAACCTCACTGGCCTTGAATTCACAGAAATCCACCTGCTCCCGCCTCTTTAGTTCTGGGATTAAAGGTGTGCATAGTCTTATTTTCTTCTCTTTCATAGTCTTCATTTTCACAAGCAGAGGAAGATTTTAGACCTGATTGCAAAGGTCAAAACTCAGAGGGACAAAAGATGGACAGGAAGTTGTGTCAGTGAATATTTATTTAAAATTTCTGCAATCTACCCTTTCGAAAAAATACAAGGGAAAAAGCTATGTGTCTTTGATATTTTACTTAGCAACTTCAACAGTCATTGGGGAAAATTCCTTTCCCATTTATCCTGAAGGAATCTTAGCTTACTTTCATCCTCTAATTATTTGTGCTTGCTTTAACATCTGTGCACATTCTGCCGCCCCTGACAGTTTTATGTGGCTTATATAGTACAAAACAGAGAGGACTCACATTCCTAGGCCTACAGTCTCACTGGTAATGTCCAGAGGGGCAGAAGTTATTCTTTATAGGATCATGGCTCATCCACAAGAACAGACCTGCAATGTGTCCAGGATCAGGCCTCTGGCCTGTCTGCTCAACAGGGCTCAGATCACCTCACATGGCTTTTTCCTGTTTCCCCCATCACATCTACTAGTGAGTACACACATGTCTACCTTTGTTCTCTGGTCATTACCTGGCTCTGTGAGTCCGAAAGATCCTCCTAGAAAGATGTCCACAGCATCACTGGACCTCCACCTCCCAGCCCAACATGAAGCATGCAATAACTGCTCACTAAATGCTATCGACTGTCAACTCAGGAAGCAGCTGAACCAAAAATGTGCAAGGGATTAAACCTCATCACAGAATTAACAGCCCTTCTGTTTCAGCGGTTCTCTCAATAGAAGACTGAGAAAAATGAAAGCAGGCTGAAAGCATCTGAGTTGTGAGGGCCAAGAAGCCCTGGAACAAGCTGAAATAAGAGAAAAAACATTAAAGTGCTGCCCTAAGAGCCAGGAGGCAGAGTTCAAAGGGCAGCCAGTTAGGAGTCTAGAAGGGTGGAGTTGGTTTTGAATCAAAGGATGACCACGCAGCAACATGATATTGTCTCTGAACCTCAAATCTCCTATGAAACAAGGAAGTCGCACATGTTTGTTTATGTTTGTTTGTTTGTTTTGGGTATGTTAGCAGAGCCTCCCAATTTCTAGGGCAGAATAAAGTAGCATTGTATATAAAATCTGAAAGTGGAAAGGGAGCTGTCTGAGAAGAGTGTTACAGTCAATGGGAGGGAAACAGGGACAAGACAGGGTGATGAGTGGATGACTGGTCAAGTCCATGACAGACAGCTATGGAAATGTCACAGCTATAAAACTCATTGTCTCCATCATGCATATCTGCTACTAAAAAGTAGCACTTTGTTAGCTCCAAGTGTTTCCAAAACTCAAATATACGTTTACTTGACATTTCCCTAAATGATAAGACTATAAAAATACCACATTCATATCTGTAGATTAAAGCTGACATCTTCTGCTAAACTTAGTTACAGTCTCCAAATTCAGATCCATACAAGTAAATGGTAACTGGGCTACGCTTCAGATCAACAGGGCTGGTTTCCAAGTAGGTAACTAAGGAAGGTACTATGGAAGGCAGAGGATGTTTAGCTGTTTAACACATCCATTTGTCCCTCTGTTTCTTCATCCTGATGAGGGAGACTTCATTTCCCTACATCCTTTGCAGTTGGATGTGGCCATATGACTGATCCCTAACCAGCAACATGGTAGAGGGATGGATGGATGCTGTCCCCAAAGAACCTCTGACATACAAAACTTTCATGTTCCTTGTCCTCCTACTGATAACAAGACAGCAGAGCACAGAGAATGTGGGGGTCCAGGTGAAGATGGTGGAGCCACAGGATGAAAGAAGCCTGGAATTCACATCTCAACATTCAGTAAGACAGAGTTTAGGCTTTTTTATGTTACTGTGTGTGGTTTTATAGTAGTTAACATCACTCTAGTAACCTGGCAACCCACCTAACTGTTTGGAGTTTTCGAACACATTACATTTGAGTATCGGTTTCACCGGCATGTATTGCATACCCAATAGTTTGCTTAATGGGGGAGTGAAAAGTGAATTAAATAAATGTCTTCTGGAAACTTGATGAAGACCCGGGTTTTCATGACATATATTTACATGACTGTATGCCTTCAAATAGCCTCTTAGACTTTAACAACTTACTATTGGATATTTTCTGATTTTCCCAAGGAAAGTTGTATTTGTCTTTATTAAAAGGAAACAAACCCTTTCTACATTAGAAATGGAAGAAGCATCCAATGACACACCTTTTAGTTCCAGCATCAGACTGAATATTGAGGGAACAGGGGCTTCTTTAGACAGCTTTGATTCTAAGATTATATCTCTCTGAGGTGTAATAATAGTC
Organism: Chionomys nivalis; assembly: GCF_950005125.1. Taxonomy (NCBI): domain Eukaryota; kingdom Metazoa; phylum Chordata; class Mammalia; order Rodentia; family Cricetidae; genus Chionomys; species Chionomys nivalis. The sequence continues at coordinate 122,615,274 of NC_080087.1, read as the reverse complement.
ATGTTAAAAAAAATAAAATCAAATTGTATGTCAAGAAATTATCAAAGTCATCTGGAAGACTCTTCGAAGCAAATTCAATAAAAGCAATGCTTGCATTTTTATTTACAATCAAATGATCAAGGAATGTACTTGTACAGTTCTCAAAATTATTAGTGAGAACAAAATCATGAAGACAGTTTTTTTTTTCTATGGCATTCTTGGAGAAATGACCATGATCAAGAGTTAGGAATAGCCACCATGATACCTGCAGGGGGCAATTACAGCATTAAATCAGAGTTTATATAGAAGCATAGATTAGAAACTTAACCAAAACAAAAGAAAGCCCAACCCTAACTAAACTGAATGCCATAATGGCTTTCTTTAGGAGAGAAGGAATTAGATGGGGAAAAATGAAAACAATGTGACATATATTCCAGTTCATCAGGTCCCAAAGCATGTACTACACAGCGTTCACCTCTGCAGATAGTGCTGTATCACTGATCTTCAGAGAGTGTAAGGTCCCCATGGAGCACCCATGGTTACTGCATGCTAAACTTGGGAACCTTGAAGGGAGATGTTGCCCCACAGGGGAAGAAAGAGATTCAAACAGACTGGATTCAGGCATTTCTGAGTTTAATCCCAATGCCTCCATGTGACCTTTGGCAAGTTAAGAGACAGCCTTGACCGACCATTGGCTTATGGTATAATTGCTCATTTGAAATGAACTTGAGGTCCATATCCAGTACCACCCTAAAACTTGACATCTAGACACAGACTTCTTATTCCCACTTAGTCTCTGTACTCCATGATCCTAAGGCATCAGATTAAGCTATCTCTAGAAAGGAAGGGACATTGTCCCCACAGACTAGACAGAAACTATTCCACATCTACCCAAGACATGTGGGCAGGAATTGCTTTTTTGTTTTTCAATTTTCTTTTTCAAAACATTCAAAAAGCTTAATAGAAACAATCTTTGTGGGACCCTATGAAGATGTAATTCTAGATGGTCTCCCAGCTGGTCCAAGTCTACCAATGTAAGCAGGAGACCACAAAGAGGCTTCCACAGAGGACACATGGGTCTCTGAGAATAGATGATCCAAGGTTGAACCAAAATAAACTCAGCATAGCCTAAATATTAAGACAGGCAAAACCCTCTCCCAGAACATCAAGCCCCAATCTCACGGCCAGACTGGAGACGGCTCCCAGATGGAGAAAGAGTATCAAGTGGCCTATAGTCATCCCTCATGACCCAGGTATGGCTCCTGTCAAAATGTCAGAAGACAACGTGAAGTTGCTGACAGTTGGCCTTCTCACTGGCCAGTCGGTCTCAAATTAGGACAAAGGGTAACTAATTGTATTCTCCTTCACATGGATCCCTTAGTTTCGTTTCTCAAGACAATCATGACCCTGTGCTCAGTTGATTCTCTCTCCAGATTTGCCCTTTTGGTCTCAGCCATGTGTGTGAGCCATGGAGAAGGTCGGGTGCTCCCCCTGCCATCACCTTGGTTTCTAAAAGCTCCACTCATCCCAGTCTGCCAGAGCAGAAGCTGGGCTTTGGTACGGTCTCTAGCACACATGCAGTGATGTGGTCCTCCGGAACTCCAGCATCCTGTTCTAATCAGCTGCCTCATGGAGGCTCTGGCATTCCCAGTAGCTGCCTGGAAAGGTAAACTTTGATGAAATCAAAAGATGGGAAGGAACCAGATGGAAAATTCTTCCTTAGTCTTCCAAAGAACTGTCTCCAGATACTCCACAAACACTCCTTAATTTCTCTCCAAAGACAGCCCATGGAGCCAAGCGTCTCACTGTCTTATAAATGGTGACAAAATCAACAGCATTCCTATGGCATTTTTTACCTTCTTTTTTCTGCCTTATGTTGATACACCCAAGAACTGTACTTTTAGATGTTAGTGTGTCTCCCTGAGTTCTAAGGCCTTTAGGCAGGAAGCTGTCATTTGAGCTCTCTGCATCTGGAGGAACTCATCCCTACCCACTTAGCCTCTAGACTTTCTGCCTTTTTAAAAGATGTGTCTCAATTGGGAGTGGGCTTGTACGCCTCTCTGGCTGTTACAACAACTACATTCCCTTTCTTTCTATTTCATGCATTTTGAGTTTATCACTTGAGTTTGGAGTCTTAGAATGCCTTCGGTTGGTTTGTCAAGACTAACATATACCTCTACGTGCATGCCTTTATGAAAATCAAAAGAGAGAACCCCACTCTCATAGCCCCTGAGCAAGGACTGAAGTGTGCAGCGATGTGGCCAAAACAAGTGGCTTCCACTGGCAGACTTCACCCAGGGGTATCGTTTCCCAGAGTCAGAGTCACAGAATGCCAGGTGCGTGGGCTTAGGAAATACTCTGAGAACAAAATGGATTCTGTTCTCAAATAAACCTAGGTGACTGAAAGTTAAACAGAATAGTTTAATAGGTTAAATAGTTCCCACCCTTCCCTTGTAAGGTTTCTGAGACATCATAGCATGGGGTAGTGCTATTTTCTGGAAAAAGTAGTCACAACATTTTGGGTTTGTTTTTTTGAGACAGGGTCTTACTATTTATGTCCTGGAACTCGCTCTTGTAGACCAGGCTGACCTCAAACTCACAGAGAGCCACCTGTCTCTGCCTTCCAAGTGCTGGGATTAAAGGCGTACCCCCACTACACCTGTCTATTCATGGCATTTTTATGAATTACCCCTCCCCCAAGCATTCTACACCAAACACTTCCTGCAGTTACTGGAGTACCAGCCCAAGCGCTCCTCTCTCTCTCTCTCTCTCTCTCTCTCTCTCTCTCTCTCTCTCTCTCTCTGAACTTCAAGTTGCAAAGTGTTTAGGTCCTTGTTGAAAATACCACAGTTGTATAGAGCCAAGCTGACACTTCTATACCCGTGAGAAAATATTGTAAGTCCATTTCAGGGCTAGTGACGTAATGAAACCGAGGCCAGCCATTAAGAATCTACAGCCTGGGGCTGAGGAGACGGTGCGGTGGATAAAGTGCTTTTTGAGCAAGGCTGATAACCTGAATTTGGATCCCCAGGATTCTGGCCAATCCAAATGTGATTGGACCCATCCATAGTTCCAGTGTTCCAACCAGAGGCAGGAGGCTGACACAGGAGCGTCTCCTATAGTTCAAGGGTCAGCACCCTCAGCATTAAACAACAACCTACAAAAGATCCCGCCTCAAACAAAGTGAAAGGTGATTGGACAGTGAGAACTGACACGTGAGGCCCATACATGTCCACACTGTCACACATGCACACAAACACATAAAAAGAAAAATGCTAAGTGGAACCCTACTATCTTTCTGATGGTCTCTATCCACAGATAACAGTCACCATTGCAGCTCTGGTCCACCACTGTCACCCTCACTGTGACTGTCCCAGGAGAAAAAAGAACCAAGGCTCAGATCGCCACCCTGTATAGTTTCAGAAGTTAAGGTCCAAATCAACCGAGGTCAGCCAGATTGTAGGCTTCAGGCCTGTGTCCCCCACACACACTGCTCCTCCCCTCCCCCACCCACCACTGCTCCCCTCCCCCACCATTGCTCTCCTTCCCCCATCACTGCTCACCCCTCCCCCCCACTGCTCCCCCTCCCCCCCACTGCTCCCCCTCCCCCCACTGCTCCCCCTCCCCCATCACTACTCCCCCTCGCCCCCCGCCCCCCCGCCCCACTGCTCCCCCTCCCCCCACCACTGCTCCCCCTCCCCCATCACTGCTCCCCTTCCCCCCCACTGCTCCCTAGCCTCTTCTGTTCTGGGCTTAATAAAGTCCAACAAGAAATGCTGCTACACAATGCCTGGGGAGTGGAGGCCCCAGTGAGCCAAAAGGCTGATGAGTGCCATCCCCCTGATAATAAGTGGTGGAAATGAGCTGTTGGGGATGGGGGAGGGAGGGAGAGAGGGAGGGAGGGAGGGAGGGAGGGAGGGAGGGAGGGAGGGAGGGAGGGAGGGAGGGAGGGAGGGAGAGTCCTATGTAAACCCATGTATTAGAGAACCAGCCTGAAGAAGCTGCAGGAAGAGCAGAGTGGCTAGCTGGGGAAGCGCTATAAGGTGGGGCAAGCTCAGATGTGGAGCTGGGTTCCTCATAAATGGAAGGGTCTTTGGGAAGCACCTAAAGCACCTCCCTCCCACACTTTCACAAGAAAAAGTACTCTGGCTTGCCGGGGACCATGGCATCAGTCAGTGCCTCAGAACCTGGGTCAGGGTAGTCCATTCTAGACAATGCTTCTGTGGTGTCTCCGGGATTAATATGCACCATGGACGCCTGGGGAGTCAGTGATGTCAATGATAGGGGGCAAACTGCAAGATTTTAGTTTTCTGCCTGTTCCCCGGACCTCCCCCAAAGGTGCATCGGGATGGTAGGGAAGCAGGACAAAAATGGGGGAAACTGCCAGCATCCTTCAGGAGATATTTGGAAGGTGATCTGTACTCTGGCATCCTTTATTATAGCCGGTTAACTAAACCAGATTTAATGGTTTAATTAGGGAAATGACTGTTGGAATGGAGAAGAGAGAAGACGAAGGAGAAATAGGAAGAGGCACTCCACACAGCCCCTAGCTGGCCTCAATAAGCAGAACATGCCTTCTTCCTATAACCTGGGACCTGTAGACCCCAGAAAGATGGACTGGTACCTCCCAAGGGCTCTGAGACCCTAACTGCCACAGAGAAAGGGGTCTTTACGTTTTCATGTAGATTCTCACTTGGCGGCACAGGCCATGGGGAAGCCATCAGCATCATGGGTGTAACCCATTCCCAACTGATGGGAATCGTCTGCAGGGTCCCAAAGAGCCCTACAGACTGCAGCGATGTGGAAAACCTGCCTGTCTTCCCAGGGCTCCCCAGCCCAGATCCACAGACCCAGCACACAATGTTCTCCAGAACAAGCTGAGCATGAAGTGAACTCCCCAGCCAAGGAAAGCAATAGCTCAAAGCCAGGGAGTGTTCCAGGCTAGCCACTCCCCGTGTCTGTCAGCTCACTACCTTGGGTCTTCCTAAGACTGGCAGTCAGAAAAGCATCTCTTTTGAGACTTTTGAACACTGCCAAGCAAAAGATACTTTCTTCCAGTGCAGCAACACACCATGTGAGCTCCAGTCTCCATCACAAGCGCCACTTTGGAGAAAGCACTACAGCTCGTGGCTTTATATAGTCCACATGATTGGCCAGAATCGTGGTAGTTTCTGACAGAAGTGCCATTTACCTCTGTCTTTTGGGGACTCTGTTAACCACAGCGGCAAATGGGATAAGTCTAACCAACATCTCCCAGAATCTTTTATCACCAAAGACTGTTGCATGCTGTCTTATCAAAAGCCCTTCTGTATGGGTGTCTGTTGATTGATAGATTATGAATGACTATGTATGATAGACAAATGAGAGCAAGAGGGAGGGGGCTAGACATATATGGAGGGGTGTATGGTAGAGATAGATAGATAGATGATAGATAGATAGATAGATAGATAGATAGATAGATAGATAGATAGACAAATAGATATTGACAGAGAGACAATAAATAGATGATAGAATGTTAAGCAGATGAAGATATTGAGGGATAGGTAGAGTTCCAGAGAGAATGGGGGGACTTGAAGGTAGGAGTGGGATGAATTGGGGAGAAAGGAGCCACAGAAAGGAGAGGGAAAAAATGAGAGAATGGGAGGAGGCATAAAGTGTGAGGACACTGAATTGTATGCAAGTGTGATACCATCGGAAATTAAGACTATTACAGCATGAAGTAGCAGAGGACTAGACTGGAAGAGGAAAGAAGTCAACAGGTATGGGAGGGACAAGAGAGTCAACGAGTGATGAATATAACCAAAATACATTGTCGGCATGTATGAAATGTCACAGCAAACCCACTGTTCTATTAATATGCACTTACAAAAACATTTAAAAAGTAAAAAGTGGGGAGTGTGTTCCTTCCTGGAGGCTTTAGAAAAGAAATCATTTCCTGATCTTTCCTGACTTCTGGATACTATACATATTCCCTTGCTTACAGGACCTTTGTCTTCAAAGTTAGCAGCATTGCACCTCTCTGATATTTCTACCACAGTTCTCTCTCTCTCTCTCTCTCTCTCTCTCTCTCTTTCTCTCTCCCTCTCCCTCCCTACACACACACACACACACACACATACACACACACACACACACACACACCTCCCAACATCTTTATCTTCTGTTTCTCCTGATTTCCACACCCCTCTTCTTTAGGGCTCCTGTGATCACACTGGGGTTACCTCACCAGGTAAATCTCTGCATTTTGAGGTCTGCTCATTGGAAATCTCAAGTCCCCCTTTGTTGTGCAGCCTGATACTTGCACAGGCTCCAAGGTGTGTTAATTGCTTTTCTGATCCCCAAATGAAATGCCTTCCAGAAACAACTACAGAAAGCAAGGATTTATTTAACTCTTGATCTCGGAGTTTTTAATCTGTCATGAGAAGACATAGAGGAGCACCTTATGACATGGTGGACAGGAAGGAGAAAGGGAAATACAGGGAGAGGATAGAGTAATAAAAAGTCCCCCCAAAATATGTCTCCAGTGACCTACTTCCTATAGATAGGCCTATCTCTCCCCCCCCGCAAGATTCTCTTTGGGTTTTTTTTTTTTTTTTTTTTTTGGTTTTTCAAGACAGGGTTTCTCTGTAGCTTTGGAGCCTGTCCTGGAACTCCCTTTGTAGACCAGGCTGCCCTCAAACTCACAGAGATCTGCCTGCCTCTGCCTCCCGAGTGCTGGGACTAAAGGTGTGCGCCACCACCGCCCAGCTGCAAGATTCTCATACCCTCCCAATATAATGTCACCAACTTAGAACCAAGTCATGGATCAGCACATGAATCAGCCTCAGGGACACTCCATATTCAAACCATGATACAAGGAGCAGTGTGGTCATCTTTACAGGGCGACTGTTCTGCTTGTAACGGAGTCCAGTCGACCCCAGCCTATGGCTATACAATACACACATCACAGATTGTGGACAATAGAATTGGCTACATGATCGACAGTTCCCTTGCATGTAGCCTACTCAGGGATCTATGTGGTTTTTGCCCATCTACTTTAGAAGACACAGCTACCAAAACTGCCTCCTCTTCTCACTCCTCCCTCTACATCTTTAAGGCAGCTTAGTCGGGGATGCAAGATGTGTGGACTGAAGAATCTAGCTGGAACTGGAATGAACCTCATAGGGAACCGAGAACACCAGGGAATACAGGTACAAGGGGGACACCACATTCCCAGCAGGACCCTCCATGACTTCCCGCTTTCAAATTTGGACTAAAGACTGAAGACACGTTCTACAATAAATATATCCATTACTGGTTTTCCTTTGTCTCCTTTCTAGGTCCACTGGAGGATGCTTCCTTCACAGAAGACCAAACTATAACTGTCAGAGAAATAAGAAATCAAAGAGCAGTCTTTAACCAGTAGCAGGCAGAAGACAGGGAACAAATTCTGTAGTACCCTCCATCCCTTGGAACAATCCTGAGTCATGGTCTCTACACAGGGAACCCACGAGAGCCTTCATGTAGCCTAGCTTCCTATAGCAGTGTTCCTGACCACTCACACAACTACATAACTTGCCCCAGTTTGCCGGGGACTTTCACCAGTCAACACTATGCGTCCCACTGCCTGAGGAATCTCTCGGTCCTGGGAAAATGGAGTGTTTGGCGGTAATACACATGATTTGTTCACTCGCCCGGCTCTCTTCTTTTTCCCTTTCATTTTCAAACACTCAGTGTTACTTCCAGTTATCACTTCCAAGCAAACTACTTATGTCCAAATGCTCAGCCCAAGGAAGGCCTGAATTGGGAGCAACCAAACCATTATAAGCTCTGTAGTTCAATTTATGCTTAACATTCAGGGCTAGATCACCATGGCCACACATGCTGTGCCCCCTAAAACTCCAGGGGGTGGCCCTTCCCAGAGACTGGGTCGCAAACCCTCTCTCTCTCTCTGGCAGAGTGCATGGCAGCTGTCATCTGGGGCCCTCTGTCAGTTTGTGCTAGAATTAAGCTCTCCTTTCCCCACCTCCTACCGCATGGAAAGAGAAGGAACACATTATTGCAAAAAAAAAAAAAAAAATCTTCCCATAAAGCAGAGCAGGTTTAATCCTCCCCAGTCCTTTGCCTCCTCCTCACCCCAGCCCTGCCCTGCCCCTGTCCAGATGTTCCCACTTAGTCATGGTGGGGGCCCGAGCAGGAGATGAACAGCATGACTCTGCCTGGACACCCTTCACAATCGATCGAGCTGTGGCAGCTGGGCTTGCCCCCAGATGGGGAGAGCTCGGTACAGACAGTGATTATACGTGGGAAACCAGAGAGCCTTTGGGACCAGACCGCAAGGACTGGCGTCTCTGCGGTTCTCTCTCAGCTTCAATTAGCAGCTCTGAAATTAGGAGGCGTCTCTGGGCTTGGACACTCCTCCCACAGACGACAGTTAGCCTCACCTGGGAGACAGCCGGCCCCAGGGAGAGGAGGCAGCCCAAGCAGTGGACATCTGCATGCCCCTAATGAGGCCGGCCCAGGATGGGAGCTTAGCTAATTGCTCCAGTAGGCCCTGATGTCTGGCTTCCAGCTGCCATGTCTGGCAGGGCCATTTGGATGTCTTGAGTTTACTGTAAGGTTGAGATTGAGAGACCCTTAGGAATGGAGGATGTCAGCTAGGATTCATGCTGAAGCAATTAAGGGACATTTGTTGCAGGTGAAGAATGGTGAGATACTAAAATAAAAATATCCCAGCTTGCTGTCATCTTACCAGGAAATCCTTAGTCCCCAGCCAAGATGGGCCATTCCAGGAACACTAAGCATGTGGTATGTGACGGCCGAAGCACAGTGAGGCTAGACAATGTCCTGCATGATGAACCGGAAACCTGGGTTCTTAAATGGTAAATTAACCAGATCATTGCTGCTCCCCATTCCTGAAACACAGAGGACTCAACTTACACACCCTACACCCTGGCCCTATTGGTCCTAAAACTGACAAGCATAAGCTTCAGGCTTCTCCTAACACCATCACTTAGCTTTCTTCTCTTAAAACTGAGAGCCCTAGCAGTTGACTCTTTTTGCATAAACTGTAAAAGAAACAATGGTAGGCTTTATTTTGTATCAATTGTAAAAGAAACAATATTTAAGCCTTAGGACCACTGTCTCTTTCCACTCCAACTTTGTCTGAGTCCCCTATTGTACGGTGATGTGAGCATTGGGGTGATTTAGTCAAGAAAAAACTGACTCCAGGGTACAACCAGTTCTGCAATGGGGTATCTATTTATGTGGCTGTAGGAATAACTTCTAGACATGGGCTTTCTCCCTTCTACCAACAACTGTATTGTCGTGGCATACAGGTGCAAGAGGACCAAGGGTAACATAAACACATCCTGTGGTACCAAGCTGCATATCTTCACAGGATACGACAGAATCAAGCTCTGACATCTATCGAGCCACACGCTGGTGTGTGTTGAGTCATTCAGTCATAGAAACAACTGTGCATGAAGGAGTCTCATCAATACTTAAGCAAAATAAAAAGGTTCTTTCTTACCACATATTTGAGAACTCAACACACATCATTGTAAATTTGCTATGATATGCAATCAGTCTCCATGAAATCAAAAGAGAATACTCTGACAGAGACAAATGAATTGTAGCCAAAACATGGAAGATAGTTCAAAAAACAAGAGTGCATCAAAAAGGCTCATAAGTGGGATCTTGCTTTACTTTGGTGGTTCAGTTTTAAAAGAGAAGAAAGCTATATAGATACACGGAAGGACAAGATTAATTTCTTGCTGATCCAACTGGCATTGAATAATAACAAAACTCATAAAACCACAAGGTCATGAATAGCAAATCGCTTAATGAGTGCAATCGTTTCAAGCAGCATTTAAAATCAGCCAAGAAGGCTTTATCAACAACAAAAGAAAAGCTGATTCAAAGATAGCCAAAAACTTTAATGAATAGCTCTCCAAAAAAAATGTACAAGTGATTAATAAAAGCACAAAAAGGATGCTCAACACCTCTAAGCATTAGATAAACATGATTCAAAACAAGCCTCGCTACACTCAGGAGAATCACTATCAGGAGGTAGGGATGACAAGTGCTGGCAAGGATGGGAGCGTGTTTGGCCTCCATGTAGCGCAGTGCATGTGTACCTGATTCCCGCAGAGATCTGAAAAGGCTGTTGAATGTCCCAGAATAGAAGTTCTGAGTGGTTGTGAACTACCTTGTGGGTGCTAGTAACTGAGCCTGGATCCTCTGCACGAACAACAAGTGCTCTTAGCTGCTGGGCCATCTCTCTGACCTACAGAAATGCCTTAAATATATGAAAACCTCATATATAAAAGAAAAGTCATCAGGAGAGTCCCCAACACAGTATTTAATAAACCTAATAAGTCATAGCATTGCCATTAACAAATTATAAGATTCACAGATATCCTCAGTACTGCAAAAAATCATGGAAAATATATTAAATGATTAGTAATTTTTAAAAAGGAATTTTAGGGGTTAGAGAGATGATCTAGGGATTAAGGGTGCTTACTGCTCTTGCAGAAGACCCAAGTTTGGTTCCCAGCACCTACAACCACCTATAACTACAGTTGTAAGGAAGCCAAGGCTCTCTGGCCTCTGAAGGCGCCTGTATGCACATGATGCCCATAAACTCACATAGGCACTAACAAATCAATAAAGTCTAAAGTAGATTTCAACTAACAAACAAGGAACAGGGGATTATTTTTTAGTTTAAATACAGAAACTATTACCGAATTATTGGTGGATTTTTTTTTTTTTTTTTTTTTTTTTTTGGATTTTTGAGACAGGGTTTCTCTGTAGCTTTTTGGTTCCTGTCCTGGAACTAGCTCTTCTAGACCAGGCTGGCCTTGAACTCACAGAGATCCACCTGCCTCTGCCTCCCGAGTGCTGGGATTAAAGGCATGCGCCACCACGGCCCGGCCTCATGATGGATGTTTTTTAAAGCAATATTTTGTAGCCTAAGGTTGAGAAAACAAAGCACTATTAAAGGGGGCGATCCACTCATGAATTCACAAAGAGCTTATCTTACTGTTGAGTCTGTACATTGATGGTATTTTACACGTTTGTTACTTTTGATGTGATTCTTTTCTCATCTTAACTTCAAGATTCACTTTTATGTGGAATATTATAATTTTTCTGAAGAGGGTCCCCAGATTATTAATTCCCTCCCCAAACCTGGGCATGGCCTCTCTCAACACAGCAGTGATCTTGTGGACAGCTGAGCTTTGGGTTGGATCCATTTCCTAATAGAAATTAATCTAAAAGAACTACGTGACTGTGACGCCCTGCCCCTGTGGTCCAGAATTCCTCTGATTACAAACTTGGTCTTGGTTGCTCTGTCTTCCAATGAGGGGAAATTCCTTGAAACTCAATACTTCCAACAACAGAGCAAGGGACACACAGAATCAACACAAAACCAAAGGAACTCCAGACACCCAAAGTCATAAAGAGAATAGACTCAACTCTCACTGAAGCACTTGCCTCAGTATGAGTATTTTCTTACCTCCCCAAACCCTTCAACTGCCTTTGTTCATTAGTAGAAATTATCATGGACAGCAAAGACAACAGATGGGGGCTGGGTGTGAGGAGCATGTGAAAAGAGCCCCAGCCAGTTTGGATCCATTGGCTAAACAAGGATTCACTTGGGATCTGTTGGGCAGGAAGGACATTTGGGGGGTCCTTGGAGAACAGATAAAAGAAAACGTAATTAAGGGTAATTAAGCTGCCACTCCTTTCTTAGCGCTTTCTTCTTGGTGGATTAAAAAGCATTAGATTATTAATCCGATAGACTAGAAGAGCTGGAGTGTACTATGGCAATGGTCCTCAGGGGGTAAGATGGAAAGTAAGATTGATTCATCCAAGACATTGACAGATTGGCAAGAAGAGACAACCACAAAAGCTGAGTCAAGACCTATTCCTAGATTTCGGGCACAGAAAACGGACAAAAGATGTTATTTGCTGAGATAAGGAAGGTGAGGAGAAACAGGATGGAAGGTACAGGGAACATCAAGTTCTTTTCCGCTCCAGTGGAAGAAGAGCGATTTGTAAGGCGTCCAGGTGGAGATGCCAAGTGGATTCTTGATTATGTAAGACAGGAAGCTTGGCTTCAAACTTGAAATTTGTGGCTCATCAGAATAGGCATAGTATGTAAATCATAATAGATTAGATCATCCAGAGAGAAGGCCGAGAGAGCAAGTGGGAAGAAGAAATGATCTTCAAGAACACAAGCATTTTCATCAAACAAAAAAGCAAAATGGATAGAGCTAAAACTTTAGGAAAAGAATGTGGGAGAATCAGGGAGAGTAATCTCAAAACCCAGGAGAAAAAAATAAATAAATAAATAAAAACCCAGGAGAGGAAAATGGCTCTTTTAAAAGTAGCAAGAAAGTGGTCCACTATGCCAAATGCAACTGACACACAAATCTAAGGTCCCTGTGTTTTCAAATCACCTACACAAATAAAGGGGGTCAGAATGCACTACTTGGAACCAAGGGGACGTTGGTCAGGTTGCTCCTGGCCTATGGTGATAACACCATACCTCATCTGATCATGGAAGCAAGGCAGGGTCAGGCCTGCTAACTACTTGGATAGAAGGGATGGAAGGAAAGTTGTCCCTTCCCTAGCTGAATATGAGGTTACAGATAGTAAGGAGACTATGATTCAGCAATCCTGGGACAGACAAGAATCAGTAAGATTGCAGCCAAGTCAGGATGAACCGGCCCTAGAGGGGCTCTTGTGATCACTGCAGAGAACTAGAAAACATGTCAGAAAGTTCACCGTCCATCATAAGCTGGCTTCAGAAAGCCTGTTCACATCTCCGTCAGAGAAGAAAACTATCCAAGGACCAGGAAGTTCCTGTGATGTCTATTCTATTCTATCACCGAGTCCATCACCCACTGACTTCTACCAAGTCCCCATTCTCCTCTGCAAGAAAGTGAAGTCTTTTCCTCCCAGCTACCACCACAAGCCTGCTCCCAACAGTGGCCACCTCCATATACCAAGCACAGAGATCTGTTTGCGCAAATTTCCCCAGGTCCTCCACAGTCAGTGACTTCGTGCTGGGCAGGTTTTGAAATCCTCCCCGGTGGGACTATTTACACCATGGAAATTGGCCAACACTGAGTTCCAGTTTGCTGAATGGCTCCAGCCTGCCACTATATAGAGTCCTATAAGACATAACATGCTAAACCAGAAGGGGATAGGCAAATACTTAGGGGAAATATACTTCTCATAGATTCTTGATGCATATTAGCATATTAAAAACTCAGAGGAGTCTTTCTATAAGGAAACTAATTCAATTTTTTTTAAATATTTTTTTAAATTACTTTTCCATACATCCTTGACTATAGATTTCTATTTGCTGAAACATATCTCTACCACTTAGAGTCCATGCTACCTGTATTTTCTTTTTTAAATAAAAGTGTTAGCCTTGAAACAGAGATAGACACGCCTAATGGATCTTCTGTTCATTCCCGTGGCTATTTTGAGAGGTGTGCAGATGATGAATGTTCTTGACGGTTCTCATGACATCTGAAAGACTCTTATTATTTATGACTTGAGCTCTGGGTGGTGATTGCTGTCATTAATAACGATGGTTTAGCCTCAAGGCTGGGAATGTGGCAGGTCTGGAGTCTCTCTTGCTTAGCTTGACATTCCTGTGTTACAGGAGTCGGTGTGTAAAGTTCGAAGTGCTTAGGCGAGCACAGGGAACGCTCGATTTCAGATGCTTTCCTCATTCAAGAACAAGAGCTTGGGGGCTCAGGGCAGGGTTCTTTTCTTCAACTGTGGAAACTTCTGCTGGCTAACAGATTGAATGGAAGAGCTCCTGGGGGCCCAGTGGAACAGAAAAACCGTGTTCATTAAGAGAGTCAGGAAGCGGCCATGGGGGTCTTGTCCATCCATATCTTGGCAGGACACAAAGTATTTTACCAAAAGGAATCTCACAGCTGGAGGGAGCAGGTGCCGACAGAGTGAGCCTGTGCAAAACTGGAGAGAGATTAAGGCAGGAAGGAAATTGGATTTTCCCATGTTCCAAAAGGGAGGGGTGTCCTAGGAGGAGGCAAGAGGAGAAGGGGAGAGAGAGAGGCTGAAATTGATTTAAGACTTGAAATAAATATCCTTCACCAGCAAATAGCTGTCGTTCTGTGTTTTAACAATTTAATGGGCAAAAAAGACCCAGCATTAACTGAACCCATGCCTCCAGCAGAGGGGAGATTATCAATTGCTGAGCAGGGAGAACCAAACACAGTGTTCACGGCCTGCATTCCCCAAGAAACAAATCTTCCTGCCAGGAAAAATCTTAGTACTTCCCCCTCCATGTTCCTCTCCTAGCGTCGCCCCTCCTTGGACAGTGAAGGGTTCTTCAGCCCTATTGGGACGAGACTTTAGCCTGCAGTTCTGAGGCGGTGATCAGCACGTGGCTGGAACTTCAGGGGACAAAGAAGGGTGGTTCCTCCATAGGAAGGTCAGTGTGTCCACCACGTTTCAGAAAGCTGGGGAGTTTTCATCTCATTAGGCTCCACCTGGGGCCACATCTCCTCGCCTACCTTCTCTAACCCATACAATTTGGAATCAGTGTTTTAAATGTCCAGATGTGATATCTTAAAGCAGTGGGAGAGTTCAATGATAGGAGAGGCCAATTAGTTTTATTTCAAAACAAAACAAAAAGAATATAAGATCAGGATACTGGACGTGAGATGTGTGACTCAGAACGCTTCGCCCCAGTACTCACTAATATGAAGGCTGAATGGTTTCTTTTTCTCTCCTGGACATTAGCCCCTCTAGATAGAAGACCCTGGAAGATTCTGGAAGAAGGGCTATGTGTTTGAATGCAAAGTTCAAGGAAATAACATTGGAAAAGAAAAGTTACCTTTCTTTTCAATATTTAAGCAGTAGTTGGCACTCTGCAAATTAATTCTCACATGCATTATTGTATTTGGTCCTCAGAATAATCCTGTGAGTCAGGTGGTGGTATTAGCCTCATTTTCCAGTTGAGAAAACTAAAGCTCAGAGACCTTGAGGAGGGCAGGGTTCAGGTCACACAGCTGGTAAGCAGATATGTGTGACTGGAAATCTCTCGCTCTTTGCCCTACCACTTTTCCTAATCCTCTGGAAGGAAGGACCACCACAGACCTGTTCTCCATAAGGCTCCAGGCACAGGGGCATATGCAGGAAACTTCTAGATCTTATTGAAAATTGGGGAGCACTCTTTTGTCCCATGTTCCTTAGTGTGAACTCTTGAAGGTTACCACGCAACAGACCCCCATGTGCTCAGTTCCTCTGCTTTCCCACATCTATGCTCCCTCCTCAACACTAAAACCTAACCTGTGTACCAAGCTGCTGAATTTGTTGGGACAACTAGAAGTGTGTAAAAACTACAGTCTCCATGTCTGCTTGTCCTGCCCGTTCCTTTCCTAAGGATCCTTCCCCAAAGCACATGACTCTCTTGAGTTTGAAAACTGTTATGAAAAAAAGTAAGAAAAGTACACCAAGAAAGTTTGTTATTCTCCAAGCAAGCATAACAGACACATTACATAAGATATTTTGTTCTCTCAGGAGTTCAGTTCCGACTCTTACATCCATCTCGGTTTTGTCTGATCCCTTCTCAGGAGGGGCCAGAAGCCAGTTCAGCGTATTATATGGAAAAATACATTCAAACTTCTATGAAAGATCACCTATAAACTTTATCCCCTACATCTATCTTATTCCCCATGAATCACTTCTTATTTTTTATCACTTCCTCAGACAGAGACCTTCAAGGATTCCTCACCATAACTCTATAACTATATAATTCTAGTATTAACTCCAAATTTCTCAGAAAATCATGTCATAATACCTTCATTGAGATAGTATCTTCAGGCTGTTCTTACATGAGCATTTGGGTGGATGGATGGATGGATGGATGGGAAGTGTGGGTGGGTGGATGAATGCGTGGGTGGGCAGGTGGATGTGTGGGTAAGTGGATGAATGGATGGATGCATGGGTGGGTGGATGGATACGAGGGTGGGTGGGTAGATGCGTGGGTGGGTGGGTGGATACGTGGGTGAGTGGGTAGATGCGTGGGTGGGTGGGTACATGGATGGATGGATGGATGGATGGATGGATGAATAAACAGATCTAATACTTTAAAGTTAGAACATTTCTCCTGTGTCTATGGAACAGCAGTGGTCTTCCATCTGCAGTTGAGAAAAATTAAGGGTTTTATGAACTTTTCCTGATAGTCTCTCCCTCTTCCCCACATATAAACACAACTATGTTATTATTATCATATAAATATATAATATTTTATGGTCAATAATATATCCTAATAACCTCTGGTAAGGCAACATCCTAAAATGTCAATAATTGGAGTCTCAGCTCTAATTTCTAGGCTTGAAAAACAATATTGCTCAAGGAAGGAAACTTCCTTCCCAGGCCTCCATTTCATTATGCAATTAATACCTTTATGTATTAATTTATTAATATCTTTATATGATAGCTTATATAATTAATACCCTTCAGATTTGGAGAAGAGACATGAGTTCAAAAGTACACCACCATGCACATTTGTTGGTAATAAGAACAGTCTTCATTCTCCCTACTTAGCCCAAGATGACCTTGAACTTCTGACCCTCTTGTATCCACGCATTGGGATTGTAGGTATGCTTCACCATAACCACCTGTTTTATGATCTGCCCGCTGGAGATCAGAGCTGGTACTGCACTCACGCTGGGCAAGCGCTCTACTAACTGAGCTACCTCCCAGCACTCTGTGTCTACTTTCTCTGAGCATACGCTCATTCCCAAATGACAGTTGCTTAAGGGCCAGTGAAGGAATAAGCGATTCCAAACACTCTTCTTTCTTTATTCCCCCAAACCGTGCTTACCCACCTTCTACACTAGGAAAGTCTCTCTGTGAAAGACACAGAAGGGACATATCATGACAAAAGCTGAACATACCCCAAAGCCTTCTTTTCTACCATCTTTAGGATACTGACGTGAGCATGTCCAGAGATGTCCCTGTCTTCCATCTTCATGACATAAGGCGGGCATATTCAGAGGTGTATGCCATCTTAACCCTTTGAACATTACACACAGTGACCGCAAGCTAAATATTTCCCAATGTGTCTACTATCTTTCCTTCTTGAACTGTGAACTTAAACTGAGCATGCCACTTAAGAGGATATGCTCAAGATTGAGCCCACCCTGAGAGTGCTTTCCTGTATGAATGCAGGCTCCCTATAAAATACCCGCTGCTTTCAGAAGGGCCATACTTTGGAAATAACTCCCATACCTTCTTGACCTGCTGGAAGTCAGCGCAGCTGATCTGTATCACTTAGCTATTGTGAACGGAGCTACAGTAAGCATGGGCGTGCAAGTAGAAAGAGAAACAAGAAAATGCTGGATAAATGAAAGCAACGAAAGCAAAGGAATTTCTCCAGTCAGATAATTACAAAAGCCTAGTAATGTAGCTTTAAAAAGAGTAAGAAAGAAAACCTACACGTAATATCAGGGAAGCAGAATGGGCTCCCAAAAATGCCTCCCCGTCTTTACTCCTAGCACCTGATGCCGCTATGTTACATGGCAGGTTAGGGCTGCCATAGCAAAGTGCAACGGACTTGAAGTTTTAGACAACAGAATGCATTGTTACAGTTCCAGAAGCTGGAAACCTAAGATCGATTGTCCCTGAAGCATCTCTACAGACTTGAACATGGCCCGCCCATTGCTGCTTCCTATAGTCTTGGCCTCTCTATACATGCATCCCTGGTGTCTCTCTGGGTATCCAAATACACTCTTCATATAAGGACACCAGTCAGATTAAATACATTCTAATCCACCTACATGACTCTAAATGAACTCCTTTGACCTTAAGTATCTCTTTCAACGATCTCTTCTCCAATTCAGTCCCTTTCTCAGATGCTAGAAGTTAGGTCTTCAACATACAAATGAGAGAATGGCACACATGGCAAGGGAAAAATAAAGATTGCAATCCAGAGTTAATTAGCTAACTTCGATTGAAATGGGGGAGATTATCTAAGTACAACCAATGTAATTGCAATTAATATAAGCTCAAAAGGGAATCCTGAGAGCTGGCTTGTGGGAGATACAGCTTAAGAAAATTAATCCACCCATTGTTGTCTTCTCTTGGGGCAGAGCCAAGGAATGGAAGCAGCAGCTTAAAATTCAATGAAGAGACCCCCCCCAGCAGCCTCCAGAAGGGATATTGTACCTTGACTTCAGCCAAGTGACACCTTTTCAAATTCTGACCTCTGAACCTTATGTTGTTTTAAAGCCACTAAATTTGCATAGCTTGACATAATAGAAAACTAATACATCATGTATATGAGAGAATTAAGACAGGATGCGAGCAGCATTTCAAGTAACTGAAAATGACATGTTACTCAGTAAAAGATAAACCATTAGCTACTCATCCAATTAATAAAATAAACAAAATCATATATCTAGGCCACATTATTTATGAAAAGAGAGCCAAGATAGTTTGAAAACTTTAACAACATGCACATGAAACTACTGGAAGGGAATAGACGAGAATGTGTTTATGACTTTGGAATCGGAAAGGAGAAAACATCCAAAAATTAATAAAGTTTACAATATTAAAATATAAAGCATTAATTTCAAGAGCTCATCTAAGTAAAATCAAAAGACGAGCAAAAATACTGGAAAAGGGTATTTGTAACATTTATCTAGTCACAATTCTTCTTCACCTTATTTTTCTTCTTGACAGTGAGCATGAATTATTTCACTAATTAACAACAAATAAGGAAAAAGGTGGGAAGACTCCTCTCCAGCGTCCTTTTTTTGTTCGTTCCCAGAAACCAATCAGAATGAAGAGAAGAACCCAAAGCACTACGAGAGCACAAGGTTGTGTTTTATAAAAGACAAATTAGAGTTGCTTGGTGCAGTACCTCGCTTCGTCTTTCTCACACCTGTGCACTGGGGTCAGGCCAGCCAGGGTTGTGCACACAAGACTCCCGAAGCACTGACCTACTTAGGGACCACTGGAGACATGGAAGCATTGGTTGCCTCTCCTTTGTCCTCATTTTCCTGGACACAGGTACACCACATTTCCTGTTGTGTCTTTGAGCTGGATGTTTCTGTGTGCCTGAGTTCTAGCCAATGGGACCAATGACAGAGGACGAGCCAGAGGCCACTGTCTTGTTCTTCATCTTTACTTTCTTGCTACCTTTTGCTGCACCAGGATAAGAAGTAAGACACAAACCATGCCTGATCTCTCACTGTCCTCCAACAGACCCCACCTAGTGCTGCAAACTGGAGATGTAAGGCCGAGCAGGGTGTAGTGGTCACCTTCAGTTCAGTCTGAGAGACACCCCAGGGGAAAGGAAAATCAATTGAGAAATTACTTCTATCAGATTGGCCTGGGGGTAAAGTCTGTGGGACTTTTGCTTAATTGCTAATTGCTACCCCTGGGCACATGTCCCTCCTTTTCATAAGCAGGGTCAAGCCAGAGGGAGCAAGCCAATAAGCAGCTTTCCTCCTTGGTGTCTGCTTCAGTTCCTGCCTCCAGGTTCCTGTCCTGACTTTCTTCCAGGAGGGACTGTTATAAACCTTTTTAATCCCAAGGTGCTTTGAGTCGGTATTATCACAGCAGCAGAGAGGCAATCAGGGTGTTTATCACAGTCAACAACAGTGTCATTTGGACAGTAATATGACAAAGCCTCTCCTTCTAGATCTCCAATATCATGTTGTGATGCGTAGGCCGGCATCCTTCTCCGTTGTTTCTGTATTGTACGAGTAAGACTGTGTTGGGATGAGGGTTCCAAACATCAGGACAATTGGTTCCAGGACAGAGTCAGGGCTCACAAGGAGAAATGAATGATTCTGAGATGCAGAGCTTTAGGAAAATTAATACCCATGGAGAAGAATTCAACTAACTGCCCAGAGTCTGGAGGTCTCTCCTGTGACTTCAAATAGCAGGGCAGTCAAGATCCAGGACCCTGGTTTTAGTTTAGTTTTGTATTAAAGTTTTCTACCAAGAAGAATAAAAAAAAATAGATTAAAGTTGACTATTTGAACCTACTTCGGGAGAGTCTAGGCCATCTCACCGATTTGCCTTTTACTTAGAAGCCCCTGCTCATTTTCAGAGCGTGAGAAGTTTGTCTTCTGCCTCCTGGCTTCCACATCAGATTATACAACAGCTGGTCGACTCACAGTGGCCCTAAACAAGCTGGAATATCATCTTACACGGAGGGGCTCTCTGACACAGGATCTTGCTCATAGCTCAGGAAAATATCCTGACAGCCACAGAAAGGTAAATACAGACCCTGAACTCCAGCCAGCTGGGCCAGCAGCAACAGAGCGCTTTGCCTGGCATCAAATATAAACACTTCTCTTCTGCCTTCTGCTTCCCCCGTCCTCTCTGTTTTCTCTCCTAAGGATTAAGAGATTTCATTTTCATTGTTCCATAGATGGAAAGGGAGGTCTCCCTGAGCCAACGCCAAGCACTGTGTGTTCCTTATGGTTTGGAAACCACTTGAAACAGTCCATCCTCTCCTCCGGCAGCCAACCCACGCTGTACCCCCAGCCCCTTGGAGTTCTATCAGAGTCCCAAGAAGGCTGCCGTAGAAACTGTGTCTTTTCCCAGTCCACCCAGACCATCTGGAAGGCAGAGACCATCAGTAGAACTTTGCCTTCCTATGTAAGATATCAGAATACCTAGGGCAGAAAGGAGTGTTAGCTGCTTCCGATGGCCTTGCTGAACATCTTGATGTCTCAATGCACTCGTGAGGCAGCTCAGGACTTATGTCAAGGGCACCCCAAGGAAAAGACAGGAGAGACCTGCCCAGCATCCATTCATTCCCAGTGTCTGCTATGCCCTGTGCTCTGAGAAGCTAACCTTTAGAAACTACTTCCCTGACGGAGTCCACCAGTGAGACAGTGGGATGCAGGATGTGATTGACAACTGGAAAAAGATAGAGGTCCCTTAACATTTGTTTTTATTATTTTGACTTTTGTGACAGGGGCAGAAGCTCTATGCATGGCGGGGGCGTATCGGAGGAGTCCAGAGGCACTGGATATCCCGGAGCTGAGGTTATAGGAAGGTGTTCACCACCTAATGTGGGTCCAAGGAGCTAAACTTTGGTCTTAACCACTGAGCCATCCCACCTGACCCTGGATCCATTCTTTCTGTTTGGAGCACATGGGATAGATGCTGTTTCCTGCTAGGCCCCCACCTGTTGCACGTGGCACAATCAGTGCAAGCACAAAGCTTTGAAAAGTAAACACAGTGTTTACCTTCTGAAGTCGGGCTGTGCTCAAAAGAGAAAGGAAATACAGTTGGGCTATGTCCAACCCAGATGGCTATTTAAGATCCTAGAACAGTGGTTCTCTGAGTCTGATTGGCCTCATTGGGGAATGTGTAATAAACACAGACTCTAAAGTCCTACCCCAGAACAACCCAATCCAAACTCCTGGAGCAGGACCCAACAGATCTGCCCGAGAACTTTGGGAGCTCTGGGACCTCTGAGGTGCATCTGTCACATCCCAGGGGAAGGCAGATGAGGGAATACGGCAGCCAGAGTTTTCAAAACCATGGAAGCTGACTGCTGGTCCCTCTTGAACATCCATAGGTGATTCTCAGGATGGTCTTTGTGACTTGGGTTGTGACTTAGACTAGTGAGGTCCCTCGGGTGCAGCAAGAGGCCAGGTGTTTCCTGATACAGTCAGTTAGTGTAGGAGGTCTCTGTGTGTTGCTTTCATTGGTTGAATAAAGAAACTGCCTTGGCCTTTTGATAGGGCAGCCCTTAAGTGGGCGGAGTAGACAGAACAGAAGGCTGAAAAGAAGGAAAGTGTGGCAGATGCCATGATTCTCCTGCCCGACATGGATGCTGGTTAGACGCATACCGGTAAGCCACAGTCAAGTGGCGATACATATTAATGGAGATGGGTTAAACAATTTTATAAGAGTTAGCCAATAAGAAGTCAGAACTAATGGGCCGGACAGTAATTTAATTAATACAATTTCTGTGTGGTTATTTCGGGGGTTAAGCTAGCCAGGTGGCAGGATGCAGCCTGCTGCTCCATATACTACAGTCAATAGCAGGTGTGAGCTATACCTGCCCCCATCTCAGATGCTTTGCACATAAACACCTAAGCTCTGACCGGACTCTTTGTCCTCAAATGTCAGCAGCACCATAGCTGAAGATCCTGCCTCACCGCTGCCGCCCAGCTGTGCCCAACTGTCACATGACCAAAACGCTATGGGGTTATAATGGTTAGGAAGGTTTTTTCTTCTTTTTGCTCACATGGACTCCATTCTCATCCTTCTCAAAACATCTGCCTGAGAACCAGTCTGCACTTGTAATGGAAACCCAAGGCTCCAGCTGGGAACGCAGACTGCAGTTTAAATCTCACACCCATTTTTTTTTTGGTAGCATCTGCTGACCCACAACCAGTCCCTTCGCTCTGCTTCTGTTCCCTTTGTCTGTGAAATGAGGGCAATAAGACCTGTCTTGGAGGGTGGGGCAGGAATGAACTGAATAATATCTAAACAATGCTTAGCATAAGTGATGAGCATCCTTAGGGTCCACCAGGCCAAGTCCCTTTCCGCTTCTCTCCTGCAAGACTATGACCCTACACTCCCCATGATGCATTACCAGAGAACAGTGCGGAGAGTAGACCCCACGGTCAGACTGCCTGTGCCGGGCCTAGCGCTGCCATGGACTATCTTTGTGAATGCGGGCAATTTCCTTAAGTGTTACGTCACCCTTGTTCTTACCTAACTCATGCTTAAATCGCAGCATCCGGAAAGCCAGCTTTTCATCACCTTCACACTCTGTAGATGTCTGCTCCAATTCATGTCTTAAATTATTCATTATGAACATGAATATGAATTAACTGTTCGTTCTTAATTCATTATTAAAAATATCATTACCATATATTCCAAGCCAAAGACTGAGACGTAAAGCCTATCGAGTTGGCTCAACAATAATGGCAGCTGGATGGAATTTTTTAAATTGAAGCCATATTACTATGCTTCTTTGACTCTCTTTTAAATGTCTGGAAAAAAACTGACATATATTTTGGACGAGAGTTTAGAAGGAAGTGACAGGAAAGCCAGCAATGGAGGTGACAAAAGTGTGTCTGGACCTGAAGGGCTCACTCAAGTGGAGTCACCCAGGCACAGAGACACAAACGCTGTGTGATCACACGCATATGTGAAAGCTTCAAAACCTAACCTCACGGAGCAGTGGACGGCAGTTACCATGGGTTTGGGGGAACAGGGTGGGAGAAGGGACGGGGCATAGGAAAGGGAAACATGGACAAAGGGTGCAGAGTCCCAGCAAGATGACAGGAATAAATTTCACTCAGTCATTTCACTGCACGGGGATCTCAGTTAGTGTATGCATGCATTTACTGTTGTTACAAGGAAATGCCTAGGCCTAGAACTTATGAAGAAAGGAGGTCCACTTAGCTCAGAGTGTTGAAGGCCCACACCGCATTCCATCATTTCCAGTAAGAGCATCTCTGACATCATCATCAGGTCTGCAAAAGCAGGGGAGAGATGACATGATCAAAACGGAAGCCAGTGAAGGTATAGCCAGACCTGATTTCCCAGTAGGCCTCTCCCACCTTTACTTCTAAATATATGTATCTTTTTACTTGAAAAAAAGCTACAAAACACATCCTCCCACCTCTTCTCTTATAGGATCCATCACCTCTAACATCATACTGGGGACCAGGTCACTAACACATGAACCCTTGAGGAACAAACTGTATCTAGACCAGAGCAATTAATAATAATGTATTATAAATTTTAAACATTTTAAAGGAATATATTTTAGTGTTTTTATCACACACAAAAATACTAACTTGGTATATGTTATTAGTTTGATTCGATCTATAATGCACACAGAGATCTAAACATTTTTTATCCCATAAGTTTACATAATTATCGGTCAGTTTAAACAATAATAATGGCAAGAATCTGAAAGAAGAGAGCTTCCATTCAGCTGCTGGTAAGAGAAATGGCAAAGCCAGGTCATATTCCAGAACAGGGTCTCTGGAATGTCCTTGCTCTGAGTGTTTCTCTGTGAGTTTTACCACTGTCCAGAGAAGAGCTGGTCTGTTCCCCGTTCCTGGAACACTGCACAGGCACTGTCACCACCACCCACTTTGTCTCGCCCTTCCCTGCCCTGAAAAGCCCTTCCTTCTTTCTTCCCCTTCCAAGTCCTTCAGAGCCCAGCTCCATTCCCACTTCCTCTGAGACACTCCCTGGAGGATCCGTCCCCTTCCTCCATCCTCCTCCACAGACCCCCTTGAAGCTCCTGGTCAGCTGAAGGTCACTTAGCAGACTGTCTTCATTCCTAGTCAGTGTGACGCCTTCGCATAGACCTGTCTTCTTCCCCCAAACCAACTGCAGGCTTCCCTCTGAAGGCAAGGGTCATACTTTCTATAACTTCTAGGACTGGAATAAATAAGTTGAGCACCAAAAGAAGCATAGGGAGACACACGAAAGAGCTGAACACAACCACATCCTTTGTGCTGTGTCTTTCTATCAGGATCTCCAATATCCTGGCTATTAGTTGCTCCCTTGTTCTCTGAAAGGGGGAAAACAGACGTTCTAAAGATTCTGTTTGTGATAAACTGGCCTGGACTCCCACCCCACACTTAAAAAGCCTGGACTCCTCCTCTCCTCCCTGGTGAAGCTTTAGCACTCCTCAGTTACTCTCCTTCCCTAGCGCACATTAGTGGACAGAGGTCTAACTTAAGAAGGGCTGCTCTCTAAGGCTCCTCTTTTTCTTTGTTGGCTGCTCACAAATCAGCAGCCTTGTTCGATGGCAGTCAGATTAAAATATGGGGCTCAATGAACAAAACCCTGTATTAACAGGGATACATATAAAATTCTGAAAGTGAAGTCAGAATATTGAAAGGTAATTTAAATCGAATGTGATTGTTATATAAATCAGTCATAACCATCTTAAGAAAGTTAAATCTCAATGAACACCCAAAATTGAAATGCTTTCTTAAAAATCACTTCATAATGTGCTAAAATTAAAAATCAATAGGAATAAAAACTAAACAAACACATGGAGACTAACCCTCTAAAACGAAGGTCATAGCGAGGGCGTCCACACTTAGCACTCTTACCCAATACAGAGGACTAAGGCAAGAAAAACTGCTGAACAAGCTAAAAACTATATATCTTTGCAGACAATATGGTCTTGTACTTAAAATACTTTAGCCTGGGCATCGTGGTGCACGCCTATACTCCCAAGGAACTGAGACAAGAGGCTCAAGATGTTAAAGCCAGTATGGATGACATAGAGAGTTCTAAGCCATCCTATGTTATAGAAAGACCCTGTCTCAAAAACCAAAAGGCAAAACGAAACCCTTTGATATGATAAATACTTTCACCAGTGTAGCAGAATACAATGTCAGCACCCATTAAAGTCAGCTTTTCTACATAACAGTCTTACGCATGCTAACTAAGAATTCAGGGAAGTACTCCAATTCATAAAAATCTTTTTTAAAAAAGAAAGAAAAAGAAAAGAAAGAAAGAAAACTGGAAATAAACCTAAACAAGGAAGTAAAAGACCTTCACAAGGAAAATCTTACAATACTTGTTAATCCCATTAGGCAAAACTAAGATCACTACCACAATGTTTTAGCCAAATTTGAAACAAGTGTTATTAAATACTGGTCTGGCCAGGTCCATAGTTGTGATCCCAGAGTATGGTACCAAATTACATTAGTCAGAGGCTTATAGGACAAAATTCACAAGGTGATGCACTTCCCACCTTCATCCAGTCAGGGGCAAGCATACATTCTGACATACTTCCTGTCTGCCTACCTCCCACCTACATGTGATCAAGTACATCCCATGCAGTTCGGGCAACCAAGATTTTTTACAGGCGTAAAAACACATGGCTCGTTATCTTACATGAATCTTATAGCATTACAGGACGTTATCTGTCCTTGGGCAAGTCGTCTCAAAGGTTAAAGAATTTTTGTTTTATAGATCTCTTAATCACAGTAATTTAAACTTAAAACGCAGCTTTATCCTGCACACTCTGAGAACAGAAACCGAAGAAGTAACTACAAAGTAAGACAAGCTCCCATGTTCGTAGATAGGCAGAACTGCTCATCAAAATCCCAGAACAAGGAAAGTAATGCTAAAATGTATGCAGAAGCACAAGACCTCAAGCACCCAAAGCCATCTTGATCAAAAGAACTGCTAGAAGTGTCATAATATCAGCTCTCAAACTCATAGTAACAAACGCAGCTTGGTAATGACACAAACCCAGACATGTGACACAATGTTGCAGTAAAGAACCCAGAAACAAAGATACCACCCACCCTCTGGCTCTCCAGAGATAAGCCTGTATTGATTTCTTTCTCTGTGGTTGTGATAAAACAATAACCAAAATTCACATTAGAGAAGAAAGGTTTGTTTGGCTTAATGGTTCAGTCCTTCACTGAAGAAAACCAAAGACAGGACCTAGAGGCAGAATGCTAGAGACCATGCAAGAACACTAAATACTGGCTTGCTTCATCTGGTTTGCTCTTCTGCCTTTCGTATAAGGCCCGGGCCTACTGGCCCAGAGATAGCACCACCCACAGTGGACTGGGCCCTACTATATCATTTAGTGATTGAGAAGATGCTCTGAACACAGGCATCCAGATTCCCACCACCATAAATATGAAGGAAACACAGTTCGCACAGGAGCCTGTTCTTCCCTCGGATTTCAATGTCTTCTTGAGTTCTTCAGGACCCCCCATGGAGTCACAGGTGGCCAAGTCTGCTCTAGTTGAATTTGCTTGTCAAGCTTTCTTCCATCTTGTGGCCCAGTGAGGAAGCTGCATGCCTAGAAAAAAAAAATGGCTTGGGTTTGCTGATTGGCTACTCGGTCCCCAGAAATCAAAGACTCATAGGCAAAAAACCTAAGCCCCTTCATTTCATGGAGGACCTCCGGACAGCTAGTATGATGGCAGCAGAGTCATTTTGAAGTTTAAGTGATGCACTAAGACACTCCAGTGTAGTTGTCCATTGTCCCTTCTGTAAGTGATAATAAAAGTCAGGACTTTGGAAGATCATGCAATGGCTATATACATCGATACCCTAGCTCTATCATCTTCCATCTAAGAGACTGTGGGTGCTTGATTTTGCTTCTCTGTGCTTCTCTTCCATCTATAACATAAAGACATGGATCTTCAACATACTTGTGATGGTTCATTTCATGTGGTCACCTGGACCACATGGTGCCTAGATAGTTGGCCAAATGTTTATTTCATTCTGAGAGAGAGTTTTTGGATGATGCTGATAATTCAACTGTTAGGTCAAAGAAAGCAAAATGCCCTCCACAATATGGGTGAGCACTGTGTTAACAGCAGAATCCTAAGAAGAAATATATCCTGACTATTCCCTGAGAAAGAACATAATTCCCCATGGCAACCTTCAGGCTAGGACATTGTTTCTTTCTGATCCTAGAGCAGCCTCTGGGCCTTTGGATTCCAGCTGAGAATCAGCTCTGCATACCTTGCCATCCTTCATAATGACATAACGCATGTCCTTATTGGTTCTTTCTTTGTAAAGACATAGCTGATATAACACCTGTCTCAAGAGTTTGCACTAAGGTTACCTAAGCTGAAGGTGGGTGTGGTAGCTTGCACCTATAATCTCAGCATTGGAGAGCTTGAAAGGGGGGAACTGAGGATCTGAAGTCAGCCTGGACTACATAGTGTCTCCCTGCCTTCCCGGACAGGAAGTCTTCATCTGAGCCTGGCCTCTCTGTAAAAACCAAACTATCTCGCCAGACAGGGCTCACGTCTACCTTGCCCCTTACCTGAGATTCTCTGGCCGCACCAGAGAAGTCTCTTGCCTGACACTTCCTTGTGTCTTTATGTTACTTGTGCAGTCAACTTTAATTTAAACCTGATGTCTTTCCAGAACTGCTCCACTATCTCCTTAGAAACCAAGGCCCTTCTGTCTTCTACATTTCCCACCACTTAACGCATTCCTGAGTCTGCTCCAGGTGAGTCACTTAGGGCACAGTTATAAACTAAAGACACAGACTGTGGCATGGACTACAGTACCAGGGTAAGCATAGTAAGTGGAGATCCAAGAGGTTGAACCACATGCATCTGTCTCTCTCTACAGATGGGAGGTTGGTTCAAAGACAGTACAAAAATCTGCAGCTGCCATAAAAGCTGCATATTGTGGCTAAAATAATACATCCTTCTGTCTAGTTTAGATCATCTCTAGATTGCCTACAGAACCTAACGCAAGGTACACAGTTGTAGTGTATTGTTTGGGAGATCATGACAAGAAAAACCTCTACATACTCGTTTTTGTTCCTGGATATTTTCAGCCTTCGGTTCATTGCTCTTTGGACTCAAGGCATCTACATGATCTCAAGTCTTAAAGTTTCCCTTCATCAGGGTCCTAAACTAAAGAGGCTTGGGCTACCATTCTGCAGGTCAAAAGGCTAACCGCAGAGAGGATCAGAGAGAGCGCCCGTTTCATGAAAACTGACTCCGTATGAGCAGCTCTTTAGGGCACGGGCTCTCATGGGCAGGTAGTGGAAGCCTGCCCCACACAGCCCTTGCTGGTGATGGACAGAAGGAGCCTCTGCACTAGAGAAGCCTGGCTCTGCCTTTAGATGAGCCATTAGCATCTCTAAGTCTGAAATGTGAATTGCAGGTTAAGGCAGCACAAGCAGCTGAGGTTAAACCGCATCACCTCTCTGGTCCTCTATTCTCACCATGGTTAACAGATTAGAATGAAGAGTCAGTGTACTTGGGGATGGCCCTTCAAACATATCCTCCTTCCCTTCTTGCTCTTGATAAATGGGCACAGAGGTGATTTTCTTTTTCTTTCTTTCTTTTTTTTAAAAGAATGTCTGCCTTTATTACAACTGTGGTTTTTTTGTGATCATTTTTTTTGATTAATTAATTAATTAAAGATTTCTGCCTCCTCCCTGACACCGCCTCCCATATCCCTCCCCCTCCCCCGATCAAGTCCCCCTCCATCGTCAGCCCGAAGAGCAATCAGGGTTCCCTGCCCTGTGGGAAGTCCAAGGACCACCCACCTCCATCCAGGTCTAGTAAGATGAGCATCCAAACTGCCTAGGCTCCCACAAAGCCAGTATGTGCAGTAGGATCAAAAACCCATTGCCATTGTTCTTGAGTTCTCAGTAGTCCTCATTGTCCACTATGTTCAGCAAGCCCGGTTTTGTCCCATGCTTTTTCAGACCCAGGCCAGCTGGCCTTGGTGAGTTCCTGATAGAACATCCCCATTGTCTCAGTGTGTGGGTGCACCACTCGCGGTCCTGAGTTCCTTGCTCGTGCTCTCTCTCCTTCTGCTCCTGATTTGGACCTTGAGATTTCAGTCCGGTGCTCCAATGTTGATCTCTGTCTCTGTCTCCTTTCATCGCCTGATGAAGGTTAATATTCAGGAGGATGCCTATATGTTTTTCTTTGGGTTCACCTTCTTATCTTCTCTAGGATCACGAATTATAGGCTCAATGTCCTTTATTTATGGCTAGAATCCAAGGCATTCTTAGAACTGTCTTGAAGCTCCAGGTTAAACCTCCTAGGCTAGGTGATATCTAAGATTCCTGCTGGATATCATGGCCATGCTTGCTGGGACTTTCATCCCATCCAAAGACCCAGGTGTTTTTGGCTGGGGAGGCACAGCGAGGGAAGTTACTAGACAAAGGATGAGTCTTCCCTAAGAAAAAGCTGTGTTTGAAAGATAACAACATTAAAAAAAAAAAAAGCCCTTTCTCATTAGCCATCATTTCTGGCCTTCTAGAACATTCCAGTGCCCATCTCTGACTCACTGACCCTGCCTTCCTCCACAGCCTTGCAGGCTGTCATATGTGTCCTCTTGATTCATCATTCATTCACCCCTGGCCCTCCTGTACCTAACATAATGACAATGGAGAAATTGCCTCTCAAAATCTGTATTTCCTCGCGAACTTGACATCCCTTCTTTTGTATTGTAGCCCTAACATCGCCTTCATACTTGTCTGAATCAAGCCTCTTGTCACTGAGTCCTTGTCCTTGACAGAGGTGACCCCTGAAAGAACCATCTCACTGATGTCCCTCTGCTTCTATGTCACTGAGGAAACCAGAGCAGGAAAGTGTTTATTAAAATCAGTGAAGTCTAACAAAGGGGTGGAGATGAAGGGAGGGTCTAAATTTCAGAATTTTCCCCACAGACAAAGTGGAAAAACCCAGGCCTTCCTGACTGGATGTCATCAGATCTTGACCTCCCAAGAGCAAGAAATCAGTGGAAAAGTATATATATTTTTTAATACGCCCTCATTAAAAATAAAAATGGTTTTCCATCAATA
Organism: Chionomys nivalis; assembly: GCF_950005125.1. NCBI lineage: Eukaryota > Metazoa > Chordata > Mammalia > Rodentia > Cricetidae > Chionomys > Chionomys nivalis. The sequence continues at coordinate 122,584,985 of NC_080087.1, read as the reverse complement.
CATAGGTTGGTTGAAATGTGTTCCAACTTTGATGAGCAGGGAACACATCAAATTGCCTGTAATATCAAGCAAGATACCTTGATGCCAAACTCAGACAGAGGGAAATTTTCACTGCCAGAGGGAATCTGTTCTTCATCAATGTTTCAATATTCAAGGAAGCCGGGGACATTTTTCTGTGATTGAAGCAAATTGCCAGTTGCCAATACTATGATTTAATTCATTTCTTTTCTCCTCTTACTTGGATGAACTGCCATAGCGTCTGCTGTGCCATGAAAGCCTCGAAGAAACATCATACTAAAGAGTAGAGAAAGGGAATGCAAGGGAGGGGTGAAGAGAAAGCGAGAGATGAGGGGATAAAAGAGATGGAGAATGAGACGGCTGGAGTGGGAGAAGTGACGAGAACACATGGGGAAACTGAGAAACAGAAGAGCAGATGGGATGGGAAAACCGAGAAGGATGGAAAAATGAGAAGGAAGCAGAATAAAACCATGAAGGGGCTAGGAAAGTGGCTCAGTGGGTAAAGAGCTTGCTGGGTAGGAAAGAGATGCTGAGTTCAGACCCCCAGCGTCCATCCAAGTTAGCTGTGACACCTGTAATGTCAGCACAGGGAGGTGGAGAGGTGGACCCCAGGGCCTCACTAACAGTGTCAATCAAACCAAAATGGCAAGCTCCAGGTTCCGTGAGAGCCCGTGTTCAAAATGTAAGGTAGAGAATGATGACAACAATACGCAGAATAACCACTGCTCCACATGTGTACGTACAGACTAACACACTGCACACACAGGTTTGTAACACACACACACACAACGTAGAGAAAGACAGTACAAAAACCAAAGGCTAGTGACATCTCAGGGATGGGTCTCCTCTCAAGTTTTAGGGAAGAGGTCCAAGACTAAAGCTCCTTTCCCAAGGTCACTGAGTTCATCCAAGGTCATTGACCAGGTCTGCCTGAGCCCAATCAATTCCCTTCACTGTGCAATGTGTAAAGAACAAGATGCAGCCAAGGAATAAAGGCAGAAAGACAGAGCTTTCTGTGTGGACACATGCATAGGGTGCTGGCTTTCTTCAAATGTGTGTGCTGACTACTAAATGCTAGCAATATTTCCTAAGATGAGGTGCTCTGCTGGCACAAAGAAATCCAATCAAACCATATAAGCCAAATTAAAATGCCCATGTTTAATAAATGTTGCACTCTTCAGTGGCCTGGAGAGCATGGAAGAGAGAGACAGAGAGGGGGATCCACACAAACCCCAAAAACCACACGTTCTTCTTTCTGAATAGGAAGCCTAAAAAGCCTGAGGAAGTGGTCCTGGCCCTCCCTGGGGAGGGGTCACTGTTTGACAGGCTTGGAGTTGGAGTCCAAGCCAGGGCAACTGCCAGACCAGGGGCTTCTAATCATCCCAGACTTCTTAGATATAGGGGTGTTAGAGGGCTGGGGTTGTACCGCCAGCTTAATATTACATTTCAGACTCTTTGGATATAGGGGTGTGACTTTTATCCAAACACTAAAATCTAGCAATTTAATAACTATTGTTTCTTCAGTCTTACACCCCCAGTGCTGCCTGTGAACAGTAGCTAAGACCTAGGAGATACTATTTGCTTCCTCAATGGATCTCACATCGCAGAATCCGAGTCTGGAAGGGTCATCAGAATCTTATGTCAGTCTTCTCAGTGGACCTCTGAATCTCCAGCTCCTGAGGCCTGGGTATTTCCAGGCTGGCACTTATCCTGATAGGAGCAATACCCTGGATGACAGGAAATAACCAACTCTGGCACCCCAGTTCTCATTCTGGAAGGGCCAGTCACCTCCTCTAAGGTGAGTTTATACATTAGGTACCAGCTTTTCCAGAACTAGTTTGTTTTGACAGTGGCCCAGAGAATGTATACAATGCTAAAATTAGTAAAAACTAAGTAAAGAGTAAATACGACCTCTGTACTAATCCTACAACTTTTCCAAAATTTCTTTTTTGCTGTTTTTTTTATTTTTTTATTACTTTTATTGAGCTATCAACCCTTCTCTTCCTTCCCCTTTCCTTCTGCCCTCTCCTATGACCCCCATGCTCCCAATTTACTCAGGAGATCTTGCCTTTACTCCTTCCTATGTAGATCCATGTATGTCTCTTTTCAGGTCCTCTTTGTTATCTAGATTCTCTGGGGTTGTAGATTTGTGGACTGGTTTTTCCTTGCTTTATGTCTAAAAGCCAGTTATGAGTGAATACATATGATATTTGTCTTTCTGAATCTGGCTTACTTCACTTGATATTTTTTTTAGACCTATCCATTCACCTGCAAATTTCAAGATGCCATTATTTTTTATCTTTGTGTAGTACTCCATTGCGTAAATGCACCACATTTTCCTTAACCATTTTTCAGTTGAGGGGCATCTAAGTTGTTTCCAAGTTCTGGCTATGACAAACAATGCAGCTATAAACATAATTGAGCACATGTCCTTGTGGTACAATTGAGCATCTTTGGGTATATACCCAAAAGTAGTATTGCTGGACTTGAGGTAGATTGTTTCCTGATTTTCTGAGAAATCACCATACTGATTTCCAAAGGGGCTGTATCAGCTTGCACTCCCACCAGCAATGGAGGAGTGTTCCCTTTACCCCACAAGCTCTATAGCATAAGTTGTCATCAGTGGTTTTGATCTTGGACATTCTGACAGGTGTAAGGTAGAATCTCAGAGTTGTTTTGATTTGCATTTCTCTGATGGCTAAGGATGTTGAACATTTCCTTAAGTGTCTTTCAGTCATTTGAAATTCATCTGTTGAGACATCTCTGTTTAGGTCGTACCCCATTTTTATTGGATTATTTGTTCTTTAGATATCAAGTTTCTTGAGTTCTTTGTATATTTTGGAGATCAGTTCTCTGTCTGATATGGGGTTGGTAAGATATTTTCCCATTCTGTAAGCTGCTGTTTTGTCTTGTTGACTGTGTCCTTTGCTTTACAGAAGCTTTTCATTTTCAGGAGGTCCTATTTATTAGTTGTTGCTCTCAATGTCTGGTGCTACTGGGGTTATATTTAGGAAGTGGTCTCCTGTGCCAATGCATAAAAGTCACTTCCCACATTCTCTTCTATGAGGCTCAGTGTGGTTGATTTTATGTTGAGGTTTTTGATCCATTTGGGCTTGAGTTTTGAGCATGGAGATAGATATGGATCTATTTGCATTTCTCAGCTTATTGATATCCAGTTGTGCTTGCACTATTTGTTGAATATACTTTTCCCCCATTTATATTTTTATCTTCTTTGTCAAAAATCAGGTGTTTGTAGGTATGTAGATTGATAGCCAAGTCTTCAATTCTATTCGATTCCATTGGTCCTCCTGTCTGTTCTTATGCCAATACAAGGCTGTTTTCATTACTATAGCTCTGTAGTGGAGTTTGAAGTCAGGGGTGGTGATGCCTCCAGAAGTTTCTTCATTGTACAGGATTGTTTTGGCTACCCTGGGTTTTTCTTTTCCCATATGAAGTTGAGTATTGTTCTTTTGAAGTCTGTGAAGAATTTTGCTGGGATTTTGATGGGCATTGCCTTGAATTTGTAGATTGCTATTGGTAAGACTGCCATTTTTACTATGTTAATTCTACCTATCCAAGAACATGAGAACTCTTTCCATTTTTCTCATGTTTTATTAATGTCTTTCTTCAAAGATTTAAAGTTCTTGTCATACAGATCTTTCACTTGTTCGGTTAGAGTTACCCCAAGTTATTTTATGTTATTTGTGCTATTGTGAAGGGTGATATTTCTCTGATTTCTTTCTCAGCCCATTTATCCTCTGTATAAAGGAGGTCTGCTGATTTTTTTTTTAGTTAATCTTGTATCCTTCCACATTACTGAAAGTATTTATGAGTTGTAGGAGTTCCCTGGCAGAATTTTTGGTGTCACTTATGTAAACTATCATATCATCAGCAATAGTGAAAGTTTCACTTCTTCTTTTCCTATCTGTATTCCCTTGATCTCCTTTTATTGTCTTATTACTCTAGTGAGAACTTCAAGTACTCTATTGAATAGATATGGAGAGAGTGGACAACCTTGTCTTGTTCCTGATTTCAGTGAGATCTCTTTGAGTTTTTCTCCATTTAGTTTGACGTTGGCTGTTGGCTTGCTGTATATTGCCTTTATTATGTTTAGGTATGTTCCTTGTATCCCTGCTCTCTCTAAGACTTTTATCATGAAGGGGTGTTGAATTTTGTGGAAGGCTTTTTCAGCATCAAATGAGATGATCATGCACTTTTTTTCTTTCAGTTTGTTTATATGGTGGGTTACATTGACAGATTTTCGTATGTTGAATTATCCCTGAATCTCTGGAATGAAGCTACTTGGTCATGGTGGGTGATTTTTCTGATGTGTTCTTGGATTCTATTTGTCAGTATTTATTGAGTATTTTTGCATCAATGTTCATGAGTGATATTGGTCTGTAATTCTCTTACTTAGTAATGTCCTTTTGTGTCTTGTGTATCAGAGTAAAAGTAACTGTAAAAAGAGTTTGGCAATGTTCCTTCTGTTTCTATTGTGTGGAACAATTTGAGGAGTATTGGTATCATTTCTTTGAAAATCTTGTAAAATTCTGCATTGTAACTATCTAGTGCTGGGCATTTTTTTTTTTTGGTTGGGAAACTTTTGATGATTGTTTCTATTTCCTTAGAAGTTAGAGGTATATTTAATTTTCTTGTCTGGTCTTGATTTAATTTTGGTAAGTGATATTTATCCAGAAAATCGTCCATTTCCTCTACATTCTCCAATTTTGTGGAGTGCAGGTTTTAGAAATATGACCTGAATATTATGTTATGTATCCCCTTTCATTTCAGATTTTGTTAATTTGAATATTCTCTCTATGTTTTGGTTAGTTTAGATAAAGGTTTGTCTGTACTGTTCATTTTCTCAAAGAACCAACTTTTTGTCTCATTGATTCTTTGTATTGTTTTCTTTATTTCTATTTTGTTAATTTCAGCTGCCATTTTTACTATGGCATTTGATTATTTCCTGTCATCGAGACCTCCTGGGTGAGTTTGTTTCTTTTTGTTCTAGAGTTTTCAGGTATTCTGTTAACTCACTAGTGTGGGATTTTTCCAGCTTCTTTATATAGGCAATTAATGTTGTAAATTTTCCTCTTAAGACTGCTTTCATTGTGTCCTATAAGTTTAAGTATGTTATGTGGTCATTTTCATTGAATTTTAGGAAGTCTTAATTTCTTTCTTTATTTCTTCCAAGACCCACTGTGATTCAGGTGAGCATTTTTCAATTTCCATGTGTTTGTGAGCTTTCTGAAATTATTGTTGTTGATGAATTCTAACTTTAAACCATGGTGATCCAATAAGATACATGAGATTGTTCTAATTTTTTGTATCTGTTGAGGTTTGATTTGTTACTGAGTATGTGATCAATTTTTGATAAAGTTCCATGAAGTACTGAGAAGAAGGTATATTCTTTTATGCTTGGATGGAATGTTCTATATAAGAGGGCTGGTAGGGAGTGGAGAACAAAGCCAAGACTGGCTCTCCTAGTAGCCCTGATGAAAAACCAGGCCTTAGTTTTGGTTCACTAAAATGGGACAGAGCTAAGGAGACAGTTCAGGAAAACCATGACTTAGGAGCAACCAATCAGCAAGCACCCCACAAGGTTCTGCCAGCTCAACAGGCACCCCATGGCCCCTTTTGATGGCTCAGCAAGGCTCCAAAACCCCTTTGCTGGCTCAGCAGGTGCCCCCAGTCTTCTGTTAACTAAAGACAGCTTTCCCTACCCTACTGCTGGAAGGTCCCTAACCACTAGTCCCTCCCACCAATCAGGCCCCAAACTAATCTTTTCTCCACCAATCAGCCACAGACTAATCCCTCTTCCCTGGATTTCCCCTAACTCCTCTTAAAAGGAGCTTATGACCTTCTTTGGGGTGGCCAAGTGCCATCCCAATGCTGGAAATAATAAAGCGCTCTTATTATTGCCTACATGGCTGTTGGTTTTTCTTGGGGGCTTCTCTCATACCCTAACACTATAGGTGTCTGTTAAGTCCATTTGAGTCATAACATCTGTTGGCTTACTTATTTCTCTGTTAGGATTCTGTCTCCCACTCTTAGTGTGTGTGGTTTAATATGTGATTTAAGCTTTAGCTATGTTTCTTTTACATATGAGGATGCTCTTGTATTTGGGGCTTAGATGTTCAGAGTTGAAATTTCCTCTTGATGAATTTTTCCTGTAATGAATATGAAATGTCCTTTCTTGTCTCTTTTGAATTACTGTAGTTTGAAGTCTATTTTGTTGGATATTAGAATAGCTACACCAGCTTATTTCTTAGGTCCATTTGATTGAAAAAAAAATTCCCAACCCTTTACTCTGAGGTGACGTCTATCTTGGAGGTTGAAGTGTGTTTCTTGTATGCAGCAGAAGGATGGATTCTATTTTTGTATCTAATCTATTAGCCTGTGTCTCTTTATAGGTGAGTTGAGTTCATTTATATTAAGGTATATTAATGACCAGTGATTGCGAGTTTCTGTCATTTTAATTTTCATTATTGGTGGTGCTACTGTATGTGTTTTTTCCTTTTTAGGATTTGCTGCTGTGAGATCATCTATTGTCTGTGTTTCTGTGGGTGTGACTGATTTCCGCAGGTTGGAATTTTCCTTCTAGAATTTTGTGTAGGGCTGGATTTGTGGCTAGGTATTGGTTAAATCTGGTTCTGTCATGGAATATCTTGTTTTGTCTTTCTATGGTGATTGAAAGTTTTGCTAGGTATAGTAGTCTGGGCTGGCATCCATGGTCTCTTATGTCTGCATAACGCTTGACCACAACCTTCTGGCTTTCATTATTTTTCCATTGAGAAGTCAGGTGTAATTCTGATAGTCTGCCTTTATATGTTACTTGGCCTTTCTGCTTTTCAGCTCTTAATATTCTTTCTTTATTCTGTATGTTTAATGTTTTGATTATTGTGTGGTGAGAGAGCCTTTTTTGGTCCAATCTATTTGGTGTTCTGTAGGTTTCTTGTATCTTGATAGGCATGTCCTTCTTCAGGTTGGAAAAGTTTTTTCCATGATTTGGTTGAATGTATTTTCTGTGCTTTTGAGTTGGACTTTTCCTTCTTCTATCCTTATTTTTCTTAAGTTTGGTCTTTTCATAATGCCCCATATTTCCTGGATATTTTGTGTTAAACTTTTGTTAGATTTAACATTTTCTTTGACCAAAGAATCTATTTCCTCTGCTGTATCTTCAACACCTGAGATTTTCTCTTCCAGCTCTTGTATTCTGCTGTTTATGCTTGCATTTGTGGTTCCTGATCATTTACCCATATCTTCCATTTCCAGAATTACATCATCTTGTGTTTTCTTCATTGTCTCTATTTCACTTTTCAAGTCTTGAATAATCTCTTTCACCTGCTTCATTGCTTTTTCTTGGTTTTCTTTAAGGAATTTGTTGATTTCTCCCAATTTTTTCTTTGTCTTTTCCTCCACTTCTTTGAGGGAATTTTTCATTTCCTCTTTAAGGACCTCAATCATTTTCCTAAAGTTATTTTTCAGGTCATTTCCTTCTGCTTCGTCTGTGTTGAGGTATTCTAGTCTTGATGTTGTAGAGCCACTAGTTTTTGATGGTGTCATGTTGCTTTTTGTGGTGTTGAGTGTGTTCTTCCCTTGTTGTCTACCCATCTTTTCCTCCTTTCCTCCGGTTGGTCTAGCTGGGGCTGTGTCTCCTGTGAGCACTGCTCCAGGTGCCAGTGGGTTCAAGGCTCAGGTGATTGCTCTTTGTTGTGGAGTCAGGGCCACGGTTCTGGTTACTCTGTGCTCTCAGAGGTTGCTTGGCACTCCCGGAGGTATCTCAGGCCTGCCTGCTGCTCCCGGAAGTGTCTCAGGCCTCCCAAAATTTCTTTAAAGAAAAAACTTCACAATCATCTGTAGCACAATTTGAGAGAGAGACAGAGAGAGAAATGAGAGAGAGAGAAATTGGGGTTCAACATGAAGATCTGAAAAGCAAAAGCAAAGCAGCCAAGCCCCTAGCGAGCTCTTACCTCTAAGAAATCCTCAAACTGAAAGAGAGCAAGTTCCTGTCTCATCTCCACTTACATTCCATTCTAGTGCTGGGACTAAAGGCGTGCACCACTACCGCCCGGTTTCTATGGCTAACTAGTGTGTCTACTGAGATTAGAGGTGTGTGCCACCACTGTCTGGCCAGTATGGCTAATCAGTGTGGGTGTTTTACTCTCTCTGATCTTCAGGCAAGCTTTATTTATTAAAATACAAATGAAGTATCACTATAGTCAGCTCACTGGCTGGATTCAAATTTTAAAATATCCATTTCTGTTTAGGTCTCCAGCCCTGGTCCCAGATAATAGCACCTCCCCCCAGACCCAATCCCAGCTCACTCTCTGTACATTAAGAAGCTTGTACGGAGCATGGCCATGCCAGAGTTCCCACCCAAGTTCTGTCTACAACCCCAAGACCACACAATGAGCTTCATTTGCCAACACTGGGGCCTAGGGATATACAACATAGCAGTGTAGTCCACTCCTTAAGGATAGACCCAGGGAGACTCAGGGCCATCTGGACAGAGAAATTTAGGAGATTGGCTACGGGAACATCATCTGGAAGTGGATGTAACTCTCTAGCTCCAGGAGACATGTTACTCAGTGTCGCCCTCTGAGAAGCTCCATGAGAGGAAAATAGTCAGCATAGGGCCTCATTATGTCTAAAATCTGTATCAGGAGCGTCACCTGCCAAGGTCCAAGAGAATTGTTTCTACATCACTACTTAACTGCTCCCTAATTTAGACTCAATGGCACTGTGATCAAGACGGAAACAGCAAATCCATTATGGTTATACAACTACTCTTAAGTAATTTGTATAAAATATCAAAGACCACTTGCCATAGTTTGTGGAAGGAAGATTTACTATTCTCTGTCCCATATACTCAAGGAGTCTTGGGCTATAACTTATTGACCATGAACTATTGATAGGCCTAACAAAGTACCTGGCATATACTTTATAATGAATGAAAAAAGGTAAGAAGACTAAACTTCAACCTTCAATATAATTAAGTAATTATATTGATGTTCATCATCAAAAATAAAGAGTAGATATGTTTCTATTAATTCTCAGAGACTATTATGCATGTAACCAAGCCTGGAGGAGTCAGGAAGGGATTCCTGGGAAATCCTGTCCCTGCCAGCTACATGGATACAGGCCCAGGCCAGCTGTCCTTACCACTGATGTCTCAGCAGACAAGAGGGAGTGTGCATAAGTTATAGGTGTTTTTTTTCCTTACATGACAGACAAATAAGGCTATCTTCACATTAAGGTAATCACACACACAAACACACACTTATACACACATACAAAACAGTTCAATCAACACTCAGGAGGGGAAGCTGCCTCAAGCTAAATCTGTCCCAGATATCAAGTCAGACAAACACACACACACACACCTGGAACCACAGATCTCAGAATCACTGTCAGTTCACCCAGGCGTAATTTCATTTACACATGGAGACGCCGAGTTCCAGGTAAAGGAAACAGAAAACAGTTTACCCAAGCTCTAACACCAGGTAGAGGCTGGTCCTGGATCTTCAGTTCAGTCTTTTGAGTTCCTATGGGCTCTGTTCCCACATCCTGATGGCACCCCCACTCCCCTGACATCCTGATGGCACCCCACTTCTCTGACATCCTGATGGTACCCCACCCCCTGACATCCTGATGGCACCCCCACTCCCACCCTCAGTGCAAGCATTCTAGCTGTTTTTCGCACACAGTCAGATATACGGGCTTTAGATGGAGAAGCCTGTGGAACATTTCACCAGTGTTGATTCTGTCTCCGGGGAGATGGTGGTACCTCGGAGTAAAGCAGACTTATTGGCTGGCTCTGTATCCAGGTAAACAGACACTGCACTCAGGGTGAGAAGGTAGATCCTCCATGCTTCTGACCCTGCCAGACACCCCTGCACCGTCAGAGAGTTTTGGCACATGCCTCGCATCACCAAACACAGGGGCCAGTGGCCTCCCAGCCCCACATCAACTCCCTCAACTCCTACTGATGCCTCAAGTAGAAGCGTTTGTGTGTGAGACCGCCTGCTTTGTCTACTAGGTTGAAAGCTCCTCAGAGACAGGAACTGTATCTCACCGGTCCCTGGACTCCTGGGCCTGCGTCTGGCACACAGAGGGGTATTATTCACTGATGGTTAAGCTGTGATATCCTACACAGAGCCAGGAAAGCATAGCAAAGAGGTGAGGAGATGATATGGCCTGGAACCAGGCGATCCTGAGTTCAGATTCTGACTCACACGCTTTAATTGCTATGTGACCATGAAAAGTGTTACTTAATCTCTCTGAGGCTTAATTTCCTCATGTGACACGTTGTCATGGTGAGATGAGACAATGCTGTTGGAGCCCGTGGTAGAGCACGCACAACTCAGTAAACACTTAGTAAATGTCACGAAAGGACAAAATCGGACTGCCAGTGTGACGGGGTTGATCCCTCGATAAGCTGGTGTGTTCGCAGTTATCTACGCTTAGGGACAGGGAAGGCCTAAGAAGAGCGTAGATGAGATAAATCCATTAACGGGACCAGAAAAAAAAAAAACAAAAAAAAAACAGTAAATCAGCAGCGCACCCCTCACTCACCTCTTTTCAAAGAAAGAACCCAGTGTACGCCCCTGCAGTGTCACCAGAAGCCTCTCCCTCAGTGCCAGCACAATGCCACAGGCTCTCCCAGCCTTCTTTTGATTGACAGAGACCCGGACGCTTTCCAGGAAGTTCATGCTGCATTGTTTTCCGCGAATGCCCCTGGGTTTCGTGCTGGCTGGTGATGAGAGGCCCAAGGGAGCTGGCAAAGCAGGCCAGGCTGTTCCAGGAAGTCGATAGAGCAATACCTGTGACTGAAGCTAGCCCAGGCCCAGCACCCTAGGAATGCTGGGAAAGAAGAAGAGACAGGAAGACGGATGGATCGTGCGGGGCAACAACAGACTGAGGCTTTCCTCAATGAGGAGAATGTGGTGTGATCCCTCAGACTGAGCAGGCTGAGAGAGAGCCCAACTCAGGAAGAGGGCCCTGTAAGGAGGCAAAGGGGGAAGGTTATAGCCACTCAAAGCTGGATGAGCTTGCTTCCAACTGTTCTGAAAATGAAAAACAGAAGAACTAGAAAGACGGATGGTAAATCAAATCTAGTGCAGGCTCCAGAACAATTCAGAAGTTTTTAAGAGAATAAAAGGTGACATACCTTTAATTCCATCACTCAAGAAGCTGTAGGATCATGAGTCAAGGCTAGCCTGGGCTACATAAGGAGACCCTACCTTCAAAAACCAAGGGCTGGCCATGGAACTCAGTGGTTGAGTACTTACTTGCCTGGTTTGTGAAAGGACCTGGAACCAATCCCATACACTCCAAAAAAGAGTAATATATATTTCTGAAGCACAAAGCCAAAAGGTTATTATGTATAATTATGTACAGACCTTCAGGTCTGCTTTGGGGAAAATTGTAATCTGATGTGTTGGAAAGTTGGCCTCCTCAATGGACCCGCAAGAAACCAACATAGTATTCGCTGATTTTCATGGTGGGAGCCTTCCTCCTGTTACCAATTTCAAGCTTCCAATATGACTATTAGAATTTGGAGGAGGAGTACTTAGTAATTGGCTTTTATAAAACCAGTTGGAGGCCCTGTAACACCTGATATTAACCGAGGGCTGAATGAACTTCTTGTCCTTGGCATATGTACTAGTGGAAGACGACATCTTAGGGTCAGAAAAACACAGATGTAAATCCTGTTCCTCATTGAATTTAGTAAGTTACGAAGTAAAATGGGTTCGTAACTGCTGTCCCATAGAGTTATCTGGACAAGAAGAATGCAGTGTCTGAGGCACTCCGCAGATTGTTTAAATTGCAGAGTCATTTACACAAGCACACAAATTGTAACTATCTCCCATAGTCATTAGGTACATGCTCGGGTACCCACCACTAAAATCAAAACAAACGGTGTTTCCAACAGCTGCAGAAAGTTACCCATCATGGCTATGAAGTCTTGGGCAGTCCTTGCGTGGAGTGGTGGGGCTCATGCTCTCTCGCCACAAATCTCAGCAGACTGTCTTGACCAACACAGCACAACCAGAGTGCTGCCCAGCCTTGACTAGCTGAGTCTCTGCAACACGCCCCGTAAGTCAGTCAGCCTCCCCACTGAGATCACCTTATTGGGAAGGCTATATGTAGGCCTTGCAGTCCAGAGCTCCAGCAGAGACTACCAAGAGGTCAGACCCGAGGAAAGCCATTGTGGACCCTCAGGACCAGACTATCCATCAGCCCCATGTGGAAAATGAACAGTCAATCAAGTCTTGCCTGAATCTTTGGCTCACAAAACTGAGGGACAGAATGAGGTATATTTTGTTTCTGGCATTGAGTTTGGAGATAATTTATCACAAGCATAACTAACTGGGACAATTCCTATGTGTGCCTTTCCCATCAACAGTGTTCCCTGTCTTCTGAGACAACCGCAGTTCCGTTGTTTATCACTAAAGACTCTCTGTGTCTGCTTTCAAGCCATCATCCAACATCCACCAGCAAGAGCTCCTCGGACATGGGCTTTTCATTCGGATACTGCTGGAGTTGACTGTTTAAATGGATTTTATTGATAAGTAATCTTCCCTTTTATTAGTATGCTAACCCCTATTTCTCTGATTTCCTATTGATAGACATCTGGATTGTGTTCAATTTGAGATTGCTGCTCATGCACTGGCCTACCTGTATGTCCCTTAGACACATATTTTTATTTCTCTTGGAAATATGCATAGAAATAAAATGATTGCATTTGGGGACAATACTTTTACATGTATTAGAAAATGTCAAACAGATCTCTAAACTGACTACACATTTTATTCTCCCACTGCAGTATTTTATTATCTCACATTCTTATAAAACTTCACGCCAGGCGGTGGTGGCACACGCCTTTAATCCCAGCACTCGGGAGGCAGAGGCAGGCGGATCTCTGTGAGTTCGAGGCCAGCTTGGTCTACAAGAGCTAGTTCCAGGACAGGAACCAAAAGCTATGGAGAAACCCTGTCTCGAAAAAAAAACAAAAACAAACTTCACAGCAACTTTCATTTGCATTTTGCTCATTCCAAAGCATGGACAACAATGTCCCTTGTAGCTTAATTTTAATTCCCATGAGGATTTGTAATGTTGAGCATCTTCTTGGCCACTTGGATGTCTTTGGGGACCTCTGGTTCAGTCTTCGGCACTTCTTTCTAAATGCAGTTGTCCATAATGACTAAGCATAGAGTTCTTCACATATATTGAATTCTAGTCCCGGAGCAGATGTTTTCCACCACACCACAGCTGGCCTTTCCGCTTCTTAACTGTGTCTTATGTTGAACATGAACTGAATTTTTATGAATTCTAGGCAGATTTCTTCTCTGCAGTCAGAAACTCTTTAGCCTGCGAACTTTCTATCTATACGAAGGTTAACAAGGGATCCACTAACATTTTTACTACAGGTTTCACTGTCCTCACTTCCACACTTAAGCTTGCACCCATTTCGATTCGGTTTGCACAGGTAGTGTGCAGGAAGGGTCCCTTTCTATGACTCCCACATAAACACCCAGCTTCTCCGGCTATTTCCCTACAGATACACTGTAGATGCAGATACAGATTCCAAAACTGGTTTAGTCAACCGCATGCCTAGAGTTTCAGCATCTGAGAAAAGTGTCAGTGGCCATTGTAAACTTGTTCTTGACCTAGGGGACAACATATAAATGTTCTTGCCACCAAGACTGAGTTCAGTCCCTAGAACCCACATGGTGGAAAGTGAGAACTGACTCCTATCAGTTGTCCTTCGGCCCTCACATGCATCTCTGGGCACACATACACACATAGATGGATAGATAGATACATAGATAGATACATAGATAGATACATAGATAGATAGATAGATAGATAGATAGATAGATAGATAGATACATAGATAGATAGATACATAGATAGATAGATAGATACATAGATACATAGATAGATACATAGATAGATACATAGATAGATACATAGATAGATACATAGATAGATAGATACATAGATAGATACATAGATAGATAGATAGATAGATAGATAGATAGATAGATAGATAGATAGATAGATAGAGATAGATAGATACATAGATCACACATATACACAGATAGGTAGATAGATAGATAGATAGATAGATAGATAGATAGATAGATGATAGATAGATAGATAGATAGATAGATGATAGATAGATAGATAGATAGATACATAGATAGATAGATAGATACATAGATCACACATATACACAGGTGGATAGATAGATAGATAGATAGATAGATAGATAGATAGATAGATAGATAGATAGATGATAGATAGATAGATACATAGATACATAGATACATAGATACATAGATACATAGATCACACATATACACAGGTGGATAGATAGATAGATAGATAGATAGATAGATAGATAGATAGATAGATAGATAGAGAGATAGATAGATAGAGCGAGCACATGCACACTCAGATAGATGGTAGGTATAGCTAGCTAGACATAAATGTTCTTTGAATGGTATAATAAGAATGACACAAACTACGCTCCACCCACAATATAACACAGTATATAAACTGTGCTCTCAGTTTATACCTTTGAGCCCTGGACTACACTAAACTGCACATGAGAAAATACCAAGCGTCAGAGACCCAGATTACATAGAATTATAACTCGACATCTGTCAGAAGGCCTTCTCTGCCCAGGCTTAGGTGTGTTAGGGGAGAAGAAAGAACAAGGGTAGAAGACATTCCCCATCCTCCAGACTGTCACAGTGGGTACAAGGCTAATGGCCTGAGACCACCCTCACTAACTCTGATCCTAGCCTCCACCCTCTGGAATCCAGAGGAAACTATTCTCCCCTCTGCTAGTCGCAGAAAGGCTCTGACATTCTAGTCCATTCTATGCCAATGACCCGCTGCAAAGAGGAGAATAAAATCACAGGACCACCAAATCTCAGGGTTGGGGGCCCTTCCAGCTGAAGACAGTGATTAGCACAATCACCTGGAGCTCTAGTCTGAAATACCGATTTCCAGGCTGCAATCCAGAATTCTCTTCTTTTTTGCTCCAAGATCAGGCCTGAAACCTTATATTTAAAAAAAAAAAAAAAATAGTCCAGGTATTCTATGTTCAGCCAAGTTTAGAGACCTAACTTCTTGCACAAACTGAAGTGGGTGGGGTGGGAAGATGCCTAAAATTTTCTTAGAAATTGCTGGGATTACACAAAGCAACTAGCTAATCAGATGAAATGATTATATTTGTCAAATGTTTTCCAAGAGAAACAACTAGTGCGGGGCAAACGGGGAAGAAAATCATGAGGAGAAGGGAAAAGAGAAAGGAAGTAGTTGGGTGCCAAAGACACATTTCAATCCTTTTACAACTTCACCTGGATTCCTGCTTAAGACCCAAAACCAATTTATAGCAACTTAGTGATCGATTAAATCAAAGGTTCTGTTAGTCTATTTGAACTCTCACATGAAAATAATCAGAGCCAAAAATTGATTAGGCAATTAGGCAAGAAGATATGGCAAATGCATAGAGGGAAATGTTTTAATAACAGTAGCAAGTTTCAAACTTTGATTGAGGCATAAGGACCCAGCAAGCCTGCGGAGGGTCAGGGCACCTCTGAAACAAAAAAAGAAGAAAATTCTACTGATGAGAGGCCAAAGAAAACTATCTGGAAGATGGTTCATAGAACAAAGCAGAAAGACACGGTGACTGGTTTTGTCTGCACTGGGAGTCTTCTTTATTGTTTATTTTTCCTGAGATTAGGATGGGTGAGCAGCAGCTGGCCACAATACTGGAGAAGCTTGCTGAGTAAAGCAACATGGGGTGAACGTTCACTGGGTCGAGACAGAGATCTAAAATCACAATGGCCCTTCCCCAAGTTTCAAAAGACCACAACCTCACAGCATGGGTGGCAAATCCACTAACAACCAGAGTGGCCCCAGGGTGAAGTAACTCTGTTCCTTGGGCCTCCATTTCCAGTGATGACAAAATCCTCTAGTCATGACTCCTGTGTCCCTTGAACACCTAATGGCAACCCACTAGGGTCACCAAAATCTACTTCTCCCCACTCAGAGCTGAGAACTTTCCCTCATATCCACGTGCACCTTTCAGAGTGGGGGCTGGGATGGAATTCTCAAGTACATAGAACTGGGTGGAGAGAGGGAGGAAGACAGAGCCTCCACGGATTCCCTGCTCAGTAGAACCTCCCTCTGTGCCCAAGTTGCAGAGCTTAGAAGTATTGTTGGGATCCCTGCCAATCAACCCTATTAACCCCACTCTCTGTTATCATTTTCTCAACTGGGCTGGGGACTTGTTCAAATCCTTTCCATAGGGAGAAGTTGAGAAAGGCTAAGGAAACCCCTATCTACCTTGTCTAGGAAGCAAACAGGAAAAAGGTTCATTTCATCCTCCATCCAGAAATTCTCAGGTGAATTCTAAAATAGCAGGCCCACTGCCTAAGAAAAACATGAGTTTCTGAGGACGATCTCTAATCTTGTTCTTTTGGGATTTACAATGAAGGCAGTGACCTTTGAAGGAAAAATTCATGGCATCAACATTCTCTCTCTCTCCCTCTCACATCTATACATCAGCAATGATACCACGCCCTGTCACAACAAAGTCCAAGGAACTTCTTCCGCTAGAGTCTTGCAAAGGCATTGAACATGTTCTGTCCCTTTGAATGTTTTGTCTGACTCACCATGGCTTCACAGTCAAGAGGAAATACGTCTCAGAGACTGCCAGTAGGGACTAGGAGACCCCAGCCACCTCAGAGCCTTAGCTGACATGCTCAAATGAAATCTCTGTGAATGGCAAGGCCTCCTGAGTTTCCCTTCCCATAGTGATGGAGGGGTTAATTTCATTGGTTAAGTAATAAAGAAACTGCCTTGGCCCCTTTAATAGGACAGAAAATTAGGTAGGCGGAGTAGACAGAACAGAATGCTGGGAGAAAGAAGCTGAGTGAGGAGTCGCCATGATTCTCCCACTCCAGACAGACGCAGGTTAAGATCTCTCCTGGTAAGCCAGCTCGTGATACTACACAGAATATTAGAAATGGGTTAGATCAATATGTAAGAGCTAGCCAATAAGAGGCTGGAACTAATGGGCCAGGCAGTGATTAAAAGAATACAGTTTCCGTGTAATTATTTCGGGATATAAGCTAGCCATGTGGGCGGCCGGGTGCCAGAGACGCAGCCCTGCTGCTCTTATTACAACAGAGTGGCACCCAACGTGCTAATGAACGCCACGTAAAAGCTGAGAGGGCTTAAAAAGGAGAGAGAGAATTTAAGACAGCTTTTTGCTATTTGTGGGTTGCGTGCGGCAAAGAAATTGTCCTGACTCAGCAACAGGAAAAAACTGGCTGTTTTAAAATGCCGGCTTTCTGGGCTGTGCCGCCATCGCGATCTCTGTCTGGCTCCTGCTGGAGACAGGGCTTTTGAATGGAGCATTTGGAGTAAAGTGCTATGGCTTGCTTGATGGCAATGTGGACTGCTGTGTGCCTGGAACTGTGTGTGGCTCAGGGGCACCAAATGGCTCTGAGGCAGGAGCGGCTCTACTCTGCCATGAACTGTGGTGGTCTCAGGCAGGAACTACCGTAATTACCATAATAACAGCGCAGTTAAGGTTTAGACTGAGCCGGACACAGGTGGTACCGTATTACCCCTACATGGTGCAACTTAAGTTTTTAAGAACTGCTTAACATTTTAAGAAATGCTCCTGGAAAAAAAAAAATTACAGATTCACAATAAAACAGATTCAGACATAAAAGACCTCTATGGGTCACAGTGTTGGATGAATGTACGTAGGCTTGAGAGAGAAAAAAAATATATATAGAGAGAGAGAATAAAGTTAATGCCCTTAAAAAGGGGGGATAAAGTCTTTAAAGAGACAGAGTACAGATAGTTATAGATTAAAAGAAATAAAGAAAAATAAGCCACGTAAAAATGGAAAATTCACAGAGAGTCTGGATTCTTTGTATTATTGTGTTTTCTTTAAAATTTTTGACTGTGAAGGAGCTAAGTACAGAGAGACATTTCATTATATGGGCTGCCAAGCTAAACCAGAATGGATATAAGGGTATTATGATTTCAGAATATGGGTCTAAGGATATGATGCTTTGGAGAGGGTCTTCTTTTGTTTTCACAGAGGATGAGACTCTGTGGATTGCGTCTCTCCCAATATGGTATGATAGACCACGCCCTCCTGAAAGGTTGCTGTGAACACCTTCAGAAAATTACTTCACTCAACTGCCAACTGAGATGACCCTGACACACAGGTTACACCATGAAAGACCCGAATAACAGCGCCCCCATTCAGCAGGAAGCAGTTTGGAGAAAAAAACTGCGCCCATGTTCCCAAATATTGTTTATAAATGTTCTTTTACATTTAAAGGGGGATATGATATAGATATGAATAATTTGCATTGGTGTGGATTTGAAGGTCAATTTTGTTATATGTATATGTATTTCTGATCTTGATTAAGGTATTGTGATTGTGTAGTTCATTTTTAAAAATGTAATGTATAATTAGGAAATATAGGTTGTTAATGGATAATCATCAACAATAGTCAAGCTTGTAGTCATGTTAGTTAAATTTTCTAGATGTGCATAGATATATTTCAGCTAGATAGGCATTCTTCATATCTTTCAAAGACTGCAGAATATGGCATTTAATGTTTTAATAACTTAGGGCTTTTCATGACAATGAGACACATCTGCTCCTGGCAGTACCAATCTACTTCAAGAGGAAGATGGGCATTGAAGAGGCTCCTTATGGAGTTTGATAGCCATTTGGGCAAGAAACTGTTCTTGCCTGGACTGTTGCATAAACTGGACACAGAGAACCCGCAGAAAAAGGACTGCTGAACTTGCCTAAAGGTGAGATGGCTTTTCGGGGTTCCTGACTCATAAAAGAGTCTGCAAGACATTCTGCAGGACACAGCAAAAAGTGACTGAACTGTCTTTGGAATTTCCTGCTTGATGAAAATGTCTGCTGGATACTATGGGCCTGAAGGCTGAAGATGGATACCCCAACGGTACAGAGGAACTTTGAGTGACTGTCCAGGCAGTGAAATGTCTCTGTCATTTCTAGAGTTTTGGATTTCTTGTTTTCTTAGGTAATATTATATCCTTCTGGAGTCTTTGATGGAGTTGAAGAATAGATAATGATTATAGTTTTCCTTAGTTATGATAAAAGATAAAATAGATATAAATATTGTAACTGTAATTCTTGCTTTATAACTGTTTTGTTATATGTAATTTTACTATGTTAAAGTGAAAGCCTTTTTTGTTTAAACAGAAAAAGGGGAAATGATGGAGGTGGGTCATCTTTCTATCTGTTGTTTCATTGGTTAAGTAATAAAGAAACTGCCTTGGCCCCTTTAATAGGACAGAATATTAGGTAGGCGGAGTAGGAAGCAGTTTGGAGAGAAAAACTGCGCCCATGTTCCCAAATATGGTTTATAAATGTTCTTTTACATTTAAAGGGGGATATGATATAGATATAAATAATTTGCATTGGTATGGATTATAAGGTCAATTTTGTTATATGTATATGTATTTCTGATCTTGATTAAGGTATTGTGATTGTGTAGTTCATTTAAAAATGTAATGTAAAATAGGAAATATAGGTTATTAATGGATAATCATCAATAATAGTCAAGCTTGTAGTCATGTTATTTAGATTTTATAGATGTGCATAGATATATTTCAGCTAGATAGGCATTCTTCATATCTTTCAAAGACTGCAGAATATGGCATTTAATGTTTTAATAACTTAGGGCTTTTCATGACAATGAGACACGTCTGCTCCTGGCAGCACCAATCTACTTCAAGAGGAAGATGGGCACCGAAGAGGCTCCTTAAGGAGTTTTATAGCCATTTGGGCAAGAAACTGCTCTTGCCTGGACTGATGCATAAACTGGACACAAAGAACCCACAGAGAGGACTACTGAACTTGCCTAAAGGTGAGATGGCTTTTTGGGGTTCCTGACTCCTAAAAGAGTCTGCGAGACATTCTGCAGGACACAGCAAAAAGTGACTGAACTGTCTTTGAATTTTCCTGCTTCATGGAAATGTCTGCTGGATACTATGGGCCTGTAGGCTGAAGATGGATGCCCCAACGGTACAGAGGAACTTTGAGTGACTGTCCAGGCAGCGAGATGTCTCTGTCATTTCTAGAGTTTTGGATCTCTTGTTTGCTTAGGTAATATTATATCCTTCTGGAGTCTTTGATGGAGTTGAAGAATGGTTAGTTATAGTTATAGTTTTCCTTAGTTATGATAAAAGATAAAATAGATATAAATATTGTAACTTTAATTCTTGCTTGATAACTGTTTTGCTATATGTAATCTTACTATGTTAAAGTGAAAGCCTTTCTTTTTTGTTTAAACAGAAAAAAGGGGAAATGATGGAGGGGTTAATTTCATTGGTTAAGTAATAAAGAAACTGCCTTGGCCCCTTTAATAGGACAGAAAATTAGGTAGGCGGAGTAGACAGAACAGAATGCTGGGAGAAAGAAGCTGAGTGAGGAGTCGCCATGATTCTCCCACTCCAGACAGACGCAGGTTAAGATCTTTCCTGGTAAGCCAGCTCGGGGTACTACACAGAATATTAGAAATGGGTTAGATCAATATGTAAGAGCTAGCCAATAAGAGGCTGGAACTAATGGGCCAGGCAGTGATTAAAAGAATACAGTTTCCGTGTAATTATTTCGGGATATAAGCTAGCCATGCGGGCGGCCGGGTGCCAGAGACGCAGCCCTGCCGCTCTTATTACAACACCATAGAAAGCAGAACACACTCCATCTTTAAAGGCTGGGGTCAAAGTTCAAACAAACCATTACTGTTACGTATGGATGTATAACCCAATGTATCTGATGAAACACTCTGTAGACACACGATCATTCTTGAAAACACTCCCATTCTTCATAAGGGTCAAGCCACTGCCGTGCATTGGCAGGATACAGGGAAGGGCAACTCCCTGCTCTGACCTTCAGAGACTTCCGTTAACAGTCACACAACTAGACACTCCTGAAGGGCTTTGAGGTCCTATCTATCCCTCCTCCCACCTCGGCACAATGCAGGCAGACACATGCTAGTTGGGTGGATCTTCAAGTTCAAGAGGATAAACAAATTCATTACACATATCAGTGAAACAGAATTTCAGGAGACATTGCAGCCCAGTAGAATTTACCCAGCCCAAAACAGATATGAAGGCAGCCAAACCAAGCAAAGACTTCTAGTCGAGTTAACTTGCTCTCAAGGATAGAGTCCGAATGTTTTTTCCATGCTTCTAACTTGAACTTTCTGATTAAACATATAAGCCTACTTCCTCCTTTGGGGAGAAGGCGGAAGGGCCCCTCTTAAACAGAACAGCCCACCAAAATCCCTTACATAAAAATAATTCATAGCCTGGGAAGATATGCAGAATTCTTCTGGCTATATTGCCCATAACCTGCAAAATGTCTATTGACCTGATCTCAAACTTCCTTCTTTTTCCATATTTTGAGAGATAAGTCTCCTAACCCTCTTTTAGTACTCCCAGCTGTGTCCAATGTGTTCTGAGGGTCTCAAAGCTTCAAACTCACCTATGTGGGTAATTAACCCTTCAGTTCCCGTATTCCATCCTGAGAGAGGTCTGGCTCTAGAAGCAACCCCACTATTCTTATGGACAGGGCAAGATGCCGCTGTGCATGTGAAACTTTGACCATTCTTACAGACAAGAACCCCACCAAGTGTGTCATTCCACAGACAGCCTCGCCACATAATAACAGAGAGGGAGAGGGAGAGTGTGTGTGTATGTGTGTGAGTGTGTGTGTATGTGTTTGTGTGTGTGGTGTGTGTGTGATGTGTATATGGTGTGTGTGGTGTGTGTGTATGTGTGTGTGCACATATGTATGCATGTGTGTTTGTGGGAGGTGTACGTGTGTGTGTGGTGCATATGTGTATATAGTGTGTATATGGTGTGTGTGTGTATGTGTGCGCACGTAAGTATCCATGTGTGTTTGTGAGGGGGTGTATGTGTGCAGTATATATATGGTGTGTGTGTATGTGTGTGTGTGTGTTTAATTGTAGGGGTGAGGGGTCAGAGGGAAAAAATTTTGTCATCCTTAACTTCCTGGAACTGTCAAGACACAGTTTGTCCTCATCTTAAGTAAATGAACTGCAAGCTGTAAATGCATCAGTTTCTTGAAAAAGGAGGTATAAAAGGTACATTCCATTCCCAGATCAAATTAAGCAATTTACTCCAAGTGACCTGGCCTAACAGCATGGCTCACCTTGCATTAAGCCAAGAGTTTATACCATGGGAAAACTGTCTCTTCCAAATGCCCAGCTTCTGCTCTTGACCATATTGACTCCCCTCGTTGACTTCATTCTTTCTACTGAGAGGCTTTTCCTTTAGTCTCTCTGTCTGTCTATTTGTCTGGCTGGCTGGCTTCTTCTGTCTCTGTCTGTCTCTTTCTCTCATGGGGTGTGTCTGTGTGTGTGTGTCTGTGTGTGTGTGTGTGTGTGTGTTCCTGTATGTGGGAATATATGTGGGTTGGAATACGCATATATGCATTCGTGGCATGTATGTGGCATGCATGTGGAGGTCAGAAGACCAGGCACTGGTCTTCAAGGGTCTTCCCTCTTTTCTTTGAGACAGGCTCTCTCATTGGCCTGTCTCTGCCACATTGGCCAGGTTAGATGACCAGCAGCTTCTAGGGATTCTCCCATCTCTCCCTCACACAGGATTACATGCCTGCACCACCACATCCAGCACACCCCTCTCTTTTTATGTGGGTTTGGAGGAGGCAAGTGTTTTACCAACTGAGCATCTCCCCAGCCCCTAAACTCATCTTTCTTTCTCCTGTTTTTTTCACATCAATCTATACATGTTCTAACCCATGCAGGAGCTCAGAGACGCTAGACAGCATGAGGAAAGTTCTCTTGACGGGGAAGTATGCCAAGCCCAAGGAGCATCATAGGCCAGTTTCACAGAACAGAGATCACATGTGAGTGCAGCCGAATAGGCAGGCTGGCTTCAGTTGCCTTCCCTCCGGACTACACTGGAAGTGCAGGATCCCCCCAGCCTCGTTAGAAGACAGTCTGGAGAGCAGGGTGGTTTACAAGGATAGTCTAGAGAGTGCACAATGTGAACTCCCTTGGTTCTTCTCATTTGGCTCCACTATTTTGACCTTAGAGTATTTTCCAACCTGTTCTCAGTCCTCTGAACTTACCTGTCTCAGTTGCAAGCTTTGGCGCACAATTAACTGTGTGTATGAAGTCTGCCTGCCTTGAACCTGAGCTCTTTCTGTTGATGAACAACGTGAAATGGAAAGTTTGGCCTTTATCTCTATGTCTCCAGAGCTGGCCCTAGTGACCAGCACATAGCATGTACTTGATACAGCTTAGCCAATACATGAAAGAAGAAAAGGAGACTCAATATGGACCTAGCACTAACTAGACAGGCTAAGGGAAGGAGAGGGAAATGAGACCTTTACAGGGAAGAAACAATGAGTATGAGCTACAGTGAGTTTGTGAGAGTGCATGAGTGTGTGTGTGTGTGTATGTATTATAAGCGTGAGAGAATTTTGGGGAGTGTGTTATGAATGTGTGTGTGTGTGTGTGTGTGTGTGTGTGTGTGTGTGTGTGTGTGCATGCGCATGCATACGTGTAGGAGGGAAAGGTCAGACGGGTTCAGGAGGGAAGGTAAATTCAAGCAAAGCCGGGCTGCAGACAGACTTTGCCAGATCAGCTGTTTCTAGTCATTACACTCAGTTAATGCTATGGCCTCCACTCCCTTTTGCCTGGATAAACAAACCCTAAGAGATTTTTCAAGCTTATGCCCTTGTTTTCTTAGCTCTTCTGAGTGTGCTGGCAGCCAAAGGCATTGGGCACACCCCTCTCTTTCAACACCCTCCAGGGGCTCATTCAGTTGATCAGGCAAACAATGGATACGCAGCAGATGAAAGTCTCCAATGTGGTGGCAGCTGCTTGCAGACTTGCTAACCTGTGCAGGGAGCTAAACAGCACCATCCTGCAGGATCCAGGTCCATCGTCCCCAGGGACCAGTTCGTTCTTCCCCAGACCATAGGTGCACCCTCTTTTCCATCTTCCATTGCTCTCACAGTCCTTTTAAGAAGATTTATGATTTATGTATTTATTTGCATGTGTGTGTGTATGTTCATGTATGCTCTATCTGTGTACATGTGCGAGGGTGTGCATGCAGGTATCTGCACAGAACAGAAGACTGTATCAGATGCCCTGGAACTGGAATTGCAAGTCATCATGAGCCCCCAGACACAGGTACTGGGAACTGAATGCCAGTCCTCTGAAGGAGTAGCAAAAGCTGCCATCTCTCCGGACCCTCTTCACAGTCTTTGTCCCTGAATCCCATAGCAATATCCTGCAGGTTTTGTCAACAGGCAGCCACAACATTTAAATTCTACCCGTGACAATACATGTTAGGGGTAAGGGCACTTCAGTAAACTCCCAGGACCCCATCCTACTTCGGGTAGGTGTGCATGCACATGCACGTGCCCACATGTACACACACACGCACATTCATATATAGACATGCCCTACAAGTCCCCTTTCACATGGGATATGAAGCTCTATGCCTCCAGGAAGCCCCTACACACTGCCTGAGGCTTAACCTGTATGTTACAGGGACTGGCTTAAAAGAAACTACATTAGAACATGAATAAGCCGAGGAGACGGGTGGAGGGAAGGGGACCTGTGCAAACGGGCAGAGAAGGCTTGTTTCAATTAGACACCTACAGATTTTTGTCCTTGTCTAGAATGACTGGAACATTCTAATAACACAAACAGATTTTCTTTGAGCTTGACCCCATGTACATATAAATCTTATATATTTGTTTAGCATTTACTGCCATTATTTATAATGGCCGGAGAGGGAAGCAGACGTGAAGTCGAAGCTGTTTAACATCAAAACTTCTAGAAGGTAGGGAGGCATACCCAAGCCACAGGCGTCTCCAGCGCCAACTGCGTCTCAAAGGCATCGAGGAAGTCTTTGTTAATGTCCGCTTCAGATCTCATTGGATTTATGGGACACCCAGACTCTAGCACCCACAAACTGGCTGTTCACAGACACAGGGAGTGAGGGGAGGCAGATGTGTGTAAAAGCCAAGAATCTGTGACTCTTCTCAACCAAGGGATCTTGATTCTGAGATCTGTGCTTACAACCGGTGGAGCTGTGGTTAGAACAGGAACTTCCAGCTGAAACAGCTACCAGCCTTCAGGTCTCCCAACGCTAACATCTCCACAGCAACCAGGTGAGTGGGGAGACTTTCCAAAGAAGCATTTGGTTTTTTTTGCATTAAGACCTCAAAATATGCTCATAGCACTGATCTCCTTTTGTTGGTGTGTACCTCTTCATCCACCCCATACTTGCCCAGATGCCCCTCATTTGAAGGGCTCCTGTAGATCCAAGGGGGAAAGATCACCCCAGATTGCTCAATGACCTGCTCAAGCAGGTTCCAAAGTCATACCTTCCACTGCTCCCTCCAGCCCACCATTATCTAGAAGTTGTGCCTTTTCTCCATCCCCTAAAGGGACGCTAGCAAACTCTGTGCCTTCCATCACACTGAACCCCCAGCCCTCACCTGCAACACCCATTGGCTTCTAACTTCATTTTCACCCTACAGTTTTAAAGTATCTTGAACTAAGAAAATGAGAAAATGCAGAAGAGGGTAATTTTGAATCTGTCAGAAACTAACTTCGTTCTTTCATTTTGGGATTAAAACACAAGACAAAGTGGAAGTCAACTCACCGCTTCTCTTCACCCCCAGGTCACCCCACTTGTGGATGTGGAAGACCCCATGAGTCTCAACGCTCGCTTATTTATCCTCAACTCTAACAACATCCATACCTCTTTTCCTGCCTAGCTTTATCCTGCAGCTTTGCCCTCCTTATGCTGAACAGGCCATCGGCAGGCCCCACAGCTGGCCCTTAGCCAAACAGAAAGAGGACCATGGCGATGCTAAACTGACCTCACACTGGGTTTTCTAACCCTCTTCCCTTTGAACTTCCTCCAAGAGTCTATCAGACCAGAGACACAAACTCTTAAGTCTGCGTTCTTTGTAACTGTGACCCCACCAGTGTCTACAAGGTCACTGACTCCCCTTCCTCCATGGTCAGCAGCCCTGAATAACACTAAACTGCACTGGCTTCTCCTCTCCAACAACCTCCCCTCCTCTGCACCCACTTCCACCCAGCACCCCTCACCACCCCCCACCCCCTCCAGCCAGGAGTGAGTCACAGGGAATACAGAACAAATGGGCAGCCCCGGGTCTCTCTAATTGCTAATTTTTTCCAGCTTGCTTCTAACTGCTCAAGATATTTGTGCTTCGGATTCCTTTCTCACAGCTGTACTTGTGCAATTCCAGGCTGGACTGGGTTGAGTTCCTGTCTCTTCCGACCAAGAAAGGACCTCTAAATCTGGGAAGTTCTGCCCTGAATTCTTCATTGCTGTCCACCAGCACCCCCAGTTCCGGAAGCCATGCATGGCTTAAAGACAGTGCTGGGCAGGGCAATTATCCACACACACCACCCATTGGTATTCGCCAACACTGCCCACCAACAACAGGGGCTGTTGCAACCCCTCCCTGTGACCTCCCTGCCAGAGAAGCCACGGTGCCCTCCCAAAATAATCCGCACACACCTCCTGTTGAAATTTACAAGGAATCCTGTCTTGCTTTTTTCTCTAAAATTCCAAATCTGTAACATCTATGGAATTCCTTTCAGGCAAATATTGAGTAATTCTATGAATGGAGAAGAATGAACCAGAAGGTCATCCCATCCACCCCTTCCTTGTCAAGGCTTCTATGCTTTTTTGCTGATCGTCTGTGGCACTGGGGTGTTGGCTAGGCTCACCTCCCTGCCCAGGCTTTTGCACTTCTCCTAGGGCGACCCCAGGTACATTTCCTATGAGTTTCTTGGAGCATACAAAAAAAAAAAAGGATCATGTTTAGGTAAACCAAATATATGTCACACTTCAAATTAATGAGATCTGTACATCGGTGTGTGTGGCACCACACAGGGTCCCAGGGCCAAACGTATCCATCTTTCTGGTCCTCTCTGAAATGTGTTCCTTGTGGTAGAGATGGTTCTGTTTTTTAGCAACTTTAACTGTACTGACTCCCCATCCTGCGACGCTCATTATCTTCTGACTTATTTTCTATTGAGATCATTTCAAAGTAGGTTTTTTTTTTTGGTTTTTTTTTTGGTTTTTTTTTTTTTTGGTTTTTCTGTGTAACAGCCCTGGCTATCCTGGAACTTACTTTGTAGACCAGGTTGGCCTTGAACTCACAGAGACCTCCTGCCTCTGCTTCCCAAGTGCTAGGATTAAAAGAGTATGCCATCATGCCCAGGTATTTCAAAGTTTCTTAAGCTAAAATAAAGATGGGGCGAAGACATACGGCAGCACCAGAGGAAACAAAACACTTGGAATCCAATCACCACCATGTCATGGATCCTGAAAGCATCAGAGGTTCTGTTGCTCAAATGGCAGTGAACCCAAAAGACAAATGAATTGTCCTCCATCTGGGTGATTGGCATCCCTAACTGGTCTGATCTGACGGCATACTAAAATTTTACACAGCAAATCCCATTACAGTGTCTCTCAAGACATGCCTGAAGAATCATGCTGAGTTCTATTGCATTAAATGTTCTATGAACGAAAAGACCAACTGCTTAGAATTCTAGTTGTCGCCTGGTGAGTTTCTATAAAAATAGCAAGGATCCCTTCGTTTACCCTCCAGCTGCTGTTTACCCTCCTGTAAAGAATTCTAAGGGAGGGAAGGAGGAGGGAGGGAGAGAGGGAAGGAGGGAGAGAGAGTGATGGTGAACATCAGACATCTCTGCTAGATGGAGGGAAAAGGAGATTAACCCAAAGCACTCAGATCTTGAGCATCTCCACACCCTGGTTACCTGGGAGCTACATTTAATGCACCATTTTTTTGTACTCTGTAATGTTCTAGAATGTGTCCCAGATATCTTGATCCAAACTCCATGCCCTTTGTAATCCCTGAATTACTAATAAATCCCAAATCTGTCCTCTGCCCTTGTGTGGGGCCTGGGGACTGCTGTGGAGTTCTCATCCTGAGTGACGTGTCTGGAGAGATCACTGAGAGCTGTGCCTGTTTCTACCACTGGACAAGCTTCCGTCCGTCCTCCAGATTCACACCGATCATGCAAGTCCAGGTTCCTACCTCAAACCTGTCTCGGTTTACAGATACAGAAACCACTACAGTGGCTGAAGGCCTAAGTTCCATCCTCTCTTACCACGTTCCGACTCACAATGTTATTTCAGAAGCCCACCAAGAAATACAGCTCGAAAAAAAGGCCGTCTTTGTTTGTGTTTAATCCCCAGATTAAAACCAGAGGTCATGGCTCCAAGGTGACATCTTGATCTCTTAACCAGGAAGCATGCATACATGTGTGCTTGCAAGTGTGCACACACACATGCATACTCACACACATGTACCACACATACACACATAGATACTGTGGTGGCTTGAAAGAAAATGGCCCCCAAAGGGAGTGACAATATTAGGAGGTGTGGCCTTGTTGGAGAATGTGTGTCACTGGGCGGGTGGGCTGTGAGGTCGCGTTTGCTCAAGCCTCCTTTAGTGTGAATGTCAGTTGACTTCCTGTTGAAAGTTCTATATCTCAGGATATAGCTCCAGCACAGCTCCTGCCTGCTTGTTGTCATGCTCCCCACCATGGTGATAATGGACTGAACCACTGAAACTATAAGCAAGCCACCTCAATTAAATGTTTTCCTTATAAGAGTTATTGTGGTCATGGTGTCCCTGCACAGCAATAGAAAACCCAACTAAGACACATAGTCGCACATACACACATACATGCACATACATACTCACACGCATACAAACACACACACATATATTCGCTAGTTGACCAATATAGAGTAAGAAAAATACAAAAATGTGAATTCACAAACCTGAGTTCCCTCCTGAGCTCAAATGTGCTCTGTGTCCCTGAAAGAAGTCTCTTCACTTCAGAAGCTAACTGTCAGTAGTGTGCTTAGCCATTAATAAGACATCTATATCATAGTCCCTTCCCCAAAGCTCAGGGAGCATCATGGGAGAGGAAGGAGGTGGAAAGATTGTTAGGGCCTGACGGCCAGGAGCATCAGACTGAAGCAGTGTCTTCAAGACTTGACAGGATCCCTACACACTTGTGAGTTCACAGTGGCTTTGGCTGCTTGCATAAGATCAAGCCGGTTAACATCCCAGCATGGAAAGCAAAGAGGCTCTGAAACTCCCACTCCTAAATGAGGAGCTACTGGCAACTGATAGCTTCTGGGAGGGAGTTAGTTTTTTAAGGGTGTGGCCCCTGGTAGGTTGGCTGTGCTCCCGTAGATCTCCCCACACCCAGGGAATATGAGCAGGGCAAACTGGACTCAGTGGGTTATTTTTTTTTTCCTTAAAGAGTATACAAAGTTGGGTAGAGGTGTGAAGATGAAAGCAAATTGAGGGAGAGCTATGGAGGGAATGGGGTGAATATGATTAAAATGTATTGCAAGAAACTCTAGAAAATTAAAACATTATATTTAAAAAATTAACTGTACAAAAGTAATTTAAAAGAATTAAACTCTTCCAGAAACGAGTGAAGCTGAATCAAGACTGAATCTCAAATGGGAGCTGTGGTCCTTCCGGACACCTTGGTTTTAGCCCAGTGCGACCCTAAACACAATATCCAGAAATGCCGCACTGAATGTCTGACTCTGTGATGTAGTAGTTGGTGCTGCTTTAAAGAGAAAACAAATTCTGTCAAAGGCTTGAGTAAGACTTCTCTCCACAGTGTGCGTGGACCTCACCCCACCACTGGAGGCCCAGATGGAGCAGGCGGTCTGGTCTCCCTGAACCAGCATGTGCTTTCCTGAAGCTCGCCTTCCCACTGCAACTGCCCCGTCAGGCCTCCTGGATCTCTACAGTGCTGGCTTCCATCCTACTGCCTGAATTCCCCAGCCTCCATAAGCGCGTGAACTAATGCTTCCTAAGTCACTTTCGATCCACACACCCTTGGATTCTGTTTCTCTGGAGAAGCCTGATGGCTCCAGTCCCCCAGGATAGACCAGCTGTCGTGTGTTCAGTGGTTAAACGATTCCGACCATCCAGAAGCACACAACCCATTTATAAAGCCAAGAGTAACTTTAGGGCAATGCACACATGTGTGGCAGGGCATGGAACAGTTCCTGGTTCTAGAAGGATGGAGGAAAGGTTACAGGGAATCTCAAGGGAAAGCCAGTACTTGTCCTGAATCTGACTGGGAAGAGGACAGAGGGACAGCCTGAAGGCCATGATGAGCTTGATGTCTTTCCTCTCTCCCCTCCCATCTCCCCCATCTTCAAGAATATTATCACCACCCACGTAGGTACCCAGGACAAAGACTATACTTCCTACCCTGGGCCTTTGGCATATTTAGCCTCTCTGCCTTGGACTAGTTCCAGTTTTCCCTGGCCAGTTTCTACCTTTTCCGATCCCAGGATTTGAAATGTCAAAAACAGCCACCGGGTCTTGTGCAGGCCTGCCCCGCCTCTGCCCCTGCCTCTGCCCCTGCCTCTGCCCCTGCCTCTGCCCCTGCCTCTGCCCCTGCCCCTGCCTCTGCCCCTGCCTCTGCCCTGCCCCTGCCTCTGCCTCTGCCTCTGCCCCTGCCCCTGCCTCTGCCTCTGCCCCTGCCTCTGCCTCTGCCCCTGCCTCTGCCTCTTCCTCCCCCAGCATTCCTCCATCCTCCCTCTCTCAAAACCCTCATCCCCCAATGCAGGTGACAAGATGTGTGCCTCCCTAAGGAAAAAGAAAGAAAGAAAAGAAACACCAAATATCTCCATGTGCTAGTTCTGGCCTGTTCTCTGAACAAGGCAGGCTGACTCTCACAGAACCACACTCAGGACACTAAGTGAGGAACACACAGCACAACTGGAGCTATGAGAAGGTCAGAAAGGAAGGGCCTGGGAGTTGATCATCAGCTGGTGGGGGAGGCAGAGATAGGCCAACACTAAGAAGCAACATGAAGAGTGAGAAGAACCCATGACAAAGACCCATGAGGAAGATAACCATATTCTAAGAAGAC
Source organism: Chionomys nivalis (assembly GCF_950005125.1). NCBI lineage: Eukaryota > Metazoa > Chordata > Mammalia > Rodentia > Cricetidae > Chionomys > Chionomys nivalis. Next base: position 122,553,867 of record NC_080087.1, on the reverse strand, counting down.
CAGAGGTAAGCTTGGCTGAAGAAAAAGGGAAAATATTATATTCTTCCCCCTAGCAAGATGCTGCCCTGGGGGTTCCTATACAGTCACTTTGTCACCCGCCCATGGGGTGAGTCACTTGGATGAGACTATTGTGTTTCCTCAGTGGAAAGGATGCTGGGTAACAGAAGAGCCCCACACTGCATTGCCTTTTCCACAAAACATGTGGAACGTTCTAAGGCCCTGCCTTCCAAGTCCAAATTCCATCTCAGTGAAGTGAACCTGCTCAAACTAAAAAACGTTCCATGTGCTAAAGTTAATTACCAAGAGTGAGATTTGTGGTGGCCCACCTCTTGCATGTGTGTGTGTGTGTAAAGATTACACTGGTAAAATGTGGGATTTCTGCTCTCTTTGCAGCTGTGATAATCGAAATACCTTTTTTCAAGGAGCTAGGCTTTGAAGTTAGCCCTAAGAGGAATGGGTCTCTTTCCAATGGGCCTTCCTTAAGGTCATAGCAACCTCAGACACACACACCCTTATTCCAAGGTCAAGTTTGCACCTATCACACCAGATCGAGACAGAATCCTGTCATCTGTTCCTGGTTGAGTTCCACCCTTCCATGCCCTAGAACAATGCCCAAGATATCCTGACTGTACAAAGTTGGGGCTAACAACACAGCAACAAAGGAGCCAAGGACTGTTTACACGTCCTTCAGAACAATCTGTTCTCTTCTCCACCATCAGAACCAGCTCCCGCCCTCCATCCTCCTCCTCTGCTAGCCCTCAGAGACGCCACATTCCTAGCTTAAGCAACACATTCCTACTATCCTGACACATCTCGCCAGAGTGGGCTAGGCAGGCTTTGGAAACGGCCAAGATACCCACCCAGTGCTTAGCTTTGGCCAACAGCATCAGGCCAAGCCATGGTGTCATAGCAGCTAAGGTCCCTTGATAAGTCTTGTCGGCTCAACTCTGAAAACTGGCCGTGGTGCTGCTGGTGAAGCTGATGGGAGTTAAATCAGGCCCAGCTTTGGTTCTGAGATTAATCATCTGTTAATTAGGACAGATCTCAAAGGTTCACAGTGAAAGGTTGACACGTCTTTCACCGCAGAGGTGACAGCCAGATTGTGATCAGAAGGGAGGTGACGCCTGCTAACCACCACAGTGTAATGTGAATGTCTGGTTATGTTGAGTCGCTAAGGCAGCCTCAAGGTCTGGGTTCCTCGATACAGAGTTAACAGATTCTGCATAAGTTTTGAATTGGTGTCCAGGGTCCGAGTCTTCCTTATCCAGCATTTATTCAAGCATTTGTTTAAAGCATGTCTGTACTGTACTAGCTGGGAGAGATAAAGAGAAGCACATACCTCATCCCCTGCCCCTGAGGATGTTTCAAAAGGTTTATTTGTCCTGAGAAGGCAGATCTGAAAGATCCCTGTGAGAACCTCCCAAGACTAAAACAAAATAAAAACTACCAAAAATGTCAATCGCTATAATGAGAACTCCATCTACAGCACAGGGCAGAGGAGGCCAGGGAATTCAATGCTTTTTCATGAGATTTCTTACTGTAGCATTAATATTATTAAGGAAATTCAAGTCCTTGTTAAGTACCAGAAATAGTTGCTAGCTCTCCATGAGTTACCAACTAACAACTCCAAGAGGGAAATATTTCTGCCCTATTTACATCCCGACTTTATAGGTACAGAAACTGGGGCTTGGCTTGACTTGTGTGCCGTGGTCCCTGCAAGGATCTGCAGGGACCCAGCTGATACCTGCTGACCTGGTTCAAGTCTCCTGCTCTATGAAGCTCATTCATTTAGAATTTATTTCTTCCCATCAGTAGCTATACTTCGCTGTCAAGACACAGACAAGAACTCACAGGTTCTAAATTATTTAGTCATTCAACAAACACTGGTTTAAAACACCCTTGGAGTGAGGATAAAGGGATGGAATGAAAGTTTTGCCCTCAGGATGCTTTCAGTCTTAACAGAAGAGAAATGAACAATAAATATATAAATAAATCAGGAACAGATACTTGACACAGCATAGAGTCTAGATCCCCAAATGTCCTTCAGTATCCCTCCTCTGAGCTACTGCAGCTGAACCTCTAGCTTCTAAACACCTAGAACGATGTAGAGCTTCCACACGGTGTACCTAGGCCTTCCACACGGTGTACCTAGGCCTTCCACACGGGGTACCTAGGCCTTCCACACGGTGTACCTAGGCCTTCCACACGGTGTACCTAGGCCTTCCACACGGTGTACCTAGGCCTTCCACACGGTGTACCTAGGCCTTCCACACGGGGTACCTAGGCCTTCCACACGGTGTACCTAGGCCTTCCACAAGGTGTACCTAGGCCTTCCACATGGTGTACCTGGGCCTTCCACACAATGTATATAGTAGAGCTAGAGAGCCTAGAGCACCATGTTCTGGGATCCCCACTGCCAACTTCCCAGAAACCTCTCTCACACAAATACCATGACTTTCTCCACCTCCAGCTTCTGCTTTCTGAGCTCCTGCCAATGCTTGATCCTTAGCCCCAGTGTGCCCAATGCAGTTACCAAAAACCACAGTGCAAGGATCCATGCTCTTCTACCTCCTGGGTTGTCTGTTCTCAGACAAAGCAGTTTCTATAGAGGCAATAATGGAGTGGTGGAAGCCATGAGATGGTACCTTTATGTGGTTGTACAGCGAGTTAGCCAATGACATGTGGAAGCCACTGGGGCAACTAGCATTGAGCTACAGAAACAGCAAGACTCATACCCATTCCTATATCACTTCTGCTCGGGCCTGTCTACAGCAGAAGCTGATCTTGTGGACACTTGGAGGTCGGATGCTGCCATGACTGTGACAGAGGATAAAGTCAGTGCTCCACAGAGGGCAGACATTTGCAGCTGCCATGGAGACAGCAGACATTAGTGTAGCTGAAAATGCAGACCATACAGGCTTAGTGATTGACAGTGTGTCAACTCTAGTTATAGGTAGATAGAACATAAAGGAAGGCCATCTGATCTCCGGTGATTTAAAGATTATTGCTTATACCCTGGCAGAGAACTCCGCTGAGTTATATTTTTTTACTCTGCATTATTGCCAGACCTGCTCTGCCCAGGGACACCATGAATACCTTCTTCATACATCTCTCTTTGCCTTGGCATATGAGAAAGCTAAAAGCAACACTGTAACCCAGAAGCCCTACCATAAGAAAAATAAGCTGGGGTCGGGATGGGTGACAATTCGGTTTGTAAAGTTCTTGCCTCCTAAGCGTGAGGACCTGAATTGGATCCCTGTAACCCACGTTTTAAAAAGCCAAGTGTGTTGGCACATACTGCAGTCCCATAACTAGGAGGGCAGAAATAGGTAGATCCCTGGAATTTACTGGCTAGCCAGCCTAGGCCACTTGATGAGTTCCAGGTCAGTGAGTGACCTCATTCTTACAAATACCAGAAACCACGGTGACTGGCACCTGAGAAATGACATCTGACGCTTTCCTCTGGCCGCGTCCATACCTCCCTGCATACTCAGGCATATACACACACCCACATGTGAGCACTGACAGGCACACACGTGCATACAGAGAGAAGACAAAGTTGGTAAGCAAGCAACTTGCTATTTGCCTCTGCCCATGCCCTGCTTTCATATAAGCAAGCCCTGAAGCCTTTGTCATTTATGCCATTGACTAGGCACAGGAAGGGCTTAGAGCCTGCACTTCCAACCACCTCCAGGTGAAATATGAAAAGGACTCCATGGATGACTGGTGTCGCAGCTGTGAGGATGACAGACAGTCTCCAAAGGAAACCTAGCATGGGCAAGAGAACACAGGACTCTCCTAACCCAGCACACTGCACAACTAGGCCAGGAAAATCCAAGAAATTCTATCTTCCAACAAGGTCTCTCCTGAAATGAAGCCCCTGGGTAAAGACCACCACACAGCTCACCATAGCATCAGTACTTTGCCATAGCCTTGGGAGTGCCGTGGCTCTGGGTGTCACTGTGCTCCTGGCTGGGACTGATCTGTAGACATGCCCCATACTGTTCTTGTCTGAGTGTTCACTGGTGAGAATGCAACGTCTTATCAGTCTTTGCTGTGGAAGCTGGGGGAATGTTTCACCCTTGCCGTCTTCTCCCCCAAGTTCCCCAACTTCACCTGGGAAGAGGTTTCATTCCCCAGCTGCTGGCTGCAAGGTCTCTCGTGCAATAATGACATCATCAGGATCTATACGGAGAAAAGTAATAAACTGTGCCACAGCACGGGGGCTCTCAGCTGGCGCTTAGTACTTATTTTATTTTTCTCTTTCTCTGTCCTGTTTTAAAACATTGAGCTACTGTGTGTGTGTGTGTGTGTGTGTGTGTGTTTCCATGATATTAACTACTTGTCTATTCTTCTGAGGTCTCCCTTCTTTTTAAGAACAGAAGGAAACTTTAAATCTCCCATCTTTGCCATAACCTGTTCTGGGACTTGGGTCCCAGGACACTGATTAGGAACATCAAGGTAATGGAGAAAGGACAGACACACAGACATGCATGCAATGAAGCTGGAATCAGATGGGACTCTGCTACTGCTGCTGCTGCAATCCAGAATCTTGGCATGTTTCTTGTGTAAAGTACACGGGGAGGTGTTAGCTCATCTGTGCAGGAGGTATCTGTAGAAGAGCAATGTCCATCTGGAACAACCAGGGGAAAGCTGCAGGTGCTAGTCTTTGCACTAATCAATTGTTCATATCGACTCAGACTTAGTCTCAAACTGCCATTCCTCTTGAGCCCGTCCCTTCTGGGTCAGTGGCTTCGCCAATGTCTCATGGGTCAATGGCCTTGGAGTCTTAAACATGGCCATGCCCATATCAAAACACACATTCACTCCAGACTTCATGACTTCTCTCACTGGGGCCATCCTCTGATCCCTACAACTCTAAAATCTATTGAAGGTCTGCCTCTCTTTCCACAAGATCTTATAGAAATTGACCGCTTCAGTCAAAAATTCCACTCAAGGTTTATAGAAGGTAGGAAAGCCATCGTCAGGACCTGGACAATGTCTATGCTGACTCCCAGGCATTGCCCTGGCTGTGTGACCCCTCAATCTGCGTGACCTCCGCCTATCTTTCCTCTTTTCCTCCCTCTTACATCACCCTCCACCCCACCACAAAGGCTCCAATTTGACTTTCTCCAACTCCTGCTCCACTTTTTCCTAATTCCAAAGAGCCTTTAACTTACTTAGCTGGAAGCACTGTGGTTTGAAATAGTAAGGTTTATTTATTGTAAAACTTTCCAGCACTGATGTCATGCCAATAATGCTTCACGCTTTTCATTTAAGTTTGTTCCTGGGTGGAACACTTATCTATGATGACAGGCGACAAGACCTCATTTTAAAGTCAGAGATATCTTAACAAACAAGGAAATGAAATAAAAAATGTCAGGTGACATAAGAAAAATTCAGAGTTCAGATTTTGTGTAAGTGATGTTCAGTGTCACTTTTTAGTTCTGATTCTCCATGACTCCAGATCTGGGACCACAGTACCCAATTAGGAGCACAGAGCAGATTACATGGGGCAGGTGAGTCTGGGCTGGGCTACTCCATCTGAGTGACATTTATCCCAATAAGAAAGGCAAACATTTAAAGAAAAAAAAACATTTTTCTCCATTTTCCTTTTAATGAATCAAAAAGCTTGACTGAAAAAAAAGTCAATCTTAGGACTTGGTCTGCAGTTCTATGTCTCTTCAGCTGTGTTACTCATAAAACTACAAGATTTGTGTGAATATGTCTTCCTTTGAACAATATTGACTTCCATGTTTGGGAAAGTATACTTGAAACTAGAAATACAAAGATAAGTGAACCAAGCCTCCAAAAGAAGGAGTTCAAGTAAAATGGGAGAAATAGAAAAGAAAACATATACAACTTGGGTTCAGATCTACCTGTTTCTACATCCATGTCTCTCCATTCCCCATTCAAGTGCAGGAACAGCATAGCCTCTCCTTTTGCACCATCACCTATGACTCTTGCCCCCAGTCATTTGATGGTTATTAGTAACATCTGGAGCCTGTCTGTATACTGCACATCCCTTATCTCTTTCTGGCTTTGTTTTTTTTTTAAAAAAAAAAAAATTCTGTTGTTCATATAATCTTTGTTTCATGTTCCACATTCTCGCTTCTTATGAGCAACATGGCTTCCCTACTTGTCCCACACAATACATTTCTGAGGCATCTACCATTGCTTGAGCATTTCTTTGGGTGATACCTTCCACACATAGTGACTGAAAATACTTCTTTCCAAGAAATCCAGTGCTCACCACAAAGAAAGTTCTGGAACGGAAACCATGGGGATCTCTATCTATCCTCAGAAGACAAGTTGTGCTAAGGATGAGATGGGTCTTGTCAAGCTCAAGAGAGAAGAAAACAGCCTGGGTGGTAACAGGAAATTCTGGTGGATGAGATGTATTTCTAAGGCTCAGGGAGACCATTCCAGAAGTGTTGGGAGTTGCCAGTGTTTGGGTTATGTTTCAACCTTGATTGAGCACCAGAACCACACAGAGTGCCAGCTTTCGTGTGCTCTGAGCAGAGACAGGTACTTTGTGCTTCTCTGTTTTTGTCTTTGGGTCTTTTACTCCATGTGCCTGGGATGTTTCTTCCATGAAAACCAGGACTTTTCCTCCCTCTAGAACTGAGTATCAGCTCCTTAGAGATGCAAACTTCACTTTGGGGGAAAAAATCAGAAACAACCTACTCTTTTCAAAAGTGCCAATAACTGCACAAAGAAAGTTGCCCCAAAGAGGCTGATGACAAAGGGAGGTTTAGTCAACAGAAATGGCAGTCAGGTGATTTATGGGTAATACAGGTGCAGAGAAAACGGCAACATCTTTTTCCAGTATAGCCCAGGAGTCTGCTTGCTACCTTCTGGGAGCAGTTCTCCCTCTCTTTCTCCTGCATCTTAATTCAGGGCTCCAGGTATGGTCCTCCCAACAGACACAAAATTCTCGCTTAAAGCAGCTTGGTTAGAAAATTCCAGAAAGGCATAATCCCTGTCCTCAAAGAGTTGCAAGCTTGTCACACAGGGGAGGTACTAGGCTTTGCTCAGAGCAACAACAAATTATAGTTTCCAGAAGACAGAAACATCTTGATGGCATAAAAGGAGGTTTGAGGCTAACCCTAGAATTAAATTATTCTGAATATCTGAAATTAAGTATTATTACAGTTGCCCCACCCCTTACATCAGTTTACAGCCTTAAAGTGCATGGGGTTTAAACACAGGGTGAATCTGAGGAGTGTAAGGAGATGTCGTGAATGGGAGTAGATGCTCCAGATCAAGTACAAACTCAGAAATAAAGCCCAGAAACAATGAAACATCAGGATTACTGGCCCAGAAGACAGCAGTTAGTGCTGAAGCTCTATCATGGCTGCATGGATCCAGACAGCCACAGATTCCCAGAGCTGGGAAGAGAATCTTCTCAGTACCACCAGCACCATCAGGACCACAATTCACAGGCACACGATTCAGGTCATGAAATGGTCAACTTTCGCATTTGCATGTTTTTTTTAATATTTTTCAAAGGTCAGGCTTATTAAAGTAAAGTTGCCTACAATAGAGTTTACCACTGCTTGGTTACACAGATTAACAAATTCTTACAAGTGTATAGAATTGTGAATCAAAGATGTCCAATACGTCCCTCACTGCTAAAACATCCTTGCATACTTCCTTTTAGTTAAAATACCTCCCTTTGTCCTTAGCATCTGGCAGCCTCCAACTGAGGGCAGTTGGTCTGTCTGTCTATCTGTTCTAGTTCCTGTCTCTTCCAGAATGCCATATAAATGAAATCATACCATATGGAGTCTTCTGATCTTCTGAATCTGGTTTTTTTTTTCCACTTAGACAGTGCTTTTGAGATGTACCCACAATGTCTATGTCAATGGCTTTTTCTTGGTTTAATTGTGTCCTCCAATATAGATATAGCATAGTTTTATCCATCCACCACTTGATGAATATTTGAGTTGCTTCTAGGTTTAAAGCATCTGAGGACTATGATTGAAGAATACAAATGCCAGCATGGATACAGGTTGACCTTGGATAATCAGTAGAAAAGGAATTTCCATGTATAATCAAGTTATGTTGGGGCTGGAGAGATGGCTCAGAGGTTAAAAATATTGCCTGCTCTTCCAAAGGTCCTGAGTTCAATTCCCAGCAACCACATGGGGGCTCACAACCGTCTGTAATGGGGTCTGGTGCCCTCTTCTGGCCTGCAGGCATACACATAAACAGAATATTGTATACATAATAAATAAATAAATATTTTTAAAAGAAGTTATGTTTGGCTTTCTATGATAATATCAAACTGTTTTCCAATGTAGCTGAGCCATTTGTCAAACCAGCATGTCTAATTATCACAATGGCCTCGTTTTTACTCAGAGTCGCTCAGTCTGAAGACACTAACATCTATGAAGCTCACATCCGGGTCGTTAGGAATGTACAATGGTGGCAATCACCTCCTCTGGAAATGATGAGCTTCCTGACGCCATGGACGTCTAAGCAGGCTGCACAGATATTTGATCTACTCAGTGCCCTGAAGCTCTTGTTGCTGTGATGCTATGAACATGTACGTCACTCTGTCTAGCATTCCTGACCCCACCCTCCCACATTTCCCTTGGCTCAGGACAGAGAAGGGTGGGTCTTAGTGTTTGACATCTTTATCAAATTGACTGATGTGTTTGCCCAAGTCTCTACTTTTCATGCAGTCAATTGAATCTCCTAGCAGTCCTTTCAAAGCTGCAGCCATGTGATGGACCACACACATCCTGCTTCAGCTCCACCTGTTGACCCCTTTAAGGCAGCCACTATTTCATTCCACTGCTCTCTTGTTCAGCTTTTCCTTATGAGGACAGTAATACTCGGTCCTTAGACGCCTGCAGAATGGGCTAGGGAGAAGAATGATTGAGCAAACAACACTGGTTATCACAACTAGAAAGCCCATTTGCCTTGTCCTCTTTCTCATGGGTTCCTGAGTCGAGGGGATTTGGATCTGGATTCCAACTCTGCTACTAGCTACATGACCCTGAGCAAGCCACTTAGCCTCTTTGAACCCTGGTTCCAAGGGCATTCTCTAAAAAAAACTTTATAGGCAAAACACCAAAATCGCCACTGGTACAGAACACACGCTTGAGGGAGCACTGTTTCTGTCTCCACTGTCCCTGGACCTACGGTCTCACACAACAAATATGGAGTCACTGATCACCTCGGACTAGTCCTACGAAAGTACTGGACATAGAGCAGAAACTAGACTCCAGGTAGGGGAGGGGGTGGCGGGATGACGCAGAGGGAGTGACCAGCTGCTAGCTCTGAGGAGACCGTCTTCTCATGATGAAGCTGACTCTAAGATTCCAAGTTCGGAACTGAGCTCTGGGTCCAAAATATCTTTCCTGACCAAAGGTTTTCCATGCCCACATCTCTTCCTTGACTTTTCCCATTCACCCTGAGCCCAGGGGTGGGGGAGATTTTCTCCCAAATTCTTTGGGCACATCAGCACTGGCAGTGTTAAGGCAGCTGAGACATTCTGAGATGGTTTTCTCATAATCCAGAAATAGTAAGAGGATGTAGTTGGCCTCTGTCTTTGCTGTACCATAGTAGCATTTTATTATTTTTATTTTGCTTATTTATATTTTTTCATGTATGGAGGACTCTGCATGTATCCCTGTGGACCAGAAGAGGCCATCAGATCCTTTTATAGAAGGTTGTGAGCCACAATGTGGATGCTGGGAATTTAACTCAGGACCTCTGGAAGAACAGTCAGTGTTCTTAACCTCTGAGCCATCTCTCCAGCCCCAACATAGGAACTTTTGGCCTTTGGCAGCTTTTAGTACTTATGGTCTTGAATTTTTTTTTTTTTTTTTGGACCATCTATGAGACCATTAAAAAGATAAAGTCAACATCATCCCACCTTGAGAAATGACTAGAAATAAGGTTCTCAACCAGCACAGATGGCTTCCCTACTCCCCTTCATTCCTCTTACCAGTGGCTCTCACCTAGATTTAGGGGACAGATTCAATTCCCTCCATCAGCAATGTAGTAGATCAGGACAGTGGACCCCAACTAAGACAAGTGCTATGAAGAAGCCACAGTCTGAGTGAGCAGTGGGTGACCGTCCCCTGGCCTCGACATATCCACAATCTGTGGGTGGAACCAAGGATAGACAAAGAATAACAGCAAGAGCCTGCCCAAGTGTAGAGGACTTAGATCCCAGCCCTGTCATGCTCAAGGACAACTTTAAAAAGTGGTGACATCTCCTGACTCAGTATCCTGACCCTTCATTTATAAAATAAGGTAGCAGTACTCCCTCCCAAGACTATCTGAGTATTAACAAGTCTATATGTAAGAACTTCTGGGACTGGATACTGGACTGGACACTGGAGAAACCACAGGCACCTTCACTGCCATTGTTTTTGTCCTTACTTTAAGGATGAAATAAGATAAATGCACTCGAAATTGTAGCACCAGATTCCCCGATGTGTGGTTAGAAAGAAGAATAATGGTTGGGCTCATCAGCAGGACTCTCCTGCTTTGTTCCCTAAAAACAGAACAGGGTGTAAACAAGTTCTCCCCTTTCATCAACTCCATCCTTGGACGATAGCCTCAGAGTGATGGACCAGTTAGAACTGAAACCATTCCAATATTGCCTTTGATCCACTTAACCTTAGAAAAGCCTCCTTAAGGGAACATGGGTCTGGGTGGCTCATTTGCCATGACCATTGTTCACTTTGGGCTATAGTTCTCCGGGTTGTCCAGCTGTTTCTTCACCTTCCCCTGCCCACCTCAACTGATGGAAAACAAAGAATTGGCCTTGAACATCATGTTCTGCCTCGGCTCACAACTCACAGGTGATACCTGCTTGTGGAACAAACAGAGGAGTTCAGTTTCCAAGGCTGTCAATCTAGGAGCCCATCCACCGCTGCAAAGATTGGAAACAGCATCTCAACAATGCAGAGCTAAGCATGAAGGCCTTAGCCTCCGCAGCGGCTCTCGTATTTCAAACTTGATGGAAGGAAATCCTTCGCATGAAGGGCTTGAGAGACGTGGTCAGGTCGCTTTGTTCCTGCTGTGGGGATCTGGGGGAGACAGGGCTGCACATATCCCAGCCTCAGATACTGGCCCAGCTGGCGAGCCACCCAGCACTGTATGCTGTTGCTTCTCTCTAGACAACACCTTTTCCCTGACCCTCCACCTCAGCTCTGCTTCCACTCACTGCTCCAGAGATCAAGCTGAATTCTTTAAACAGGTTTATCTGGAGCCGACCCAGGTGAAAGAAAGAAAAGGTGGGGGGACCCAGATGGTTGCGGGGTAGGGGCTAGATAAATGGCTCAGTCGTTAAGAGTGCTTGCTGTTCATGCAGAAGACCCAGATTCAGTTCCCTGGACCCACGTGGTAAGTTGGTCATAACTCTAACTCCAGTTCCACAGGATCTAACACCCTCTTCCGGCCTCCTCAGGCACTGCAGCAGGTGGCGCATAGACACACTAACAGGCAAAAGATTCACATACACAAAACAAAAATTTTTAAATCTTAAAAAGGGGGGGGGCTGGAGAGATGGCTCAGAGGTTAAGAGCATTGCCTGCTCTTCCAAAGGTCCTGAGTTCAATTCCCAGCAACTACATGGTGGCTCACAGCCATCCGTAATGGGGTCTGGTGCCCTCTTCTGGCCTGCAGGCATACACACAAACAGAATATTGTATACAAACTAAATAAATAAATAAATATTTTTTTAAAAAAAACAGAGGCTAGGATTAGTTGAGAAAAATTTCCAAGTGTCCCAGTTTCTGGTTGCATGATCATTTTACAAAGACCCGAGTCCTCTGGTGTCCCCTGATAGACTCAAGGTGGAATAAAGATGATATTCAGTAGCTCTGTGTGGGAGGGCCCATGGAATAGGCTCAGATATGAGGTTCATACGTATGGACGTGCTCCTAGAACACTGAGGATGCATCTTTAGGCCTGACTTCCATAAACAAGCTAAAGAGAGACTGACCAGAGAATTTCATGAGAAGCCATTCCCCCAAGTCAGGCACACCCAGGGTGATCTCCACATCCCCACTCCTAGGCATGTGACTCAGCCATCCCCTTCAGGCCTGTCATCTGATGATGAAGTCACTATGGTCTTTCAGTGAAGAAAGTTGTCACCGTCCAGTCATTTTGTCTACACCATGGAAGCAGATCTGGGCTGTTAACTGAGGTCTTCCTCATTCTGCTTTTACACATTCTCCATGTTGTCCTCTGTGCGCCTCTTCTCCTGGGCCAAGTGCATTGGAAAATTCAGGGGCAAAAGAAGGAAAAGGTTCTGGGAAGAGGACTCAGTGGGTAAGACCCTGCTGAGCAATCTTGATGACCTGAGTTCGGATCCCTGGAACCCAAGTCAAAATCCAGATATGGTAACATGCACCTGTATTCCTGGCACCCCTACGGCAAGATGGGGGGGGCAGACACAGGAGAACTGCCTGGATGTTTATGACGCAGCTAATCCAAGAGACACAGTACAAAGGCAGAAACGAGACCCTGCCTCTCGCAAGGTAGGAGGTGAGGACTGATTCCTAAAAGCTGTCCTCTGACCTTCATATGCATGACCACAGTCACACACTCGCACACACACACACCATACACATATGCATAACCACAGTCACACATGCATACATACACACACATGTATCACACACATGCATGACCGTGGTCACACATGCATACATACACACACATGCATCACACATGTATCACATGCACATACATCACACATATGCATAACCACGGTCACACATGCATACATACACACATTCATCACACATGCACATGCACACACATACCTCACACACGCGCGTGCACACACACATACATTACACACATATGCATGACCATGGTCATATATGCATACACACATATGCATCACACGCACACACACATATGCATCACACACACGTGCACACACATGCATCACACATACACAGGAAAGAAAAATTGCTTTCAAAAACAAAAATTGTCAAGAATTGTTCTAGGTGTCAGGGCCACAGTGTGAAAGATGGCAAAGGGCACAGCTGAGTGGGGAGTGAGTTTTATGAACATAGTAGGACTACACTGAAGAAAGACAGAAGGTGAAGTGAGTAGGAGCCACACTATGCTCAGTGCCATCCGTGAGGATCGACATCCCCTCCCTGGAGCCAGGACGCTCAATGAGAAGCTGTATCCATTTCGTTTTCTCAAGTATGACTTTCTGCAGCCCTCTAACTTAGCGGGTGCTGTGTCCAAGTCCTGCTAGACAAAGGGCAGAGCTTGAACATGTTCTTCTACATGGGTGAGATAACTGAGGCTCGGAAAGCTTGCAGGCAACTGCTCTTCCATGTCCTTCCCTCCTAGACCTGATGATAGAGCAGACTCAACAGAGGTTTGAGAAGCTGAAGGTGCCATACCTTTATGACATACGCCATGTGTTCTACCTGAAGAGGGAAAAACTATGAAGGAAAGCTGAATTTACACCTTTGGAGAACAATTGGATTCCTTACCAAAACATGGCCAACTTCTATGTTTATTCCTATGTGGAAAGAAGCCAGAGATGGTGACAAACTAGAGTGAGCCCATTCCTACTACATAAAGACACCATTCACCACAAGAAAGCTCCCAGAGTCCTTTCATGATTCTGTCTATGACAGAATACCTGAGAGAACCAAGCAAAAAGAAAGAAAAAGAAACAAACAAACATATAAATAAATAAGTGATTTATTTCAGCTCACAGTTTCAGAGTTTCAATCTGACTTCTTTGTTTCTGGTCTGTGGTGAAGCAGAACATTATGGTTAGCAGGGTGAGGAGGAACAAATTGTTCACATCATGGTAGCTCTGAAGGGAGGTGTCAGCGTATCAGGTGTTGTGGTTGGTTGGAGGAAGTAGGTAACGGGATTCTCTGCCTCCCTTCAGAGCCTCCATGATGTGAACATAATCTCCTGTTACCTACTTCCTCCAACCAACCACAACACCTGATGTGCTGACACCTCCCAACAATGCCAGCAAATAATAAACCCATCTGTGAGTCTATTCACAAAGCCACAACCCTCAGCATCCATTCCCAAAGCCCCACTTCTAAACAATGCTTCAGGGACCAAGCATCTTGATACATGGACCTCTGGGGGAAAGACACTTTACTTTCAAACTATATGAGAAGGACATTGCTCATAATGCAGAGCTCTTATGAACCTGCTTTTGTTGGGAGAACAGAAAAGAACTGGAGCCTCCAGTGACAACATCTCTAGAAGGAAGGGAAAGAGAAAGAGTAAACATATTTGTTGCAAATCCAGCTTTGTGTAGGGAAAATATTAATCATGGTTCTTGACTGCAAACCATAGAAAAGGTCATTCTTCGTCATTTCTTGCTCAAAAAAGGAATAAAATGGAACGAGGGGTAAGTCATAGAACCAACGGGAAGGATGGACAACCTCACTCTGAAAAGAAGAAAAGCTAAGTGCTTGTCTGAGAAACTGTCTGCTCAGGATACCAGTCCCTCTCCCACTTGACCTGGGCCATTAGTGTTGGCACCTGCCTGCCATTAGACCTGTATTCGGAGGTGAGTATTATACCAGCAGGGTGAGTATTATACAATTGATTCTTATTGTCAACACTGGTGAGACTCAAAGCCCTCTAGGAGCAGCTGACAGTCACAAGTAAGTCAGAGGCCATGACCCCGGCTGCAAGCATCCAGAATAACAGAATCTGACCCTGAGAGTCCCCTAGTTGGCTCACATGTTGGTGAACTTTAGCACAATAGAGATGAGGGTGGTGGACAGCCGTCAACGTTCATGTCTCCAGCCCTTTCTTTTTCTTAATTCTTCTGTCTCTGCAACTAATCCACCCTGCCATGCCTTTGCTTTTCAAAATTATGAGACTGAAGATTCTACCAGATACTAATCACAAATCTCATGGCTTTTAGAGGCAAGGGTTTCTTCCTGGAGTCTTTCTGTTCTCTTCAACAGGAGGATCCCAAGGTAGACAAGACACTTTCCCTGCCGAGTAGTGACAGCCTTTCCCCGGGGCCTTGTCAATCATCTTTGGCATTCCGGAGGACTGAGTCTCAGTCTGGTCCTTCTTACTTCACCTTCTGCTTCTTTATTTTGCCTGCTCACCTGCCCTGAACCTTCAAACTCTTTACCCTACCTTCTCAGCCTACAGCCCCACCCAACTCCTGGCCTCAGTACCCAGCCAAGTCCTAAGCAAAGCCTAGAATTGCAATGAGTGTCCTGAGAGTGGATCCCCATGATGCTGTGGGGCCAGGGGAGCTGCAGGACACATTCCATCCACCTTCCAGTCTGGAAGCTCCACACCGGGGCATCGCCCTGCTTTCAAAACAGAACTCTGCTACTCCGCTAAACATGCCTAACTAAGCCCCAAACCAAAATGCCCCATCCTTGGCCTTGTGCCTTCACCCGCCAGAACAAGTCTCTCTGGGCTGGCCAGAAGATTCTGGATCTCAGAACAGAAGTTTCTCAGTGTTCCAGGCTGTGTGCTGACTCATTTCTCAGGGACAAGTTAAACCCCCTTTGGGAGAGAGAGCTACAGATGCCCCCAAACTCAACTCCCAAGGCCCTCCGGGGACTGAGCTCAGAGGGAGCCAGGGAAACGCAGATGGGGTGGCAGGCTGGGAGGGAGCCAGAGAACAGAAAAAGAGCTCCTGTCCCTGAGGTGGTTTCCAAGAGAGATTTCTTCCAGCCAGACAAATGGACGCATACAGCTGCCTCCCTGATGGGGTTACAGTGTTCACTTCCTCTCCAACACTGCAGATGGACAAGACAGCCACACAAACTGAAAACACAGCTAAGAATCCCTCTTACACTTTTTTTAAACCCCAGAATGAGTAGAAACGCTGTCAACAAAAAGAGGAGAAAATAATATGACTGGCACTATTTATAGTCCACTCTGTTGCTTTAAATCGCCGTGGTTTGTTCTTATACGAATAGAGTCCTAGGGGCAAGTTCAGTTTAAAGACAGAGAGAGAGAGACAATGAGATGGTGGTGGGGATGCCATGTGGGTGCTATGTTATTTTATTTTATCTTACTTAGCATCTTCAGACATACTCTTACTCTGTACCCTAGGTTGGCCTAGAATTCACTGTAGCCGAGAATGGCCTAAAACTTGTGCAATCAGTACTCAGTTTTTCAGAGTGCCGAGATTTCATACACGAGCCAGCACACCAAGCTATCTAAATACTTTCAACATCTAACTTTCAAAATGGTCTTGATTCTACGTAACCTCCATATGAGCCAGGAAGGGGGCTCAGCAGGTAAGGGGCTGCCTCCAAACCAGATGACTTTCACTTAATCCCCAAGGCAAGTTATCCTCTGAGCTTCACATGCACACTTACACACTCACACACGCACACACACGCACACACGCACACACCTGATTTGTAAAGTAAGTGTATAAAATTAGAAAAGAAGCTATTTTTACTTACTGTAGTAAAACATCAAAATGAAATTTGATGGAAAGATTTCCCCCTTCATAAGTTGTCCATTAACTCCTGATGTCAGAAAAATGGAATCATATATTTTGGAATTCTTTTTCATTCTTAACTGGACCAATATCAACTAATCTAGGTAATTATTCTAAATGGTTATACATTATATCATCATGTAGATCGTCTATCAGCTGTTCAGAAAAATGTCATTATGAAATAGTGTCATGTTTCCAACTTGCAGTGCCATCTACGGTACCCCGATTCCTGTTGGTACAACTGTGTGTGTTTCTTCGGATATTTCTTTAGGTCATATACTAGATATGAAATTACCACATATAATTTGTTAGTTTTGACATATATCCACTACCCACATCCATGAGCTCACACCTGTGGATTCAACCAATTACATGTTGAAATCTCAGTGATGCTACAATGGATGCATCTTCTCGTCACTAGTGCTTTGGTAAGACAGTGTACCAACCATGAATAGAACCCTCACACAGCAGCAGGCTTAGGAGTAGGATAGAGATGATTTAAGCTTTGTAGGAGAAGATAAGTAAGCTATACTCAAACATGGTAGCATCTGATATCAGAGGCTTGAGCTCCCATTGATTTTGGTTTCTGTGGGAATGAAAATCAATCATCTGTGGCTTCCAAAGAACTTCTGAGAATGCCAAATCCCCTTAGTCAGACCAAATTACACTCTCACCAAGCCATAGGTACTAATTTTAATTAGTTATATCCAGGCTTGTTCAATAACTGGTTTTATTTGCTTCGATAAGGTATCACGAGAATTCCATCACTTCTATTTCATTTATGAGTTAAGATCAGAGTTCATCATTATCCATTTTGAATAGAGGAAGCATCGAGAAAGAGATGGAGGTCAATCACGGATCCACTGGACCAAAACTGAAAAATGATAAGGAAAGACCAGCACTTTCCCTGGGGAAAGAAAAGAGGCTTTGGAAGCCAACTTTGAATGAATTTCCTGGGCCTTTGCACCAAGAATTCTCCATTCTATCCAGAGTGACGCAAGGACCTGTGTCACCGGGTAGACCTGTAAAGTCCGTTGTTAAGGCCCAGTGCTCCCAATGAAAGGAGCAGCACACTTACTAAGGGGTTGACTTCCACAGCGTTGAATTAGCAGAGACTGCAGAAGATGCTCGTGAGGATGAGGCTGGATTGTCTCCTCGCTATCCCAACATGAGCCTCAACCCTCTTCACTGACTAACATCTCTGTTAAACACTAGAGCCCCCAACCCCAAGACCAACAACCTACCAAGCCCACATGGGAAAAATGAAGCAACGTTAGAGGCATTCTCTAAACTTTCTTTTGCACTCCTTCCGCATGCCTTCTTAATATTCTCACAACACATTCCTTGGGTCGATGTTATTATTTTTCCCACCCCAAGGTTGAATGAACTGAAGCTTGGACCCCTGAGGCAAAGCCAGAACTTGATTCCCTGTCCTCTAATTCCAAACCCATGACCTCCATGTAATCACCGCTAGATGCTACTCAGGGGACCACAGGGATGCTAGTCTTCTCTCCTACTGTGCCAGATAACAAGGCTGACAGTAAGCTAGCAATATGAAGAAGGGTCCCTTGCAAATTCCGGGCATAGTTCAAGGATTCTATAGGGGATCAAACTCCAACACTTACAGGATTTCTGAGAAGCAATGATCAGTCAAACCCTTTCAGACAAAGCGAGCGTGAGTAACCTCGGTCTGTTTCTCCCTGACAAGCTCTGTCCCAGGCCTGTACAGATTGGGGTGAGTTACTTAGAAAAACACTCAGTGACAGTAAGTGCTCGCGTAAGACACCACTTATTTGGTTTCTTTTCCCTAACAGCTTTCCACCAGGATGCTGCAAGGAGGTCATGGTCCCCAGATGTTGCTTAAGCGGGAACACTGGTGCCTGTATTTGGCCAGAGGAGGCCTCCCACCCTTGCCACAGCCACAGTGAAAATCCTATGTGCTCGCATCCAGGGCTTCCGGTAGCCCATCTGCCTGGACAGCAGGGCTGTCTGGGAGCAGAGCGGGGAATAGATAAGAGACGTAGATCATCTGGTACTAAGTGTTTGTGGATGCTGAGTGCAGTCTGGTATGCTGGTCTGAGGGCTGCTGTCTGAAACATCAAAGTGGTGAAAAAATTAAAATGAGATTCTGAGATGTTCTGAGGTGGATGAGCTCCCATTTCTAAAATGCTGGTAGGCTCCTGTCACCCTATGCGCTCCCCTACACTGCTGGGGCTTCTTGTAGCTGAATCAGAAGACCGTGTTGATGGTCTCTGAGCCCCCATCTTCTCAGCTCCCTTACCCACTTGAACTACTTTGAAACGGCCATAAAACCTTACCTCTAATCCGACAATGCCAACGCAACCACCTCCATTCCCTTCTCAGATCAGCCCACATCACAGACCAGCCTACTGCCCTCTGAATTACCTTAATACTAGGAACCTTCTCAGATTCCTCCGTTATCCTGCCCACTCACTTCACTGCTGCCATCGCGTGCACCCAGCTCACACGTCAAGACTGGCATGGGCACTGTGTGCTTATGCCACATCTTCCAAACCACAATGGTATGCATCACTGTGGAAAACACAGTCACCCTGTGATTGAAGTCAAACTCAGAATTTTCGTCTACTTAACACATCGCGGATTATCTTCGCTTACCAAAGGACCTCCTTCCAGAAGATTCTGAGACCCTATACTCTCCTAAGAACTTAAAGGTCCTCATCAGGTCTCCATAACACTTAAGAAGTTAAATATAAACATTCCCATTTTATAGAGGAATAAATAAAGACTTAGAAGGATTAGGTAGTTTACCTAAGTTCACGTCTTTGATTGGAACTAGCAGACTGAGATTCTATCTGAGATCTGTTAATAACCCTGAGCTCTCCAGGCCTGGTCAACCTGCAAACCTAAGGCTATATCCATGCAGGACAGCTATGAAGATTGCTCAACTACATTTCTAGGTGGCAACAGTATATCACAACGTCAAAAGGTTAGACAGACATCCCTGCTAGCAGATGTGGCCTCTGATGCAAGGTCTGATTTACAGCTATAGAGTTGGCCAGTGGGGTTGGCCAAACAGAAACAAGCACTGGCAGGATCGTTCATCAGGAAATGCACTTGCTGAGCAAGCCTGGTCCCAGAACCTATGCAAAGCTGCAAAGAGAGCTGATTCCACGAAGTTGTACTCTAACCTCTGCACTCATGACATGGCACACACACACACACACACATCATAAGTCACACACACACACACAATATAACATTCAAAAAGAAAGAAAAAGAAAAAAACAAACAGAAAACAGAAACAAAGAAAGTACAGACAAGGCAAGAAGGAAGAACGAAGCGACCTAAGAAGGTGCCTTCTTGTAAATATAATCTGTTAAAATTTCTCATCATGGGCATTTAACATTTTTTTAAATAGAAAAACTATAAGAGAAGAAAGAATAACTTAAGTTAAAAAAAAAAGAGATTCCCCAAAGCTACTGCGTCTAAGGCCCTGCCTCCAGAAGAGCCTCCTTCCCACCATCAGACAGAGTAGAATAGTTTCACAGAAACCACAAAGCATGAAATCCCATACAAATGTCACTAAGCCCTCCCCAAGGTTCTCTGCCCTGAACTCCCCCTGTCTCCAGCTGGCCCTAGGGACTGCAGGATGCCGCACAGCTTGCTGGGCAGCTGGGCCTCACAGCACAATGGTTTGCTCCCCAGCTGCTCTCTCAGCCTTGACCCGGGCCACGCTGTGGTTTCAGTGGGAAAGCCCCTGTCTCCGACACTGGCCTTAAGTGCATGAAAAATCCTATAAGCCCTCTCATCCAAACCTGAGCTGGGACTGAAATCATGGGTGTGGATGCCCCTGGCTGTTCCTGGCAAAGGGTGGAGCCGGGTTCCTGCACACTGATTTGCGCGGAGCTCTGCGGAGCTCCAAGTTCCAGAAAGCTGAGACCTCTCTAGCTGGGAAGCCTCCCACTGATCAAGCCAAGGCTGGTCTGTTCCCAGGGCCTTGTCATGGTGAATAGGACACCATAACCAGAAGGCAAGAGACCTGGGCTCTTATCCCAGGCTAGTCACAAAACAGCTGCATGGTCTTGAACAAGTCCCTGGCCTCTGCCAGTTATCAGCTCCCTCAACTTCCGGAGACACCACCAGCCCTGCAGGGTGTCTGGCAGAATAAGTGACAGTATGATTGTGTGGGCACAGCCAGTTTCCTGCCTGGAGGATGCTGGGAGAGACAGATGAGCAGCAGAAAGACATGCGGCCCCTGCTTTCTGGGAAAGTCTAGAGAGCAAAACTTCTGCCTCGACTTCTCCAGAAACTCATCCCCACTCCTAAGAAGACAGCCTCTTGATTCTGCACAGAGACGAGAAAATATCCACCCCAGAGAGCAATGACCCAAGAACGGCGGGTGAGGAAGAGGGATTGCGCAATCCCGGCTCTCTCTCTGCTGAGCTGACCTTAGACTCAGTTTTTCACACCTCAGCTTCTCCAGCTATAAGATGGAGATGTCCATCATTTCCCCCAGTTGACAGTGCCCTATGTATGCTGTATACATAGTCCATAAGAAAAATGGTGGCTAGATGTGTTCCAGGGGATCCTGGCTGTCAGGTTCTCTCTGCCTTGCTTGTCTGCTCCTCCCCTTCCATCCCAGGCACTACAAGCTTATCTCATAGGTTTGGTCCTGGGTATGCCTCTCCTGGGGGACTTTCTTAAGGCTGTAGAAGACAGAGCCTGGGCCTGTGTTGCCTCCAAACTGAGGAGCTGTGTGTGAGTGACTGCTGGGGAGACCTACATAAAAGAACAGTACTCCTGGGAGATGTGTCAGGGTCCCAGCATCTGACAGATGATGGTGGGGTTTTGAAGTCCCGCGGAGCACGCGCATGGGGGCTGTCATCAGCATCTGCTCCCCCACCGTCTTCTGCATCATTTAACACATGGTTTGAGCTGGTTGCGCTGAGGTTAGGTGGGGGGAATCTGTATCTAATACCCAGAGACAAGCAATTGCAATGCAGACAGTAGCTTATACTCCTGGCTAGAACCGTAGAGTAAGCACCCGTCACCCTGCAAGGCCTTATTCTCCGACCAGCTACCCTGTAGTTGGAGAGAGACAGAGTCCAAACATGGTTGCCCTTCCAACCCATTTTTCAGACCATCAGACCCCAACACTCCCACTTTCTTCATGAAGGATGCCTTTCTGGAGAGACGTGACCTGCCAGGGCTGTGCAGGTAGTCCAGAAACCCCATAGAGATGCAGTAGAGTGCTGTCCCCTACGTCATCCCTCTGGGAAAAGCCAACCATAATGTACTAGGA
Source organism: Chionomys nivalis (assembly GCF_950005125.1). Lineage (NCBI taxonomy): Eukaryota > Metazoa > Chordata > Mammalia > Rodentia > Cricetidae > Chionomys > Chionomys nivalis. Next base: position 122,532,121 of record NC_080087.1, on the reverse strand, counting down.
GGCTTTGGGGATCTCAAGGCCACCATAGAGGTGGAATGGTCACTGGCCTGAGGATTGGAAGAAAGGACTGCCAGTCACCAGGGTGCCTGTCACTTGGAGGGGGGGTCTCATGTCCCTTTGTAAGCTGGAACAGTCTGTCCATTCTCAAAACCAGCTCAAAAAGCAGAGGAGAATGTACCTTGAAAACCACTGACACTCGCCCACCCTCCTAAGGCTCTGAGTCAGCGGCTGGGCCTAAAGAATAGAGGTAGAATTGAGAAGCTCTCTGTGTAGGCGGGATGGGGGGGGGCATTCTATCAGCAAAGGGGCCCAGCGTACCACTCTAATCCATGGCATTCAGACAGGCAAGGCTGTGTCTAAGTAGCTTTGGTTTTAAAAGATTAGGAGGCAAGCAGTGGCGTGGAAAGGTGAAGGAGGCAGCAGTTTCACACACGGTACCACACTGCCCTCTGCAGGTCAGCTGAGAGAAGGCACAGAGGCCACTTAGTCACACTAGGATGCTGGGCAGAGCCAGGGTTCTTTCCATCCCCTATCTCCCATCCTCGGCAACCCAGTCTGTCTTCGGGCAACACAGATTTCCCTCAGTGCTCAACACCAACAATCCCCCTGCCTCAGTGCCGGCCTCTTTGCAATAGGCTAGCCTTTGCACCTCTAGTTTCTCACTCTGAAGCCAGTACTTAGAATCCAGGGCATTCGAGATATCCTGCCTGACTCATTTCACCTTCTCTGCACTAGAATAAGATGGCATAGCTAAACTTGGGAATATTTTTCAGTCCTTAAAGAAAGCCCCCAAGTTGAAAAAGACACGTGCTGTCTGAGTTGATGGATGAGCAGTGGCCCTGTACGTCTCAGGCCTGAGACCCTGTCACTTCTGGGAGCATGAAATATCAGCACCCAACCTAGGAAAGAGAAAGCAAAGGCCAGAACCTGTTCCCTGTGCCGTGGGTGTTGTGACCCTCCCTCTTGGTAACAGACCCTTCTCCCATGCTCCCATGTCCTGCTCTTTCCCTGCTGTGTGGTTCAGAGCAGGGCATCCTGCAGCTGGCTGACCAGCTTCCAGGCATGGGCTCAGCTCAGGCCATGGTTTCCTGAGTCCCTGTGCAGCCTCAGGAGCCACTGCAGCTGGCAGGGCCATGTGACGAGAGTGATTCACACACTGCCACCCTGACCAACTTTCTCTTTCTTCCTCTCTCAGGCCATCACGAACGTCTCAACACAGAACAGCATTGCTCCCAGGGTCAGGAGGCAATGGATGCTGAGGAGAACTGGGAAGACGAACCTGGAAAGGGGCGATTTGCCAGACAGCGTATGCACCTCATGCGGGCCAAGACCACTTCCTGCCTGGCTCCAGCTCCAGCGCTCAAGCTTATGTCTCCCTCCCAGAGAACCCACTTGGGTTTGGGTTGCTGGCCTCTGTCATTTTCCACTCTGCCTATGCGTGCATTGCTTTGAAAACTGAGCACGTGCTGGGTTTTTCTTCTCCGGTGCCGTCTTCTTCAGAGACCATATCATAAATCAAAGCTCTGCAAACTTCGCCCTTAGGGGCACACATTATCCTTTCTCTTCTGTTCTCTACACCTAACCAAACACCGAACTCAAGCAAGCAGCTGGGATGGGTAGAAGTAGGCAAGGCTCCCCCCAGTGGGGGTGATGATGGATGGAAAGGAACCAAAGGAAGCCTTGTCCAGGCATGATGGAGGTGCACTGTCAACACTGGTGCAGCGAAGAACTGAGGAAAGTCCTCCCGGCCTGATGGGGGCGCTCTGTCAACACGGTGCCCTGAAGAACTGAGGAAACTCCTCCAGTTCTCTGGAGTCTGTCATTATGAAATTTTTCAACTGTGGATTGTCGAGAACAAATCCCAATAAATAAACACTGGGGTCTAGAAAAGCTTTGAGAGGCCAGCTGTCTCATTCACTCAAGAAGTTACTCTTTGTCTAGGGCCGATCAGAGACTGGCAAGTCCCTCTGCACCTGTGCTAAACAGTTCCACTCCTTCCAAAGCACTCCGGATGTCAGCTCAAAACTCTACCCCTGGCGCCAAACTGCAAAGGGGGCCACCCTTCTCCACTCTTCGTGGTATCCGTGCCCTTTATGCAAAGTCTAGACATTCTGGTCTTATGTTACAGCTTGCTTAGACTAAATGTGATGTCATGTCATTATCGAACCAAAGCTCTACAGAACTCATTACCACTCCACTTCCCAACCCCCCACCCCCACTCAGCTCAACCCCACCCCGCACACACACACATACACACCCTGTCTTAAGAAGATGCACAAATAAGGAGAACTGGTTCCATCCAGCTTCTGCCACCTGAGAGCAGCTAAAGCCAAGTCACCCTGGCAACTGACTGCAGACAAGCAAAGGAACCCCAGGCCAGGGCTGTAGAAACCACCCATCCGAGTCCCATCCAGGTTGCCAACCCTCAGTGAGAATCAGAGGCTTAAATGTATGATTATTGCTGTTGTCGGTAAGCCTGTGGGTATTTACCTCTGCAGAAAAAGGGAAAGCAACACAGCCCATCCCTGTTCCTCCCGCCCCTCTGGTTCCTCCTGCCTGGAGACAGCCCTTCAAACAGGAAAGCAGTTCTCTTTGCCTCTAAACACCAGTGTGGCTCCCGGGGAAATCATCCAGACTAGCCCCTTCCTTGCAGGGAAAAGTCATGAACCCGGGCAGCCTTTACCACTTCCCATCACTTAGGGCCTGCCCACGAGCCATATCAAAAGAGCCAGTGTCAGCATCCTCCTGTGACATCCTGTCCGCTCACAGGGCGCTCTGACCGTAAGTCCGTTCCTTCAGCACATTTAATCTAAAATTAAGGGAAATGGGAAGACTGGGTGGAAGGAGGGCACTAAGAGCGCCATAAAATCACTAAAATCGATTAATCCTTAGAGCCACTTTCTGACCCAAATCTGAACTGCCCAAAAAAGTCTCCCAAACAAATGTGGTTAAGTGGGCTTCCCTTGGAGGACTGCCCCACGGCCAGAACCTAGGAGGAGCCAGAGGCTGGCTTCCGGCAATCGCCATGTGGAGTCAACCCAGCTCACCGAACTTGGGTTTGGGGTCTGAAGAGGAAGGTCACCAGCCCCACCACAGGAGACAGAGCAGACCAATGGCAGCACCCCTCAGAACCAGGCCCAGCGGGAAGCAGTGTGGTGGGGAAAGGCTGCCATCACCGAAGTTCTCTGGCCAATGGCCATGCTTCAGCCTGCCAGTTTGAAAGGAGCCCTCGCAGCCTGGCTTCCTGTTTTTCCTTTGCGCTCCGTGTGTGTCACGGCACAATTATTCTGAGAGACGGTCTCAAAACGGACCCGGCGTCCAATTTTCTTTCCCAAATAACAGTGCGGGGAAATAGGGGTAAGGAAGACAGAGAGACAGGAAAAACTCCAAACCTCAGAAAAGGATGAAAAAAAAACAATTCTAAATTCAATTTTAAATGAGAAAAATCAAAATCATCAATTCACAGTCCAAAAGGCACTATCCGCGCTGGTCCCCTCCCACAGGCTACACGTAAGGGGTTGCAGAGGGCTTTCAGGGGACTGTAGAAGACTGAAAATCCCCTCCCTAGAAGCCCAGAACTCATCTGCCAGGGATAGCGGAGAGGTCAAGCAGCCAGAGGCACGGGCCTGGAAAGCCGCCTTCTCCCGTCAATTATTTCTCAACCACACAAATGTTTTTGGCAGGGCTCAATACGTAACAAAGAACAGTTCTCCCAGGCTTTCTGTCTTCTGCTGGATGGATTCCTCAGGCCTCATCCCCAGTCTCAAGAGTCTGTGATCGCAGCAGAAGGTAGAGGTCCAGAGGGTACATAGTTCAAGGTTTTTAATGTGTTTTGCTTTTAGACTGGGTGTTGAAAGTTTAAGCTATGTCTGTGGGTAGTAATGGAAGGGCAGTGGGAGCCAGGGAAGATAACCCAGTCAGTAAAGTGCTTGCCTTGCACTTCACTGTGTTTGATCCCCAGAACCTCCATATACAAGAAGAAGAAGGAGAAGGAGAAGGAGAAGGAGAAGGAGAAGGAGAAGGAGAAGGAGAAGGAGAAGGAGAAGGAGAAGGAGAAGAAGAAGAAGAAGAAGAAGAAGAAGAAGAAGAAGAAGAAGAAGAAGAAGAAGAAGAAGAAGAAGAAGAAGAAGAAGGAAGAAAGAAGAAAGAAGAAGAGGCTTGTATTTGCAATCCCAGACAGGAGAGGTGGAGGCAGGAAGATTCCTAGAACTCACTGACTAGCCAGCCAGCCTAAACTAGTATATGAGTTCCAAGCCTATGAGAGACCCAGCCTCAAGAAAAGGCGTTTGATGACTGTGTGAGGAACAATGCCCAAGGCTGTCCTCTGGCCTCCACACTCAGGCATACACATGTACACATGCACACGCACGCACACACATGCACACATCACCCCACATGTTTATGAGCGACTAGCCTGAGTTTGTCCAGTCTTCTTCCATAGGTGTCTATACTAACCTTGGTACTTTTGAGTACCCGCAATGTGTGAACATGGGTTTGCACAGACAAATATCTATAAGCTGTAAATTCAGTACAAGTGCCTCTGTGAGTGCAAGGAACACACATACTTGTCAGCTCAACTGGTCATGAAACTAGAGTTTCTATGGATGTGTAGATGTACAAGCGCCCTTCGTACTTGTGGATACCATCAGTGTTCAGGTTGGGGCAACAAAGAGGCACATCAGGTGTGGGCACGCATTCTGTCGGTGGCAATGAGTTCCTGAGCCCACCAGGCATCAGTCCACCCATGTGTGCAGGGTGCCTGGCCTTCCCCCATCACCTCCTCCCCTTCCATGAGCCCAAAACAGCCTTTGTGCCCCTCCTTTAGGATCTACCAGCTAATGGCAGAGGTCCCCTCCCAGGAAACAACACTCCTCCCCTGATCATTTGTGTCTCCTCTGAGAGGCTGATTGGCCTGGACAGCCTCCAGACTCCAACCATAAATGGCAGCCCATGATCACAACGGACGACTTTCTTAATTGCCCGTGATGCTTGTGGGCACTGTGCAAACACGACAGTAGCTATTAGGCTTCGAGGTCTGAGCAGGGCTGCATTTTGCGCCTGTGTGAATTCAGCGTTCCTCGGAGCCGAGCGGCCAGAGTAGGTCAGAGTCACCGAGGAGCTGTTATTATGACCTGGCACCATCTTGCCCTCTGCTTCTTGAGACCCTGAGGCCATTTCACCACACTCCAAATCTGCAGTGCCTCTAGAATTTCAAACCCCAGGCAGCTCGGACAGTAGTCTCCCCACCCACTCCCCAGGCACACTCTACTCCTACTCCTCCTCCTTCTCCTCCTCCCCCTCTTCCTCCTCCTCCTCCTCCTCCTTCTTCCTATATCTTTCACCTTCCTTCTTGCTTTCTCTTTTCTCTCTTCCTTTCTGCCCCTTGACTTTTCCTTCCCTGCACCCCATCTCTGTCCTATTCTCTCCCCGCTCCTCCTCCTCACACTCTCCTCTCCCTGCCTCTCTCTTCTGTCCCTCCCTTATCTCTGGCCCATCTCTGCCTCTCTTTCTGTCTCTCCTTTTCTCGTCTCTCTCCTCCTTTTTCTCTGACCCCTCTCTCCTGTCTCACTTCAGTCTCTCCTCTCACCTCTGCTCTTTCTCCTCTGTCCCTCTCATAAATCTCCATCTACCACCCATTATCTATCATCTATCTATCTATCTATCTATCTATCTATCTATCTATCTATTATCCATGTCTACCCTCTCTTTCTGTCCTCTCTTCCGTTCCTCTTTCTCTTCCTTCCTCCTTCTCTCTACCTTTTATCTGCCTCCCTTCCTCTCCTCCAGCTCTTCAGCTCCTAGCAGCAAACTCCCAGACAGACAGTGCCCTACACAACTCCACCAACGCCAGCTGTATCTTTCCAACCCCCAACACCTACCACACTCCTTTGTGCCCCCCACCTAGCCTATTTCTTCAGAGCCTGGGTCCCCAAGTGAAGATTTGCCACTCACACTGAACTCCAAGGTGTCATGGTGGCTATGTGTTCTAGACTTTTGGTTTCTTTATTTCCCTCTTACTCCCTGCTGGCTCCCACCCCCAGAAAGCCAGTGCTCATTTCCTTCCTCCTGACCAGTAGCTCCAGTTCCCTTGGAAGACAGAGGCAGAAGAAAAACTAAGAGATGACAGGGAGGTACATGGCTATGGGCCTCCTGTAGAGCTTCAGACACGGAACCACTCCTCCCTGGGCCCAGCCTGCAAAGACACAAACAAGTTCAATAAATGTCTATGGATGAGAGAAGAATGAATGGATGGACAGACGAACAGACAGATGGACAGATGGATGGGTGGGTGGATGAGTGGATGGATACTTGTTGGGCTCCCCTCTTCAGAGATTCTTGGGGAGAGAAATGGTCTTAAATATTGGTGATTTCTCCTCAAAGAGAGAGTTTATGCCATGGCTTCTACAGGACTTTCAGACAGGAGGACAGAGCAATCCTTCAGGAAATGTCCTCCCTCTGCTGACACCAAGTTTCCTTATCACAAATGAGTGTTCACTAATAATCTCAGCTGATCTCCTCACCGGAATCTTGGAGGTGGAAACAGGAAGGCACAAGGAGGAAGATCTCTCTCTCTCTCTCTCTCTCTCTCTCTCTCTCTCTCTCTCTCTCTCTCTCTCTGTGTGTGTGTGTGTGTGTGTGTGTGTACAGCACTCTCTCGGGTACCTCGCCCCACTCCGGAGTGTTCACAGGCCCACCAACCTGCTCACATACTGCTGGAAGGATATAAAGTCAGGAAGGCTAATGCTCAGTCTGCTAACTCTCAGTCCGCCATGCTCTTTGCTCTGCCCACTTTGCCAGTGTGGGTACTATTTAAACAGTTCCCTCCCAGCCAGTCAGAACAAAGTGAAACAGAGTTTGCCTTCTGTCCTTCCAGAGCAAGATCAAGGCAGAACTCTTCCTTAAGGTCTGCATCTGAATTTCCATGTCCATGTGATTGCCCACTTCTGTCTTCCCAACATTCTCTTTGCAAGGTCCTCCCCAAGGGCTTCATTAACGACCACTGTGAACTGATACCCATCTCAAAGATACATCCAGGCAACTGGTCTTAGAAAAGGTATTGGGGGTGGGGAGAAAAGGTGTTCAGACCAAGCTGCCTGCAGGAGTCAGTGGAAAGACTGAATAAAAAGGGGACTTTGCCCCATTTACAAAGGATGACAGTTTCTAGCTAGTCACTCCCAGCAGCAATAGTGGCTGTGTGGGAAGATCAGCCTGGCTTTAATAATACATATATTGCTGAAAATGGGAGAAATGAGCCCCCCCCCCAGGGAAGAGCTCCCCAAGTGGTTAGCTAATACAATCAGCCAACCTTGAGACCCTATATTTACAGTTAACATTAAATGGACTGAGCAGGTTATATTTATGTTTGTAGGGGTATCTGTATGGAGAAGAAGGATGTAAATTCGAGAGCATGAAAGGCAGAATACACAGGAGGGCTTGAAGGAAGAAACAGAAAGGAGGGAATGATATCATTTAGAAAGATTAAAAATGCTTACAGACCAACAAGACTGTTCATCAGGTAAAGGCCTTTGCCACCTAACGTGACAACCTGAAATTGGTCCTGGAATCCACCTGGTGAAAAAAAATGGCTCCAGGAAAGATGTAGTCTGAGCTCCACAAACTGGTATGTGTGCACACATACACACTAAATAAATAAACCAATAAATAAATAGATTTTAAAGCTGTTGCATGTTTAAAAGAAGTCATGGCTTTGTATGAAATCTCCAGTGTTGTTTTTTCTGATTGTTAGTGTGTTATTTTGTTGCTGCTGTTAACTGAAACAGTGTCTTGCAACGTAGCCTGGGCTAGCCTTGAACTCATGTCATCAAGATGGTCTCCCACTCTTGACCCCACTGTTGCAAGATAACTCCTTCAGAGAGCACAGACACCCTTACAGCTGAACAGTCTGTGTTGCAGACCAGTGACTGCACACCCAAATCATGCAGCCCCAGGTCTCATCACTCTTTGCCTTTCACAGGTACAAAAACCATCTCCTGGTTGACACATTTTCGTTAGTGAGAACAGTTAGCAAGAAGCAAAACTACAAAGGCCAACAAGCAAGGCTAGTACATTTGAAGACTTACCCAGATCCTGGAACTATAGCCCATGTCTTTGATGGATTAGGTCTTTGCTCCCGTTCTTGGCAGGTTTGGGACCTGTGTGCTGGCTTCTAAGATTAGGACAGTGTCCCTTATATAGTGTCAGGGGTGTTAAGTCTCGGGGCCTATCTCACTACTGCTTCAGTTTCCCAAGTATTAGGATTACAGTCATTTGATCACTACGCCCAATGGTATCTCTACATTTTTAAGGGGAAAATGCCTGAAGTATTTGTGCAAGTACTTATGTGATAGGTTGTATAATATGCATACAGATTGTGTGTCTATGCGTGTGTGTGCTTGCGCGCGCATGTGAAGGCACATATGTGGAAGTCAGTGGACGAGCTTAAGTGTCAGTCATCGCCTCCCAGTGTGTTTGAGGTAGGATCTCCTTTGCCAGGACACTATAAATGTCATTACATTATGTCATATGTTGAGAGCATAGCATGAATGTCCTTGTGCCCACAGATCTCCGGAGAAATCAAGAATGTTAAGGGCTGTCTTTACAATGGGAAATGTGTTTAAAAAAAAAAAAAAAAAGCAAACTCTTCTTCCATCCAGAAAATCTGATAAATAGAATTGATTAATGGCCTGGTAATCTGTGTTATCTGGAGGGCCAACCCATATAAAGCTCCTACAATGAGGACTAGAGATATCTAATAGTCCTCTTAATGATCCTTAATGACCCTTTTAGCCAGAGGCTCTCCCAGGTTCCCACAACCAGGTACAGCAGTGGCTAACCTCTACACTGTCTGTATGACTAAGAGGAGACCAATCAATTAAATTCAACTTCACACTCACCGGTTAGCAAACTAGGAAATTGAAAGCGTTATTAAGATTGTATTCTCCATATTCATAGAATTAAGTGGAGATAGGTCGAACATTTCAACTGAAACAAGGCACACATGAAAATATAGTAATAAGAACAGTCTGATGGAATGCAGGAAGAAAAAGCAATTATAAAAGAAAATTAGAACTAGGCAGAGCATCATTGAACCTGAAACAACTTCCAGCAGCCTGCCACAGCTATGATGGGAGTCATTATCAAATTAGGTAAGTAGAGGCAGAAAAGGATTTAAAACAGTACTTACTGTCTTACGGTTATTATTGCTGGGGTGTGACCAAGGCAACTTGGAAAGGAAAGAGTTTATTTGGTTTATGCTTCTAAGCAACTGTTCATCATCAAAGGAAGTCAGGACAAGAACCCAGAGGCAAGAGCTGATGCTGAGGCCATGGAGAGGTGATACACGCTAGTTTGCTCCCCCATGGCTTACATGGCCTGCTTATAGAACTCAGGACCACCAGCCCAGGGACAGCACCACCCACCATGCTTTGGGCCCTCCCCTATCAATCACTAATTTTTAAAAAAATGCCTACAGCCAGATCTTATTATGGAGGCATTTTCTTAAATAAGGTTCCCTCCTCTCAGACTTCAGCTTGTGTCAAGTTGACATAAAACTAGCCAACACACACATCCAAAATGTTTCTAAAATTAATGAAATTAATACACTCACAAATCCAGGAAACACGATGAATGCCAACCAAGTACATGAAATCATATCACATCATTAAACCACTGGGAGACAGTGGCAAGGAAACTTCAGTAACAATAAAGACATTCTGCTCAGGGGATCTGAGGGGCAGGTGTCAGCAAACAACTCATTGGAAACATTCAAGAGGGCATTGGGCTGAACAGTGGTGGCACATCCCTTTAACGCCAGCGCTTGGGAGGCAGAGGCAGGTGGATGTCTGTGAGTTTGAGGCCAGTCTAGTCTACATACAGAGCTAGTTTCAGGACAGCAAGGGTTGTTACATTGAGAAACCCTTTCTCAGAAAAGAAGAAGAAGAAGAAGAAGAAGAAGAAGAAGAAGAAGAAGAAGAAGAAGAAGAAGAAGAAGAAGAAGAAGAAGAAGAAGAAGAAGAAGAAGAAGAAAGAGGGTGGTGGAGGGGGGAGAGAGAGAGAAAGAGAAAGGAAAGAAAGAAAGATCCTTCTTTTTAGAAGATCTCCAACACACACACACACACACACACAATTGCTTTTAAGACATATTTATGGGTATGTGTCTGAATGACTGCAAACTCCTTAATATTTGTTGGATTTCTTAGAAGAATAGAAATACTTTAAAAAGTCAAAGAGTTCTTAAAATTCTGGGGACCACAAGGAGCCACCAGAGTCCCATCATGTCTTAGAGTTTTTCCATTTTCTCTCCATGTGTCATCACAGGGTCTATACATTAATTTGAGTCATTCAATATTCATGAGGAAATGTGAATGTTTGAGAATTCCAGAGGGACCCAAGCAGCATCAAACCCACATTTTGTACAGTCTTTCTACATGCACACCTTTAATCAAGGCACAATTCCTTAATTAGGCTAAAACAAAAATGTTTACCCTTCGCAGTGGATGCAGAAATGTGCTCTGGGCCAGATATGAAACATGAGTGAGCTGCTCCTTGTGCTCTATGTATGACCTCACGAGTGACCTCTCAATGGTTCCCATTCAACTCGCTTTGCCCTCTACATACAGACCCTCAAAGGACCACGTCAGAGCCTTATGTGTGATCATATTCAATGACGACCTCACTGGTACCCGTTTATATTTCCAGTGGTTCTGTCACCATGTGTTTCTTAGCTCAGAGAGATTTTCCCAGCAGCACCGTGGGAGTGAGAAGCAAAGACTTATTGCTCCCTCCTTTCAGGTGAGTGAGCCCAAGTGCTGTGAAGTTAGGAGACCTGCCCGTTACTCCAGCGCTGTGATACGCTCCTCTGACAGAGTTGTGGGCAGACCAAACCAGAGTAGAAGGGAACACTGTCTGCAGAGACCCTGACCTTCACCGGCTCTCTCAGGTCAGGGGAACTTATCTCTGAAGACAGCCATGGCGTCCAGTTCCATCCATCCAAAGCCATAGAGACGTTGGCCTGTGTTCTTCTAAGAAAGAGCCTGGCTCTGATGCCTGAAGAGTTGTTGGGTCTAGAAGCCTACATGGATGGATGTCCTCTGTTTTCAGAGCCCAACAAGTGGTTTAAATAGATTCCATACGATACCTGTGCTGGGAGCCCAAGGCCAGAGGAAGTGTTATTCTGTCTATGTTCCTCTATGTTCATCTATCATGATGAGGGAACAAAGAGATAAATGGATCAGGGCTGAACCTAAGAGATCGAAGAGATGTGTGTGCTGATCTTACCAATAAGCCCTAGGAACTTTACATCCAGCTAGGTATTCCTATGTTTCACACTTTTGTTCTTATTGACCCCAGGGGTTGGTTAAAATACAAGTAAATACATAAACAAGCCAGCATCCTGACCCTCATCTCTGAAGAAGTTTAAAACTAACAGTCAGATACTAGCCAGGATCTAAAACTGTAGAACTCAAGACGGGGATGGATTTCAGGAGCCGGTAGAGAGACTGTGACTAAGATCACAAGATCTTGGTGACATAAAGGACTGTGGTTGGCACAGCTCTTCAGGGTCCTGACTATGGAACTCCAGGTGAATTTCTAGACTGCTCTGAGCCTCAGCATCTCTCTTAGTCAGTGAAGATGGCAGAAATGTCTACATCATGGACATGTTATAGAATAGGTACAGTTAGGTATATAAAGAGCTTAGTGGAGCAGGGCAAGTGCTCACGGATTTCAATTGTTATTGTAGTTTTGACCATAGATAATGGCAAGTAAAGGGACCATGAGAAGCTCCCTAGATGGGTGTCTAAAGAAAAACAATACCATAAATATCAGAGGACTCAAGGTCAAGCCAGCCAACAAGGCAGACTGAGGAAGCCATGGAATCCTCCACATCCTTCTTCTGTTTTTCTAGTTGCTGTTCTCACTTGACAGATGCCAAGCTTGGAGCTCAGCTGGCCACATGGCAGGACCCCGCAGCAACTCCAGTTTCAGCATGGGCTCCTTTTGCTACGTCCTCACCTCCACCCTTTGTCAGACCTGGATCCCTTTCCACCTGGAGATCTGCTAGGAACAGGATGTGCCTTGCCATGTACCTCTTCCAGCACAGCTCAGCAAACAGCTGACTTTCTCAAGATCACTCATGGCTCCCATTCGGTGAGACCTGTGGACACATCCTGCTGCCTGTACCTCAATCTCTAATAAACAAAACCCCATTGTATGAAGACTAGAACCCTGTGCCAGGTGAGCTCGGGTCTCTACCTTCCATTCACCATGCATTCCTCCACCATTGGTTGCAATACCTACATAGGCAGCCTGATGCTACACAAGCATCAGAAGTTGAAGGTGTAGGAGATAAATCACCAGGTCCTACTCAGCAGGAGGAAGCAAGCCATCCAAGTCACAAGGTTGGCTGCAACATGCGTCGGGAAGTTGGAGACACAGATGAAAGGCTTAGGGAATTCTGAGAACGGAGCTGAGCTTCCAGCTGGACAGAAGGGAACAGGCATTTGACCCAGGTGGCATTTCTGTGCCCCAGACAACCAAATCCAAGGAGATTTAGCTCCTGACTTTTCCAGATGAGATGCGGGAACAGGTGGTGATGAAGGTGGCTAGGAACACTCGCCCCGAAGACCTTGAAGGGAAGCCAGGGCTTAAAAAAACAAACTGTGTCCTTAAACCAGCTGCAGCCCAGGCTCTGAGCCTCCCTATGACATGGCCTCATACTTGGATTTCCAGATAGGCAGAGTCTCCCTAAGGACCTGGAGGAACCTCCAAAGCTGCAGTGACTCAAAGTCATCCCTGAGCCCATGACAGGATGAGGAGATCTAAGGTCCCACCATGTTCTTCACTCCACCCGCCATGGGCATTGGAGATAGAGATATAGGGAAGCCCTCTTTTGTACTTCAGCAAGTGAGAATGAGCTCGTCTGCCCTACAATTCTGCCAGAAAGTTACATGGCAGACAGAGAACTAGACAGGAAGTTTAGCTTCTGGCCTGAAAACCCTAAAACCTCTCCCTGATGATCCCAGGACTCTCCTGTGATTTGGTTTGTTTGTCTATTTTTGTTTGTCTCTGAGCCAGACTCTCTCCATAGAGTCCAGATGGACCTTGAACTCACAGTCATCCCCACCTCAACCTCCCAAGTTGTCAACCTCTTTATTTAGTGGGCATTTACTGAGCCTCCACCCTGCTAAAACTGTGGTACCTCCCTCCTTCGAAAACCTACTCTTTGCAGGACAGTGCCTAGTACTGAGGTGACTTGACCCTCCCTCAGGAAAGCATGAGGGACTTGTAGAAGGATTTCTGAGGACCTCCATCATTTCTACCATGCGTGGAATCAGAATTCCAGCAGGAACTGTGGGTTTTAGTCAGTGCTTTGGGGCATTTTGGTGGACCTCCAAGTCTGAGCATCACTCACACAGGGTCCCGATGCTCATCTCAGCTCCTTCTGTCTAAATTTGCCATGCTCCATTTTCTTTGTGAGCCAAACTTACCACAATATTCCTTCAGGACAAGGGCAGGCCTCCTTCATCTATTTCCCAAGAACCCTCATTCCTCTGGGGCTGCTATAACAAATGCTACAAACTGGGCAGCTTACGAGCAGTGGGCACTTATTGCTCACAGCTGCAGGGCGTGGGAACTCAAGATCAAGACACCGAGCAAATTCGACGTCTGGTGACGGTGCCCACATCCCAAAAAAGCGCCACCTCTTCACACAATTACCTTAGGAATTGGGGTTTCAATCTATAAAATTACTCAGCCAAGTGAAAGTGGTATCTACGTGTACAACACAGGCGCCCCGGTGTGTCATCTGCTTAGCTCATACACACTGGATCGGATGCCTCTAGCTAACTACAGGTGTCAGAATTAGAAGGAGTGATGAGTTGGGTGTTGGCCTCTTTGACATAAACTAGCTTTCAACAGGCATGTGCACCTCTTCCTAACGCTGTACTCAGTGGTATCACACTGTAGCTTGGAACTGGCCGTGGTGGAAATACACGCACCAAAAAAATTAATAGACACTAACTGGGGAATGCGAGGTGTCCTAGTTACATTACTATTGCTATGATCTTGGAGAGCAAATGACCATGTGGGATGTGAGGTGTCCTAGTTAGAGTTACTATTGCTATGATCTTGGAGGGCAAATGACCGTGACCAGAAAGCAAGTCATAAAGAAAAGGGTTTGTTTGCCTTACACTTTAATATCATTGTTAATCATTGAAGGAAGTCAGGACAGGAACTCAAAGAGAGCAGGAACCTGGAGACAGGAGCTGATGCAGACACCATGGAGGGGTATTGCTTATTGGCTTGCTTAGCCTGCTTTCTTACAGAACTCAGGAACACTAGCCAAGAAATGGCACCACCAACCGTGGGCTATGCCCTCCACAATCAATCACCGACTTAGAAAACACCATACAGATTTGCCTACAACCCTGTCTTATGGAGGCATTTTCTTCATTGAGGTTCCCTCCTCTCAGATGACTTTAGTTTTTGTCAGCTTGACATAAAACTATTCAGCACATAGGGAGTTGGGTTTTTGCAGGGCTGTATGGGGGTGGTGCTGTGCGACAGAGTCTCACTATGTAGCTCTGGCTGGCCTGGAACTATGCCGACCAGGCTGTCTCAAACTCTACCTACCTTTGCCTCCCAAATGCTGAAATTAAAGGTGTGTGCCACCACACCCGGCTGTTTTGTTGTTTTAGTTTTCTGTTTGTTTTTTTTTTTTAACAAAAAACTGATGTTTAAAGCTACTGTCTTTATCAACATGCAGCTGTCCGGGACCATCTATTTCAACTTCTGCACAGTACAAAACTAAACGTAAAATAATAGTTGAAGCCCTCATCTAACTAGGGACCTGTATCTACTGTCTCAGGTCTCCGCGTGGAAAAGTGTGACCTTAAGGAGCCGGTTGGAAACCAAGGTCTGGGACAAGGTATGTGACACCATAGCCAGTAATTTGGCCTGCCGTGCCTGGAGGTTGCAGGCCCACTGAGGCTACAGCTGGGGTGAAATGGGGTTGACTTTGTCTTTCCTGGGTTGTCCACCAGGCAGGAAGGGTAACCTTTGCTTTAAAATGCCGGGCTCTTCTCCAGAACATGCTTTTCGACCCATAATTACTTTCAGAGCACACTGTTTCCACTTAGGGAAAGCTGATCTTCCTTCCAAATGGCACCAGACATGACCTGAATTATATGTTTGCCTTCTGAAGCAGGCCCCCAAGTCTGCTCCCTTCAAGTCCCAGCTGCCTGGGATGAAGGAGGAGGCTGGCCCTAGGGAGTTGGTTGAAACAGAAGAGGACAGGCTGCATGGGAGGGACTGGGCTAGAGGCAGGGTCTCCCGCAGGTCCAGGGTGATACGGAGCCTCTCCGTCCACACCTGGGCTCATGCCAAGTACTGCTTCACGGCCTGGGCCGCTGTGGTTAGGGGAAGGCTACCCTCTGCCCAGAGTCTTAGCTCATTGGTGCAAAATGCATTTGTCCATCACTAGGAAATGGACACTCATCTAGAGTCTCTCTAAACTGGAGACTCAGCCTTTGGTGGCATGCTTATCCAGTCTTCCTGGGGCTCACAGTCTGGAAGAAAGTAAGTTCAGTTTGAAGGAGACTGTAATGGGACCTTCGGGAAGAGGTAAAATTATATGATTAATTCTGGACCAGGCTAGAAGATTGGGACTCAGAACTGTGTGACAAGAGATGATAGTCAGTCTTGACACTGAAGACGAGACATGTAGCTTCTGAGTTCTCAAATGAGCGTTAATTGCATTCTATTCAAGTAGCAACATTATCACATGGCGTTAGAAAGATCGTTGTAGGTACATTCTGTGAAGGTGGAAAACGGGGTACAAGGTGGTTCGCCTGGATCATAAGGAAGGAAGGAAGGAGGAGCAGAGCTCGAAAACACAACTAATGGGAAAGGGTGTGAGAAAGAAGTTACTAATTTTGTCTTAGAAGCCAGTGGGGAGGGGGCTTCTTTCATCCCTGGATTTAGCAGCAAGATGTCCTCCATGCTCTCCCATGGGAGCCACTGCCTGGGACCTCTCTCTCGCCCGTCCGCCTTCCCCTTTTCCACAAATGTTCACTCAGCTCTGGTCACAAGTGGTCCCCTGGGTCATGAGTCCCCTTCAGGCCCCAGCTTCCCTTTGGCCTCAGCTCATCTCCAAGACTAGCACCAGAAGGCCAACAGGGACACCACACTCCCTAGAATACAGGGCAGGCAAGTGTCAGACAGCTTGGAGCGTGAAGCCGGCCTGTCACTGACCTCAGCAGCTATGTGGGCTCCACCCGCTGGTTACCCTGCTCCCCTGGATGCAGATAACCACCCAGAAAGTGTGCAGAGAATACAGATTCCTGGGCACGACCATTGGAGATTCTGATTTAGGAGGTATGATAGAAATGTGGTTCCAAAGATGATGAGGGGAGGGGAATCCTGGGATATTCAATTCTACTCACATTATTGTATATAAGTAAAATCTGTAAGAACAGGGTAGCCCGCTGCCACCACCATGCCTACCACCATCAGGTATTCACATAAAAGAGGGATGAAAATTGCAGTTCCTCAAAGAATTGAGTGCAGCCAGGTTTGGGTCCCATCAGCTCAGTCTTCAAATAGAACAGCCATGTCTGCAAGGATCACTTCCCAGCAAAATTTCTGAGAAAGAAATAGTTTTAAAAAAAAAATCCCTCTCTCTTGACCACCTCTCTCACTTCCTCTCCCTCCCTGCCTTGGAGGTATCTTCCAAGGCTCACCTTGACACCAAGAACATCTTCCCTTTTTCTCTGGAACAAGACAGAAACTCGAAAAGTTGAAGGCCCCCAGCTGACAATAAGTGTGTTGTGTGGGGACAATGCAAAACTCAGAGCCATGCTTTAAGAAGCAGGAGTGGGGCAGGAGCACAGAGGGTGAACAGGGTTCTCCTGGCCCCGCCACAGTGAGAAAAGACAGAAGACTAAGAGCGTTCACTGTCTTCAACCTCTTCATCAATGTGCCATAAGCAGGAAGACAGAAAAAGTAAAAGACCAAAGAAGGAAGATGGCTCAGTTGGTAAAGGGCTTGGCATGAAAGCATGAGAACCTGAGTTAGGTCCATGTTTTAAAACAAAAGCTAGGACATATTAGCATGTGCTGGGAGGGCAGAGACAGAAGGACAGCTGGTCTAGACAGTCAGCAAGTTCCAGGTTCCGAATAAGATGGAAAGCAATAGAAGATTTCTGACATTGGACTCTGGCTTCCACACACACGTGCACACACAAACACATACACACATGTATACCACATACACACACATGTGCACACACAAACACATATGCACACGTATACCACATACACACATGTGCACACACAAACACATACGCATATGTATACCACATACACACATGTGCACACAAACACACATACACACACGTATACCACATATAAACACATGTGCATACACAAACACATACATACACGTATACCACATACACATTCAAAAGCAGAAGAATTGCACGTTTTAAAGGGTTCACAAGGTTCGTTCTTTCCAAAACCGTGAAGGGAAGAATCTGTGCCCACCTTGTCTCCTTGTTTAGAGAGACCATCTCCACTTGGCCTATCTTCCAAGTGTCGGTGTGCCTGAATTTCCCCTTTTCATAAGGACGGCTACTGAATCAGGACCGGTTCCTAACAGCCTCGTCTCATCTGGGTCATTCCTATAGAGACTTCCATCTTGAGACCTGCCATATAGAGATGGGGGTTCAATTCAACAAATATTTCACGCTACAATTTTGTCTCGTCTTGAATCACCCAACTGCCCCTACCCTCCTGCTGTTCCACAGGAAGTCAAACTGAGGCCCCAGCCCAGCAGGCTGCCTGCCTACCTCAGCACCAGTCCTCGGCAGGAGCCAAAAGCTGATCCAGCAACCAGCCTCCCGCCTGAGGGGTCACCACAGGCTCCTACAGAGCCAGAAAGCGGGGGCTTTGGGATAGGCGCCCGAGTCCATCCAATCCCATGTGGTTTGTTCAGAGAACCTTTGATTTACTTGAAAATATAGATGTATAGAGAGAGCTGCATGTCCCAACATATGTATGAGAATCCTGGTGCCAAAATTTTGCAAAACCCCAAATTGTCCCTATTAGGTTCCCAGTAACTTCTTTGCCCTGCTCTGCTGGACCTCAAACCCCACCACCAGGCCAGCCTCCAGCAAGCCACCCCGGTCACTCTGGAATCTGTCAATCCTCACACGAGCCCTCCCTGCCCCTCCTCTGCCACATCACCACAACTCAGTAAGGCCACTTTCTATTCAAACTCAGCGAGTGCTCTTCCTTCATTTGAAAGTCTCCTATTGTCTTAGATAATAGGAGACCCTGTTATAGGTCTCCCTAGGGTGGCCAGGCAATACAAATTTGAATTAGACAGTGAAGAGAGTTGGCCCAGCACTCATGTCTGAGGTCAGTGCTGGGCTCTGGTCGGTCTTTCAGTTGGAATTCTGTGGACCCCTAGTAGGGCAATCTGGAATCAAATTATACATAATGTCTGGGGCTGTACCTGCTTCTCTCTGTGGTTCTTATGAATCTAAGTAATAAACCCAGTTTCCTGTGGATTCCCCAAGTGGTATAATGACATGAAAACATATACTAAGAGAATCAATTCATCTTACAAGGGAGAGAGATTTCTCAGGGACTTGGGAACAGTCAACATGATCGCTACTGTCCTGGTCCTCGGTGAAGCACTTTCAAGGCTTGGGCTGCAGATAAGGGTTCATAGGTTCAAGGCCAGGACTTGGCTCCCTGGGTTTGCAATCAAAAGTAGAATCAGTAGAACAAACCAGAGTCTTTGCTAGTCACGGGCCTGAGTCCTCCGTGCTCTCTGGCTCCTGGCTACCTTGCTTCTTGCTGCAGAAAACTACATTACCCAGGCTGCTTTGTAATATGTCATCAGGACAACTCTGAGTGGTAGGCAATAGGATAGAAAGCTGAAGGAAGGAGCGTGCACTGCTTCTGCCTGTCATTTTGCTCTGGGCAGCTCCTTAGCTAGTTCCCAGGACATAGGCCAGCCATGGTTTCAATTTCTACCAAGTGTCCCGGTCCTGGTTGTCAATGATGCCACCTCCCTGGTTGCCCCTCTAGCCCTATGTAGGAATGTTAGAAGCTTCTTTATCATTCATTCCTATTTGGATTGTTTGGCTGTCTCCCTGAGCTCAACTCTCCACGTGACATACATAACAGTGATATCTGCCTTTGGTGTGGACCTTAACTAACCCAGGCAGAAACAGACATCCCATTCAAACCAGTCAGGGGTCCAGTGCCTCACAGAAAGAAGATACAGACAGAGGAGGGGTGCAGCTGATCCCGGGAGCAACAGAAACCAGAATACTCTATATTGCTCATTGCTGCTTCTCTCTGCAGCCAGCGCCCTTCCACTAGACAGGTCCCCCCACCCCTGCCACATGACCCTTGGAAAACAACCCAGGGACTCTCAGGATCCTACCTTTAGGCTCAACGCCAGGTGGAAACATCTTCTTTTCCTTCTAGTCCAATCAAAAAGATACCAAGAAAAGGTTTCTATGGACTGGCTTGAGACATGTCCCTAACTCCATGGCCGAGGACCAGATGGTGAACTGGCAGGGCATCATCCAGTGGCAGCAGACAACCTATGACAATGCCCCCCCCTTTAAGTGGCAAGGCTTATTGGGAGGAATGATCTCCAGGCAAAGAGAGTGGAGGAAATAAGGAAAGCAGCTTACTTCAAACTGAGGGAAGCCAGCACAGGGATATACAATGGAGCTGTCCAAGGCCTCACTAAGGGCCCAGCCTGGTTCTCTTGCATGCCAGGTATCTCCACACACCCTGACGTAATCACCCACAGTTCTCCGAGAACAGTCCATTCGATATAAAAAGGGGGACAACCTGTCTACTGTATCCCTCCTGTCTCCTGTCTCTCGTATGTCCAAAACTTCACCCAAGGCAGAATTATTCCCCACTCCCTTGCTGGGTATTGCATCACTTGGCAGCTAAAAGCAACCCCTCGAGAAGGTAGAAAAGTAATGGGGGGATGCTACATGAGGGGGTGTACAAGGAACTTTTGGATTCATCAGACACCAGGCTGGAGGGATGTGGGAGCCTCTGGAATTCAGTCTGCCAAGGTCACCACAGAAGGAGCTATTGATGTGATGCTGGAACTCAGAACTCATTCTCAGGAAAGGACCAGGGGTAGTCAAGAAAGAAATGGCTGTGGCGGTAAGGTTAAGGAGTGAAGAGAGACAGACAGATGTTAAAGCAACAGGATAGGAGGGACAAGTCCCAAAAGTAGAGTACTGAGCCAAGAAGAAAGGAATTGCCCTCAAGAGTAGGTTTGGGAGTGGGAGTCAATATTGAAGTCATGAAAGGACCTCGCATGGTGAGGACAGCCTGGGCAAGCACAGCAAGGTGGCCTTGCTGGAGTGATGCCAGGCTTGCCAGCTCTCTCTTCTCTCCACCTTTACCTACAGAGCTCTGCTCACATTCTTGCTCTTTACTCCCATGCCCCGTGCTGGGAACCATTTAAGACACTAACACCCGGCCCATGCCACATCCATAGGATGGACCCAAGCACTTCTACCTTCTGCGCCATCAGCATCACCCACAACTGTCCCTGAGTGCTGAGGGGACCCTGGTTTCCTTTACGTTTGCCTTGTCTATGCATAGTAGAGAATTCTATTGTTCAGATTGGATTTTACCCGTGTTTTATGCTCTCAAAGATTTCCATCATACTTAAATTCCTTGCTCAAGGGGGCTTACATGTCTTTATCAAGGTTTGATCTCTGCCCCCTGGCAACCTTACAGCTTCCCTTCTTCCCTTCACTCACACTGTTCCAGGAGCTGTGGGCCTTTTGTTCCTGGATCCCTGCCAGCACCCTCCCTCAGGGCCTTTTCTCTAGCATCTCCTTCTCTGTAGGTCTGTTTTCCCCAGATGAAGGGGCTCATATACCCCCTGTTTGCAGAGCTGTGTTTGACATCATTCCCTTTAGAAGAGCCTTCCTAACTACCCAAGCTTCAACTCTTCTTCTGCCCAGGCTCTTGCCCATAACGTGTTTCATATTTTTTACACCATCCCTAGCATCGAAGTACATAGGTGTGTGTGCATCGAGTACATGTGAACATGTGCATGTGTGCATGTTTCTCTCTTCTCCCTCTGCATTTGCATGTAAGCACAGGCAGTAAGGAGCCTTGGAATCTTCCCTCCTGAAGTCAGAAGGATATGTGATGCTCTGGCCCAGTCATACATGTTGTTCAATGAGTACATCCATCTGGTAGGATCTAGACTCATGCCCATGGCCTGCCAAGTGCTAAAGCAGATGGAGAAACTAGAATCTTGGGTTTGGTTCTCCAACCAGAGGGGTCTGGAAAGTGGCAGAAGCCCTAGCAGCTGGGAACCAGTTATAGCTTCCGAGGCATTTGGAAGATGACAGGAAGCTTGGATGAGTCAAGGACAGTAGCTGGCAGACAGGCTAGACCTCTGATCCAAAGACAGCTCAAGGGAAAAACCCAGGGGAGCCCAGGAAGTCACTCAGGGCCTATGCTTAAAATGCCTCATACCTGCTGTCTTTAAAATGCCCGTCATGGAATGTCAGGGTGAAGACTGCCTAGACTAACTGCTGTTCAAGAGGTCAGGAAGCCATGTTGTCTTTGACGTTTCCAAGGGACAGGGTGCACTGGTAGCAAAGTCTGTGGCCGTCCCTCCTCAACCTCACCTGGTATGATGTGTAGAAGCTCCTAGACTCTTAGCTACATAAGGGATTTGTCCCTGTAGACACTTGCCTTTTGACACAGTGGACTTAGAAACTTCTGTATCAGAGCTAAGAGAACTGGACTAAAAACAAAACAAACTAACAACAAAACAAAAAGCTTTCATTGTGTTTAAATTTAAAGTGCCTGAGCATGTAACCCTCCATGAGTGCAGCAAACCCTCCCACAAACAGACACACATGTCCCAGGACTTCAGCAGTGTGAGCTGGGCTGTGACATCCCATAAACAGACACACATGTCCCAAGACTTCAGCAGTGTGAGCTGGGCTGTGACATCCCATAAACAGACACATGTGTCCCAAGACTTCAAGGGTGGTGAGCTGGGCTTTGACATCCCACAAACAGACACACGTGTCCCAAGGCTCCGGAGGTGGTGAGCTGGGCTGTGACATGAGGAGCAGAGGGAGGATTGGTGATGACTGGGGATGGTTTTCCCAGCCTGAGGGTATCCTAGCACAGGGCTCTGTGAGAATTTGAAGGACCAAAATAGAAGGCATTCTTACATCCTGATTTTTCAATAGACAGCATAGACTATTTCCTTACTGTTTAAATTTAAAAGAAGAAAACGTGTTTTAGACCCATCATGATTGCAAAAGTCACTCTTGTTGATTTGCCAGCTCACTCCTGTGCCTAGCATGGAGACTCCCAGTAATTAGGACTGAGTTCTTTGGTTTGGGAGACTAGAAGGCAAGTCCTCTAGGGGAACAGCCCATCATGACATCTGGTGTGTTCTCCATTTGAGGGAGGTGCCAGAGGACTTAAATTTTAAGCTGATGATGGGCGTGTCAGAATGACAATTAGGAGAGTGCTCCAACTTGGATCAGTCCAGCCTGGACTACAAAGTAACGACTTTCAGTCCTCAGCCCATGTGGCATTTCCCTCCACTCACAGAGAGCTGGTGGAGAACTCGCTGAGTTAGTCATACAGAGCCTGGCTTCTGTGAGCAGAGCACAGCAAAAGTCTTCCCGAGACTTTCCTCCTGCTATCGATATCAGCTTATTGTACTTCAGGGATCCATCTATTTTCCAGTTTGCTTTACATAACTTCAATTTACTCACAAATGGTTTTGATGGCACATTCTGTTCCTTTCCAACTTGTGAGTCAGTCATGTGACAGAGGGCCACCACAACCACGTGCCTTAATAGCCCATTCTTTAAAAACATAAGCAAAGCCCTTATAACCAGAGTCAGAAAATTGAAATATATGAACAGCAGGTGTCCTCTGGGGATGCTGAGCACAGCGTGGCCCTCGGAATCTGACAAGAGAGTCCTTGAACTGGGCTGTTTTCTGCTTCCTTTGGCCTCTTCACTCTTCACAGAGCAAGTGTTTCCCGGGACCATGGCAAGATGACAGCCAACATTCATTCTTCCTTCTGGACCACACCCATGTCCTGAATACCCACGAGGCTTCATGAGTTATTGGGTGAACTAGTACCTCAGGCAGGTGTGGAAGGACAGTTTGCCTTGCTGTAGCACAGAGGGCTATGAGAATCTCAAGGGCCAGATTAGAAGCCATTCTTCTACGTGGCTACAATGTAAGAAGAGAGCTACAGGTTGAAAGTTTGACTAGCAACTTTTTACCACTTAGCTCTACACTGTAGGAGCCTCCCGCCATGGCCTGACCTGACCAGCCTCAGGCTGAGCTTGGAGGAAGGCAATGCTTTCCGGTTTAGACACTGAGGCACACTACTCCATACATACTCCAGAGCAAGCCCCTACCCTCCTCCCAGAGAAAGCACAAGCAACCTAGGTCCCTGCAGAGTTTAAACGGCCAATCCAAAGACAGGAAGGGTCAAAGAGCCTGCATCTGGTGGCGAGGGAGCCCAAAGTGACTATAATATCTGAGTGGGTATGTCTTTTGAGTGCCAAATTGCTGTTGAGACTGAGAGCTGGTGGGGGGACAGGAGCAAGGGTGGTGGCTAACCTCCTCTCCCAAATGTCAGAGCAGAGAGGTTGGGAGGACATGTGACTTTTGGGTACAGGGGACTGCAGAAGAGACTCAGAGCTTCTGATACAGAAAGTGGAGCTCTACCATTAAGCATATACAACGCCTAAGGACCACATTCTTTTCAGGACCCTCAAAAAATGCAAAAGTAATACATATTTATTTATTTTAATATCTTTCCAAATCAAAAGAATTTGTGAATATAATTTAAAAATAATAACTAATGTGTCCCTTTTCTACAAAGGAAGGGATCGCTAGGACAAAGAGCCTAAGGCCTAACTGAAATCATTGGGAGGTCATGGCAGACATGGACACTGCTCACAGCTACAAGTCATAAGGCATAGCTTAACAAGCTGGGAAAGACACGAACAAGCCTTGAAGCCAGACGAAACTCGATTCCAATGGCTACTTCCCATCTCTCCAAAGGTGGATTTAAACACTCGGTTTCCCTACCTGGAGTCCCACCCACACTGGCTGATTATCAGTGAGGGGCAGCCAAAATATACCCACAGGACAGATATGATGTACCTGCCACCCCAGAACATCAGTTGTCCTTGGTCTGTCCCCCAAATCTGACATTCTGCTATCAAAGTGAAACTCGTGTTTGTTGACAAGCAAACAAGACCTTTGAGGATGAAGTACAGGGGTTGGGGGCAGGCTAGAGAACAGAAACTGAACGGGAACTAGGGACTGGAAGGCATAAAGGCCCTGGGCAAGGGACCCTGGAATAATCCCAGCAACTGACTGTCCATGCAAGAACGGAGAGAAAGGCACAGGTGGGGAGACCAGAGATAAACCATGACAGTCCTCTCCTCTCCGCAGTGGAGGGGTCTACAGTCTAAGCCCAGGTGTGTACTCGCCACACGGGTCGGGTCTTCTTCCCCTCACACTGACACACCCTCTGCCTCCTTTCTGCTAGCAAATCCCAAGGTCGCTGGGGACCCTCTTGCTTTGGGGTCTCTAGGGAAGAACTTTAAAAGCCCTCACCCATCATATTTTAGTGACTTAGAAATGGTGTCCAAGCCATGGACCTTTCTAGGGGTAAGAATCCCAATTTCTCTCCTGTCATCCCCACTCAGCTAACTTGCACCCCAGATTATCAACCCACGGACAGTCGTTCTACAGGAACTACACAGATCAGTTTGAAGTTAAATCAATCTTTTTTTAATTATTAGATTTTTTTATTTTTTCATGTTCTTTTTTTAAAAAAAAAAAAGTCAGCTAAATTCAGACCAACAACCTGACTTCCTGAAAAAAAAATAGATGGAACCAAAATCAATGAAATGTTTTGTTTTTAATTTCCCAAACCAAACAACATGTGAGGCTTAACCATCATAGCCTTCGTCCAACCCGCTCATCCCTGACGAAGAACACAAGCAAAACCAAGCAATCCAGAGTGGAAGGGTGACCAGAGCGAGGCTCATTCCTTCCGGGCCAGCTGCCTGATTTCCATCACGCCACACTGAGATGTCTGTGGTCCAGCCATGTGGTCCATTATAATTTGGAGGCTGAAAGAGCCTGAATAGGCATCTGTAGAAGCTAGAACCTTCTAATGACTGCCACACACGTAGGAAAGCTACGCTTGTTTCAAATGAAAGTCACATCCTGCCGTCAAGGCAGCAACCAGTCAGCCCGTGGGGTGCACATACGGAACTTGAAAGGGTTCGTTTCTCCCAAAGAGCGGGCGCGCGGGTTCCGGGGAGATAAGGAAGTTGGCCGCAGGACTCATCCCAGTCATGACTAGGATCTGATGGGGTACCAGTTACCAGCCTTCAGCTGTTCCCACGGTATCACCTGCCTACCTTACCCCAGCTGAGCACCCGAGCTGCCAAGGAGAAAGTTTTGGGTCTCCCTAGATTTACATTTCAGGTACCAAACAGAAGCAGAAACCAAATCCCACCCGCCCACCCCATCCACCTTCTCCCCCCTCAACAATAGCTAAGTGAACACAGCGGAGAGTTTCCAAAGAATTTCACTTTGGGGCCAAGCCCAGAGATGGAAACTTTGCCTGGGAAGGAAATTTTAGTAGGACACACAGCAAGTGGAAACAGAAGGGAGGGGTCAGGAATAAGAAGGGCACCATGGCTTCCCACATCCACCCCTCAGGCGCCAGCGTGACACCTGGTCTACCTGAAGTTTTAAGCACCTGGGACCCCAATAGCTGAAGCACTCATTGTACAAAGGCCCTGGGGCTCCGAGCTTTGTCCCCAGTAAATAAATGGCCCCTCACTTCTTTACTCTTAAAGCCATGGGTCAAGGACACCTTCTACCAACCAGCCCTGCCTAGCCCCATGTAGAGACCACTGAAGCTGCAGGAAGGGATCTCAAGTGAGCAGGGCCTTTTGCTGCCCGGCCTCCACCCTGGAAGCGCTCAAATGACCCAAGGTCTTTCAGGCAACATGGGTGATTCAAACCCCCAACCGTACATCCACATTGATACAGGAAATAAGAGTTTTGCCTTCAAGTTGATCAGGATGTGGAGCTGTTATGCTTCTCTGGAACACGGAAGCCGCTCCTGCCCACCGTGGCCTCTGTAAGTGTACAGCTTCTCTAGGAAGGCTTCCAGAGGGAGACTCTTTCAAGCAATAAGAAGGCCAATCAGGAGTTTCCAGGCAAACTCCATTCCAGAGCCAATCACACATCCTTCCCTGAGCCACACTGACCTGCGCTGAGCCTCCTGCGCAGCCTGCACATGAGTGAGCTCAGAACTCATTAGCTGTCCCAGGTGAGTGACCCACTGTATGGCCTGAGCTTAGGCCAGGAGGACTTCCTGGAGAGGCGACCTTGAGAGATCTGGCGAAAGCAGAACAGGGTACAACAGGACCCAGGAGGGTAAAGGCCTCCGGCTGCAAGGCACTTAGAACTTATGAGCACCTTAAGAATATGAAAGAATAAGGACTTGGTTGACCCCTCTCCCAAACATCACCACAATACCTGATCCTGGAACCTTGTCCCATTTTGGAAAACACAACCCTTTCAGCCCAGAGTGATAGTGTTCTTGGATACGGTGAAGCAGGAGAAGTTTACACTTCAGCTGTGGTCCACAGTCTCCAGACCTTCCGCATGGGCCCCAGAGGCTTGGCGACATCACCCCCAAGGTCTTCCTTTCCCAAATCACCCCTACTGCTGGGCCGGGGTTCTTGCGGCTCAGCTGATATTATCATGCGTGAGAATGGACGAGATATACAACAAAACTCACTGTAAGAGCTTTATTAATGAAGATCGGCACGAGGAAAAGAAGGGGGTACGCAGGGCCTGTCTGGGAGAAACGTGGTGAAATAGATCATGGGACAGGCACATCTGCTTTCTTTTCTCTCTAGACAGGGATTCTCTGTAGTTTTGAAACACATCCGCTTTTTAAAGGTAGTTCAGCACATGTGTATAGGGGTTTACAGCCACGCCATGCACACATACAGATTATGTGGCTACACAGCACATGCGCATAAAGACCTTAGAGTGGCTAGGCCATTTGCCTGAATGCTGATGGCGCATGCGCAGCCTTGCTAACAAGTGGGCAGACTAAGCATTCTGCTAGGGACTGCCGAGGTGTTGGAAACTACAACATCGGCCACAGTGGGGGAACTGTAGTGCCTCAACTCTATCAACTTCATACTTTCTGAGCCTTGACTTGACCTGTCCATGATTCTGAACATCAAACTCTTACTCATCCTTCAAAGCCCAGCTCCAACGTCAGTACCCTTCTTTCCGTGGACTCCCAGGGCTTCCACATGCTGCTTCTACTCCTGGGGTAACCCCTGGGAACCCATCAATCCCTTCCCATACCTGGAGTAAGCTCTTTAATACGAGTGTGCTGCTTGTAGATCCACTGTTACCATGAATGTGTTTCACATAGATCTACCTTTTTCTAGTGATTACAATATAAATGTGTCATGAAAATTACCATTGTTATCATTTTTAAGTGAGATTGAGTTGATCCGAATACCTCTGCAAACATCACCACTGCCTTCTATCTGTAGAACTTTCTATACTTTTCGAAACTGAAGTACTCCACCCATTAAACAGTCTCCATCCTCCCAGAGTCCCTTCAGCCCCTGGCAATCACCGTTCTATGTTCCACCTCTGGATTTGACTGCTCTAGGTACCGAATGTGGCAACAAACATTCATCCCTTCATGTCTGGTTTACTTCATTCAGCATAATGTATTCAAGGCTTATTCGTTCATGTGGCAACACACGTCCATCCTTTTGAAGGCTGAAGACTATGCCGCTTATTTGGAAATATGACAGGTGTATTTGCAGCTGTCTGATGTCTGTTACCTCCTGGTTCTTGTGGACAATTCTGCTGTGAATGGGTGTATAAACAGAAAGGGATGCGTGAGATGGGAGAGAGGGGCTCAAAGACCCCACCAGATACTTCACTTTGATGGGTGAGATGGAAAGAAGCCACGGTGTCCACCCCTGTCTCTCTTCCTTTGTGCACTAAGAGGAAGTGGCTGAAATGAGTAGACCAGAAGAAAAATCTGCCGTGCTTACTTCTACTGGTTTGGTTTGGTTTTTCAAGACAGGGTTTCTCTGTGTACATCCTGGCTGTCCTGGAACACATCCTGTGGACCAGACTGGTCTTGAACTCAAAAATCCACCTGCCTCTGCCTCCCTAGTGCTGGGATTGAAGACGTGCACCATCAGCACCCAGCATGCATGCTTATTTCTGGCAAGTGTGACGCTCCTCAAACTTCAGGGCAGCCCTCTTCACCGAGAGCTTGTGGAGTATGACGTATCTCCAGGTACCAAGAGGCCAAGGCTGAATGGGAACACAGATTCTCAGGCCTTTCTAAAGAACCTCGGACAGCCCTCCTGGACTGGCAAGAATCTTCCAGTGCCCTTGTCTCCCTCCCTGCCTCCCCACATGGAGTTTTGAGAACCAGGGAGAATATGTCGAGAGTTGTCAGGAGCTTGGAAAACCAGGGAAAATATGTTGAGAGATGTCTGGCTAGCCCAGGCTGCAGTCTTGGGGCTTCAAAAAGCTCAGGGGTTCCCAGGGGATAGCGAGTCCCAGAGAAGAGCACCATTCTGAAGCTGAAGGGCCTCTGGATATGAGTTCCCCTGGCAATCTCCATCTCTGCAGACCCGCTTGCCCCAGGAACCACAAACCCAAAATGTAAAGGAATCTATTTTCTAAGGAAAACACATACTTATACATTCTGAGTAATTTCCCGTGGAACATGGAAAAAATAAACACAACACCCCAAATGGTATTTTGCTTACAAATGGCTTCAAGTAAAGAGAAGTGGGAGAACAAAGTACAGGGTCAAAGGGAAACTCTCCACCGCTTCCAAACCTCAGAACAAGTCCGCAGCTGGAGGGGCCAATGGCATGGGACAGAGCCTGGTGTAGGGTCGGGAATGGCCAAACTGGGGGCTTGCTGAGTCCTCTTCTGAGAGCCCTTTGTCCACCCTCAAAGTACTGAGGGTGGGATGTGTATATGGAAGGTGTCTACCAGCTGGAGGGGGAGAAGCCTGGGATCACAGACCACAGTAGAAGATAGGGTTCATGGCCAAATGCATTGTGGAAATTAGCCTGCCAATGACCATATGAGCAGAATAGAGATTTTTTTTGTTTTGTTTTTTTTTTTGTTTGTTTGTTTTTCGAGACAGGGTTTCTCTGTGGTTTTGGAGCCTGTCCTGGAACTAGCTCTTGTAGACCAGGCTGGTCTCGAACTCACAGAGATCCGCCTACCTCTGCCTCCCAAGTGCTGGGATTAAAGGCGTGCGCCACCACCGCCCGGCTAGAGGTTTTTTTTAAAAGGCAACAGGAGGGTCAGAGGAGAAGAAATTTTGGAGGGCCCAAAGGACCCAGGCAAACCAACTAAAAGGGGGGGTCTCCAACTATGCGCAACATCCTAGAGATTCTGGGAGAGGGAATGGATGGGCCGAGAGGTCACAGATCACCTTCCAGGGCTAGCTCAGGCTCTCTGTACCCAACTCTCTGGTTCCCAAACATCCCTTCCTTGTGATGTCAGATTAGACAGATAATGAGGGAGGGGCTTCCAGAACAAGGGTCAGAGCTGGGGCCTGGAGAATGGGCACTGGAGAGCTACAAGAATTTGGAAGCCCTAAGCATCAATTTGCACTGCAAATCAGACCCAGGGGGACATCCTGACTGGCAGCGAGCCCAGGATCTTGTGAGTTTGGCAGCCCCGGTGCTTAGAGCCGCTGCCTTGGATTTGCTCAGAGAAGATGATTCATTTTGTGCAGGCTTTCTGGATCTCCAGGGCCTGACTCCACCCTGGACAGCCTGAAGATTTTCAGTTCTTCTCTCCCTTGCTCCATCTGCATAAGCACAGCACAGGCCCTTACTAGAACCACAGAGCAGCCGGGTGAGAAATCCTTGTCCCCCCTCCACATCTGAGGAAATTGAGGCTCAGAGAAACTGCACCTGTTGGTTGACCACAGGCCTAGCAAATCCTGGAGTGTTCCTCCAGCCTCTTACAACCCTGCCCAGGAGACTTATTGTCCCCAGCATGTGCCTGATAGGTAGTGTGGGGGGGAGGTTACACAATGCCAATGGCAGGAATCCCATCCCGAGTTCTACATAGCACCCCATCCCCAGGTTCACTCCCATCTAGGGGATACAGGAGGCAAAGATATCCAGTGCTATGAACTAGACTACGGCTGGGGAGACCCAAGTCTGAGGCTACCTACCTGCCTTTGGGACGTCTGTATGAACTACAGTTTCTTAGCAGAAGACAAAAATAGCAGTATATTCTATTATCGAAGCAGAGCTTTGTTTTTCCCACAAAGGGATCTTCGTCAGCCCTGAGCTAGGAGCAGAGAGAGTCCACCACTCCTATGGAGTTTGCGTAGAACCTGACAGAGTCGGCTGCACACCGCTTTTCCATCCATCCTCTGACGTCTCTCCACAGGACCACAGCCAATGCCATTTGAAAGTGTCATCCTCTGCCACCAAGGGACAGACCTCAAAGCCTGATGTGGCTTCTTTTCTCCTCACGTCATCCTACATGGTCACTTGCTATCAAAAGGCTATCAACTTCCAAATTTTAATCCCAGCCCCAACAAATGTCTGGGTATCTGTATCCACTATCTGTTGCTGGGCAACAACTCCCAAACCTCCCCCCCCCCAAAAAAAAAAAAACTTAGCTGCTCAGAAACAACGAATAACATCTCACTGTTTCTCAGGGTCAGAAACCCAGAAGCAGCTTGGCTGGAACTCCAGGCTCAAGAAGTTCTATCGTGAAGTTGAGTCGGGATGCATGCGGGTCTGTCATCTGATGGCTTCATGAGTCACAGGATCCCCTTCTCATGTGACTGTCTTTACTCAATTGGATGAAATGTTGGTGACACCTAGCTCTTGCCACATGCCCCTCTTGTGACATGGCAGCTGACTCCCCCATAGTGCACAATCCAAGATGGTTCAAGATGGTGCCAGTGCTTTCTAGGATCTGGCCTTTGGTGTCACACAGAATTACCGTCACCAAATGTTAGAAGTCATCCAGCCAGCTTGCCTATGGCCAGGGGAGATGACTGTCACTTGCGGGGACTACCCCATCATTCTTGTCTTTCTCCACATGCTCCGACCAGCCCTCAGTGCTCCATATCGGGTTCTTCAGTCCTGTCAGGTGACTTCCAGCACCTCTGGGCCCTCTGTCACACAGGAAATCCGGTTCTTCCCTGGAGAGGTTGGCGCTTCTTCCAAGCTAACTTGAAAAGCTAAGTTTAACCTTCATTCAGAGACTGTCCACCCTGTGTCCGTAAACACCATGCTGGTGTTATAGCCCTGTTTGCGTCCCCATGTCAGAGGCTCTCCTGCTCCCACCTCTGTGCCCTTTGACCTCCAGGAACTCACTATGTCCTGTCCTAGCTTGAAACTCAAAGTCCAAAGCTCACCTCCAGTCACAGCTCCTCCGCCCTAGCCCTGGGACACTCAGGCCATGTCCAGGGCCAGTGGCTGACTCCTGCTGTCTTGGACCTATCTTGAGCCCTCATCTTCGTAACCATTTTGAACAAGAGCCCTTGTCTTGCTATTGGTCCTCCTTTTGCTCTGAGGCCAAAACATCCTAGACCTCTTGCATTCACAAGGGCCACCTTCTCTGGAGTTTCAGATGGGATGGACCCAGCCCAGTCCTGCCTCATGTCATCTGGATCATCGTCTGGAGTCACAGGGCGGCCGGCACAGTCTGTATTACACTGTGACATCATTGCCAGCAGTAGAAACCTTCAGTATTCACCCTTCTTTCCCAGGCAGAGGCCCCATCCCCTCGGTTTGATCCCTGCATGAGATGACCCAACGTGTTCCTCCAGAAGTGTTCCCCATCACCAAGCATTTCCAGGACCCCAGAGTAGATAAAGAAGGAAGTCAGAGCTCCCGTCACTAAGACGTTTTATATTCTTGCACCTAAGTGATTAATCAAGCCTTTTTTATTTTTAAGAGTAATCTGCTGACCTCTATTTCAGATGTTGAATTGAGAGGAACCTCTATCCTCACGGGTTCCATTCCAGCAAAGTCCTTCTCCCTCAAGATGAAGTGAGACCATGGACAGCATCCCCTTGGCTTTTCCTGAGCCCTCTCCACTCACCAGACGGAATCTGCCCTTCTGGGCCATCATCTTAGACCTCGGGGCGTGAACCACCATTTCCCCTTTAAAACTCAGTTCCTGTTCCAACTGGGCTTTTCCTCCAGGAGAAAGGCTACTCTGTGTCCGTCCAGATTCCATCAATACCGCCAGTGTCACTGACTTCCCGCCCTGTGCCACGGCCTCCTCTTTCTGAGTGAGCATCTCTAGTTATCACTTGCATTACTGTGGAAGACCCAGCCCCATCCTCCCCAGCAACCTGCCTGCTTTACTTGGTCTCATCCACATGGTGAGTCTGTATTACCCTCTGCAAGGACTTCTCTCCTCCCCAGAGGCTGCTGCCGGCGTCCACAATCACAGAGGAGCTAAAGGTTTCCCGGTCGGTTGCCAACCCTCAGCAGATTCTGGTCTCAGGCGAAGAAAATCAACTTTCCTGGCCCAGGCCCTGGCTTTCCTGTAGAACCACAGCCTCCGCAAGCTGCTGGCATGCACTCTGGGACCGACAAAAGGAGTGGAAAACAGAACTGTGGGTACGGGCAGCCGGCAGGCCCACGGGGCCAAGGCCCAGACCTTTCCCCAGGGGCAGCCTCAGCACGTGCACTGTTATTCTGGTCCCCATGCGAACCTGGGACAAACCTGACCTGGAACCCGAGTCATAGGGCAGCCGAAGAGCTGAGGTTATGACAAGGACATGCCATGCCATGCCACGTGCCGTGAATGCCGTGTTCTACCAGCTCTTCCCTCCCTGACTGGGAATTTGCCCGTATGGCCTGATCCTCGGGGTCATATGACTCTGGCGGGGAAATAATAAATAGCATCCTCTCTCCTCACCCCCATTTCCCACTAACACCCAATCAAAGAGAATCTTCCTTCCTCGCAGAGCAAACCACTAGCCACACACCAGCCCTCAGCCCAGGTTACAGCTGGTGCCCACCTAGTCCTAAACACTCTGTCTGGGGTTGCCAGACAGCTGTAGACCAACCCTGAATCCAGCTACTTCTCCAGAGAGTGGGGAGAAGCAAGCCAGGCCAGAAGGCAATCTCCCTGGTGGTGCCAGAAAATACCCTGCAGGTGACTGCTACAGAAATCTACGTGATCTCTGACCCTGGGTGGTGGCACTTGTCCCCTGGGGAAGACCCTGTAAAGCGGCTGGTACTTCCTTTACAGACTTCTCCTAGGTGGAAGAGATTGCGGCAAAGCATGCGTTAGTGCCTAAGAATCAGACTCTTTTGAAGTAAAACTTCACAAACTGTGAGCAGATACGTTTAGATATCAAAGCATTGCTTCGAGAAGCAGTAGGCAAACAGGGCTCCATCCGCCACTCTTCCCTTCCCAATCGGCTCCGCACCTCACATCGCTGGGCTGAGATCCTTAACAAAACACTAAGTTTTCAGTCCTGGACAAAGGATCACAGACTGCCAGGGACATTATCAAACGGAAGTCCGGAAGTCAGGGTGACTTGCTGAGTGTCTGACACCTGAGGCCACACCTGAGCACACGCAGGGTCCTGCACGTTCCTGGCCTGGTCTAAGGCCAGCACGTGCCCATGTGCACGTCTGCACTGTCTAACAAGGACTAGCCACTTCCTTCCTCTATGTGGGCCTCCTGGGCCCCGCTTCGCACGTGTGGACACTGCCCCCTGGTGGGCGTGGGTGCCCTGTGCAGGCCTTCAGGTCCTGGCAACCTGAATTCAAGTTTGGTCCTCCTAAAAGAAGCCCCCATGGAAGCTGCTGTGGGACTGGGATTCTGTGATGTGGGTGAGTGTCTGTGGGATCTTAGAAGGAGGAAAAGAATGAAGCAGAGGCTTGGCGTTGCAAGCTGGCACTCTGGGAAGGCAACAGAGATGGATGCGGATGACCAACTGGAAGCTGACTGGGACCTTTCTAGAAACCAACACCTGTTTCGGGAAAACAGGGACTGAGACCTGGGGGTTGGAGGTGGCAGGTAATTTAGCAATTGAAAATACGGGTGAGTCTGTTAAACAGGGATTTATGATTAGCAGTGAATAATCTATAGCAAAGTAGGGTCGACGCAAAATGAGCAGGGAACAGATACTGCGATGATGGAGATTGCCACAGAGTGAGGTGCACATCAAATGAGCAGCAGACTAAAGACGGGGAGCCCAGCGTCTCCCGGAGAGATGGCAATAGAGAATACAGGAGACAGAACAAAAAAAAAATCCTGTGTAGTGAGGGATATTTGTGTGGACTCACTTTTCAATATATAGAGATATAAGAACAAATACAAACATAAGTATGTGTATTCGTGTGAATATTATGGCCTGTTTGCTTGTGCTCGTCCAAAGGTCATTCACTGAAACTCTGGCTCCAATAGGGTTGCATTAGGAGGCAGGGCTTCGAAAGGCACTGGGGTTTAATGAGATACAGAGGTGATGGCATTAGTGACTTGAAGGAGGAGGAGGAGGAAGAAGAGGAGGAGGAGGAGGAGGAGGAGATTATAACATCCCTCATGTTTCACGGCAGAAATGAAGATATTCTAAATAGACACAGGTGTCTCTCAGTCTATCCGACCATTGAAGCAATGGACCCCAAAGAAATGGGAATTTCTCCAGGAATTTCATTTGGGGAGAAGGTAAGGGCATCAGTCAAAAGGGTGAACTCAGCTCTGGAAAGTGATTTCACACAATTCTAACTTGCTAGCCACTTTACAGGATTAGACTGAAGCCCAGATAGTGGTGGGCAGGACCACACCTGGACCAGGACTGCTTAGATGTGCACACCCTCGACCCCCTGTTTAAACCTCACTCACTTCAGGACCAGACCACCTGAGGGGTTTGCTTGGATCTCTTCCCAGAGTGGCCACATTCTTTTTCTGCTTTCTGCTTTTAATTAGGCTCTTTTAATTGGCTAATTGATGACAGGTAGCTGCTGTTTTTAACAAAGACTCTATCGTTTCGTTTTGTCAATAAAGTCTCAGGAGCCAGATGGTGGGGTGAAACCTGCTAGCTCAGAAAGGCAGAGAAAGCACCCAGCTGCTTCCCCAGCTGTAGACCGCCTTGACGGGTTACTCTGTCTAGGGTCTGTAACCCGCCTGGCTGGTCAGTTATTCCAGGGTCACGGAGAGGTACCTCCTGAAAAACATGGGCCAATAAGAGGAAGAAGGCCAAGCATAGTTCTTGTCAAAGCCTCCGTTTATTAGAGTCATGGTTACAGCTTATATAGCCCCTGGATGAGGAGCTTGGGGGGCTGGGGTACGGGATCTTGCCACGTGGTCCACGCCCATCACGTAGGCCAAGAGGTTACGATCTGTCAGGTCACGATTCCTTGGTCAGGAAGTCACAAGTTGACCCACCTAGTTCTCTAGATAGTTTGGAATGTGAGGCGGGTTCCGTTAACAAATAGTTCTCTATTAACAGTTAATTTGGGTGTGGGATAGGCTTTGTCAATAAGACTATTCTCAATACAATTGGGAAGTGGAGCCCTCTGCGAAACTCCTCACAGTGGTGATTCCTATAATAATTTTGGGGGGACATGGCTCCTGACACCCAGCTCCTATAATGAGAGAGAGAGAGAGAGAGAGAGAGAGAGAGAGAGAGAGAGAGAGAGAGATTACTCCTAGCTGTCTCAAACAAAAGTCCTCCAACCAGATGTCCCTCCCTTCTACTTCCTGTGCCCCCTCTCTCTCCTGACTTCCTCTTACTCTCAATGTTTTTTTTTTCCTGATTGTTTTCTCAATCTCTTGACCTATGGTTGATTTTGTTTAATCCTGTTTACAATAGTCAAACAGAAAGCTCTTGGATTAAAGGTATGTGCTAGGGCTGAGCCCTACCACAGCTAGCAGCAGGTTTCTCCAGTAAATAACACAATCTCGGGGTTCATAGTGTGATCAAATATCCTGCAACATTTCCCTCTTTTTGTCTAAATAAAAAGGAAGAAGCCGGGTGATGGTGGCGCACGCCTTTAATCCCAGCACTCGGGAGGCAGAGGCAGGCGGATCTCTGTGAGTTCGAGACCAGCCTGGTCGACAAGAGCTAGTTCCAGGACAGGCTCCAAAGCCACAGAGAAACCCTGTCTCGAAAAACCAAAAAAAAAAAAAAAAAAGGAAGAGTTTTAGCTCTAACACAGTAAAACTATTTACAATAATGAAGCTATTTCTGCCACAACATCCAGCTGTATTTGGCATTCTTAGGATTAAGTAATTTTTTTTTAGTTCAAAGTTCTGTAAAAATGTTCATGCCCATCTCATGAACTCAACAATTTGAATGTCTTGAGTAGTGTATAGCCTGAAACTGATCTTGGGTGGTGTTTGTCAGCTTAATGATATTAACCCCAATCCAGGGGGATTCTTCATTGCAGGGCCCCATCATCTTCTTGGAGACCTCAAAGGTTACTTTGGGAATGGTCACAATTTATTGCAGAAAACTTAAGCATTTTAAATATAATATTCAGTAGATCTCTGAAAGGTTAGAGGACCATAATCTATTAAATACATCCAGGGTACACAAACTTAATTTCTAGTTATCTGCTTCAGACTCAAACCCAAAAACACATGCAGGAAGCCAGATGAAGCTTCTAGAATTGGTTAGTATTCTGTATGGCCACTAATATCACAACATAAAGTTCATATATACATTATACTGTCATAGATTTTTGAGATAATATTTACACCTTAAAAAAAGTTTTAGAGTCAAATGGAAACCAAAGGATTATGAGGTTAGTGGCAATAGAATAGTCCCTTATTTTTTTGTTTTCCTCTATGCCATACCAGGTGACTCTTCTGATATGAGACAGAGATTTTGAATTTTCCCTTAACAAGCATGTAGTTTTGGAGGAGAGAGCTACGCTCCAACCTCAAAGTCAGCTTAAATTTCTACTTGAATTGGAACCACAAGGACCATTTTCCACTTGCATCTGTAGAGGACAGCAGAAACAAGCATTTGGAAGATTTGGGGAATACTACCCTGCTGGAGGTGGGCGATATCATTAGACCAATTGGGACATTTTCTCTTGATGAGCTGTCCTTTTCCTTTGGATGTCTCACTTGTCCAGTGGTCTCTAGATTCCTTAGTCAGATGCTTTCATTCTCCTAGAAAGATAAAAGCAAAACTTGCCCCAACCCTATCTCGAAGGGGGTCCTTTTTTCTAGGGCAAATATTTTTTGGCAACAGAAAAAGTATTATCTTTCAATTTTAAAAAATTCAATTGAAAATTTGAAACTAATGTACTTTAGGATGTGTGAATAAATATATCCATATTCCCTTTCTCTTTAAATATAAATTCAACGTTAAAATGTTTTTATTTTTAGTTCACAAAGGACATCCACTTTGAATTCCAGCCTACCTTTCACAAATAGTTTTTAAGTTTAAATCAGTGTAAGTCTTACGTGCCTGTCTCTGTTCGCAAGTTTTGGGATAAAAGGTTGGAACCACCGCCTAGTTATGGATTTCTTATAGTAGTTATTCTCATAGGGTTGTGCTGCTTTAAACTGGTTCTTCATTTCCCCTTATTTTTTTAGTGTTGAGGGTAAACTTTCAGTTTTTCAAGTGTTTTTTTTTTTCTTTTTTCCTCCCAAATAAGGGTTTATTTGTGTAAGCCCCAACTACCCTAGAACTAGCTCTGTAGACCAGGCTGGCCTCATGCTCACAGAGAGCCTGCCTCTGCCTCCCAAGTGTAGAATTAAAGGCATATGCCATCACTACCTGGCTCAGTTTTTCAAATGTTTAATCTGTCATTCTTGCTGATTTATTTTGAATTTGTTCCCTTGAAGGCGTAAGTCACAAACAATCCCACACCAGTTTGGAATTATGATTAATAGGGTAGTATTTATTTAAAGGGGAAAAAACTTACAGATCACCGTCCCAGACAACAGCCCTCTGCGCAATCAGGAAGGAGTCTAGTCGCCGGAAACGGAGCAGGAAGCAAAGAGAGTGCGAGGAGGGAAGTGGCCACTTTTTTAAAGAGAGAGACCACGCCCCAATGGGCTGGTATCTCAGCGGCTATTGGCTGGAGGAGCGGAAGGACCTCATGCAACATTCCCTGGCAAATTTGAATATTATAGTCTCAATTAAACATGATGCCAATTTGTGTACTGTTTCATTATCTTCAAATGTTTTGTCTGTCTTGCCTGTATGAGTTACATAATTCGATGTCTTTGATAAGTTCTTCTAGCTTTTGTCATTTCACTCATGCCTTCCATGACCCATGAATTTATTTACCATTTATCTGCCCGTTGATGGTTTTTCATTTTGACGATCATAGAGCTATACCATTGCACACATTGTATTGGAAAAGATATAATTTTTCCTTTTCCTTCCTTAAGTTTGTCTTATGGCCAATAGTGCTACTATTGCTTCAGTGTGCTGTGCTGATTTGGTGGTTCCTTCCTCGGTAATATGGAGGAGGACATTCCATCCTCCCATTTCGTGTTGCTTCCATCAGTGGTTGACGAACCGTGTGTTAGTCAAATGCTGTGACCATCCCGTTAGTCCCCGCTGTGCAGTGCTGCCTGTTCTGGTGGGGGGTGCTTTAGGGATGGAGATTATGGGCAACTGAGCTATTTCCTCAGTCGGGGAAGGCACAGACTCCTTTGCTACCACATTCTGGTCACGGTGGAAATCAGAAAGAT
Organism: Chionomys nivalis; assembly: GCF_950005125.1. Taxonomy (NCBI): domain Eukaryota; kingdom Metazoa; phylum Chordata; class Mammalia; order Rodentia; family Cricetidae; genus Chionomys; species Chionomys nivalis. The sequence continues at coordinate 122,493,290 of NC_080087.1, read as the reverse complement.
CCCATTTCTATTGTAACACCTTTCATTCCATTGCAAAGCCTGCAAAGAACTCTACCTTTGAACAGACCCAACCCATCATAATAAAGGATGCTCTTATGACCAGAGTGGTTGGCAATGACTGGGTATAAGGTTCTCCATGCCTCATAAAATGCCCAGATTTATTTTTTAATGAAAAACGTTATTTATTCCTAATAAAGCATTTGCAGCAGAAGTCAACAGGCATTTGTTGATGGACTCCTTTTTGCCTTATGAAGAGTCCCCAGATGCCAATTCACCAATAAATATGCAATATTGGTCAGGGTTGAATGCTTAGAGAGGAGCTCACTGGCAATCTTAGAAACTGCTCTTTGTTCCTGTCCCCATTGGAAATTAGCTGCCTTCCTAGTAACCCTGTGGGGAGTTTTTAATAGTCTGTAAATATGATACGTGATTTCGTGATATGCAAACATATCGATTAGGAGCTGTATTTGAGTTTGTCACTGGGTGGTGGGGTTAAAAGTGTGTGCTACCATAACCTTATTCAGTGTAACTCTAGAATTTAGAACACAACTAACTTAGAGAAGTCCACCTATCGCTGCTGAGATTAAAGACATGGACTGCTTCCACCCTGCTCAAATCACTCCAAGTCTTAGAGGTTTAGAAAACAGATTTGAATGGTAGTAACTCTTTGAGTTGATTTAAAGCATTTTAAATCTCTTTACTGTGCTTAATGATGGAGGAAGGTCATTGGTTAATAAAGAAAACTGCTTGGCCTGATAGGTTAGAACATAGGTGGGTGGAGTAAACAGAACAGAATGCTGGGAGGAAGAGGAAGTGAGGCAGATGCCATGCCTCTCCTCTCCAGGGCAGACGCAATGAAGCAAGCCGCCAGGTCAGACATGCTGAATCTTTCCCGGTAAGACTGGTGCTACACAGATTACTAAATATGGGTTAGGCAAGATGTGAGAATTAGCAAGAGGCTAGAACTAATGGACCAAGCAGTGTTTAAAAGAATATAGTTTCTGTGTAATTATTTTGGGGCATGAGCTAGCCAGGCGGCCAGGAACCGGGTGGCAGGAACACAACCCGCAGCTCCTTCAACAGCTTTTAAAACCAAATATCAAAAATATCCTTTTTATGTAAGAAGAAAGCCCAAAAGCTGATGTCCAATATGGCATGGGTCACATGGCAATCTACAGTCTAAGTTTCTAACATGGAATTAAGACTTGTGGCTTAAGAAAACCCATTTTTTCCTTTCATGCCAGTAAGGCAAGTGTGCCTTTGGTAAATTATCATTCAAAAATATTATTTTCTATTTTTATTTTTTCATACCTGATCAAATGAAAGACATTTATTAGTCTTTATAAGTTAGTTTGTACTAAATGACTAAGCTGTCTGATGAACTATGACCTCTCCTTAATCAAGAGGTCTCCCTATTCGAATCTAATCTTTATGAAACTTGATATTATCCACAGCTTTTCTTATCCTGTGGAAACAAAAGCAAACCCTCTTCCTCAACATAACACATATCCCAGTTTCCATTCTGAAGACAACACATCTTTAAAATATGCAGTCTGATTTAATTCAACAGGTTTTTTTCTACTATTCAATGTCTTTCCATAGCTATTGTTTCTTTTTCATTAGAATTCAGAAAGTTTAAAGTTAATAAAGCACTGTGCAATGTATCTTTGGGGGGCTTTATTTTTATTTCTGTTTATTAGGCATATATTTTGAAGTTCAATTAGATCTTTCTACAACTACTTGCCTTGTAGGATTTTGTGGTATACCTGTAATATGCTTTATATTGTAATATACAAAACAACTGTTTAATTTTACTAAAGACATATGCTGGGACATTGTCAGGCTTAATCTGTATAGGCATCACCATAATAACCATAACTTTTAACAAATGAGAAATTACAGAATCAGCCTTTTAAGAACTTGAAGCAGTTTCCCATTGAAATCCTAAATGTGTATCTATGGTATGGTACACATACATTAATTTTCCAAACTCTGCAAAATAAAACACGTTCATTTGCCAAATTTCATTTCTTTGAGTACCTTTTGGATTACTTCCTGCAGGTAATAGAGTTTAGTTATACAAAGAACAAGTAAGACATTTCCTTATAATTTCCTTGGCTTGTTGTCAAGCAATAGAAATTTTTTTCTTTAAATCTTTCTGTTACCATGGTGTTTCTTATGAAATTCTGAAGCTTCGATCACATTTCTATTAGCTGATCAGTTTCATCATCATCTTATGCTATAGGGCCTGGTAGATCTGCACTGGATCTGATATTTGTTATATACAGTGGATGAATTCTATTTCTGATTACTTGTAGCTGAATTATTCAGAATAAGTTCAGTGGCTTCAATATGTAAAACAACTCTTTCTGCATGTTGTGAGTCAATAATTATATTAAGAGAGTCAGGAAAATCAAACAATATCATAATAATGGCAAATAGCTCTGACTTTGAAACTGAATCATATGGGCTTTGAGACACTTCACTTATTTTTTCCTGAGTTATTTCTGTCAGTATAGAATGTAGGGGCTCCAGAAAGTGGTGTCCCTTTTACTATATGAAGGAGAATCCAATTAGGTCTTTTTACAAACTGAAGTTTATTGCTTTGGGGATATTTATGAATAATCATTCCCAAAAAATTACTGCAAGCTCTTTGCCAATGTTCACTTTCTGGCCATAATGAGGCAATTTCAGCACTGGTAAAAGGTATCACGATTTCTGTTGGATCTACTCCTGCTGATTGACAAAGTCTCAATTTTCCTTTCAGAATCAATTCAGAAACTTTTTCACATAGGTATTTAATTTTTTTTACTCTGTTTATGTGATAAAATATCCATTCTCAGATATTATCTTCTATCTTTGTAAGAATTTCGGTTGGAGAATGAGTAGAAGGCAAAATAGCTAAACTACAGTGAAGCACTGGATCCGAGTGATTCATTCACTACCAGAGCCAACTCTCTCAGCCCCAACTGGTAATTTTCTTGGACTATTTAAGTCCATATCACCTCATAAGGTTTGAAATAAGCTACTTAGCTTTTGAACAGTTAATTCAATTGTGGGGCATTGCCAGTTAATATCTCCCAGCAATTTTTGAAAATCATTAAGAGTTTGCAATTTATCTCTCCTGATTTGTAACTTTATGTGGTTGAATTCTCTGTAAACCTGTCTTATATCCTAGCTAATTGATAGAACCTACTCTTTTTATTTTTTCAGCATCAATTTGCAATGCCCAACAAGGCAAATTGTCCTTACTTCATCAAACATTTTTTTCTAAGGTATCTGCATCTGAATCAGTCAGTAAGACATCATCCATATAATGGTGGATTTTAGATTTAGGAAACGTTTATGAATTATTCTAACTGCTGTTAATACACAATACTGACACAAGGTGGGGCTGTTTAACATTCCTCATGGAAGAATTTCCCACTGATTCCTTTTAACAGGTCGAGCATTATTATAAGTAGTCACTGTGAATACAAATTTTTATTTATCCTTTTCTTATAAAAATATAGCTTAAGTAAGCAGTCTTTTAAATCATTCACTTTATTAGACCATCCTTTAGGCAATAAAGAAGGCAAGGAAATTCCAGGCTGTAAAAGAGCCCATTGGTTTAATCACCTTATTTATGACTTTTAAATTTGTTAATGAGCTCCCTTTTCCAGATGTTTTTTATGACCAATACAAGATATTTCCAAGAACTAGTTGATTGTTCAATATGTTGAGCATTTACCTGCTCCTGTATTAGTTTTTCTAGCGCCTGTAATTGTTCTAATGACAAAGGCCATTGGTCTACTCACACAGTTCGTCAGCTAACCGTTTTAAAGCTGTTAGTGCCTTTGTGTCCTGCTTAAGTACAACCTGAATGCTCTGGGACTGTGACTATTCTTAGGTAAAACCTTTTAATCTTTTTCTCAGAAGCATTCTTTATTTTATGGTTTGTTTCTGAGATCGAAGGAATGTTAATCTGTGTTTTCCATTGCTGCAACAAATCAAATCCCCACAAATTTGTGGATATATTAGTCACATAGGGTTTAATTTTTCTGTTTGTCCTTCTAGCCCTACACACTTAGCCCATCATGTACTTTGTTTTTCCTGAGATAAAGTTCCAATCCTTAAAAGGTAAAAATTTTCCTCCTGAAGAGGATCTGAATGCCAACATTTTGGTGAAGTTATTGTTACATCTGTCCTATGTCTAATAAACCTACAATTTCAATGCCATTTATTTGTGTTTTTAACTTTGGTCTCTGATCATTTATAGCGGTTTGCCTAAATACTTGTCTTCTGTCTCTCCTGAATGTTTTGTTTCATCTACTGAAGCTGTTCTGTCCTTGATGACATTCAGAGCAGTGTTGCTTTCAAAAACAGGCACTACATCTTTTAATTGGTCTTTGGATGTGTTACTCCTCAGGGATATAATTGAATTGAATTTGATATTGACAGGAAATGATTTAATTTAATTTAATTTAATATTGGGGCCTGCAGGAGGCCCCAGAGAATGTTTCCCAGTAGCAAAGGGTTGCCTTGCCTGTCCCTTGTTGATCTGCATTCATTAGTTCAATGCTGGACACTTTCCACATAGTACAGAAGGCTGGGGCCTTTTGTTTGGATTATTTCTAGAAAAAACATTTTCTCTAGGAATGTCTTGTCTACAATTTCTTTTCAAATGACCTTGTTTATCACAACTAAAACATCTGACATTTTGATTTTTCTTAAAACTTTTAGAAATTACTTCTCCTATCAGAGCAGCATCATAAACATTAGCTCCAATATCAGTCATATTCCTAATGCATTCATCTATGGGTGCTGATCTTGCCTTTAAAGCCTTAATCATCCTTTGGTATTAGCATTTTGAATTAGCATTTTCAAAAGCCAAATATTCAATTAATATTTGACTGACTTCTGGATCTGATATAATTCTATTTACAGCTGAAGCCAATCTTTGTGGCAAAAATCAGTGAAGTCTTCTTTTGGGGCCTTGTATATTTTTAGTAAAAGACTCAGACCTTGTTCTTGATTCTTCAACATTTTCTCAAGAATTTAAAGCCGCTAAACCAAATATTGCCAAGGTGTGATTATCAAATTCAAGTTGCCTTTGCAATTTAGCATATTGACCTTAACCTAGAAACCGTTCTTGGGAAATGTTAATGCCTCTAGCCCTGCTTCACTGTTCTGTGATCCAAGTTTCCTCTTTCCAACATGTTCTCTATTGTAAAAGAGGACCAGCTTCCAATATTGCTGTTGTCAAATATTTCCAATCTTGGGAGATGATTCTGTTCTGAGTTGCCCATGAATTTAATATCTGCTTCACAAAGGGTGAATGCATACCCTATGAAATGAGTGCTTCCTTAAATCTCTTCAAATCTAACATTTCTATGAGATTCCATTTAACTTCTTGATAACCTTTGAGGTGTGTATCATCTCCTGGAAGTTCTTGTACAGTAACTAGATAAACTAAGGTTGATTTTCTAACAACTTTGGGCTGCCCCTCTTCAGTTTCATCATGGAGTTGTACAGTAGGTTGTTGTCTAAATTTCTCTGTCTATGTTAGCGAATTATTTTGTTTTTGTTTATAAATCTTTCTAATACTTGTATATATTTTCTTTTTTGATTTCCGAGACAGGGTTTCTCTGTAGCTTTTTGGTTCCTGTCCTGGAACTAGCTCTTGTAGACCAGGCTGGCCTCGAACTCCCAGAGATCCACCTGCCTCTGCCTCCTGAGTGCTGGGATTAAAGGCGTGCGCCACCACCGCCCGGCTAATACGTGTATCTTATTAGTCCACTTTTCATATTTGGCACAAAAAATCCACTATGACTATTAAGGATAAAATATGAATTACCAGACTGACAGTAATTATAATCAGTATTATATCAATCTCAGGTAAGTCATTTATCTCTTCTGCTTCTATTTTCAAGTCATCTAAAGTAGCACTATACAGGGTCTTAACTATGATATCTCCCATTCCTAATGTTGGGAAGATTTTTTCTTTTAATATTACTTAACTCTCTCCTTAAGGACTTCCCAGGTGTCTTACCAAATCTGATGACTCCTCAGTTTGTCTGCTGTTGGCATGACCGTTCTGTCTTGGAGAACCAAATACTGTTTTCAACTAAGTCTCTGTCATTCTATTTTATCAATAAAGGCTTAGGAGACAGATGCTGGGGTGAAAACCAGCTAGCTCAGAGAGGCAGAGAAAGCACCCAGCTACTTCCTCCTCCACTGTCTTCCCAGAAAGGGATCTTACTCCCAGATATCTCAAATAAAAATCCTCCAATTTGATGTCCCTCCCTTCTGCTTCCTGTGCATCTTTCTCTCAGTCCTTATGGCTTCCTCTTACTATGTTTTTTCTTCCATCAACTGAGTGCTTCCTCTGCCTCTTGACCTATAATTAACTCTATTTAATATTGTTTATAAAATTCAAGCAGAGAGCTCTTGGATTAAAGATGGGTGCTAGGACTGAGCCTTACCACAGCTAGAAACAGGCTTTTCTAGTAAATTGATCAATCTCTGGGTCACAATATGATCAGATATCCTGCAACAGGTAGCCTTGAGTTGGATCACAAATTGCAACTTCCAAATTCAATAACATGAGGACATAAGACAGCCAAGAAGAGAACTTTCATAGGACATGAAGTCTGTACCTTTAACTTGGACTCCCAACCTCCATCTTATAAGAAGTCAATGTCTCTTACTGAAGAAACTGAATCTAGTACCTTATTATATAGCAGTCAAACAGATGAATACAGCTACCATATGCTTTATAGAGTGGCAGAGAGAGAAAGTCCACATATTTATGCCCACTGAGAAAGCTTGGAAATAGTCACATTTTAGTAACAAATAGCATAAACTTTAATTTCTGAATACAGATTGAGCACCTCCTATCCAAAAGACTTCGGGTTTTTTCAGAGTTTTTAATGTTTGCATATAGCAATTGTGAGACGTGTTGGGGATGGTCTCAAGTCTAAACATGAAATTTGTTTGTTTTTAATACCTGTTGCATTATCCATAGATCCCAAGTACATTTGTAATGTGCCTGCATTTTACTGTAAGGTCAAGTGTGGAATTGTCTATCTATGATAGCATGCTGATACTCGGTTTCAAATGTTTTGAAATAGGCTAGATTTAGAGATTTTTTTAGTAGTAATGCTCAACCCTGTACTGTTCCACACTGAAGGGAAACAGAGTCATCCAAATAGCTCTCTTCTGCTGCTTCTGTCTTTTTTTTTTCCTTTGTCTATTCTGAAATGCTATTGTTAGCTGCTGTGATGGGTGTGCTGACTGTCAGCATGACCAGATCTGGAACTGCCTGGCTGGCAGGGCTCTGGGCACAGCTGTGGGGGAGTGTGCAGCCTCCAGCATGACTATGGGCATCTGTGTTGATTCCGTTCCATTGAGGAGAAAAGACACGTGCTAAAAGCCAGTAGCTCCATTTTATGAGCTGGAATCCTGAACTATGCGAAAAGGAAAAAAGCTAGCGGAGCACAAGCATTGCTCTTCCACTTGGCTGTGAGTGCGAAGTGACCAGCTGCCTCAGACTCCTTCCCCAACATGATGGGCTCCAAACCTCGCACTGTGAGCCAGGATAGGCGCTTTCTCCCTCAAGTCGCCGTGGTCAGAGTGTTTTATCGCAGCAACTGGGAAGTGACTAAGACAAATGCGTTCACGTTCAGGCTTGAGCTGCTCCTAGCAAATGTATCCCTTTATTGTAAGTATCAGTCAGCTGTGTAAGCCGCAGCAAAATGTTACAGTCAGGGTGGCTCAACAGTAGGAGCTTCTTTCTCAGGATTCTGGAGGCTGGTAGTCCAAAATCAAGGGCCAATATGGTTGATTTCTGGTGAGATCTCTCTCTCTGTCTCAAATAACCACTTTTTCCTGGGCCCTCACCAGGTCTTTCCTCTGTGGGTGAAGGCAAAACAAGCTCTCTTCTGTTGTGGAATATTACTTTAATGTGTAAAGGTGTGTTGCATTTGCTTCTGCATTTGTTTAGCAAGTCAAGGATTATTACACTTGTTTATGCTGCATTTGCTTAATTATGAAAAGATCTGTGGCATTCAGAACAGGTTCAAGGCTGCTAAGATGATCCAGTCTCATAGATTCCAACCAAATTCTAACAATTATCTTGATTTTTGTCAAGGTTCCCTCAAGGATTCCAGCACCGCCAGACAACAGAAAACAGTCAAAAATCCATATTTCCAAAAGATGGATTGTGAATGTTTATTATCATTTACAAGGATTGATTACAAATTGTTATTGATCATAGTAAAAAAAAATAAAATAAAAGAGCCAAATGGTAGTGGCACATACCTTTAATCCCAGCACTCAGGAGGCAGAGGCAGGCAGATCTCCATGAGTTTGGGGCCAGCCTGGTCTACAGAGCTAGTTCCTGGAGAGTTAGGACTGTTACACAGAGAAACCTGTCTTGGAAAAAAACCAAAAATGAAAACAAAAAAAATAAAATTAAAAACAAAAGACCTAAACTCAAAGTTCTCTCTTTCTAAAGGAAAAAGGGGGGTATGATATAGAAATGATAGAGGAAAGGTAGATTAATGAATTTACTTTAGTCTAAAAAAAAACAACTATTAATCTCAAAATGCTTTACACTGGTATAGATTTTGGTCTATTGATACAAATTTCAAGTTAATATTGCTATACTGTATGTATGGTTCAGGCCACTGTCATGATAACAGGGAGTGCAGCAGCATGCAGGCAGACATGGTGCTGGAGAGGTGGCTGAGAGGTCTACATCTTGCAGGCAACAGGAAGTTGAGTGAGACCCTGGGCAGTATCCTGAGCATAGGAAACCTCAAAGCCCACAGTGACACACTTCCTCCAACAAGGCCATACTCACTTCCACAAAGCCACACCTCCTAATAGTGCCACTCCCTATAAGATTATGGGAGCCAACTGCATTCAAACTACCTCAGTTGCTAATATGTTTCCATCATTAGAAATGTCTTCTGGGACAGTTGATAGAATACTTGCCAGGCAACTATGATTGCCTATGTTTGGATCCTCAGCACCTATATAAAAAGCTATGCATGACTGTGTACCTATAATTCCAGGACTAGGGAGATGAAGGTGGGGGCGAGGGGAGGGGAGGTCCTGTCAGTCAGTGTAGTCAAATCAGTGACCACCAACCTCAGCAACAGACCTGGTCTCAAGACACAAGTAGACAGTGATTAAGGAAAAAAATCCAGCATTGACTTCTGACCTCCCCACAAATTCACGCATACATGAACACAGACAGACAAGACACACACACAGACACACATACACACACACACACACACACTCACACATCTTTAACTATCTCCTCCAACTTTTTTCTGTTGAAATGACAAATGTAACATTGTGGTTTTTAGACAAGCTAATTAAAACTATCATTTCATTAATTAATAATTCTTTTTGTATGATAATTATATAGAATAATTTCTCCAAAATTTCTATAATAAGAAGTATCCTTAATGCTCAATAGTACCACAAGGACATGTGCTCAACTATGTTTATAGTAGCATTATTTGTCATAGCCAGAACCTGGAAACAACCTAAATGCCCCTCAAACAAAAAATAGATGAGGAGGGGGCTGGAGAGATGGCTCAGTGGTTAAGAGCATTGCCTGCTCTTCCAAAGGTCCTGAGTTCAATTCCCGGCAACCACATGGTGGCTCACAACCATCTGTAATGAGGTCTGGTGCCCTCTTCTGGCCTGCAGACATATACACAGACAGAATATTGTATGCATAATAAATAAATAAAATATTAAAAAAAAATAGATGAGGAAAATGTGGTACATTTACATAATGGAGTACTACACAGCAGTAAAAAAATAATGACATCCCGAAATTTGTGGGCAAATGGATGAATCTAGAAAAGATCATATTGAGTGAGGTAACTCAGACTCAGAAAGACAAATATCATATGTACTCACTTATAAGTGGCTTCTAGACATAAAGCAAAGAAAAACCAGCCTACAATTCATAATACTAGAGAACCTAGACAACAAAGAGGACCCTAAGAGAGACATACATGGATCTAATCTACATGGGAAGTAGAAAAAGACAAAATGTCCTGAGTAAATTGGAAGCATTGGGGTCATGGGAGAGGAATGAAGGGGAGGGGAGAGGAAAGGAGGGGAGTAGGGGAAAATGTAAAGCTCAATAAAAACAATAAATAAAAATAAGTAAATTTTTTAAAAAGAAATATCCTGAATTTCATTTTTCCTCTTGTATAAAATGTGTATGTGTATTTGACTTATTAAAATAATGTTTTCTCCCCATCTCTCCTTACCCCCATCCCATCCCCACCCCCAAGTTCCCAGTTTTTGCCTGGCAATCTTGTCTACTTCCAATATCCAGGATAACTATATGTTTTTCTTTGGGTTCACCTTCTTATTTAGCTTCTCTAGGATCACGAATTATAGGATCAATGTCCTTTATTAATGTACTTATGAGTGAGTACATACCATTGAAGGCGTAAGTCACAAACAATCCCACACCAGTTTGGAATTATGATTAATAGAATTGTTATTTATTTAAGGGGGAAAACCTTATAGATCACCATCCCAGACAACAGCCCTCTGCACAATCAGGAAGGGAGCCTAGTTGCCGTAAGCGGAGCCGGAAGCCAGAGAGCAAGCGGAGGGAAGTGGCCACTTTTTTAAAGAGAGAGAGACCACGCCCCAATGGGCTGGTATCTCAGCAGCTATTGGCTGAAGGAGCAGAAGGAGCTCCCGCAACATACCATATTCATCTTTTTGGGTCTGTGTTACCTCACTCAGGATAGTGTTTTCTATTTCCATCCATTTGCATGCAAAATTCAAGATATTGTTTTTTACTGCTGAGTAGTACTCCAATGCATATATATTCCACATTTTCTTTATCCATTCTTCCATTGAGGGGCATCTAGGTTGTTTCCAGGTTCTGGCTACTACAAATAATGCTGCTCATAATTTTAGTTGTTAGGAGTTTGTCTTTCAAGCAGCTGGCTGTGATTTTCTCTGATTTGTCCTGATAAGAACTCACAACCCTTCTGTAACTGTGGGCTACAGTTTCAAATCAACTTTAGAAACTGATCTTTAAATCCTTATTTGCTAATTCCCATCTCTGACTTGTTTATATTGATTTGTTTTTCCTAAATATAGGTTATATTTTCTCATATTTCCATATTATAGTATATTTTTTAATTTTGGAAACAACTTCTAATTCTCAAGCAAGTTACAAATGAAGTAAATCTTTTTTCTTTAAATAATAATAGTTAATATTGATGTTTTAATATTTTTCTATAGAACCTCGCTGTGTAGCCTGGACTGGCCTGGAACCCCTACACAGTCAGTCAATTGGGATCCTCCTGCCTCAGCTTTAAGAGGACTGGGGTTACAGTATACATCACTCCTGGCTCTCTAAATTATTCCAGAGCAAATTTCTCACAAGGGACTCTTTGCCCACCGAAGACTTCTGTGTATAGTGTATACTGTCTGTAACAAATATATTCTCCTACTTACCCATGTACAACCATTGACACCAAGTGTGTTTTTGTGTTACAGTCGTCTTTCCTGCAGATACATTTCAGTTCCTTTTGACAAGGTCTCTTATTATAAAATGTTACAGTCTGGAAACTCACCTGGGGCTTGGACATCACGTCTCATGTCTCTCGTTCAGTCTGTAGCAGTTACAGTCTTTCCTTACTTTTCATGAAATTATCTCTTTTAAAAATTATAGATCAGGGACTGGGGAGATGTCTCAGCAGTTAAGAGCACTTGCTTCTCTTCCAAAGGTCCAGAGTCTGGGTCCCTGAACCTACACTGGGCAGCTCACTACTGCCTGTGATTCCAGCACCAAGGGATGCAACACCTTCTTCTGGCCTCCATGGGCACTATACTTATATATGTACATATTCATACCTACATAGAGACACACAGAGACATATAATTTAAAGTAAATTTAAAATTAAATCCAAAAAAGTCATAGTCTAGAGAGACTTACAGATACACTATATTCAAAGACAGATAATTACTATTTTAACATAAGAAGACTTCCTAATTATTTTTACAAAGTATGTATACGATTGATATTAAATCCTGGGAAGAAATAAACAACACACACACTTTTCTGTCAGTCCCAACTATGTATATATGTGACAAAACTGCAATGGAAATTTAGAAAAGGTGATAAGCATATTCAAAATAAAATGCTAGTGAATTCCAGGTCTGCCAAAGCTATGTGAAAAGACCCTATGTCAAAAAGGAAAAAAAAATACAGCACCATTCATGCTAGGGGTCAGCAATAAGGCACATGACCACTCAATCCTTGTATTAAAAAGATTTATAACTGCCAGGCAGTGGTGGCTCACGCCTTTAATCCCAGCACTTGGGAGGCAGAGGCAGATGGATCTCTTTGAGTTTGGGGCCAGTCTGGTCTACAGAGCAAGTTCCAGGACTGGCTCCATATCTACTGGGAAAATCTATCTCAGAAAACAAGCAAAAAAAAAAAAATACAACTATAAACGCTAGAGGAAAAATTCAAGAACTTCATAAGCATAAATGAATCGTAACTTCTGGTGACCCCAAGGCAAGGATGCAGACAAAGGCAGCCACAAACATGAGATGAGCTTCAAGTCCCGGGACTTCACTCTGGCAGTATTAGCAACGGTCATGGTGGCACCAAACAGCAAGCCCTGACAGAGAAGAACGTCATAGTTCTCATTGAAAGAAATGAAGGATACAAAAGACTCCAGAAATGCCATACTGAGGAGGACAGAAGAGAAGGAGGGAAGGGAGGGAAGGGAGGGAGGAAGGAAGGAGGGAAGAAGGAAGGAAGAGAAAGAGAGAGAGTCTCAGAACCTGGATGCACGCTCTGCCCTGGCTCTGGCTTCCCAGAAACAAGCCAGGACCAAGTAGAGTAGAACAATGTGAGCTGAGATTGCAAATGCGACTCCCAATGGCAGGCAGACGAGGAGACAGGGCTTTTCCAAGCTAGTGACTTGACAGAACAAGTTATCACCGCCAATTAGAGCAATACAGCAAAATCCAGAACCTCCGAAATATAGCATGCAAATGCCTGGGATATAATTCAATCAGGAAAAAAAAAATCAGGATATAATAATCAGGGGGAAAAAATGTAATCTGTTCTCTAGAGAGCTCAGTCCTGGGAAGAAACAGATGTCAGAAACATCAAACAAACACCCCAAAGCAGCCATTACCATGGTACTCAGTTGGGTCAGTGGAAACCTGTTCAAAACAAATGACAATATTGGATACAATGAGAGAAATAAAAATTAACCAAAAAAGAAATTTAGTTTGAAATGTTTGGTATCTGAAACTTAAAAGTTCTCAGGTTTGGTTTTATTCCAGATGTGACAGAGGAAAGAACAACAATGAACTAAATAAATCAGAAGAAGGAAGGGGGGAGAGAAAGCATAGGCATACGTAATTTCAGTCGTAAGTTCCAGAGGGAAAGGAGACAGATAATGGACCAAAAAAACTGACAAAGGGTATCTGAAAATGCCCTAAACTCGTTGTCTTGAACACGCAGATTCAATTTCAGGTCTAGCCGGGTGGTGGTGGCGCACGCCTTTAATCCCAGCACTCGGGAGGCAGAGGCAGGCAGATCTCCGTGAGTTCGAGGCCAGCCTGGTCTACAAGAGCTAGTTCCAGGACAGGAACCAAAAAGCTACGGAGAAACCCTGTCTCGAAAATCCAAAAAAAAAAAAAAAAAAAAAAAAAATAACAAAACAAAACATCAATTTCAGGTCTATGAGCCCAAGCAGGCCTTGGATCACAGTGAACTGAAGCCGGGTGCTGACCGGGCTGTGCTTCCAGGAGACTCCCCTGAGAGAATTCTCACTTTCTCATTCTCAGCTCCTAGATACTGTGTTCCTTGACTCACGGCTATCCTCCATCTTCAAAGCCAGCCGTTGCCTGTCTTCAACCTCTGTTTCAAACATCATGTCTTCTGACTCTGTCTCCTCTGCCTCCTTCAGGAATGCTAGAACCACATGGAGCCTTCCTCTTAGCAGGATGAGGAACACAGCTGAGTCCCTTTGGACTTTGTCCATGTAGAGGATGCATGAGTCCATGTACGCAGAGTCCCCTTGGCTTTGTCATGTAATTCATGTGAAGTTCCCAAAGATCAGGACATTGGCACCTTTAGAGGTGGACGATTTGCTGTTTACCACACTTACTAAATACAAAACAGATAGCCAGGTAAACAAGATAACCCACCCTACAGACCTCAGTTAGCATCTTTACCCAGTTATCTGGTGTCTGTCATGTCCGTTGCTGTGGTAAAACACACTGACAAAAAGTGATTTAGGGGAGTGTCCTAGTTAGGGTTTCTACTGTGGTGAAGAGACATCATGACTGTTCAACTCTTACAAATGAAAACATTTGATTGGGGTGGCTCACTTACAGTCCAGAGGTTCAGTCCATTATCATCGTGGTGGGACATGGCACTCTGCAAGCAGACATGGTGCTCCAGAAGTAGCTGAGAGTCTTATGTTTTGCAGGCAACCAGAAGTGATCTGGGACATTGGTTGTGGCTTTAGAATATATGAGACCTCAAAGCCCACCCCCACAAAGACACACTTCCTCCGACAAGGCCACGCTCACTCCAACAAAGCCACACCTCCTAACAGTGCCACTCCCTTTGGGGGCTATTTTCTTACAAATCACCACAGGGAAAAGGGGTTTATTCAGCTTATAATTCCAGGTTGCAATCCATCCCTGCAGGGAAGTCAATGCAGGTTCTCAAGCTGTTAGTCACATCAGATCGGTAGTCAAGAAGATACTGAAATAAATTCATGCAGGTCTACTTGTTAACTTGTTTACACTCCACTAGCTTTCTCCTCAATTATAATGTTCAGGGTCCCCTGTGTAGTGAATGGTGCCACCCATAATGGACTGGATATTTCTAAATCAATTAACAGTCAAGACAACCACCTACAGACATGAGCACAAGTCAATGTGATCTTGATAATTTCTCATTAAGACTCTCCCCAGATGAGTCTAGATTGGGTCCATTTGGCATCTAAAACTAACCAGCACATCAGTTAAAGTCCCTGCTCAATGGCTATTGAGCGAAGTGATACCAATAGCAGAAATAGGGGAATTTCCCTTCACAGAGCGTGATCCTGCTTCACCCTTACTGAGTACTCAGGAGCAGAGACCAGTTCAGAACACTCATTTCCACAGCTCCACTGTTAAACACCTCCCATCAGAGACAAGAAAGCAGTGTGCCCTTGCTGGACCAGACCCTGCCAGAGCTGTGGACTTGTCTGTCTGCTGTAGTTCAGCCACCACCAGCAGCTTCTGTGAACTTTCTGAACCCTTCACTTGCCCCTTCCTTAGCCCTCTAGACTGGTCCAGGAAAACTGATGGAGATAAATGGATACTGGAGATGGCTGGTTCATTTCCACAGAGCATGCTGGTCTTAGCCCGGATCTCACCATCACAAGGCAGGTAAAGTAAGGGAACAGTCGACTGACCTGCTGAAGACATCACTACAGCTCTAATCCGTGCTGTGGAATAATCATTTTGTACACTATAAAGATTTGCCACTCAAATTAGTTTAAATAAAACTCTTGACTGGCCAGTAGGTGGGACAACAAAACCAAGAATACTGGGGTGAAGAAGGGCAAAGTCAGAGAAGACACAGAGGAAACAGGACATATAGAAAATGAGATACCAAGTCATGAGCCACATGGCAGATGGTAGATAAGAAATATGAGTTAATAGAATGGAATACTGAGCTAGTAACAAGCCTGAGCTATCAGCTGAGCGTTTACAATTAATATGAAGTTTCTGAGTGGCTATTTGGGAGCATTAGCAGGACAGGAAAACTCTGCCTACAAATATGAAGTCTGTGCCTTCTGAGAGTGGGGTGCCATGTGCAGGACATAACATTGGCTCAGGACTGGAGACTGACGTATGATGCTGTTTTCCTTATAGTCAAAAATAAGTGAATCCAGTAACAGAGGGATATAAATGGCTGAGATGTTTCCCAGTAAAACCTCAATGGTTCTTCAAACCTCGGTCTGCCTTCCTCTGGCTCGGTTGACTGGCAAAGAACTGTGTAGCATGAATAATAAAGAGCCAGAGATAGACATTGGATTCAAACTGAAGATCAGAAAAGCAAAGTGCCAACCACTAGAGAAGTGCCGTCCTCTACCAAATCTTTAGATTGAAAAGGCGAGATCCTGTCTCCACAAATTCTCAGACTCCACATTCCAGTGACTTCCTGTCTCTTCCCCTTTATATTCCTCTCTCAGCAAAGCCATACCACTCCTTTCCCCGCCTCCCTACTGCTGGGATTAAAAGTGTGTGACTCCCAAACACTGTGATTAAAGATATGAACCACCACCACCTGGATCTGTTTCTAGATCAATCTTATGTAGCCCAGAGATCCATCTGCCTCTGTCTCCTGAGTCCTAGAATTAAAGATGTGTGCCACCACTCCCTGGCCTGTATGACTGACTAATATGGCTGCTTTGCCCTCTGATGTTCAGACAAGCTTTATTTATTAAGACATAAATAATATACCACTATATTTCCCCTTTTTGTCTAAAATAAAGGAAGGCTATAACTAATATGAGAAAAACTATATACAATAAGTACAATAACTATATATAATATATATAGGCAATAAATAAATCAACAATGTCTTGTCCATTTGCATTTGACAAATTCAGAGAAAATATTTCATTATCTATCCTATCTTGGTGAGTCCAAAATCTTGTACCTAGTTTACTTTCTATTGTAACTTTCTTTCTGCATCTGGTAAGCAAGGAAAACTATAACTATATAGTCTTAAACTCCCTCAGATACCCAAGAAGGAAATAGTATTAACTGAATAAGCAGGTAGTGCAAGCAAGCTACTTCCAAAAACTGTGAGAAATGCTAGAAACAGCTGGCTGCCTGGACAGTCACCCAAAGTTCCTCGCAGTGATGGGGCATCCATCTTTGCCTTACAGGTCTAGCATATCTGACAGACTTTTCTGTGAAGCAGGATATTCTGTCCCACCTTGTCTTGGCAATGTTTGGCAGTCACTTTCTTTTGTGTTCTGTTTGTCCCATTAGGACAGTTTACTGTCAGCAGTCGAGGTAAGAGCATTTTTTTGCCCAGTGGTTTACATTTGCCATAAAGAAATTAAACTCCATGTGGAGTTTCTTCGATGCCCATCATCTTCTTTAAAGTAGATTGATATTGCCAGCAGCAGACATGTTTCATTGTCAAAAAAAGAGTCAATGTTATTAAACATCTTTTTATTTAATTATTTATTTATTTATTTATTTTGTTGTTGAAAAAATTTCCGCCTCCTCCCCGTTTCCCATTTCCCTCCCCCTCCTCCCACTCCTCTCCCCATCCTTCTGCTCCCCTCCCCCTCTCCCCACTCCACTCCCCCTCCCCCCACTCCATTCCCCCTCCCTCTCGAGACTGAAGAGCAGTCCAGATTCCCTGCCCTGTGGGAAGTCCAAGGTCCTCCCACTTCTATCCAGGTCCAGGAAAGTGAGCATCCAAACAGGCTAGGCTCCCACAAAGCCAGTTCATGCAGTAGGATCGAAACCTCGTGCCATTGTCCTTGACTTCTCATCAGCCTTCATTGTCCGCCATGTTCAGAGAGTCCGGTTTCATCCCATGCTTATTCAGTCCCAGTCCAGCTGGCCTTGCTGAGCTCCCAGTAGATCAGCCCCACTGTCTCAGTGGGTGGATGCACACCTTGCAGTTCTGACTTCCTTGCTCATGTTCTCCCTCCTTCTGCTCCTCATTTGGACCTTGGGAGCTCAGTCCGGTGCTCCAATGTGGGTCTCTGTCTCTATCTCCATCCATCACCAGATGAAGGTTCTAAGGTGATATGCAAGATATTCATCAGTATAGGATAGGGTCATTTCAGGTTCCCTCTCCTCAGCTGCCCAAGGTACTAGCTGGAGACATCTCCCTGGACACCTGCGAGCCCCTCTAGAGTCCAGTCTCTTGCCAACCTGCGGGCGCCGGTGGCTTTGGTGACTCTAGATAACCTCGGGCCGATCGCATGCCCCCGTGGCAGCGATGACCCATTTGAAGGTCTGCCCTATCAACTTTCGATGGTAGTCGCCGTGCCTACCATGGTGACCATGGGTGACAGGGAATCAGGGTTCGATTCCAGATAGGGAGCCTGAGAAAGGGCTACCACATCCAAGGAAGGCAGCAGGCGTGCAAATTACCCACTCCCGACCCGGGGAGGTAGTGACGAAAAATAACAATACAGGACTCTTTCGGGGCCCTGTAATTGGAATGAGTCCATGTTATTAAACATCTTAAATGTCATATTCTGTAGATCTATGAAGAACCTGAAGATGACCTATCTATCTAAACTATATCTTTGTTTGACCGTGAAAACATACCTTATATGTCTACAAGTTTGATTGTAATAGATGATTAACTACTAACATGCAATGCCTTATTATCCTAAATACTTGGCAATAATAATTGTCAAGAACTAGAAATTTGCATTATATCATTAAATGAGTTGGATAGGTACAATACCTTGAACAAAAGTAGAAATGTATGTACAATATGTTCTAACAAAATTAATCTTAAATTTTGTATCAACATATAAAATTTGTATACAATATACAGAAGTCCAATCCAATATAAAATATTTTAAATTAGTGTTGCTTTTTAAAAAGTAGATTCAATAATTGACCTTTTTATCTTATCATATCTATATCTATATTCTTCCTTTTTTCCTTTTAGAGTCGATTCAATAATCCACCTTTTATCCTATCATATCTATATCCCTTTTCTTCTTTTCAAAAAAAGAACTCTGAATCTAATCTCCTTTGTTCAACTTTCCTCCTGGCTGTAACCAATAACAAATTGTAATCAACACCCCCCAAACAATGACAAATATTCATAATTTGTTGAATGACCAAAAATCACCCATCCCACCTCTTGGGAATGTGGGCATCATTTTCTTAAATTTACTTCCTGCTGCCTGGGGGTGATGGTATCTTTAGGGGATCCTGAAAAGAAAAATTTGGACTAATTTTCAAGTTCTGGGAGAGCTGTCTGTATCACTGTTGTCAAGTCTCTGTGTAATGGGAAAGTGCAAGGCTTGTCTCAAGTCCTGGCCAGAGCAGTCTGTTAGGCTGGGCTGCCTCAGCAAACCACCTTGAAATTGTTCTGAACAGTTTGAAGTCCAAAAGTCGATCGTTAGGTGGTGTTTTCAGCTTTGTGATGTCATCACAGTCCTGGAGGAATCATCATTGTGGGGCCCCATCCTCCTTTTGGAGGCTACAAAGGTCACTGCTTGGTATGCTCATGGTTCAATGCAGAAAACTATCAGACTCAAACCCAAAATCATGTATAGGAAGGTAGGTGAAACCTTTTTCTAGAATTAGCAAGTACTCTATATGACCATTAATATCACGACAAAAGGTTAATATATATTATATTAATATAAAATGTAAATTATTATATTACATATATAATATATTATTATATAAGATTTATATATACATGTTAATCATATAAATTTTACACCTTAAGAAAACTGTTAAAGAGTCAATATAAAACTGAAGGATTATGAAATTAGTAGCAATAAAATGGTCCTTAAATTTTTGTTTTTCTTCTGTCCCTTATCAGGTGACTCTTCTGACATGAGACAGAGATTTTGGATTTCATTTTAATGAGCATGCTTGGGTTTAGCAAAGGAGAGAGCCACACTCCAACTCCAAAGCCAGTTTTAATCTTTAATTGGACTGAGACTACAAAAAAAAAAACCCATTTGCATTATATGTCTGAAGAAAACAGCAGAAACAAACATTTGGGAAGATTTATGAAATTTTATCCTGATGGAAATGTGATATACCAATAGGCCAATTTACTCTTTTTCTTAAGACACATTTTCTGGTCATTTGTGCTTTTTCTCCTGATGTCTCATTTGTCCAGTTTAGATTCCTTAGCTGGATGTCTTTATTCTCCTGAAAAGACAGAAACAAAACACTTCCCCAACCCTAATTTCGGGGAGATTCTCTTTTGGCAAGTTATATCTGATGAAGTGAAAAGCATTTATTTTTATAGGGTAGTTTAGATTAAATGGCCATGTTGTTTGATGAACTATTATCTCTTCTAATTAAAGGTGTTTCTTGCTCAAATTGAATCTTTAGCAATTCTGATGATATCCATAGCTTTTCTTCTCCCATGGAAGCAAAAGCAAAGCCCCTTCCCCAATGTAACACATGTCCTGGTTCCCATTCTGAGGTCGGTACATCTTTAAAGTACATCGGCTGATTTTATTCCGCATTTTTTCTATTATCCAATGTCTCTCCGCAGTTGTTGTTCCTTTCTCATTAGCATTTAGAAAATTCAAGGTTAATAAAGCATTATTCAATCTATATCTGATGGTATTTTTCATCAATTTCTGTTTATTTAAAAAAATCCTTTAGAGTTCAATTTGCTCTTTCTGTAACTGCTGACCTATAGGATTGTGTGGCATACCTGCAATATGTTTTATATGCTAATAAACAAAAAGCTGTTTAATTTTCTTAGAGACATATGCTGGAGTATTGTCTGCCTTTATCTGTACATACATACCCATGATGGCGATAGCTTATAGCAAATGTGTGATTATCAAATCAGATTTTTCTGAACTCAAAGCAGTTACCCACTGAAAATCTGAATAGGTATCAATGATGTTGAGTACATATTTTAGTTTTACTAATTATACAAAATGGAACACATCCATCTGCCAGATTTTATTTCTTTGGGTACCCTTTGGGCTACTTCCTGCAGGTATTAAATTTTGGTTGTATAAAAAACAGGTAAGACAGTTCATCATAATTTTCTTAGCTTGTTGTCATGTGATGGAAAAGTCCTTTTTAAAACCTTTGCTATTGACATGATTTTTCTTTCATGAAATTCTGAGGCTTTCAACACATTTCCAATCAATAATTGACTGATTTCTGCATTACTTGTGCTAGACAACCTGGCAGAGCTGTATGAGATCAGATCTGTGCTATATGTATGGGATTATTCCTATTCCTGATTATGTCATGTAACTGAATAAATAATAAAATCAATTCTGTATCATGTGGTATAAATTCAGTGGTTTCAACATGCAAAACAACTCTTTCTGCATATTGCAAATCAGTACCTGTATTGAGAGTTTCTTTAAAATCCCTTAGTACCATGAGAATAGCACATAACTCTGACTTTTTAGACAGAATCATAAGGGCTTTGATCCACTTTACTTAAATTTTCTGATTTATAACCTGCCTTTCCTGATTTATTTGCATCAGTATAGAATGTAGCATTCCAGTTATTGTTATATGCCCTGTTATAAGTGAGAAAGGACCCAGTTAGTTAGTTCTCTTTATAAGATGAATTCTCTTGTTTTGGGGATAGTTATTGTTAATCTCTCCCAAAAACTTACTACAAGCTCTTTGCCAGGGTTCACTTTCTACCCATAATTTGTTAATATCACCATTATTAAAAGGTACTATAATTTCTGCTGGGTCTATTCCTACTAATTGACCAAGTCTTAATTTTCCTTTTATAATTAACTCAGAGACTTTTCCCACTTAAGCTTTTAATTTTTGCTCGATCCATTCTAAGATAATATCTTCTCTCTGTATTAAAATTACTATAGGGGAATGTTTGGAGGGTAATATGACCAGAATGTAGTTAAGATTCAGATCCACACAATCCACATGTGCTTCCTGTGATTTCTCTTCAATCAAAATCAATTCTCTCATTTAATCATTCCAGTTTCAAACTGTGTAGCATATTGTCATACAAAGATCCAAATCCCTCCATTGTCATGGTTTTTTCCCATTATGCATTGCTGTGATTGGCTGTGGGGGTGTGTGTGCACTGTGTGAAGATGCATTGCTCTGATTGGCTGTGGTGGGGTGTGTGTATGTGCACTGTGTGAAGATGCATTGCTGTGATTGGTTTAATAAAAAGATGAATGTCCAATAGCTAGGCAGGAGGTGTAAGTAGGACTTCAGGACAAAGAGAGAACTCTGGGAAGAAAAAAGGTGTGGTTACCAACACGACGCATGGAGGAAGCGGGATGGGTGGAACAGAAATGAGGTAAAGAGCCACGGGGCAGAACATAGATTAAATAGTATGGATTAATTAAGTTATAAGAACTAGTTAGAAACAAGCCTAAGCTAAGGCCACACTTTCATAAGTAATAATAAGTCTCCACGTCATTATTTGTGAGCTTGTGGCCCAAAGAAAAATCCAATTACAAATACCCTTTACATAAGCCATACAACAAACGAGAGAGAAAATGGAAAGTAATTGTATCAACAGAACGTTGTGCTGGCTAGTTTTATATCACTTCGACAAAGCTAGAGTCATTTTGAAAGAGGGAACCTCAGTTGAGAAAATGCCCCTGCTAGATTTGGCTCGTGGACAAGCCTGTGGTACATTTTCTTGCTTAGTGATTGATGTAGGACCCAGCTCACTGTGGGCAGTGCCATCCCTAGGCAGTTGGTCCCGTGTGCTATAAGAAAGTCAGTAGGAGCAAGCCAGGAAGCAGCACCTCTCCATGGCCTCTGCATCAGTTCCTGCTTTCAGGTTCCTGCCCTGCTTGAGTTCCTGCCCTGACTTCCCTCAATGATGGACCTGACAATGTAAGAGAAACAGCAAGTGATTTTGTTCTCATCCATTAGAGCAGAAGCTGACTAAATAATCTCTAACCATCAGGAAACAGGACAACCATGTGGAATGGGGAATCACAAACAACAAAACCTGAAAGCAGGTAAGTGACATTCGCTCTGGGCACTGCGTGCTAACATGGAAAGGGGAAGTCTCCAACCCTAGAACTCCAGACAACTAAGGAACACTGAGAGCTCTACTGGTTATCCAATACCAGCGGTTACCCCGAAATCACAGACATACAAGCAATATTATATTATATATACTATAATAATATATAAATATTTTTATGTTTAGGAATACATGTGTTACAGCAATTAAATAAAGAGATCAGAGACTATGAAATGAGAGAGAGAGAGAGAGAGAGAGAGAGAGAGAGAGAGAGAGAAAGGAGAGTCCACAGGAGGGTGTACAGAGGAAAGGGGAAGGGGAAATGAAGCAGTCATATTTTAATTTCAAAAACCAAAAAATTAAAGGTCCTAATTTCTTTTTTATGTGTATGAGTGTTTTGCCTGTGCACCAAGCAACATCATTCCGGGCCTGGGTTACCTCACTAAATGTATTTTCTAATTCCAGCCATTTACCTAAAGAGGCCAGAAGAGGGCGCCAGATCTCCTGGAACTAGATGGTTGTGAGATGTCCTATGGGTACTGCCAATTGAATCCTGCTGCCCTGAAAGAACAGCCAGCGCTTTTAGCTACTGAACCTTCTCTACAATCCCCCTCCCCCATCAAAAAAAATTAAGAAAAATTTAAACAATAATTCTAAAGATACTTTCTTTAAAAACAAAAAGAGTACCCACGTGGTCTTCTGCTCACACAAGGCCACCCAGGATTGAGCTTCCCAGGTCCCTCTGTCCAGCACTCAAAAGCCACTGGAGCAATGCTCCAAGGAGGCCCAGCTACTGCTTGAGCTGGTGATGGAACTTGACATCATCTACATTTCACAGACATGCGGAATGAAGGAGTTATCGAGTCATGGAGGCGTCCACTGGGATGTTTAAGAAAAGCCCACGAAACCAGATAATGTGTAGCAGGGTCAGAGTCCCTGAAGGGAACCCTGCAGAAAGATATCTGTGGAACTGGACAGACAGCTCAGCAGTTAAGAGCGTCTGCTGCTCTTGCAGAGAGCCTAGGTTCCATTCTCAACACCCACATGGTGCCTCACAGCCGCCCTAACTCCATATCTGGGGTTTGGAACTTCTCACTTCCGTTGGCACCATATATGGAACACACACATGCATGCAGGCAGAACATTCATGCACATGAAATTAAATGCATTGTTTTTAAATTGTTACTCTCCTGGTTTCTCAAGCTACTCCAGGTTGCATGCTCACATCTGAAGATTTGGGTGGAGCTAGAACCCTCAGATAAGAGAGTACATATAGCATCTGTCTTTCTGGGTCCGAGTTACCTCACTCAAAATGACCTTTGCTAATTGCATCTAAATCCATCTAATTACCCCATGCAAATTTCATGGGTTTCTTTTTCTTTACAGTTAAGTAGTATTCCTTAGTGAATCCGTACCTCATTTTCATTATCCATCCATCAGCTGACGGCCATGTAGGTCACGTTCTAGCAACGGTGGGTAGAATGGCCATGAGCATGGCTGAACAGAACCAGTGGAGTGTAATCACAGAATTGGGCCCTGGTGCAGATGCTAAGGAGAGGCAGAGGTGGCTCAGAGGGTGGGTTTATCTTTAGCTTTGTGAAGATTCTCCACACTGATTTCCAGAGTGGCTGGACCAGTTAGAATCCTAATGGCGAATAAGCGTTCCCCTTCCCCCACATCCCCTCCATCATTTGCCATCAGTTTTTTATCAGTCTTTGCCATTCTGACTAGGGTAAGATGAAATCTCGAAGCTGTTTTGATGTGCATTCTCCTAGCTGAACATGTTTTAGGTGTTTCTTGGCCATTTTGATTTCTTCAATAACTTTAGAAATTGGGAAAGTAAAACGGGGCCATTGCAGGAGGGGAGGGCGGTTACAGGTGATATGAAGGGGGAAATGGACAAAACAGGAGGATTTTACTTAGGGAGAAAGGATACAAACACAGAAGAGGGAGGGAGGAGTGGACGGACAACCTGTGACTACCATCTGAGGTTTATTTAATCTTACGGCTTCTGAGTTGCAGTACCAAGCTATTAACACTAGAGGACACTGTCCTCCTTCCCATGTCTCTACAGTACTGAAAAACTGGTTCCTTCCAGTCTTATACTAGGTGCGAGTGAGGAAGAGGCACAAGGCTCATTCCGCTTTTTCAGAAGGAGGAACTCCTGCTTTGTAAGCCACCAGCAGGGAGCTGGCAGACTCAGGATCTAACTTGCAGGACCTGCCTCCCTAGCTTCTACTCCCCGTGTGACCTGTTGCCTGCACACGGAACCCAGAGCATCGCCAGACCCTCCCGAGGCCGGTGAAGTGGCACGCTGACTCCCCAGCACCATCTTGGGAGTTCTTCCAGCTTCTGCTTTCAGGGTCCTGTTTTCTTGTAAAGCTCAAGCCCGGACCCCGGAGACGGTGACCAACTCCCGATGGCCGTTCTAGGATTCCTTTGCCCGATCGGTGGCCCAGCCAAGACTTCCTCGGAAGCCCTGCTTTGCAGGGAAACAAGGTTACGAAGACCTCACAAGCCCCAAGTCTCTCTGGGCCCTGTCCTTGCTGCCTGGCTCCTCTCTCCCATCCACAGTCTTCTGAGTCATAGGATTTAATGCGCTCTCAACTCCCAACCTTCTTCATGCTCTGCCTCCGTTCAATCTATGATGTTGCAGATACCCTTAAAGTCTTTGCATATATTCAGATCTGACCGCAAATCCCTCTGCAGTCCTTTAACAGAACTGTCGTTTATCTGTAGGCCATTTTTGTGAACCGGGAGTAGAATGGCCAATTTAGGGAGGTCATAAATATATAGATATAGATATACACATATGTATGTATGTATGTATGTATGTATGTATGTATGTATGTATGTTATGTATGTTATGAGATCCTATGCATGTCAGGTAGAGCCTGACACATTGTAGGAACTCAATAAAAAGCCCATTTCCCTGCATGGCACATACAAACCCAGGCAAGCTATTTACATCACAACTCAGAACTTGGTTCACTCATTGTGACTAGCCCATTTTACAGACCTGAACAGTGAGCCACCTGGGAACACCTGAGTGAGGACAGAGCTGAGCCTGGGGACAGAACAGGCACAGGAGGGTGTCACTGCAGGGTGAAGCAGAGTGATGGCCGCTGGGGCCTCTGCTTGTGTTTACAGCCACTGCCTGCGGGAGAGAACCCTGCCACACCGCTGTCTGGCTTTTGTAAGTTGCTATTTTTCCGTCAGATTCTGCCTCACTTTTGTAGAGACTTGGACAGTTGTGGGGGCAAGAGAGCAAGCGTGTGGAAGATCATTGCCGCTTCTTCCTTGGAAGTGCGAGAGTAAAGCAGGCTAAAGACTCTCTACTCCGGACTCTAGCAGGGTGCCCACAGGAGGAGGCGGGAGGGGAAGAGGAGCAAAGCCTGGGGGTGGCGAATTATGTGAAACCCAACACCGCACGTTTGCCATGGAAGAGTTGCTGTCTGCCCTGCCAGCT
The DNA here is from genome assembly GCF_950005125.1 of Chionomys nivalis. Classification (NCBI taxonomy): domain Eukaryota; kingdom Metazoa; phylum Chordata; class Mammalia; order Rodentia; family Cricetidae; genus Chionomys; species Chionomys nivalis. The sequence goes on along the minus strand of NC_080087.1, from coordinate 122,467,071 downwards.
TGAAATAGAGGCGCAAGAGTAAGCTTACTGTGGAAGGATGGACAGACGGACCTGTGTGTCCAGGAAGTGATGGTTAGAAGGAAGTACCAGGGATGCCAACCAACCCAGAGAATGGAGGTAAAGAGGACATATGTGTCCCAGTCACTGACTGCTCACCAAGGGCCCCTCCCACTGAGCACATTCGGGGCTCCTCACTGGCTCCCACCACCTTGGTGGACTTTAGTCCTGCCCCACAGAGGTTGACCATGTAGGCTGAATGCGCTCTGGTGGGACTGGGAGTAGGAAGTGAGACCACTGGGTCCTTGCCACTCCCAGGAGCTTTTAATGAACAACCTACATCTAAGTGCCCAATTACTTTCAGTCTCCACCATGTAATTAATGATAGCGGGGAGGGACTGGGAGGGGGGCAGTGACGGCTGGCTCAGCAGCTGCCCATTTTACTTCCTCTTGGAAGAGACACAATTTCCTATCTGGCCACTGGAGGGCGCCAGAGGGTCATGAAAAATGCTGTAAAATGTTAGCGCTGGGACCTAAAAGAGCAGAGGTGAGAAGGACCTCAGACTCCGAACCCTGCCTGAACACTCCAGAGTCCTCTTGTGGTTCTCCACACCCTAAAAGCCTTCCCTTCCCATCCCTAAAGATTCCTGGAGAGGGATGGTCCTGTGGTCGCCACTCTCTGCCGCTGTAGCAAAGAGCAGGTCATCTTCCTGTGCTGACTGAGGAAGGTTGCCTGGAGACCCAGGAAAGGTACCATTGGGAAACATGGATTCGGATTCAGAGAGCGAAGTAGAAGATGCAGACAGGAAGTGAAAGATGGAGGTGCTGGCGTGGGAAGGCAGGGGGAAGCAGGAATGGGAGTGGGAGCGTGGATTCTGGACTAGGAGAGGCAGGGAGGAACCAGAGAAGAGGAAGGACAGTCCGGTGGTAGTGTCATCATCGAGCACACACAAAGCCCAAGGCCACCTGGAATACCGTTCTCGCTCCCACCTATGGTGGCGCGGCTGTACCTGCTCACTTCCCTTATCTCTGTAGCAACAGAGCTTAGCTGATTCTCGCTTTGGGGCTGGCTCTGGGGAACACAGCCTGTCCTTCCTGGCTCCTGCTGATGCCACAGCAACATGAAAAGATCCAGGCCAAGGACAGCCACCCAGAGTGGATCTGCAAGGCAAAACCCCTCACCCCCACCACTACCCTCCTTCCCACTGATGCTCAGGGAAACCTGTGCCCAGGTGATCAACTGGACACAAGGGATATGCTGTTCAAAAACACTCTGATAAGCAACCGAACTCTGCCCTCCCACCCCACCTCAGCCAGTCCCCAGGTTCTGTGAGCGCACACACACACACCTCAGCCAGTCCCCAGGTTCTGTGAGCAGTAGCGGCTTCTCTGAGCCACACACACACCTGGCATCCTCACCCACTCCTCCTCCACTCCATCGTCACTCTGTCTCCGAAGAGGAAATAGATGACATCTGTGAGGCCAGACTCAAGGACCTCCCCGCAGAGTGCATTCAGGTCCATCAAAGGTAGGGCCTGGGCATTGTCTTCTATAGAGAAACTCCTTAGATTCCCCTTCCCCACCCACTCTATTCCTAACCCCTCCTCACTAAAGCCTCTGCTTCCTTCCCAGAACCCTCTTGACCCTCCTTACACTCCATGTTCCCCAATTTCTGGCTTTTACCCATCCCTCTTCAATGCCTGGATAGGAGGGTACATTAACCCACAAACACACAACCCTGCTTTCCTTCTGTTCCTTTCTTCCTTACTCCTTCTTTCCTTCCCTCCTTTTTTCTTTTTGGTGTTTTGGGACAAGGTCTCATTATGTACGCTCGGGCTGGCCTGTAACTCACAGCAATCCTCCTGCTTCAGTATCCTGTGTGCTAGTATTATAGGCGTGAACCACCACAAATGGATTACCCAACCATGTTTTTGTCATTCAGTTTCTTTTCCACAAAAACTAGCCCTCCCCACTAAGTCAGTAAGAACCTGGTCACCCTGGGGCATAAATGGGGCCACAGCTTTGGGGCAGGCACATCTGGTCCTCTGGTTTCTAATCCCCAGATGTCATTTGTGAGGTGTGGGCCTGTGAGTTAGGCCACTGGTGTTCGTGTCCTTCACAAGTTTGGTGGCTTCTGTAGCAATGGTGGGTTGGCCCTGCTGCCGGCCCAGGACGTTTCCCCTATAGCTCTAACTAGAGTCTGATAATTGTCCTTGAACCTCAGTGCTCTGCCCAGAGGGAGTCTGCCAGAGGGGCATGGCCCCCGGGGCCTCCAAGTTAGGTCTTTCCACAAACAAGACAATCTTTATAGGAGGGGCCACCTCCAAGTGGGGTCAGTCTCTCCTCCAGCCTGGGCCCTCATTTCCAGTCACAGTGCTGCTCCCCCAAAGGTCTCCCAGCCTGGGACCTCAGCAATGGTGCCACCCACCCCCTACTCCAGGGTGACCAATATGCACGTATCTGTATTCTTGAACTCTCCTCCCACAGCCTGTCCTTGTTTTTCAAGACAGGGTTTCTCTGTTGCCCTGACTGTCTTGGAACTCATTCTGCACACTAGGCTGGCCCCAAGCTCAGAGATCCACCTGCCCCTGCCTCCTAAGTACTGGGGTTAAAGGGGTGTGCCACCACCACCCGGCACCATACCCTGTCTCTTAAAAAAAAAGTTTTAAAAGGGTTAGAAATATAACTCAGTAATAGAGGGCTTGCCTGTCGTGCTCAAGGCCTCTCTAGAAGTAACACAGAAGAAGAAAAAAAAAAAACTAAAATAAAACCATCATTTTAAGATGTCGTTGGCCCTGTATCAAGTCCCCTTGACTTAGGTACCTCACCCTCTCGACCACACCCTCTGCTCTTACTGTAAATGCTCACTCTTCACAGGTCACCCAAGCCTCCTCCTCCTCCTCCCCAACGCCCTTGCCCGCACTAATCTTGAAGGTGTTCTTGGGGAGCCGAAGAAACCCTAAGTGAATGTATAAAGAGCAGATAAAGTCCTGAGTGAGCGTGCGTGGTTGACGAGGCATGGCCATGTCGAGGACCAGCATCTTAAACCCATGGACAGCTGGCAAAGCCTCCCTGTGGCCCACGCATAAGGGTTCACACACAGCTGAGCAGTCTGTGCAAAGGACCAGCACGTGCAGCTTCTGCCTAATGTTTTCAGTTGGAGACCACTTGCCCACAGGGACTGCCTCCAAGACTTGCTAACGTGTCCCCGTGTGCTGTGCACAAGGAATGCGCTGAGGGTCCCCGTTGTCACAGTGGTTGGTGGTCTCCATCGCGGCCAGCACAGCCCGCCTGGCCCCAGCTTCTCTGTACATGGGCCTGTCCTCTCTCCAGCTTTCCAGACTCATGCCGCGCAGGCCGTGGCAGACATCCATTCCCTGTACACCGGAAGGAGAGGGCATCCCATCTGCCAGGCGCTGGACCATGGTTTCAGAATCACACCTCGGTCTGTGCCCTCAGGGGCTTAGAGTCTAAGGAGGAGGGAAAAAAGGTCAATTAACAAAATAACAAGCAAAGATAACAGAGTTTTTTTTTAATTTTTAATTACTACTCTTACACATGTAAGGTGCCTGTATATGCTGCACGAACATGTTTGCCCCTCTCTCCCTATTCCTTTAACACGGTCTTTCACTGGCTAGGCTGACTGGTTAGCAAGATCCCAGGATCCTCCTGTCTCCACCCCTCGATGCTGGGGTTACATGCACACACAACCACACTCAACTTTTTATGTAGGGCTTGGAATTTGAACTCAGGTCCTCGTGCTTGCTCAGCAAGGGCTCTTCCGCACTGAGCTGTCTCCTCAAGCCCGAGTTACGGTTTCAGAGACGCGTGGTGGCAAGCAGGCAGCCATGCAGCTGAGAATTCTACATCTTGATCCACAGACAGCAGAAGGAGCGTAAGAGCCACACTGGACGCAGCTTAGGCCTGAGAGACCTCAAAAGCTGCCCCACAGTAAACCCTTCCTCCAACAAAGCCTCACCTCCTAACAGTCCAACACCCGAATCTAAGGAGTCATTCCTATTCAAACCACCACAACCACTGTCCCGTCTTGTCTGCAAGTGAACATCAAGTTCCTTTATAAAGGTTGCTAACCATGCCCCCGGCACTTGCTACTCCGTCCACTTGAACCAATCCTTCCCCCCACTTCACCCGGACAATTCTTGGTCACTTTCTGGACTCTCACTGTTGTCTTTGGGTCCACTGTTGCCCTCCCCAGACCAGCCTGACCCACCTGCCAACTCTGAGCACCGTCCTCCGTGGTGCTTAGGCATTGTCCTGATCCAGCGGCTGCTGGCTCTTCCAGGTGTGGCCAATCTGCCCTGTAGGGCTTCTGCTGTTTTGTTTTTAGTGGTTGTATTCTATCGCAGGGTTCTCAAGTGGTGAACTTTGTAGACGACAATGCCATGCTGTGTCAAAAGGTGGGAGCCTTCTGTCAGGCCCAAAGTGTCACAGCAGGGCCAAGTCACATGCTGCCTGCCGCCAAACTCGGCACCTGCACACAGTAGGTGTTCATTTAGCATCCACTGAATTGAAAGAGTATTTGGGTTGACTTACCCCAAGGTGACTCTGAGGTCTCCTCCTTTGAATCTTCATGACCTCAGGCTTCCTCCACCCCTCTCTGGACCCTGCCTGCCTTTCCCTGACCAAGGGCCCCTACGTAGGCCCTGCTCCAGCCGACCCAAATCAGCCAGGTCCCCTGAGCCATGCTCACTACTCCAAGTGCAGGATGTAGGGTGAGCAGGGCCTGGGAAACTAGGAGGGAGGGAGCAAGGGAGGCAGGGGGAGGGAAGGAGAGGCCAGAGGCTGAGGGAGCCCGGACATCCTGTCCTGATGGCCAAGAGATGATCTCCCAGGCCCCACAAAAGCTGGAGCCACAGAGGCGGCTGTGCCCCACCCCCTAATCTATGTGCTGGAGTCCGAGAACCACTCAGATCAATATCATTCACTGGTAAGCTGTCTGCACAGCCTCTTTAACTGCCGAGTCTTCCTGAAGGCCCCAAGCTGGTGGAGGAAGTTGGAGGGAGCAGAGGCCCAGAAAGACCCAGTAGCACGTGTTTCTTGGGGTGTACAGAGCCAGAGTAAGTGGCAGATCACACTCATGGTGTGGGGTTTCAGTTCATGGGCTGACCCTTACTGGCAAAACATACCCATTCTGCAGATGAGGAAACTGAGGCCCAGGAAAGGAAGTGGGCTTTCACCCTCTTGAGAGCCTAGCAAAGCTAGAACCAAATCCTGAGAACCCCCAGGAGTCTTAGGCTGGGCTGGACTCTGGAGGCAGCCGGAGGCGGAGCTAGGAGATTTCACAGAGTCTCAGGACACCTTATCCACACTACTTAGCTCTGTGCACCTGTTTCAGCCTGAGCCTCGTATCATGACTCTGAAGTTGGACCTGTGACCCCTGCACTGCACCTTTTTTTTTTTTTAATTGCCAATGAGGACAGGTGGCCGAGCCCACCTTGTTGGGGCTGGCAGGGTCCAGGCTCTGTCTCCTAACTTTGGTAATACCCAGTCTGCATCCAGCTTCTGCTAGACCTGACAACTCCCACAGCTGTGACCGAGGTCATAGCGGGACTGCACCTCCAAAGGGCCTCATCCAGCCTCTGACCCCGTGCCAGGGGCTTGGAGTTTCCCAGCCTGTCTCCAGCCTGACCTCCCTTGAAGTTCCTGTTCTCAACCTGTGGGTCGCGACCATCAGAAAACATATTTCCCATGGCCTTAGGAATGAAGACATCACTCAGCACCAAATTTACAGTTACGAAGTAGCAACAAAAATAAATTGTGGTTGGGATTCCTAAGAGCATCGTAAATGTGTGTTTTCTGGTGGTCTCGACCCACGGGTTGAGAACCACTGCCAGAGAGCATGCGTGGAGTTCAGAGCGGGCTGATTTTCAGAGAGCATGCGTGGAGTTCAGAGCGGGCTGATTTTCCGATATCAATTGGCTGTTCACCATCCCCTCCTTCCAACCCCCATTTCCAGCTCAGGGCTCTGCCCTCTTCCACAGAACCTCAGCTGTCTTGGCTTGCTTCCTGCCGCCGTAGAAAAGTGTTCATTTCAGATTTTGGTCTGTAGTCTATCCTGGAGGGAAGTCCAGCAGGAACTCACAGGAGGAACCTGGAGGCAGGAACTGAAGCAGAGGCCATGGAGGAGTGTTGCTTACTGCTTTGTTCTCCCTGACTCACTTAGCTTGGCTTTTTATGCAACCCAGGACAAACTGCTCAGAGGCAGGACCACCCACAGTGGTCTGTGCTCTCCCCCCCCCCCCCCGCCCCCCAATCAATCATTAGTCAAGAAAATACCCGCAAAGACTTGCCACAGGCCAGTCTGCTGGAGGAAGTTCCTCAACCGATGCTCCCTCTTCATAGACAACTCTAATTTGTGTCAAGTTGACACAAAACTCCTCGGCATATGGGCTCGCCCGTACCCACACATCTGTGCACCATGCCCTGACCTCCGAGCCTCTTTCACAACACCGCCCTGCTAACCAGCCCATCCCAGCATCCGTGGCAGAAGCCCTGGAACTGTCTCAGGGTAACGGAAGGATGGATCCTAGGACAACTGATGGGAAGGGACAGGAAAGTGTATGCCTATGTAAAGACACAGCACGCATGGGCCGTATCACCTGTATGTGCCTCTGATGTGTGCACTGTGTGTGCCATGTGTCTATGAGTGTCTATGGGTCTGGATATGTTTTGTGCAAATGTGTGCATGTCTGTGTAGTCATGTATGTGAGTCTGTATGTGCATCTCTATGGATGTAAATGTCTGTGCACATTTTGTGTGGGGGCATGTGTGCTATTGTCTGTGTGCGCACAGGCACACACTACACATTTGGTCCCATGCCTCACCAATGTTGTTACGAATGGGCCATGCTGTTTTCTGAACTGTCAGAAACTGAGAACTACTAAAAATATTCCTTTGGAGAAAAGAAAGGGTGAAAATGAATCCACCTGCAATCTCAAGCACCAGGAAGATAGAGGGCAAGAAAATCACAAGTTCAAGGTCAGACTTAGCTATGTAGCAAGTTCAAGGCTGGCCTTGACTAAATGAGACCTTGACTCATAGATAGATAGATAGATAGATAGATAGATAGATAGATAGATAGATAGATAGATAGATAGATAGATAGATGATGGATGGGTGGATGGATAATGGACAGACAGACAGACAGGTGTTAGATAAATGAAATGCAGTTTCACTGGTCATGAGGATCAATTCCACATATCCTGCAGGAGGAGTGTGTAAGCCTTGCCCTGCAATTGTGGCCTCAGGACTAGAGGGTAGGCACCAAGAGCCCTAACCCTAACCCATGGTGCCAGTTCCTCCTTTCTTGTGGAACTTGACCCAAGGGATGCAGGAGAGGCACTGGGGTCCCTTCCATGTCTGGAATGTGTCAAGAGTCCTAGCATCATATCCACTGAAGGGGTGAGAAGTAGGAGGGTGGGCTGTCAGGGTTCACCACTGCAGGAGAGACCTTGCCTGCTCCACTCCCCAGGGCAAAAGTCTTCAGAGTTCCTGGACTCTGTGTGGAGGAGATATAAGGAAAACAATCCTAATACCCAGGCTTGTCCCCAGGCTGTGAGTGGTCAGTGGAAAGTTTCTCGTCTCTTTCTGGGTTCTCATCCTACCCTCCCTCTGCCCTCTTGCCCTCCCTCCCCTTCTGACCTCAGAAGGGGCTCCTTCGAGGAAACCCCCAGTACTAGACCAGGGGCTGCGGGGGGAGGGGGGCTCTTTCCTGCCTCAGGATCCCAAAACTCTGTACTTTGGCTACAAAAAGCAATTCCTTCATCCCTGCAACTGCTTCTAACCTCCAAGACCTGTTCCAGAGACCTGTAACTCCAGCCTGGAGATCTGCCATTCTTGCTGGCCCTTGGGTAGCATATCCGTGCAGAAAAAACACACGGAATGCATGGGACTGCTCCTGCCTGGCATTGCGAGGCCCTCTGAGAGTTTTCAAGCTATAAAGCTTGCTGACCATCTCAGGGCGGACACCCCCAAAGTCCACCTATCAAGAGCACAGGGCTATTACCATCTGCATCCTCTCCGCTGGGCACCCCAAAGCCCGCTGAAGTCTCAGAGCTTGGATGTTGCCAGCCTCTCTCAGTCGACAGTGTCCTGCTGCCTCAATTTCTAGCCTCCCACTTAAATTATTTCTGCATGACACATGGACCTCCTTCTCTTCCCCTTGTTGCCTATCCATCCCATTCTTCGAAGAATCCAGCTAGAGATAGGATACACTGTCCATGACCACTTGAGACTGACCACATAGCATCCTGGGATGGGACCCCATCAGGATTCAGTTAACCTGAGAACTGAGCACGAGAAGAGAGGAGGGATGCAGTCTCTGCCTCTGCTCCCAGTCCCACCCCTTAGCCCTCTGCCCTCTCCTTGGTGGCCTTCTTGGTGGCTTCCAGAACTAGCCTCTGACCAACCCCTGCCCCGTAGTCAGAGTTCCTGGACCCCAAGGAAGTCTCAGACCTCAGGGACTCAGGGTCATCACATTCCTGGGCTTCTGGGTGGCAGCACAGGATGGCCTTTTGACCTCCTCCATTCCAAGCCCAAGAGCCCTGTTTTCTCCCTGGGAAGCCAGCCCAACTGCCTGCCTGTAACACCAGGACGACCTGAGCTGTGCCCATTACTTACCAGAGCTAGTCTCTCCCGGAGAGGCCTGCACTAGGAAGGACCTAGAGGGAAAGTCTACAGCCTGGCTCTGCCGCCTACCCCAGCATCATGCCTCATCCCGTAAGCCTCAGTCTTTTCATCTGTGGGATGGGCATGAGGACAGGTACACCTGCTTGACTGAGAAAATTTCCTTCTGTGCCTGCTGGTTCAGGCTCCAACCCTCAGCGACTTGTCCCCTTTCAGAGAAGACAAGGTAACTCCCAGAGCCCTGGTTTCCTGGTGCGCCCCTCAGGATGTGGGACACAACACCTGGCAGGCAACAGGAATACAGGTGCACTCCGTCCCGACCAGCTAGGCACTGCCTCTCCGGAGGGCTGTGTCTCTTGTAGATAAGTGATGTTCAAAGAATGATCAGGGAGCCTGAGGTCCCCGAAACCCTCCTCTGGGAGGTCAGAACCATTTCACCATGTTGTTAGGCCACTATTGGTCTTTTTGTTAATTTTTTTCCCAAAAAGACCGTCTCTTCCAAGGACCTGTCACAGCAGGAGTGACAGACAACAGCAGAGGCCAGAGCCTTTAAACCATGCCAAACAACACTACCTAATGCTTAGTTTAGAAAAGCATTCATTTCCACACTCAGTGTGATTGTTATATGCGTGGATATTTTTGAAGTGTTTCTGTTTTAACTTCTACTGTGTAAAAATCAAAAGGTATAATGAGTCTGTACAAAAGTTCTCTGGGGTCCTCAGTCATGTTGAAGAATGTCAAGAAGTTTCCAGCACCCACAAGTGTGTCAAGGCTGCCCCCAAAGCCCCACCGCTGGGCTGCACTGAAGGTGGCCATGCTTGCTCAGATCAGCTGACTGAGCTTCTGGTCAGGACTGCAGAGAGCTCCGTGGAGCAGAGAGCTGGGTGCCAGGAAGCTTTTCTCCTCCAAGAAGCTTTCCATGCCCACAGTGCTCAGTACATCTGGGGAGCACCGCCCACAATTCCTGACTTCAATGAGCTCACACAGGACTCCTAGGTACCAGTGGGCTACAGGTGTTCCACCTGGTGGCTTCTGCTCACTCCTCTCAGAAGCCACAGCCCTCCAGGACGGCCCATCCGCCATCCTGTGGTTTCAGAAGGCCCCTAAGGCATTTGTGTCGCCCAGAGTTCCAAGCTCAAGCAGGCTTTCTCGGAGCCAATGAGGATTTGTGTAGGTTCTGGCTTCTCAGGAGATGGGTCAAGCTGGTGATTGAAAGCCTGGAGGGGCCTCACACCTGGACAAGATGGGGACAAATTTCCTGTTTTCGCCATTTGAGCTCCCGGACCAGCTCTGCCTGTGCTCCACAGCCACCCCGGTCAATCCACTCCTTGTTTTATTCTTTGAACTTCTTTTCAGCTGGGAGTCCAGACAAATGATAGTTTGGATGAACAGGACGAGGGGTGAGGGCCACTGCTTGGGCTCCCAGAAGCATCACTGAAGACCCTCATCTCTGGTGCTCAGGAAAGATCCCTCTTGCCCAGTGAAGACCCAGTCGAGCCCAAACACAGCTAGACCACAGCCCGGGTTCGTGTTTCACGGTATCATTTATAAAGCCATACAATGATTGTAAGAGACAAGCGGCTGTACAGAGGGGATAGCTTCTGTGTAATACATTCATATCCAGAACACTTGCCATACAACAGGGTTTATACAAGGTGGCGGAGGCTATAGGCACAATGATACAAAATATAAAGTATATTTCCATCTATAAATACACAGCAGAGGGCTGGGGGGCAGGGGCAGAGGGCTGGTGTGGGGGACAGAAGATGGACTCTGGGTACGGGTCTCCCAGAAGAGGGCCTGGGGGGCAGGGTTGAGATAACAGTACATAAGGAACTTCTTACATTTGTTTTGAATGAAGGAAGGGAAGAAAGTGGGGAGATACCATATGCACACCCCAACGTGCTCACACACACACGAGCCAAATGTGGGTTCACAGGGAGGACTGGGTTGTGAACACTGACGAGGAGACGCATGAATGTGTCGCACTTTCATGGCCTTGCTGCCGTGAGGGGCCCAGGCATGGAAACCAACTGAGACCCTCCAACTGTTCAGCCCTTTGAGGAGACAGGAGACAGCAAGGAAGAGGCCTGTGGAGCCTTATCCCGTGTGGCTATCCCCTCCATTGCCAGCACTAAAACACTACTAATCCGTGGACCATCAGGCCTCACCTCCTGGTTCTTCTCACTACTGGGTCGCACTGAACCTGACATCCCTCCATCTATCACCTCCACCTCCCACTCGAAGCTCCCTAAAGAGAGCAAACCATGCACACACACCCACACTTGCACACACACACGCACATACATCCTGTCATCACTGACCATGGAAACACCGATCTCGAGATCTCCTGCCAAGGCCTACGTGCAGAGGTGGCCCTCGCTTTGGGTCCAAGCTCTTCAAGGACCCAAGGCATAGAGGCAGGAGAGGGCTGGTTCCCTTGGATGGATCTCCCCAAGATCTGAAGCTGGAGAAAGAGGGCCAGAAACCCTGGGAGGTAGGACGGAGGAGGAAATCCAGAGCAAGATGGATGTTGTTCACTGACTTGTCTCTCCTGCATTTCCCAGACACCACAAGGAACCTGTTTCAGCCCTATTCAGGCCTGGTGCAGGGTCTCTCCCTCTCCTGAAAGCCCCTTTCTAGAGGGGCGCACCGCCACGGTGTCCTCCCTACACCACGAGACAGGTATCTCCAGGGACTCTCCAAAGCCAGGGTGTACCAGAAATTCTGGCAATCGTGTCCAAAACTATCTAAGCTGCCAGGAAACGTCCGTTCCAAACCTCAAATGTGAATTCGTTCCTCAGACAAAGCTGGACAAGGGAGCCAGGGTTCCACAGTAGCACAACAGAGATTTCAGTATCCAACTGTTATTTCCCAGCTTTCCCTTAGGGGCCGCCTGTCTACTGTATTCTAGCCCAGCTCTTCACCCTTACCCTCTGGAACTATGGGGGCCTTCCTTTCCCCAAACCTGGCTCAATCGGTGTCCCTCTCTGTCAGCTCACCTCCAGATAACCGGGGAGGTTGAGGCCACAGGCCAACCTCAGCAATCTTCTGAGTTGCCAGAGGCAGTATGGACCTGGGCTGTAGCTGAGGGGTCTCGCTGATGGCATCACAGGCTGCCATGTCTGTCTTCCTTACCCCTCCTTCACTCAAGGTTAAGAGCAGACAGCACTCTCCCTGCTAACAAACAGACTCAGCTACACAGAAGAACAGAACAGATCACTCACAAAAAACGATGGGTAAAGAAGCATTCGTGTTTAAAGGAAATCTTTGGCAAGAATAGATTGCATATGGAGGGGTGAGAGTGCGTGTGGTCTCTGTGTGTGTGTGTGTGTGTGTGTGTACGTGTGTGCGCTTGTGTGTGAGTGCATGAATGTGCAAGGCCCACCTGTGAGAATCACAGTGAGGAAGAGGGCAGACTACAGTGCGGTTCCCAGTGTAAGAACTGAGGCCCCTTCTCCAACGCCCTTCCAAAAAAGCCAAACTCAGGTGTCCATTCCTTCTACAGGCATGCTGGGAAGGAGGCACCCACTTCCCAGCACCCACCTCGGTCCTTCACATGACTCACACATGGCTTGGGCCTGGGTGCAGCACGAGAAGGTGACACCTCATGTGAAGGTTGACCCCTGACTCGAGGCTGACTGGGGGATGGCCTAAGGCAGGGTGCAGAGGCTCTGATGTTCCTCAAAGGCTTGCGTGGACATTCCAGCCAGGAGAAGCCTCCTGGGGCTGTGCAGCAGGATGAGGGTATTTACAAAGAAGGGGATGAGGAAATTTTTCTTCTAACCTGGGAAGAAGTGGAGTTCATTTGGGGAATGAAGAAAGTGGTAATCGAGACATTAGCCTCGAATATCTCAGAGGGAAGGACACTTTAGAAGGACCTTGATCACTAAACCCATTTATTCTTTGGGAAGCGGGACCCAAAGGAGCCTCTACCCATGATCCCTACTCTTCTCTCCAACTCCTCAAAACAACGCCCACACATCAAAGCTCCCTGGAGGGGAAAAAAATCCAAGAAATGCACACACCACGCCCATATACCTGCATCCCAAACACATGCTGGCTCAGACCTGGAGCGATGGATGCAACCATCCTCACATCCAGGATGCCAGCAGCTGGGCTACTGCTTGCCAAAACTAAGCAGCCAGAGCGTGTTATCCCCCGTCCCAGACTGAGCCTAGGGAGGCCAAGACCAGGGTCAAGGCCAAGGTCAGATCTGAGCTGTTTGGGATGTAAGACACCTGCAGTTCAGGCTCTACTTACAGATTAGGAAAGAAAAGGAAACAGGTTGTGGCCAGGGGCAATAAAGCAATATGGGAAAAAACAATAAATATTTCTTGTCAATTTACCTATTCTTTTTTTTAACCTTTTCTTATATTTTTATTAGCTTACAGATTCTATCAGTATGTCTCATGTATATATTATATATATTTATATATCAGTACAATACCACCCCTAGGGACCCCCATGGGCTTAAATGGAGGCCTGAGTGGTGACAGGGGCCTTCCCAACCCCACAAATGGACCATAGGACCTTTGGACTAAATTCATACATTCTATCCTCTGTCCCACGGGCAACATGGTTCTGCTGGGGAAACTGAGGCAGAAGGGGAACAGGGAAGCTTTGGCATTGTAGGAGGACCACATGGTTCCCCAGCAGCATCCCCAGAGGTGCTCTGATGTCACCCTGGGCAGCCCAGCCAGAAAGGGATCCGCAGCCGTCAGACCCAAAACACAGAGAGGAAAACAGGGGCTCCAGGCCTCCCCCGGTGTCCTGGGCAGGACTCTGGGGAGCAGGCTCCTAGGATAAGCCAACATAAGGAGTATGTAGGACAGGGTAGGTCAGAAAGGCACAGCTCCCGTTCCCCAGTAGGCCTCAAGCAGGTGAGCAAGGACAAAGCTAGCGCTGGCACTCCCGGCCCAGGAATCGGGCTGCGAGAAGGGAATAAGGCAGTCTTGGATACCATCAGTGCGCATGCCCAACCAGCGCTGGACACTATCAGTGCGCATGTCCAACTCTCCGCAAGCCAGGAAAAGACGCCACCCTTCCCTAACGGCTATCTTTCCCAAGACCGTGGGCATCGCTTCTTCCTCCAGCGCAGATTCAGTCTCAGTCTCGGAGACAGAGTAAGGCTAATGCAGCAGGTGGGCTTTGCCCTCTGTACCAGGGTCGCTGGAGGCCCCCAGGGCCACTAGAGGGCAGTTGTAGGAACAGAGAGAGGACTCGGCTACCCATAATGCCATGCTCCTTCAGGAGACAGCTTGTCTCTGCCCTGGCGCCATGCCACCCCATATCCCTAGTCTTCTTTGGTCAGTGTGTATCACAAGGGTCGCAGACAAGCAGAGCTGTTTGTAATTCGAGTGGATAGAGGCAGGTATCGATCAGTGATCAGTGCACGGGGAGAGGGGGCGCATTTTACACCCTGCAACAAGAAGTCAGAGCAAGCACAGACCATGGGTGCCTCGGGTGAGCAAAATGTAAAAAAGTGTCACCGCTTGATGTCACACGCTGGTCACTGGGTTTAGCAACCTTACCTCCAGAGAAGTAGGTTCAGCTTCTTCTCTCAAGGCAGGAGGGTAGGGAGAACAAGCTTTGTCACTGCTCTGTGAAATCTGGTCCCCGCCACCACCAAAAGAGGCCTGTGTGTTCCCTGTGGGGACTCAATTCTCTCAGAGGGGGAGGGAAGCCAGGGCCCCCAGCTAGCTGGAGAGGCTTTGGGAGGTGTGGCTTCCATCTGTACAAGGGATTCTGAGTTCCTCTCGTCCATCCTTGCTTTCTCCTCCTCCCTTTCCCCTCCCCTCCACCATTCACTTCCCTCTCCTCCACGCTGCACTTCCTTCTCGCCTTCTCCACAGTCTACCCAAAAGTCCTCTTTCTGGATTTAAGGTGGTCAGGATTCACAGGTCCCCTCTCCCACACGCCCCATCCCCAGTGCCCCAGCCTTGGGCAAGGACTCCAGGATTCATCTCTTCTGGCCAGCACTTAGCATGACCTTGGAGACGAAGTTGACAATGGCAGAAGCAGGCTGGTTGGGGTCAAGCTCTGCGAAGAGGTGGCAAGCGTTGTCCGTGGTGCTGCCCTGCTTCCGGGCCACAAAGCCGAAGAGCCTAGAGGGGGCAGGAGAGGGGGCCTAGGTAAGGAATCCAGGCTCTCTCTGGAGGGCGACCCAGGCAGGAAAGCCTGCTTCGGGCCAGCCCGGCTTCCCCACCCCCCACACCTCTCCAAGCATCTAGATCTGGGGCTAGCTCTAAAAGCCAAGTCCTGGGACAGTGTTTGCTTTGTTTCAGGGAAGGTGGCATTCCCCTGGGGAGAGGGGGCAGGAGCTGAGCTGGGTACTAGTGACAGGATGTTAGAAAGGGTGCAAGGAAGAGGCCAAGCCAAGCTTCCTGGGTTCTTTCTCAGCCCCACCCCAGTCTGAGGGTTCCTATGGGATACGCCTCCCAGGGGGTCAGGGACAAACATAAGCAGGTCCCCATCTCCCCCACTCTACCACTCTCTCTCCTCTCTCTCTCTCTCTGTCTCTCTCTCTCTCTCTCTCACACACACACACACACACACACACACACACACACACTCCTAGCTAGCTCTGGGAGCTGGGAAGCCCTGAAAATAGGAGGGGTAAGGAACCCCACACCTGTCCCCTGCTCCCCCAACACCAATGGGACTGACCCAGCATTCTCTCGCTCTCTGCAAAACAGAGTTAAAAGTATGAGAGCAGGGAACAGAATGTGAGCTCAGGGCCCCTCCCAGCCTGCGTGTTGCTAATTAGAGCGAGATGGGGAAATCGGGACAGCTGGAAATGCCGATGGAAACCCCTCAGCCGGGTATGCATGGCACCCACAGCTAAAATTAGCCAGGCTGGCCTCTGCCTGCCCGTGTGGGTCTGTGCATACATACACAAACATGCCCTGTTCACACCTACGCAAGAGATACACAGTAAATGCATATCCACATAGCACACACATGATGAGGAAACCACACACACACACATACACAGAGCCCTGTGTGTCAAACAGCTTGACTCTCTCTACTCTGTGGTAGGACCTGAAGGCCCGTGATAATGACCGGATGAGTCAGGGCACTTCCCTTTCCAGGTTGACTGTGTCTGTGGAATGGCATGTGTGACCAAGGCAGGGTAAAGGACATCTCTGAGTGCCCAGAATAGAAGCACACAGGCCTATCTCCCTCTCTGTGTTGCTAGGACAGAGGCCCAGCCAACTGGGCCTGCTCTGAACGTTGCCATCTGATCCACCGGCAAACTTTGCTTTGTCTGATGTCTGGCAGTAACGTGAAGAGATTTGGTGGCACAGGGAGGCACAAGAATGTGAGGTGCCTTTGGATCCTATGAAGGTTACAGAAGGCTGAGGCATCCTCACTCCTACACAGCCCCTCTGGAGTCCCCTGTTGATACGGATTAGATTCCCAAGCAAGGTGCTCTCTCTTTGGCCCACTCCAGACACTGTGGCCTCCATTTCTTCCTTCAGCAACTGTTAGCAACTGACAGACCCGCCTGTCCTTGGGAGCCTGCAGTCTGAGAGTCTCACAACCCCTTCCTCTGAGGTTGCCTTCCCACCCCTAAACCCATTTCTATCTACCCAAAATGCACCTGTCACTTAAGCCCATTTTTAAGTATTCTTTCTTTCCACAAAGCCTTCCAACTCCATGCCTAGACACATACCTCTGTTAGCAACAAGATGTGGGCCATATTCCCTTTCTCCTGATCTCAGAGACCTTGGAATACAGACCCTGGCCTAGAGCCTGTCCCCATCCCTGTCCCTGACTTCCCCACAGAGTTCAAGGGTCAACCAGCTCGGTGCAGGGAAAGCCACACTTACTTAGCAGGGGCGCCTCCCTCTGTCTTCATCCACCTGTGGAAAAAATACCCACGATAAGCCAATGTGTCTCTTTCAGGAGCTCTGCCAGGGGAAGGCAGAGGAGACCCCATTCCAGGAGACACATCCCTAAGATCACACACAGGATAATCCAAATGGAGAGGATACTGCAGCCCACCTCCCGTGTAGGGAGGAGACACAGCAGAATGAAGTCTGTGGGAAGTCCGCAGGTCTGGGGAGGAGACTAGAGTAGTTGTCAACATAATGGCTCTCAGTGCACAGGACAAACCATCGCTGAGGCTGAGACAGAATACACCAGCACACAACACACACACATACTTCAGGGGAGAGGAAGGAGGAGCCTTAAGATACTTTTACTCTTCCTTTCCATCTCCCTCTTGGAGAGGCAGCTTCTGTCTCTCTCTCCTCTCTCTCTCTCTCTCTGCCTCCCTGCTCTTCTTCCCTTCTCCTTTCCCCCTCCAAAACCCACTAAATAAATATCCAACCTCACTCTGAAAAAAAAAAAAGATACTTACTTTCTTTCTTGTGGATCCAGGTCACAGAAGGTGACAGTATTGAGGGGGTAGTGCCGTCTAAAGAAGAGCCTATGGCAAAGATATCAGAGGGCCAGAGTGAGCATGGGAGTAACTGCTTATTCACACCTGCCACCACTTGCAGGGCAGGCCACCTTCCCATCACTGTGCCTATCATGGGTCATAAGACTCTCCTTATGAATAAGATGGCCTGAGAGCCTCATATCAGGACTTAAGCCCCACACAGGGACAGACAGATGTGCCATAGAACTGGCACTGAGAAATGATAAATGGGGAACTGTGGAAGAGGAAGGAAGTGGGCTGAGAACAGAGCTCACCGTGTGAAAGCCTCTACTCTCCAAATCAAGGACCTTTCTTCATCAGTATTCTACATGCTCAAAGCAGGCCACTTCTTTAGAAGTATGGATAGATGAGTGGATGACGTTGGATAGAGGGATGCATACGTCCTTGCACAATGTATGGATGTTTGGTGAATGAACAGACGTATACATGGATGGATGCAAGAGTAGATAAGCTGGTGGGTGAATGGATAGGTGGATGGTTGGTTAGGTGGGTGGGTGGGTAGATGAATGAACAAGTGGGTGGATGGGTGGAGGATGGATGGATAGATGGGTGGAGGACAGATGGATGGATGGATTCACTTTGGATGCACAGCGCACAAACAGGCAATAGGTATAGGGATCGACAGAGCATGTGTATGTGGATAAATGAGGGTTGGAGGAAAAGATGGGCAGGCAGGCTTACTTTCTCTGATTGTCAGTCAGTGTGATTCCTTGGGCAGAGACCTTGAAGTGAACAATCGTGGCAGCTGGTGTAGGGTCAGCAGCCAAAGTCTCAGACGTGGCTTTGGAAATGGCCTGTGGCCCAGTGAGTGACTCCATATCCACAGAATTGATGAAGAGCACATTGCAAGCTGGAAGAAATAGAACCAAGGAGGAGTCACGGGGGCTGAAGTATGTGGCAGGCAATCCCTCAGGAGCCATGGGGGCTGGGGTATGTGGGGGGCAATCCCTCAGGAGCCACGGGGGCTGAAGTATGCAATGGGCAATCCCTCAGGAGCCACGGGGGTTGGGTATGTGGCAGGCAATCCATCAGGAGCCACTGGGGCTGGGGTATGCCTGCGGGCAATCCCTCAGTGCCACTGTGCAGAGGCAGGTGATGACAAACTTTAGGCAAGCCCTGAGCCAAAACCACTGCACACAAAAATGAAATCTGGGAGAAAATTCCAACTTGCACCTGCAGGAGGGGACCGGGCAGGAGGTGGGAAAGCAGGCCTGGGCATCAGTCCCATCTCGGGTGACACTTACCTGCTCCTTGCTTCAGCAGGTCGGTGGTTGAGTTGGCAGGGCCTGAGCTATCTTTTGAATCATCTGTGGGGTCTGAGACAAAAATTCAATTAGTGATTAAAACCCTACAGTAATTAAAACGAGTCTGGCCGGGCCAAAGGCAAGTACATGCTTTCTGCAATGGATACTCTTCTCACAGCGGGTCTTGGCAGTCAGCGCTGCATATATAAAATGACTCCCAGGTCCCAGCACACTGCTGCGAGGTGCTACAGTTCAGAAGAACTGGGCTTGAATCCCCACTGCAGCACCTGCTAAGTACCTAGGAACGGACGGTGACGACAATGGTGGCACCCACGTCAGTATGCAGTCAGAAATAGGAATGTGGTGTGTGCCTATAATCCAGCACTTCAGAAGCTGAGGCAAAATTGTGAGTTCAAGGACTGCCTGGTCTACATAGCAAAAATCAATCAATCAATAAATAAACAGAACAAAACAAAACAAAAACCCCTAACTCTTAAAAAGAATATCAGAAGGAAGAAGAGGAGGAAAAATAGGAGGAAGAAGAGTTGAGTGATGTTGGTGTCGGTGCTCCTATGTGCTGGTACACAGCTGTGCTAGGATACAGATGGCGGGCATAGTCCACAGGTGTGCTGCATCCCTGTGCTGACACAGGAGCCCGCAATTGGATCTTACACGTACAGGGGTGCTCTGTCGTGGGGCTACATCTTTCCTCTTCTTTCCTTTTTTGTTTTGTTTTGTTTTGACACAGGGTTTCTCTGTGGCTTTAGAGCCTGTCCTGGAACTAGCTCTTACAGCCAGGCTGGCCTCACAGAGATCTGTCTGCCCTGGAACTAGCTCTTACAGCCAGGCTGGCCTCACAGAGATCTGTCTGCCCTGGAACTAGCTCTTACAGCCAGGCTGGCCTCACAGAGATCTGTCTGCCCTGGAACTAGCTCTTACAGCCAGGCTGGCCTCACAGAGATCTGTCTGCCCCTGCATTCCGAGTGCTGGGATTAAAGGTATGCGCCACCACCACCCGGCTTCTTTTTTTTTTTTTTTTTTAATTTTTGAGACAGGGTTTCTCCGTAGCTTTTTGGTTCCTGTCCTGGAACTAGCTCTTGTAGACCAGGCTGGCCTCGAACTCACAGAGATCCGCCTGCCTCTGCCTCCTGAGTGCTGGGATTAAAGGCGTGCGCCACCACCGCCTTGCCCCTGGCTTCTTTTTTTTTTTTTTTTCTTTTTATTCTGAGCTCTCTGTGTTGCCCAATGGGACCTAAACTCACTCTGTAGCCAGAGCAGGTCTTGAACCTGGATCCGCCTGGCTCAGCCTCGACCTGCAGGCAGCCCCTGGCCTGGATCTGACCCAGAGTGTCTGACAAATTTGAAAACAGCTGCATTTTAGCAAGTTCCCAGGATGGCTGCGGCAACTCCAAGCACTGTGCTCTGAGCGCTGCCAGTTTATATGGTATAAATATCAAACGATTTTGTAAATTCCATACAAATATAATTGAATTAGTGTCTAAATTGTGTGGTTACTAATGTTATTTAAGTTGCATTTGAACCTTTAAGCTAATAATGTCGGCCAATGGTAATTAATAATTCAGTGTGTCAAACTGGCTGAACAGAGACGGTCACCTGACACTAGCTCTCTCCTGTACTAGGATATAATCCTCATGTGACTGTCCTCATTCTGAGAATAAGGCCTGTTCTGAGAATTCAGTGTGAAATTTCTTAAACAGCCAGAGTACTTTTGAGAATAATCTGGTAATTAATGGGCAATTAATTTCCTCTTTAAAAAAAAAAAAAAGTAAGAGATGGGGGAGGGGTTCCCTGTATTGCCTCCGCCCTGGCTCCATTCTGGGCAGACAGCATGAAGGAGTATTTCCTACCTCGGCTTGGAATGACCAGTTTGCAGGGCAGGGCCAGTGGGATGACGGAGTGCTGATAGACCAGAGCAGACAGGGAGCCTGCGGGGAGAGACAGCACACCAAGACAGTGACGAAGAGAGACTGGAAACGGGACACAGGGAACCCCACCCCATCCAACTTCACAGCTTCCCAGTATCTGCCGCATGTTCCTGAGCCACATCCCAGCCCCCAGCTTCCTCATCACCACTTCCACCAACAGAACTGAAAACCTGCCCCCCTCTACACGGAGAATTCCCAGGGGACCTAACTGCTTTCCTTGATAGCCATGCTCCCTAAGTCACCATCAGACCAGTGCAGTAGGAGAAGGGTGACGTAAGATGCCAGCTCTGTCGTTTATCTAGAGGACCTAAGTGGCACGTACACATTCTTCATGTGCAAAAAGGGGAGAATGACAGCTACCGTGCAGGATTGCTGTATCACCAGAGTGACATGGCACCTAGATAGTGACTTTCACATATTGACAGCCAAGGACAGCCGTCCTTACTGCGGTTATTTTAATGCACTGACAGTAGGCCTCAACTGAGCAAGACAAACACAGAAAGGGACCCGGCAGAGTGGAGGAGCCACGGTGCACAGTATGTAACCAGGAGGTGTGGCCAGGTTTAAATAAAACTTTATAAAAACAGCAGCAGTTCCTTCCTTCTGCCCAAGCCACGCCCAGGTGGACTGGCAGCAGTAAGATAGGTATAAGTTGGACCAGACCCCCTGAGGACCGGGATAGAGATCAGAATGACAAGCCGAGATGCTCACCAAAGTTTGGCTCATTGGGACAGCCCTTGAGCTTGACTCCTCTGGGGCCTGTCTCTATCAGGAAGTGCCTCACCAGCTCATGGGTCATGTCTCCTGGAAGGGAAAAGAGGAAACAGAATTGGTCACTCATTGTCAAAGCACCCCCCTCCAAACACTGTCTCATGGCCTCTGCAGTGTATAGGGTGAGATGGGAGAGAAGGTTACTGAGGCAAAGTGTCCAGAGTCCTGTGGATGAGAATCACCATTCACTCCTCGTGTGGAATAGTACTTTAACTATGTAAAAATGTGTTACATCTGTTTATGTTACGAAATAGTACTTTATGTAAAGATGTGTTTGTTACATTTGTTTATGTTGTGGAATATTACTTTAACTATGTAAAGATGTGTTTGTTACATTTGTTTATGTTGCGGAATATTACCTTAACTATGTAAAGATGTGTTTGTTACATTTGTTTATGTTGTGGAATATTACCTTAACTATGTAAAGATGTGTTTGTTACATTTATGTTGCAAAATAGTACTTTTGTGAAGGTGTGTTACATGTGCTTACACTGCATTTGTTTAATTATGTAAACATCTGTGTTGCTGTTCTACCTTGCCTGCCTAAGCCACCTGATTGGTCTAATGAAAAGCTGAATGGCCAATAGCTAGGCAGTACCAGGATAGGTGGGGCTGGTGACAGAATAAGTAGGAGAAGAAATCTAGGCTCAAGAGAACAGAGAAGAGAAAAAAGAGAAACGAGAACTAGGGAGAAAGAGAGAGAGATGCCAGAGAGCCAGACATGGAGTAAGACAACAGAAGGAAAGAAACCTAAAAAACCCCACGGCAAAACACTGATAAAGAGAAACAGGTGAATTAAGTTGTAAGAGCTAGTGGGACAGGCATGAGCTAAGGCCAACCACTCATAACTAATATTAAGTCTCTGTGTCTTTATTTGGGAGCTGGTCGTTGTCCCAAAAGAAAGCCTGCGACACTCTCTTCCATCCCTCCAGGAAACACCCCACATACACCAAGTTCCAATGACTGCTGTCCCCAAACCACCCCTCACTGTCTTCCAGCTTCTCAGAGACCATCCCTGGTGAGTGAGGACCCTGCTCAGTACCCAAGGCTCTGATGAAAGCAAGAAGCTCCAGCCTGGCGGGGAGAAGACACTACCTTTCTTGCCCTGCTGAGTGATGGTTGGAGGGGGCGAGGACACCTTCATGGCCAGCCCGTAGGCCCCTCGGAAGGAGTGGCTGTCACGGATGATGAAGGCCCCTGGCTCCTGATCCTTCAGGAGTGCAATGGCTGAAACGAGAGGGGGCAAAAGAGTCATCAAAAAACCAGTGGCACTGTCTTGGCTTGAGAGGACTCTCTCTTCTCTTGAGATGATATTCTTCAATGCCAGGGTGAAAGCAAGCACTCCAGAGGGCCCTCCTGTCCCAAGCAAGGCAAATGTCTTCTGCAGATGGCCAGAGAGAGCCAGTGCTGGAGACCATGCCATCTGTAGCCACTACTCAGCACAGCCCCATGACAGGAAGCAGACAGTGTGTGACTGGGAAATGTGACGGCTCCATAATCTCATTTCCAGAAAAAGAGAGGGTCTGTAGGCCCTCCCTGCTGACCCTCCTTCTACAACAATGGACTTTCCTTGAGACTCTGAGGTGGGCTTCACCCTCAGGCCTACATGCCAAACTTGGCTTTTTGGTTTTTCTTTCTGTATAATAATGGTGATTATGATAGTAATAATAGTAATAATAATATCCTCCATATCATATTTTCAGATCCCTTGACTGGCATTTTACTTTGCCTGGGAAAGCCAAGACTTTGCTTGACCACTCCAAGGATCTGCTTCTAACAGCCCCACCCCTTTCCATGGGAAGTGCTTTTTTCCTTTCTGACTCTGATCCCAGCCTCCTCTCTGTGACCACCACCTACTGAATGGAGGAATGAGTTCTTTCCCAAGGCAGACATGGTGAGCGGGAGTCCATGAAGTCTTCCAATGGGTCACCAAACCAATAATGCTGTCCCCAACTCACCCTGCTCTCTGGAGATCTCAGGCTTGTACCAATACTTGGAAGTGTCTTGGACAAACTTCACTTTAGCCCGTGTCTCGGGACTATTGTCTAAAGGAGGAAGCAAAGGGAAAGTGTTACCCTTGAATTGCATGCTCCCCAAAAGGTGTCAACATCCTAACACCTCAAGCCTACAAATATGGCCTTATTGAAAAGAGGGTCCATGCGGATGTAATCAAATTTAGACAAAAGCATGACAGACCGAGGTGAGACTTAATCCAATAATGACAAATGTCTTTCAAAGTAGAGAAGAGACAACAGACACACGGGGACTGTTCCAGGTGAATATGGAAACATCTGTAATCCAAAAGACACAGAAGCATCTCTGCCAACATCTGGATTTTGATCTCTGGCCTTTGCTATGACAGAATCTGCCTCTATTAGTCTAAGCTAGCAAGTGAGTGTCAGCCCCATGAAATAAACCCGAAAGCTAGATCCTCAAACATCTGAGAACGTGGTGGGAGGTACCCAGTAGCCTTCTCCCCGACCCTTCCTCCTGCTAGTCACAGCCATTGCCTGGCCATTCTGTGGTTAAAGGACCTGGCAGGCATCCCTTCCTCACCCCATTCCCTGTGCCTAGCAGATTCTGAGTTAATTCTCCCCACTTCCCTCCCACAGGTTGATACCTCCCTTCTCCAAGCTCAGTCTGATATCCATAAACAGAGGACAAGAAGACCTATGTCTCTCTCCTGTGGCCCGTCCCCTCTTGATACCCACACTGAAAGTGGCATTCTGTATCAGTACGGTCAAAAGCACTCCATCCTCCAACATCTCCACCAGGGAATGCCAGTACTCTAGTGGCCACGAACAGGGTGTCACACATAGTCAGATGATATCCGAATCAGTCGCTCTGTAGCCTCTCTCTGAAAACACTACATTGTAGAGGGGACTGGACAAGATTGAGTCCAATGGTGGCCTTCCCCTGGAACTTGCCACGATCTTCCTCCTCCCA
The DNA here is from genome assembly GCF_950005125.1 of Chionomys nivalis. Taxonomy (NCBI): domain Eukaryota; kingdom Metazoa; phylum Chordata; class Mammalia; order Rodentia; family Cricetidae; genus Chionomys; species Chionomys nivalis. Next base: position 122,443,072 of record NC_080087.1, on the reverse strand, counting down.
GTACCAGGACTATAGGTAAGTGTTGCCGTGCCTGGCTCCTTATTATATCTTTATGCTCTGAGCCTCTAAGGTCTTCAGCCTTGCTTACGAAATAACTACCAGATTGTTTCGAATTTTAGTCACCCACCACACAGTGGAGTGTCAGAACTTAGCCTTGCCTTCTACTAGCAATCTTTCACCCTTCCGCCTGGGACAGGAAGAAGGAAAAGGGTGGAATCCACTTTCACAGTTCCCCAGTCCTTAGTGAGAGACTGAAGCAGGGGGCACCATGTTGAAGATGCCACCAAGTTAGGAGAGAAGGACCCTGCAGCAGCAGCCAGGGGCCTTGGTTCTCAGGGGCACCTGGGTTCTGTCCCCAGTGGCCTGAGGGGACTCATCTCCGTTCCCAGGCGAGGCAGCTAGAAATGCCTCTGCTGCAGGCGCCTGGCCCTTCTCTGAAGCCAGGCCATGGGTGATCTAAGGAGCTGTGAGAAGCGGCTGGAGTCCTGTGTGCCTTCCTGTGTTGACTCCAGAGGCTATTTTAAGTAGGCAAGATGGTGGGAAACAGGAAGTGTCCTCCTAACTACTAGAAACTTCGCATCCTTCAAGGATTGGGGCTGGGAACCAGATGTCCCCAGTAGGTGGCAGGAAGCAGGGTAGTGCAGGGTCACTTTAAGTGTTCCAGCCTGGAAGGACCTGGGACGGACACAGGACTCGGAGAGTAGGGTGCCTCGGGGCCATCCCAGGCTGTTTATAATTTTCTGTATCTGCCTTGGACGCAAGTAGCGCCTCAGGGCCCCTTCACACAGGGACGAGGTCTGGTCGCAAATATGTGAATCACCCAAAGCCTTGAACTTTATGTTTAGAGAGTGAGACCAGACTTGGGGGAAGAACTCATCCTGCAGGAAGCAAGTCAGTGCAAACTAGGCTCTGCTAAAGCATCTCACCTTTACCCGGTTCCGCCCACCCACCTGGCCCATGGTTAACTGATGTATGGGGCTGACAACTGTCACAGAGGTCCCGGACAGCCGAGTGTCAAAGTTCAGTTAAGTCACAGTATCCCTCATCCCTCAAATAGTCAATGCATGCTGAAGACATTCCTATCATGCATGCGTGTGTGTGCATGAGTGTGTGCATACATATGTGCATACGTGTGTGTGTGTGCGTGCCACAACCTGCATGTGGAGGTCAGAGGACAACCCTGGGTGTCAGACCTTGCCTTCTACCTTGTTTGAGGCAGGGCCTCTTGTTCATTGCTGCATATGCCAGGCTAGCTGGCCTGCAAGCTTTTGGGGACTCTCCATCTCCCATCCCACCACAGAAGTACCAGGATTATAAGCACACACTACTGCGTTCGATGTTACACGGGTTCTCAGGATCCAGACTCAGGGCCTCCTGTTTGTACAGTGAGTGCTTTGCCCACTGTGCCATCTCCCCTGCCCCGAAAGCACTCATCTGGGGGTAGCATGGGCCCGGATTGGAAGTCCGCTCTGTCACTGATTGACAATATAATGCCAGACAAAGAATAAAAACTCTGTGGGCCATAGAGTGTTCCTATATAAAGCAAAGGTAATACCTACTTCCCTGGGGCTGGAGGGTTAAATAAGTACTTAGCTCAGGCTACCCCAAAGCAGGTGCCCAACAGGAGGCTACAATAGTGATGGCCATTCAAACAGCAGCAGACCCTTCGTGCCCATTACTCCATCCTCCTCATCTTGTACCCCTTCATCACAACAGCTCCATCCCAGCCATGCTTTAAAGATACAGCTCCTTCTACAGGTCTAGAAGTCAGTGACCCACCCAAGAGGACAGATGTCCTAACTCTTGGGCAGGTAGGAATGTAAGAGAAGAGACAGAGACACACCTGGCATAGAGTACTTGGAAAAGTCTGGAAGCGTGTGGGAGAAGGAGACTGTGCTGCTCCCACTGGGACTGGACATCCCATTGGCAATGGGTGAGGAGGACACTTTCCCATTGATGGTGGCGTAGTTGGGGAGGCTGCCTGCCCGGTCTCCCACAGACATCCTCCGCTTCTCTGGCAAGGCTGGTGTGGGGCTCCCCTGCCGGAAGGCTGCTGAGTCTGGTGAGGGCGAGGTGGCAGGGCTGCTCAGGCCAGGGTAGTAGGCAGGGGAGACGGGGAAGGAAGGTGTGGAAGGAGCCTGGTAGCCAGAGGCACTGCTTTGCCGGGACAGCGTTGGTCGTCGGTCCTCGGGAGTAGAGTAACCACCATAAGCCGCATGCCGGTCCAAGCTGGGGCTTCCAGAAACCACAGATCCAGATCCACCCAGGTGCCGGCCCAAGCTGGGACTCCCAGGGCTGATGACCGCATTGCCATGGAGACTGGAGGCCAGATTCCCTTGGTGGGCCCCGGGGTGTCGGCCCAGGCTTGGGCTTCCTGGAGCGGCGGCCACACTGCTGTGGAGGCCTGGAACCTGGTGGCTTCCCACCTGGTGCCGGCCCAAGCTGGGGCTTCCAGGAGTGGTTGCTGCACTGCTCGGGTGGCCAGAAACCACATTACCATGGAAACCAGGGCCCATCACCTGCCGGTGGCTCAAACTGGGACTACCAGGGGCAGCCATGGTGGGATTGATAGCCCGCCGGCCAAAGCCAGGACTAGGTGGAGTGTTGGTACCCACTGTCCTGTGTCGTGCCTGAGGGCTTCCAGGCACCATGTGGACGGTGGCCGCACTGAACTGCGGCTGGGCTTGGCTCTCTGGAGAAGAGCTGAATGGTTGAAGGGAGTAGTCAGGGCTGCTGTAGCTGCTGCCACCAGCCGGCGCCGGTGATGAGCTTCGGTAACTGAGTGCTGCCGGACTTGGCTGCCCCAGGCTGCCTGAGCGGATGCTGGAATCCAGCATGGGCTGGATGGGTGTCCGTGGACCCTGGTCACTGCTCCCCGCTGATGGGAAACTGCCCATGGAAGTGCTAGAGAGAGAGAGCAGGTAGAAAGGTCAATGGATGGTATTTAATAAAGAGTGGACTTTTGCTGAGTGGCCAGCATCCTTCAACCACTAAGAGCAATAAGAGCTCCACTCAGGGTAGAGGAAGTCGGGCTGTTATATATTACATAATGGATCCATGGGAAAAAGAAACCAAGGACCAGAGAATTTAAACAGTAAGCTCAGAACCACAAAGGTCTAAAAGGCCAGGTTTCAACTCAGCTGCATCCGACTCCAAAACCCACACTTTCTTTACTGTGTTATGCTGACTCCTGACCCATCATGAGTCATAGCAAAGCAATCACCATGGAAACCGAAGGCAACTGTCCTGGTGTAGGCCTTAGCACCACAGAAACTTAGAGAGGCAGTCTAGCCTTCCTACTAGGGCTCAACTTGACTCGGTTTCCCTAGGTGGTTTATCACCCTCCCAGAGTGCTTTAGCTCCTAGGTGACTCCAAAAAGCCAAGAAACAGAATCACAGTGGGTACCACAAATTAGGAGATCTCAGCTCATTTGGAGGTCTATCTTCAGCACACACACACACACCCCATCTGCTCACTAATGGCACAAGCTGCCTCTGCCTGGTCATGAGGTTGCTGTGACGTAGGCACAGGCTAGACCTAAAGCTCTGCCCACGGGTGACGTGATGGAAAAGAACAAGGTTGCCAGGGACCAGGGTAAGCATCCTATAATAGAGTGAGGTGGTAAGCAGCTGATGCTTAGGAGAGCCAGGGGAAAAAAGGGGGCCTTACAGAGCACAGGGCCCAGGTACAAAAGAGTTCCCTCCCTGTCTGACTCACTCAGGTGATGCCCCTCCCTCCCTCATGGGCTGCATGCCCGAGTAGCCCTGGGCCTACACCACACACCGCAGTTCTCTGTCCCTCTACATCTTCACCCCAAGGCATCCCGTAATCCTTCTGGGTTCCTGCTAGACCATCATCCTTCAACATCCTCTTCACCTCCCCGGCTTGAAGTAGCCGCCCCCGCTTTGTGCTCTAAGCACTCATTTCTGGTCCAGTGCAGGGCACAGGTGGCTCTTGTCTATACCCATCACTCAGGTCGATGGAACAGAGAAAGACGTGACCTCTGACACTTACACCCATAGGTTGAAGTCCGTTTCTGCTACAGCTCAGCTACTGCCCCTTTGAGCCTCAGTTGTCTCTTCTGAGAAGTGGGAACAGTAAAGCTTGGCTTTTGGGGCTGCCACACAAAGCAGCTAACAACCCAAAGCTTCGAGGAGAGCGGCCTGCTGCATGCGTGGAGCTTTCTGCACTCTGGGTTACCAATAACAGAAAGGACTGTTCACTGGTTCCTTTCTCTCAGGGAGAATGGAGCACAGCCCGAGAGCCTTGCTCACCACCTCGACTCCCTAAAGTTGGATGCCCAGAAGTCCCCTCTCCCTAGGCCTGGTAGCAGTCTGGATGGGATTTTGCCCATCTGTAGTCTACACAGATCCTCCGCTGCCTGGGCCTCGGGTCTAGATTCTCTTCCTGCACTCCCCATGCCTAGCTTACCTGTCAGCACTGAGGATGGGACTGCTTGTTGAAAGGGGGCTTGGGGAGACGAAGGAGCCAGCCGGGGTCCCGTTCCTCAGGGGTGTCTCATGTCCATAGGCGTGGGCAGCTGGGGCACTGAAGCTCTTGGGCTCGACATCCTGAGTTCGAGGTCCCGACACCGCTGTCCTTGCCACAGACTCCACATAGCTCCGGGGCTCTGGAAGAAATAAAGGGACAAAGAATGAACACAGGTAGGTGTGGTAGGAATCCACCCACCCTGCCAGGGACTACAGCACCTCCAGAGTCCAGCCTGGGAAAGAGGCAGCGTGAACTCCCCCACCCAAGATCCAGGGGTGCTTTACTGAGGTTCCTGTTTGCCCATACTTCCCAACCTGAGGAAGCTTTAAGGGGCACTGGCTTCTCTAAGCTCCACCTCTGCATCTTAGGCCACCAGCATCTTCCCCTAAAGACTTAAACGCCTGTCCATGGCTGGCATTCCCTTTGTAGCCTCATTTCTGCCCAGCCCTACCCAGGTCCGCAGGTGCCCAGGCTCCTAGAACAGTTCCAAAGCTAACACCTGACTTGGCCCACATCTCGGGATAGTACCCAGCTCGCTCGTCAAGCATCACCCAGTGCCAGCCACTGCAGACTCACCAGCCCCTTACTGGCAAGAACCCCACCCACTCCTGCACAACACACTCGGCATTCCTTCCAGACTGATGCAGAGAACCCTGTGCCTGGGTGGAGCCAGACACTCTGTGGCCTCTACCGTACAACCAGCACACCAGGCCCTGTACAGAGAGGCGTCATACACAGTATCCCCGACCTAGTGTTCAGAGTAACGTTGGATACAGACAGGCTATTTGACAGATGAGAAAACTGAAGCCTGAAGAGTAAAATGACCCAGGCCCCATGACCTCAGAGGCTAACCTTATGCTAACTAGAAGGGATCAGGGCTCTGGGTTTCTAACGCCATTGCCAACACCTAGGAGCCTGTCATCGTCTTTGTTGCCCCAGAGGGACAAGATCTGAGCACAGGTCCCTAGCTGCCACAACCAGAGAATTCACCAAAGCCAGTCTGGGAAATGAAACCCACCAGGGACAGCCAGGCCCTGCAGCCCTTGGGGCCAGGACTATGGCGGCCTGAGTAGGAAGAGAGCCCCTCCGCAGGTTCGCCAGGGAAAGCCTTAAAAGGAAAGGTGAGGTAACGAAACCGAAAGCTTGCTTCCTCAACTGGAGGGAAACCTGGCTTGGGAAGGGGGGAGTTACCTGGGATGTCCAGAAACCAGACACCATGGGAGGCCCCTCGACATCCACACCCAGCCCCTGGTCTGTAAGAGCAGTCACCTGGGCATGCCGCCCCCGGGCTGGGCCTCAGCTGGTGGAGAGAACCAGCAAAAGCTCCCTCCAGCTATTCAGGCCACATTCACTTCACAGGATTCCCGGGTCAACCTGACATAGGTGTGGACTCTGGCCTCCCCAGGCCCGGCTCTGTGGAGGTGGAGATGACATGATGCCCTATGACACAGGCCTGGTCAGCCTCTCCGTAAACGGCTTAGGTGGGATGGGAGGACGGTCTCTGTCGCAATCACTCAGCCCAGCCGTCATGGTGACCGCGGCCACAAACAACAGCTAACCCAACAGGCATAGCTGTCTGAGACAGAGTTTTCTTTAGGAAAATAGGTAGTAGGTAGATTGCCAGCAGCCACAGAGTACTGAGTCTAACCTGTCCCCTCGGCTCAGGACACAATGCCAGCCAATAGCCATAGACAGTACCAAGTCTCCAACCTCACAATATAGGTTCTGGCTGGCCTAAGGGAACCCATAGTCTCATGGGGACACCAACATGGGAGCCAGAGGAATGCCAGGTTCACAGGGTCACCCACAGTGACAAAACCAGTCAAGAGTCATTTAAGATCTGGAGAAAATAAGTACCCAGCCAGCATGGGGCACAGGTAGTATAAATACCCAGGTAGACAGTCTTCCAGTCTGCTGTTACTCAAAGGTAACCATCCAAAGTTGGGATTCCATCCCTGCCACTGCCTCTGAGCATTCTCCAAGTCCTCCAAGGTGCTCAGCACAGTTCCTCTTGTTTCTCCATGCCACACGGCAGTCCGCTCTCACCCAGACAGCCCTGCTATCCTACCCACAGGCTTCACTTGCCTGACAAGGTTTCCTGGCACCAGCCACAGCACCTTGCACAGAGGACTCTGTGTGTCTCTCAGATTCAGAGCCACACGGCCCTCCATCCAGCTCCATCCAGACATCACCTTGTGTAAGCGGTCAGACTCAACACATGCACTCCGCCATCTTCACTGCCTGGAAAGCAGGCTGAAGCCTACGCCGGTGGCACTCTGACTCATGTGCCTACCCTCCCCCACTCCACCCTTATCTGCATTCCCAGTGGCTACATTTTACCTACTTACCCCCTAGGCCACTTGCCCTATGATTCCAGATGGCTTTGACTTTGGCTTTTGGCTGGAGTGGGTGAGTCTTTACTGACAGGGGAGGGAGGGAGGGAGGGAGGGAGGGAGGGAGGGAGGGAGGGAGGGAGGGAGGGAGGGAGGGAGGGAGGGAGAAGATGGGGTTATAGCCCATCCTCTATTCCCAGCTGTACTAGCTCTTTCTAGGTGGGTAGGAACAGCTCCCACTCCTGCTAAGGAGCCCACAATCAATCGCCCAGTTGCCCCACTAGAATGAACCATGCGCCTCTGCCAAGGTCTCAACCTACACATTAGGTAAGCACCACACTCTATGCTAAATTCTCTTTTTCAAAAAGTCCATACTCTGCCAACAGAAAGCCAAGAGAAAGCCCACAACCCGAACAGAGCCGCACCCAATCATCCTAGGCAGCGACTCTGTCCCAGCTGAGTGCCCACTCCACTTCCCTGCCAACCTAGAATCAAAACAACTCACCCGCCGAGGATGGAGGCATGTGAGAAAGGACGCGTCCTTTCAGTTCCTGGCAATTCTGGCTGGGTCCACATTGGTCTTTGACCTCAACCTCCCTCCGCCCTTGCACACTCCCTTCCTGGGGTGGGGGTGCAGGGTCACAACTCCTCCTCCTTCTCTTCTAGTCCCCTAGGGAGCAGCTGACCCACAGGCCACCCAGCTGGGGAGGGCGGGAGAAGTGGAGCCCAGCAGGGGTGGCGGGTGCTGCGTGGATAACATTCCAGGAGCCCAAACCATTTCCAAGTGGCTGCAGGCAGCTGAGAGCGAGGGAACACAGGAGTGACTAATTCCTCAGTGGGGACTACCAGCTCTTCACCCACATTCTCAAATACATTACCTTACTGGAAAAAAACCCTCTGGCTGAAGACAAGGGGCCAACATTGCCCACCCTAATAAGATAAAGACATGGGGGTGTGGAGAAGGCTTCTATGGTCTAGCACTTGCCTAACCTGTGCAAGGCCCTGGATTCAATCCAGCCCACAATAAATGCATACATAAATGAAATACCAAAGACTTGGGTGGTGGAGAAGAAAAAAGCAAGGAAGCTCTTTGAGCACCAGATCTAGAGCTAGCATTGGGAGTGGGCCACATGTAGCCTCCTCCAAGTCCCCAAGACCCCCCTCCATATCTCTGCCTAGACCTTCTGGCTCATGGTAAGATCTCTGCCCTCCCCAGGTACCTTACCCATCCTTAGACCTTCAGGCCCTAACGCAGAGCCTCATGCAAAGCAGGTGCTGGACAACTCTGTACCAGGTCACCTGTTCTGATGCCACCCCCTCCCCAACACCATCACCAAGAATCTCAGAGGCACCTGAGTCCCCAGGGTCCAATGTCTTCCTTTGTAACAAATCTGTCCTCATGGAACCACTGGGACAAACAGAACCCGGCATGGAAATCTATTGTGGCAGCTCTCTCTCTCCTTCCCTCCCAGAGAAGGACTCTGTTAGATGCTCAGGTGTACCTACCAAAAGGGCCAGCCCCCACACGCCGAAATGACACAGGTTCTCAAATGCCTCTGGTCCCTATGAGTCTGCTTGGTCATCTAACCCCTCCCTTGTTGATAAGATGGAGTCCACAGCACCTTCCTCTCAGCTTCTAGGAATAGTGGAAAATAATGTGACAGTGGCCCCCACATGGCCTGGCTCTTGCCTGTGACTCCAGACCTCATGCACAAACACACACACACTGGCTCTGTGCACCCATCTTCTCGGTTTTTAAGTTTCAGGAAGGGGGTTCTGGGGATACAGCTTAGTGGGTGATGTGCTTGTTGCTCAAGGGTGAGAACCTGAGTTTGGATTCCAGTACCCACACAAAATCTGGGAGCAGTGGCATGTGTCTGTAACCCCAGCAGCTCTGGGGGAGAGGGGATGGGGACAGGAGGGAGGATCCCTGAAGCTCATTGGCCTGCAGGCTTAGCTGAAATGACAAGCTCCAGGTTCAGCAAGAGACCTTGTCCCCCAAAATAGGGTAAAAAGCAATAGAGGAAGCCACCCCACATGAAACTCTGACCTTCAGACACACACACACATAACACACACATATATATACACAAACACATAGACACATACACACATAACACACACACATATATATACACAAACACATAGACACATACACACATAACACACACACATATATATATACACAAACACATAGACACATACACACACATAACACGCACACATATATATACACAAACACATAGACACATACACACACATAACACACACACATATATATACACAAACACATAGACACATACACACACATATATATACATATACACAAACACATAGACACAACACACAAATAACACACACACACATATATATACACAAACACATAGACACATACACACACATAACACACACACACACACACATATATATATACACAAACACATAGACACATACACACACATAACACACACACATATATACACAAACACATACACACACTCACACACACACATATATATACAAACACATAGACACATACACACACATAACACACACACATATACACACACACACATATATATATACACATATTTACACATAAACACACACACACACAAGCTATGACATCCAAGCCCAGCACCTATGTATGCTGTTTTCCTCTTCTCTATCTTCTACCCAGGTTTCACCAGGTTAATATCACCTCACATGCATGTCCACTCCCCATGTTCTTCTCTAGCCGATGGTCTCTCAAAGCTGTGTCCCCCGCAAATGCTTTATACATAGCTCTTATTCCTATTCATGAAAATGTTCATGAGCTTTAGATATATCTCATACAGTTATTATCTTCCCAGAGCCTGGCCCGTTGCCTGCTGCACAACAGGCCCACAGAATGACTGACTCGATGCATCAATGAAGAAAAGAACACCATGAATGTAGTTAGCCCAGCGGCTTGAACAGAGCAAACATCCCTCAGATTCTTCCTTCCCCAGCTGAAGAATCCTACCACTGATCGTTTTTCCTCACAAGCCTCTTTTTCTGAATTTCCCATCAAAGTATCAGCAAGAACATCAAGCACGGCTTCTGAGGGTCAACAAAGAATGTGGCCTGGACTGACCCAGGAGATGGCGCCTGAGTTAAGAAATGTTGAACTGGCACCGTGGCCTTTATGCCCTCACCGCCCACTCCCAAGCTGGAAGCCCAGCCACCGAGCCTGGAAACAGGGGTGGGCTTAGACAGGGCCCTTTGACTAGGAAACAGGAGGCCCAGAAATGTAGTCTGGCCGGGCTGCCTCTTGGCTGTGATCTTGGTTGTGATCTTGGGTGGGTCCCTCACCCCCACCATAACACAGACCTCAGTAACACATCCCTGAAAGCACAGGCGTGGCTGGGTGGATCTCAAGAAACCTTCCCTTCAGAATTCCTCTGCTCTGACACAAGGACGGATGAAGGGTAGGAGACTCAAGGCCTTGTAAGCTGAGAGTCATTGGTGAAGCACACTTAGGCCTCACTTCAGCTCTGTCAATGGTCACTTTTCTGGATCGTCACCCAGAAGCAGAACACAGCTCCCAGAGCCTGGATGCTGAGCCGGTGACTTTCTCCCTGGAGTCTGACAGCCCACTCATGTACTGAGTTGGCCACCCACACGAGGGACCTGAGCCTTTCTCTGCTGACAGGCACTGAGGTTGTGGGAAGCAATCTGGAGAAAGCTCGTCCCTTACATGAGGTTGGCAGAGAGCAGCCTTGACCCCCAACTTCCCAGATCTGCAGCCTCCACATAGGTTGGTTAGAAACCAGCAAAAGGGACTGGAGAGATGGCTCAGCACTCTAGAGAACTTGCTGCAGAGGAAAGCGGGCATAAGAAAACCAAACTAAGCCCCTGTAGAAACAGCCACACAGAACCATGGGCCCAAGGTGGAAACATCTAACATAGCACGGCTGGGGGGGACCTTGGGGTTCACCTGCCTCATATCCCCTGTGGAGATGAGAACACCCATGCCCAGAGACACATGGGAGCCACTCAGCCAGCTTCCCTTTTAGTACATGGCCACCACAAGTCTTTGCTGAATGAACTTCTGACCTCCTGAGCCAAGCTTCTTCTGCCAGATTACAGCCTCTCTTCTTGTCCAGGAACAACGCCAGCCTTCCTTCATACCCAGGGCTAGGCTGGCCTCAAAGCTGAGATCAATTGTGAACTTCTTGAAAGGATTTCTCAGTGCGATGGATCAGTAGATAAAGGTGCTTACTGCCAAGCCTGACAACCTAAATCCCTAAGTTCGATCCCTCAATCAGACATGGTAGAAGGAGAAAATTGATTCCCCGACCTCCACACATATACCGTGGCATTTTTGTGAACCCATGTATACAGTATGCACATACATGTGCGTGACACACACAAATAAATGTAATAAATTTTTATAAACAAAATTATCTTTTGAAAAGGAAAGCAAGTGCTTCTCAGAACTGAGCATGGGTGTCCTGAGGCGCTTTTGTGGGAGAGAGCCCACAACCAACAATTGCCACAAGAGCCTGGGTTTCAGAAAAATACACTTCCTGGCATTGTGCTGACAGGAAACAAGTCACGGCTCTGGGGCTGCGCCTCTAAACCAGTGCTACTGCCCCTTTAAGGATGGAGTCCCCCACAGACTCAGTCCCCAGCTGATGGCAATACTTCGAGAGGCTGGGGAACCTTTAGGATGTGTGGAAGTAAGCCATCAAAGAGTGGCCTTTTGAAGGAATGCCTACCCCGATTCCCGCCTCTTTCTCTGCTTCCTGGTCTTCAACGATATGAACAGCCTTCATCACACACTCCCACTGCCACCAATAAACTGCCCCACCGTGCCATTCCTGTCATAGAAGACTGAAATCTCCTCAACCATGAACCCAAATAAGCCACTCCTCCAAGTGCTGTCTGTTGGGTCACCCCGTCAGGTCGTCAGGTCGCTGTCACAGAGATACAAAAGTAGCCAGCTCACACCGACAGTCGATACTGGTTCTATTGAAGGCACTGTTGCTAGGTGAGTGTCACCAACACCCAGCAAGAGGAAGCCCGGCTACACATCTTCAGTGTACACAGCAGCTTCTAGAAGGACCTGCATAGGTGAGAGTCCTGCTCTTTCTGCCCCTCCCTGTCTGCCTCTGTGTACACTGCATACCAGCCAGGTGGTGCATGTGCCCCTGGGAGAGGAAGTGGCACAGGGGGTATTTTTGTCAACAAGGTGGCACCATGCTGGCACCTGGATACTAGCTGTGCCTGAACTGGTGCCCAGGCGGCATTCAGGCAGTGCCCAGAGTGGCATCTCATTGTCAGAAGGTGGGGACAGGAAGGCTATGGTGCCTAGCCACTTGAGAGCATGTGAGGAAAGAGATCTAGCCCCAGCCAGCCTTGTAAAGCTCCTTGTGAAGAGCCATCCCCAGACCTAGAGAGTGGGAGCCACACACAGCAAAGTGCACTTACCTTCTGGAGGCTTAGTCACCTCCTCCCCCTCACCTTCCTCTGAGGGAGGAGAAGAGAGACAAGAGGAGGAGAGGCAGGAAGGGAGGGCAGATGATAAAGATGAGAGGAAGATCCCAGAGGAGAAAGAGAGAGAGAGAGAAAGAAAGAGAGGTTATCAGGATTATATCTAGAGAAAGAATTTGGTGAAGAAAGGGGGCCTCCACACAGGACCCCGGAGTCCAGGGCTGCTCAGGAGCCAGGCCCCTCTCAGCCTCTGCAGCCAGGTTTGCATGGACCAAGCATCAGATAGCAGCATGCTGGCTAGCGAGAGGAGGCCTCTGGCCCTTTGTCTCTGTGATGGCTGAGTGTATCTGCACATGCTCGTACGTCCTAAGTGGAGGCTGTGTCTCGGTGTCTGCACTGTTCACAAATGCGTGCTACACCCTCTTACCTGGCTGGATCAGTCTTCTGGTGACTAAGGGAGAAAGGAAAAGTTGACCCCCGAGAGCCGCAGCTCAGCCTCAAACTAGCTCAGCACACTCCTAATCGCCATTAAAAGTCCCAGAGGACCCCTGGCTATCTCCCCTACAGAGGACACTGGGGAATGGGCAGGACATAGGGGATGGGTCTGGTAACCATCCACATCAGACTAAGACCTTCTCCTGAACATGGCCGTCCATCCCATAACCAGTATAGGGGACCTTGGTGTGGTTGGGGGCAGCCCAGAAAGTTCCCAGAGCCCAGCTCCTATTCTTAACAACAGGGTCAAAGGTCGCCAACATTGGGCATGTGAACATAAGAAGGAGCAGAGTCTGCTTTTGGGGGGCAGAAGAGACCCAGGGCTGATAGTGAAATGACAGGGAGAGGGGGCAGACGGCGTGGCTTCTGGGAGTGACCCATTTCTTAGGCAAAGCTTTGTGTGTGTTGGGGGGGGGGTAGTAGCCCAAATACCTAAGCTCTGGCCTCTGATGTCACCAGGATGCTCAACATTGGAGCCACTGGGCTGAGTGGGGGTGAGGGGGGCTGTCACCAAACAGCAGGCATGGCTCTCTACTGCACACCTGTGTGTACGCACACGGAACTAACACAGCGAGCTTCCAGCAGAACTGGAAGCGGGTCTCAAAACCTTAAGGCCCAGAAAGCAGAGGCAGGCAGGAAGAACACCCCAAGGCCCGCAGAGTGGCCCCTCTGCATTACTCCAGTGTGACACACAGGCACGGCCTCCTCATTTCCAGGAAGGTCCCCCAAAGCCTCTGCTCTGTGAGAGCTCTAGTCAGAACACCTGCTCGGACTCCTGGGTTCTCCGGGCCTCCCACGCCATTTCCCTCCCTCCCTTCCGATCACTCACCACCTGTGGGGTGTAGGAGGATGTCAGCTGGATTGTGGGGCTTCAGGCCCAGAGCAGACAGGGGCGTCTTGGCCAGACCTGGAGGAGAGCGCACTGTGTAGGAAGAAGATGGAGAGACATGGGAGGTGAGGATACACCATGGTGAGGGTATGGACTGGTGAGGTCTGGCAGCCCCCTCCCTGTCCATGCTGAGCTGGCTCCCCTGACCTCCCCTGCCCTCCCCTTGTGCTGCTTCACATTTCGCCTTGAGAGGGCTACAACAGTCTGGGACTGACACCCCTGTCCTGACCCTCTCCCATCCTTGAGAGATGGCTAGGGTTCCTCTCTACAGCAACCGTCCGTCCCTTTACCTTATGAAGGCTTATTAACCACAGCCCACTCTTCAGTTGTCTTTGCCTTCCATAGATGATTATCTCCCCCACTTTCTCCTTCCCCAGCATCCTCTGTTCACACACACACACACACACACACACACACACACACTCCTTGCAAGGCAGGCACACAAATGTAAGACAAACAAAAATAGTCTCAAGAAGAACTTCTTGAAAAGTGGGGCTGAGCATCACAGGTAGGGACCTCACCATCCCTGAGACTCAGAAGCCCCAGGTCACATGGTCCCTTGAAAATCTGCAAGAAAGAGTGAGACTTGGTACTGGAGTCTTGGTACTCTGGGAGGAAAACTCAGCACTCTGTTCTCAAGAGCACAGCTTCCTGGGTGAAATGAGGCTCCCCCTGAGTGGCCCATCTGGGTTACAAGGGTCACATATCATACAAGATCAGAAAGGGCCAGCTTTTTCCCCATCGGCCAAGGACTTCGAGCGGAGCAACAGGGGTGGTATCGTGCCCAGTCTCAAGAGAGCTCAGCGGCAGCTACCGTGAATCCTAGCGCATCTCTGAGAGGTAAAGAAATGAGAACTGGGGCTCCTGTCAGGAATCCCGAAGCCAGAAGAAAGCACAGCCCCTAAGGACACATGTGTTCTCCACAGCTCTCGACAAATGAGCTGTAGCCTTCATGTGCCCAGGATCCAAACTTGGCTCCATGGTTGATATTTTAAGTAACAAACAGCAACAACAAAGTACCATCCTACAGGGTGAGCAGCAGGTACAGCTTACCCGTGTGTGCTCACCTGCACACACACACACACACACACACACACACACACGGGACATCACAGGTACAGATGAGACCTGCTCCCGTCCTCCACCCTTTCTCTGTCCCTAGTCATTCCAATGGACAAAGGTGTGACATGCACGACATAAAGTTCCATGGCTGAGTCGGGCAAGGCCTTTGCCTGCCCTCTCCGCATGTCCCTGCCCCGTGCTGCTAACAGTGTCTTTTGCTCATAAGCACCTCTCTGTCACTTAGTAACATTTGTCACCCAAATGCATGAGAGAATGAGCTGCTCTGTGACCAGGGTTTGTGGGAGAAATTCCCATCCTTGGCTAACATCCGCTGCCCAGCAGGTGCAGCTAAGGGGCTGGACAGGAGATCAGAAATAGTAGAAGCTTTGCTTGGCTTCTCCCCTCCATCCCATCCTCAGCTTCCCAGACCCAAGCAATGTGGCCCTTATAGTGAGGCAAGGAGTGGGTGGCTCCGAAGACAGGCGCCCTCTCCTTCCTGAGAGAAACATTCCTTGCATTTCTCCGCCTTCCAACCTCTCTCTCCGGCCCTAGGCCATTTTTGAAACTCCAGACTCATATATGTCCCCAGGGCACTCATGACTGGTCACCAGAGAGGAGAGAAATAGCAGAGGTACAATTAACATGGCTTCCATTCCCAGCAGGGGAAGCCCAGGTGGACACAGCGGTGAGGGAAGGAGCTTTAAAGGTGAAAGGTTAAGGCCCAGAGATGCCATCTAGTCACGAGAAGTCCCAAAGCCACTCTGGAGCAGAGTGCCCTGGGTTTGGACGCCTGCTGCTCTAAATCCACCCTGGGCATTTACGGTGGGCGAATCTGTTCCGGGCTGCCCCAGGTGTACAGCATACACACTGGAACTCAAGGTACGTGCGAAAATGACACACAGTAACATTTCAGTTTATTTAGTATTTTGTTTTGCTTTTTTGTTTGTTTGGAGTTTTTTTTTTTGAGACGGGTTCTTGGCCCCAAACTTACTGTCCCATGCTTCAGCCCTCTGAGAGATAAAATTACAAGTGGGCCCCATCATACTTGGCTCGATTTATGTATTTATTTACTATTTGTTAATTTATTTATTTATTTAGGTTTTATTTTTGTTTTGTTTTTCGAGACAGAGTTTCCCTATGTAGTCTTGGAGGTCCTGGAACTAGCTCTATAGAGCAGGCTGTCTTCAAACTCACTGAAATCCTCCTGCCTCTGCCTCCCGAGTGCTGGTATTAAAGGCGTGCACCACCACCCTGGCTCATTTTTAAAATACCAATATCGCTAACTCCATATTTTAGACTGGAGTTATATAAAAATATTTATATCATTAATTTCACTGGTACCCTTTGAGGATAAACTCTCTTGAGTGCACATATGTGGTATATTCATGCGTGTGCATGTGCCTGTAGCGTACACATGTGGAGACCAGAGGCCGACATCTAGTTCTTCCTTTGTCTCTTCAGATTGGGGCTGTGGATTCAGCGAGGCTAGCCAGTCAGCTCCTGGGGATCCTCTTGTCTCTGCACCCTAGAGCTGAGACTACAGGTGCCCCCTTTTTGTGTGTGGAGGTGCTAAGGATCAAAACTTAGGCTTTCATGGTTGTATAGCAAGCACCCACTAAGCCATCTCCCTAGTACTCTTACAATGTTTTTAATATCATATAATATCTCAATAAAATATTGTTATTGATATTGACTTTCCTATTAAAATGGCAATTTTTCAGGTTTAGTAAAAATTACAATGGATTTCACTAGTGTCCTGACACAGAAAATTTTAATCACAGGTGTATGTGTGTGCGCACGCACACGCATGCACGCACACAGCTTCAACCTCCCATATGCCTGGGAGAGCGGCCACACATGAGGTCACATTTTGTCCCTATGAAGGACAGTCACACCCCAGGGGATGCACAGCCAGGCTCAGTCACCTTTTCCTGCCAGCTTTCCTTCTCTCGGGGACTAATGGGCATCTCAGGCCAAGCCTGTCTCCCTAAGCACTGAGCTTCTCCCATCTTTACTTTTTCTGCCACCCAAGCCTCTCACCTGGGTCCCTTAACACCTGCTAAGACCCTATCACTGCCCCTACAAAAAAACGTCCCCCAATTCCTCTCAAGGCACTTCCCCTACAGAAAGGAACAGTGACCACCCTGGGGCTCATTCGGCTCTATTGTCTGTCTGTCCACCGGCTTCTCCGGTGAGTACCCTGGGGTTGTAAACTAAAAACCCTTCCTGGAGGCCAAGGACAGCATGAACAGACCTGCCCCAGTTCTTTCTTAGCAGAAGTGACACAGGGTGCCTGAGATGAAGATGCCTGCACACAGATGAGCAAGGCAGCAGAAATAAGAGCAAGGACAAGTCATGATTGTCACATTGGGAAAGAATCTCTTACTAGTGTTGCATGGGGGAAAAGAGTGACTCAATCAAGACAGGAAGCTCCATAGGACGAGAGTCAGGATCTGCGGTCAAACAACATGGATGCTAACTCCGAGCTAGTCTCATCCTCAGGTTGAGAGTAGACGTAGAGAAAACAGAGCTTTAGAGTAGAGGCAGGGGAGGGGTGTGGAGCGAAAAGCAACCAATTCCAGTCATTCCCACCTCTGCTCACTCTCTCCCCTCCCACCCCGCCCCTGGGACAATCACACAAGGTGGGGGATAGGTTTAGCAGGTGCTCTTACCCCCACTGGATGGCGGGCCACTCGGGGAGGTCCTCTCCATCTCCTCAAAGGCCTCCTTGTAGCTATGCAGATGGGGCTGTAGGAGAACAGAGGGGCAGAGAGAAGGAAGTCCTGAGGAGAGGCTCCTTTTCACGTGATCCTGGGCATGAGGACAAGCAGCTTGGCAGCCCACACATTCTCTCTCCAGCCTGACTCTCCACCTCACCCAGGGAGGCCCAAATGCTGGCCCCTCACTGCCTCAACCACTCCTTGTTGGTGGCTAAGTATGGGGAGTGGCTGTTTGCAAGGCCACACTAAAGTATTTCAGAACAGGGACGCAGGGCTGTGCTGTGCTAGAGTCTCTTGTAGGAGCATCCAGAAATGGCGGGACTTAACAAACTCCCTGGCAGTTCTTCTGTACATAGAAGTTCAAGAGCCACTGCCTCTGACTGCTGACATGTGTCAGCAATGGAATCATTTGGGCCCAGAAATTAAACCTCCTAAGGAGAGTCTCATTTCTCCAAAGTTAAAAAAGATGCTTGCCAGTCTATCTGACCAACTTTGGACTGTAAATCTTGGGGTCATGTATGCTACCTCGAGGATGCTTATCGAGGAGGAAACTTTGGTTTCAGTGTTAAAGCAAGTAGCTGGGTGAGGATGCAGGGAGGGAGAAATCGCTACATTTACTGATGAAGCAATAGCAGCTGATCCTCAAGCTCCTAGAGATAAACCACGGACTCTGCTTTCTGCTGTGGCCCCAAGACTCATCAGCTCCAGGACTCACCTCTTTGGGCCTCCCTCCAGGATTGAGGGCAATGGTGAGAGCCAGCTCAGGGGAGACGCACTGGACGGGGGAGCGGACCCCAGGACTACGGGGGGATGTAGCCTCTGGAGACTGGTTCTCATACTGCCCATCACTGGCTGCTCGCCTCCGCAGTGGGGCTGGGGGCTCTGCGGGCTGCCTCTCCCGAGCCTGAACCCCTGGGAGGAAAGGCAGGACATGGAGAGCAATGAGCAGACTAAATAATGATGTGATCCCACCAAACACCCTCCCTCACACAAAGGCAACACCTCAGCCCAGGGGTTAAACTGGAATGAACCACATCCCCTCAGGCCCTCACCACGCCTTCCTGTCCTCAACTCAGTTCAGACCCTAAACTTCCCCTGGTGTCGAGGCAGGGGTGAGGGTAGAAGCCACTTAGCCTGGGCTCTGCCTTCAAGACGAGTCTCTACTCTGTATAGGATTTGGACCAAGAGCACAAAGGATTGATACAAGAAACAGATGTCGGCTCCTTCCAGCCCCCAGAGGCAAAAGGCCAGAGCTTCCAGAGGAGGGAGGGGAGGGTCTCCAAGGCAACTGCATCAACCAACAAGCAACATGGAACCTTTGGGAAGGACTTTTGGAAAGGGCTAAATTGCATCATCTCACACATGGCGCTCCCAGTGGGAAACAAAAGAATGACCAAGTCACACTCTGGAGTCTCCAGCCACAACTGGCTTCTGTGGTGGATTTGATCTCAGGGGTTCCCTGACTTTCATCCAGTGCACCCCTGAAACCTCTAACCAACTTCCCCTACAGCAGCCCCTCGCAGCCCCCTTCCTCTCGGCAACCCGCGGGGGCTGTGGCCATGGCGGGGGCTGTGGCGGAGGCCATACCCTACCCTGGCAAAGGGCAGGAAAGTGAGAGCAAGGGGCTCCTTCTTCCTGCCCCCACTTCCTGTCTAGCCCACTACAAAGGCTGCCCATGTTAACCTCACCCTGCCTCCTCCCCATCTTTCCTCCCCACAGCTGGGCCAGGGTATGGAATCTATTATTTCACTGTGCTGGCTTCCAGAACCCTAGAATATTGACTTCCCAGGTCCCAGGAGCCAAGGCCCAACCCTGAGAGTTGGAGCCTAGGCTTAATTATTTTAAATTCTCATCTCTGCCTTCATCACCACCAAGGACTAACTAAGGGGCTTAGGTCACATGAGCTTGGGACATGAACACACATCTGAGTCCACCTCCTTAGTCACAAGAGGCAGTGTGTACATGCATACATACATGTATAAACACACACATGCAATGCTGGCCCTTGGGAACACAACCAGGACAGCCTGGTGGGACTTGCCCTTATGTAGCCCGAAACCACTCTCATCCTCTATAGTGGGATCTGCACAGCCCAGGTGGTCCCCAACCCTTAGTTTTCCACAGCCACAAAAGGTTGCCATGGCCTACACTGCCCAGGAAGCCTTCCTGACTAATGTGAACAGAAAAGGGCTGACTGGGGCAGAGCAGCCTCACTCACACACAGTGACTGTAATGCAGATACACACGCTCTGTGGCAGAGGCTCTGGGGGCTTCACAGGGGCTAGCAAGACCAGCTGCCAGCAGTACAAGTGAGATGCAGAAGGTAGACGGGGCGTACCAGAGTCTCCACTCCATGCTGTGACTCAGGCAGCCCTGCCTACCTGCACAATGGAGACCAAAACAGACTGCATCCTGCTGGTCCCAAACTGCTCTGCTCCAAGCAAACAACCCCCTAACCTCAGAATGCCCTGCTTTCCAGAAGAGAGAAAGAAAAAAAAGAGGGTGTGTCATTCCTGAGCAGGGGCTGCTGGGAGAATCTACAGGGAGTAGAGAGAGGAGGCGGCCGGCTCTGGACATCTGGAGCCACCCCAGATTCTGCCAGCAACTCTAGGCTCCCAGAACTCAGGCAGCTTCTGGCCTCAGGCCCTCTTCTCTTTCCTCCTGCCAGGCCCTGCCAAACTCAGGCCTCTGGGCCGTGTGGGCCAGCCCCAGCCCTGCTTCTCCATTCCTGGCAGGAGCATTAGAGGCCACTGCTTTTCTAATAACGTTATGACAAAGGAGCAACTTCACAGAAGTTCTGGGGTGTGGAGTTGAATTCAGCCCCAAGGTGGAAGGAAATGCCTAAGAGCTGCCTTTGGTTCCAGGGGTACCCCCGCCCCCCCGACATACACTCCACCACCACAGTCTTTGGCAATCTCTCCTCTTTTTCAAGAGTAGCCACTTCTTTGTTTGGGGGTCCTGTGTTAGTTTTTAGAAAGGAGGTCTGTTTCCACTGAAGTCACCCTCTAGGAGGGACAGAGAACATTCACACCATCCTTTCCTGCATCCTCCCGGCCTGGGGCCATAGGACAGTAGTGAGGACCAAGGCTGTTCTACATGTGTGGTGCGCCACCAGCAGAAGACACAGACCTGCCCAAGGTAGACGGGCACTTGAAAGCAAGCGTAACTGAGTCATTTCAGCTCCCTTCCCTGTCACTGCCAGGATGGCAATGGGAGCTCGCTCTGCGGAGGGGCTGCGGTTGAACTAAATGGTCTCCAAAGAACAAGGAGACTGCGGGTCAAAGTTTCCCTTTACAGAAGAGGGAAGACCCCCACATTGCACTTCCACAGGGCTGACCATTCCCAGAGAGTGGTCCGTGGCACCAGCGGCCAGTCAGGGCACTCAGTCTTAGAAGACAGTGTCTCACTGTTGTTCCCTTGGCAAGACCACAGCTAACCCAGAGTGCCTGGAGAGCTCTTTCTATGAGAGGGAGCCTGACACAGTAGAGAGAAGAGCCTCATTGTTCCTCAGCCAAGTGGTGACTCTGGACACCAGCTGACAGCCAGGGCGAGAGAGAGAGAGAGAGAGAGAGAGAGAGAGAGAGAGAGAGAGAGAGAGAGAGAGAGAGAGAGAGAGAGAGCTCTCACATCCTCCAAACTGTATAAACATCCAAAGGGACCCTGCTCCCTGGGCAGACTTCACTAAGGATTCCTTAGTCTCCTGGCCTTTCTCTCCAAGCCTTTGCTTGCTACATGCACACAGGCAGAAGTTCTCTCCTTCCTCCCTCCCTCTCTCTCTTTCTTGTTCTCTCTCTCTCCCTCCCTCTCTCTCACACACACACTGAAAGAGACAGATAGATAGACACAGAAAAACGAGAGAGTGTGTGTCTTAGCCCCACAGGGCCAGAGGAAGCCATCAATGGTTCTGGAAGGTTCTCCCCAGCAGGCTTCTGCGTACTGAGAACTGGCATACTCTGAGGGTAAGAAAGTGGCCTTTCAACACATAATGCCCTGTAGCCAGTCCTGGGTCGGCTCCTCAGGGCTATTTCACCCGGGGCTGACTGGCACCTGATCTTCCCTAGCACCTTATGAAAACAGGTGGTCACCACAGCCTGACAGCTGCCACATACACACAGGAACGGTGTTGAGTCAGCCCCACCCTCACTGCCCCCAGGACAACACTGTGCCTAGGGGAACAGTTCTTTGCCCAAAGTGCTCTATGGGTCCCAAAGCTAATAGCATGCATGTGCGTATACATATCTGTATATAGAGGTTGATAAATGTTTGTGTGTGTGTGTATACACATTCATACAAACACACACATACTGCCACTCTTCAGAGTCACCCAGATAAATAACCAAAGTCACACAGTGTCACTACAGGCATCAACACAGACCTCTCCCACAGACCCAGATACTGGTCGCTCCCACCCCCACAGACCCAACTCTTCTTTCCAGCCTTCCGGTTTCCAAAAGACTGGATTCCTCAGCTCCCGATGGTAGGACAGGGTATCCAGCTTCATGCCCAGGGCTCCAGAAGTAAGGGGATCCAGGATGGAAGCCACCTGCTGGGCCAGGGCACTAGAAAGCCACACGCGATCACACTAGCAGCTCCAGGGCAAGCCATGCCAGCTCCCCCCGGGACAGGTCCATTGTCCCATAACCCGAACAGGACCCTGGGCCCAGTTTAACACTACATTCCCCCACTGCTGGGCCAAGAAAAAGGCAGAGGGGAGAGAAAAGAGAGGGAAGGACAACCTGTCAGAGCCATCTTCCGAGTATTAGGGGGCTGCAGCAGAATGGTCCATAGGGCAACAGACACGGCACTGCCCTCAGGATTTGAAGATGCCTTTGCCTGGAGCTGCTTAGGGCTGTGACATTGGAGAAGGCTGGGTGCATGGTCTCCTCCCTGTTACTCCTCCAGGCAGGAGTGAGCAGACAAAGGATGAGAGCCTAGCAGCCCGCATGTCACAGAGGCTGGGACACTGCTGGCAGGGTCCTAGACTAACAGGGGCATGATGGAGCACTAGCACACCTGTGGCAGGTTGTAGCACCATGCCACGTACACACGGCGGGTTTTTCAGACTGAGAATGTGGGTTCTGAACAGTGGAGGCACCATATGGGCACAGGCAAGATGAGGCCACGGGTCCTAGCACGAGAGGAGTGAGGCAGGGACGGGGCCACCTCTTCCTGTCTGACATGTGGTGGTCCCAGGGACAAACACCGTTCTGAGTCTTGGCCCTGAAGCTCAAACCATCCCACCTGGGGTGGCTAAGAATAAGCGACTGGGCACCTCACTGGGAAGACCAACATCTCCACCGGGCACTCTGAAAGTTCCTCTAATTACTTCCGACCTTGTGCCCAGCAGACAAGGCCAACTAAAAGCCAAGCAAGGTGGGGGGGTGGGGCTAAGGGAGGAGAAGGGAAAGCAGGAGAGGGAGGAGGATGAGGAAGGGAGGAAAAGCAGAGCCACCTTATAGGAGAGTAGGAAGGCAGGAGAGAAAGGAATGTGAGGAAGGTTTGGGCAGAATCTCCTGGGCAAAGAGGATCAGAGGGAAGCTGGAAGCTGAAGCAAGGGTCCACAGCGACAAGGAAGGAGAATCAGAGGAACCCACCAGAGATGGAGGCGGATCGGAGCCGGTGGAGAGGAGAGGGTCGAAAGGTGCCACTCTGCCTCAGGCCCTGCAGTCTGGCATTGTACGCTGTCCACCCACACCCCAGGGGAGCCGGCAGGAAGGGGAGGCACCAGGCATAGAAAGCACCCCACCAATGCCACGGGGGACAGGGAAACACAGAACACATGGAGAATGCGGGGGGAGGGGGCAAGGCATTAAACAACATGAAACAGAACAAAAACAAAGAAAAAAAAAATCAGGGTTAGTCATTGTTCTGACCCCAGGATAGGGCTACACATTGGAGGGGAGTGGGAAGGGACGGAGACGGAAAGACAGGGTAGTCCAGGGCCTTTGCTCCTCTGAAGGGCAGATGGTTTTCCTTCCTAAGTCCAGTAGCAGCCTGGGACCTAGAGACCTCGGTCCCTGTTAGCCTGCACGTCACTGTGAAAGTCACCCTAGGCCATCCAAGAACCTCCCTTTCTCTCTAGGTCACCCATTCCCTTCTGAACCGAGGATGGTTTACCAATTTAAGACCTAAGGTCACACCCCTTGCATTCCTTAGCCCCGTGGTAATTCAATCACATTATCCTCTTCCCCTGGAGCCCCTCGTTCTTTTAGTTGCTGCCCAAAGCCACTGTACCATGAGTAGAGGTCTTGGGATAAACTTCCAGGGCGCTGTAGAAGGCCTTGCTGTATTTCTCTGTCCTCACCTTGCTGATTAGCAAGCTACCTTTATATCTCAGGGCCTGCGCCAGAGGTTGGTACTTCCCGTGGGCTGCCTATCTGGCCAGCACGTGCTTCATTGCTCCCAGCCTTGTTAAACTCATCCCTCTCCCCTTAGTTAGAATCTGTTAGTGGCTGTTACAATCCTGATCCTCACAGAAGCCTCCCGAGCATCTTACACTGAACTCCCTCTAAGTCAGCCCCTCCCAAGCTCTCATGCCATCCAGGAACACCTCTGCCATTCAGTTGTGGGCGACAAGGACCTGTCTTTGTTCTTTTCTTTTCCTCTTACATTCCACATCTAGTTGATCTGGACATCTTCCTGGCCGAATGTTCTAAATAGTCTGCCATTTTCCTCCCATCTCCGCACTGCCATGCCAATCGATACACAGCATCGGCCTCCGAAAGGACCTCCCTCCTCCCATCTTGGCCATACAGATACTCTGGGAAGCCAGGTGATGTCACCATTTGGACTAAATCCTTTCGAAGGCTTCTCAGAACACACACACACCAAAACTCCAAGTTCTTCGGATCACCTGCCAGCCCAAATTCAAGCTGGCTCCGTCCCCATTACCTCTTAGAGCTCGTGTGGGTCACTGTGCTCCAGCCACGCCAGGCATGCTCCTGCCTCGGGCGCTTTGCACACAGACTGCTCCCGATAACGCAGTCCCTCACTGCCCAGGGAAGGCTTTCCTGACCATGCCAAGCACCATTCATCTTCCACTTCCCCCTGGCACATCTCTGCTTTACTTCTAAAGCACTTAACCTTCCACTTAAAATATTATAAAAGTTTAGCGGCCAATTCTGCCATGAGGGTAAAGGCTTTATTAGTCGTCGACATTTTCCCAGATTCTGGACTACCAAACAGCCCAGATTAATGCTCGTGTTGAATGATAAACTTACTGGGCCTTGACTTCAATCCTGTATGCAGAATGAACTATCAAAGCTGTTCCTGAATCCAAACCCTGAAGTTTAATGCCAGGATTTCGCTCCATTTTTCTCCAGCCTCCTCACTTTTGTGAAGAAGTATCTGAACTCTTAGATGATCCTGCATGGTCACCGGGTTCCCAGGCTCCTTTTCTGTCCATCACTTTCTCCTCTCTCTTCCTTCTCCTCCTTCCATCTTCGGTCCCTCTCATCTCTACCTTAAATCACGCCCATGGCGCTCACCATTCCAGTTTCCAATGCCTTGTTCCCCACCTCAACAACCATGCTGCCCCCTTTTATCATAAACCACTCCAAAGAGTAGCTGGCAAGCTGTCCTCACTCCTCTCCCACGTCCTCCGCAGTCACTCAGTGTCTGGCTTCTGTCACCAGCACTCAACTGAAAATATGCCTTTGAAAATCTCTAGTCTACCCATTGGCCAGCCGGACGGGTTTCTCCCTCACCCATCCCCACCCATGATTCCACCCTTTCTCCTTCCTCTCCTTTCCCATCTCAACTCTGCATGGCGCACTGCACTGGGCTCCCGCCACCACCCTCAACACTCACAGTGAGATCCTGCTACGCCTTTATCTCCCCGTGGTCATTTTCCTGAGTTCTCATTCTTCTCCATGCCTATGCCACAGACTCCCTCCAAGTTCACAGCATGCATTAACCTCCACCTGTGGGAGAAGATTCTAGAATCTACAGCTTTTCAAACCATACACCTCTATACCTGGAGTGTCCCCATTGCCACAGCAGAGCCCTGCGTCCTCATCTCCTAACACGCCAGCCGCCTCCCCCCTCACCCTGTTAAAAGGGCTACACGCTTCTGTTCACAAAGCCTTCCTAATGCTGCGATCCTTTAAAACAGTCCCTCATGTGAGGACCCCCCAACCACAAAATTACTTCATTGCTACTTCATAACTGTAATTTTGTTACTGTTATTAATCATACTGTCAATACCTGATATGCAGGACATCTGATATTCAACCCCCGTGAAAGGGTTGTTCCACACCCAAAGGGGTCATGACCCATAGGCTAAGAGCCACTGCCTTAGACCATCTTGAACATCCCCCTCCCCACTGGTCCTTGTAAGTGCATTGGTTCTGCCCCCTTAGTACCCATGGCATCAGCTAGTCTCTTCCATGACTGAGGTCAGTACTCCAGTCCAGCGCTCCATCACCAGGGCTATCCGGTGAGCACCGAGTATCTTCCAGGTCAAAGTTACTCCTGCTTCTCTGCCTTCCTGCTGGGACCCACCAGACGTACCTCCAGAAATACCACTCTGCCTGTGCATTGTTGTCCAGACTAAATCACTAATGATTTCTTGTGTCACTCAGCACATCCAATCATCTTGGTTTGAAATTTAAGAACATCCTGCGACAGGGTGGCAGCTGCCTTTTCTGCTCCATAGCCACCTGCCGTTCTACAAACAAGCCGTACGCTCTCCTGAGAACCCACTCTACACAGGAACCTCGCTCTTTCAAAGCTGTACCCAACCATGACTGAACCGTACACGGCAGGCCACTAGCCGCTACCTCCCAACGTCTCTAGACAGTAATGACTCCAATTCTCCCTCGTGGGATCACTTCCATCGCTCTTATTACAAATAACTGCATCCTAAGATTCTAGCTCTCTCCTGAACCCGACTCCTTAGGGATAAGATGTGCATCTATCTTCTAGTAAGGACTGAAATCTCCACCTCAAGAAGCATCAGGTATAGATACAACCAATCACAGAATCAGTAGCAGGAGATCCTCAGACTCTTATTTCCTGTTCTCATCTTACTGACCTGGCAAGAATGTCCAACCCAATATTAGATGACATTGGTGACAGCAGATGTCTAGCTTCATTTTGCTTGTACTATAGGTCTGTAGTCAAAAAAAACTACATGCCACTACATTTTTGGAGCTTAACACTGAAATAAGAAGGGGGGTGGGGGTGTCCAAACGGAATGAATTAGGACACAGTACTGGGGCACGGAGACCAGCCAAGGAGGAAAATGAAAATCTGGAGAGTAAACGAGGGAAGGCACAAGGTCAAGGGAGCCTCTCCCTGAGATCTGAGCTTCTTAATGCTCTAGCTTCCTGCAACAGAATGGAAAACAAGCAGAGAGCAACAGCACTGGAAGTTGCTCCCCCTGGCTCCCAGAATGCTCTATGCACTGGATCTTCCTGTGCCTTGCCCTGCATAAGCAATGAAGAGCCACAAAAAGGGTGCTAAGGATACTGTGAAAGCAGAGCCTTCCAGATCAGGAAATTCTGTTCCTGACAGGGCATGGACCGAAGGGGGAACTTTATAGGCCTGGTGACCAGATACAACTGTCCTCTCTGCAGCTCATCTTATTTCCTGACTGAGTTACTTGTAGTTGATGGAGATTGGTAACAGGGTAAGGGAACAGAGACTTGGTGCCAACGATATTCTTATTCCTCCCTGTGACTCTGCACCAGCCAACACCTGAGTGGCTACAGAATACAGACGTTGACAGTGAAACCTTTGGAAGCTGGGAGGGGAGAACCTGATTGGAGACCCATTCCAAGAAGACCCTCCTCCTAGACCATTAGCAAGCTATAGGGCAGGGTTCCAGTAGGGGAAGAAAATTTATCTTGCCCCATCCATCTAGAAGTTCCTGGGATCAGCTCATTGTTACACTGGGGTGTCACAGTCCTTCGGCACCCTGCCACCACTCAATAAAACATTGGGAGAATGAGACAGCAGAGGAACTTGGGGGGCCCTTCCTCTTTCTGAAGTAAAGCTGATAGGGGATAATTGCAGCCGATAGAGTGAGCAAGAGTGTGGCCACAGTCAGGTGCCCCATCTGGATCTCCACACTGTATTTTGCCACAGAGTCACAGGGCTTCAGGTCTGGGGCCTTGAGGCTCAGGTAAAGCAGAGGTAGCAGTCTGGAAGGAGCAGCCCTCCTGGGAGTCGAGGCCCCAACACTAACATTTTGTTTTTGTTTTTTGTTTCTTGAGACAGGGTTTCTCTGTGTTACAGGCTGCCCTGGAACTCACTCTGTAGACCAGGTTCTGCCTCCCAAGTGCTCAGATTAAAGGCATGTGCCACCACCACCAACGGTCACTTCTTATGGTAAGAATACTTCTACTATGGCCCACTATCAGCTGATAAAAAGTAGAACCAAGGGTGGCGAGTCTCTGCTCTGAAGTTCAGGAGCAGAGTGTCCCCACCCCCATACCCAGCCTTGGGCCCAACCCGAGAGCCAATGGCCAGCTGAATGCTTCCCCAAACCTACATCCATCCTTTCCAAAGAGGGCGTCTCCTCCTGCCTTGCAGCTGGCATGGTGACTCAGCTGCCCCTAAATTTAGGGAAAGGAACAGAGGGCAGAGCCAGCTGCCTGGCTTCCTCTTCTCCCTAAGATACCCCACCCTGTCAGCAGAGCGACTGGGCACAAGACTCACCTCATCACCACAGTCCCTGGGCCATACCTAT
Organism: Chionomys nivalis; assembly: GCF_950005125.1. Taxonomy (NCBI): domain Eukaryota; kingdom Metazoa; phylum Chordata; class Mammalia; order Rodentia; family Cricetidae; genus Chionomys; species Chionomys nivalis. The sequence goes on along the minus strand of NC_080087.1, from coordinate 122,414,931 downwards.
CTGAGCTTCATCTCACAACCAGGGAAAGCATTTTGTCAGGTGCAGGATTTCCCAGGTGGGAAATCTTTGCCGAGGGAAGCATCGCAAACTGGGGCTGTGGGTTATGGTATCCCATGCTTGTCCCTCCCAACAGGGTCCCCCCCCCCCCTCTCTCTCTCTCTCTCTCTCTCTCTCTCTCTGTCTCTCTCTCCACCCACACAGAGTGGGTCTAAGCAAGAGCAGAACAGCTGAGCTAGGACGATCTTAGCCTCACAAGGACGAGACTCCTAAAGTCCCCATCAGGGTGAACATCAGACACTCACTGTTTGTTTCAGGGTCCTCTCATGAGCCTTCTGGGATGAACTCAGAATGAAATAACATCTAAATCGCATCTAAAATCCTTCTCTAGCCTTAACCACCGTCCCGAGGCCCTGAACTGTGAGGACAGTGAACATTTTAGCAGCTGCAGAGTCTCCTCTCTGCTTAAAGCCTCCATCCCCTAAGTCACTGCCTCCAGGAGGCTGTCCCTGATTGACTTAGTTGGTAAGCTTCATACTGGGACCTTGGCTCTGCTCTGTTTCTGCACAATTTATCCTCTGTTAGAACCATCTTTGTACTTATTTCCTGATAAAACTGCAGACTCCCTGAGGGCAGGCATGGGTAGATACTACCTTTGAGTTCCAATGCCTGGCTTAATAAAAGATCTATACAGAAGGGATGGCTGTGTGAACATTCCCAAGACCTCCCCAGGCTAAAAAAAAATACTGACAAAGGCTCTAACCTATGCTGCGCCCACCTCTCCCCGAATAGACCACAGAGACCAAACAGGGGAGGGGATGGGGAAATGGGGAAAGGTTTCCCAGGTCTCATGTCTCCAAGGCTGTTTGTTACCTGCTACCCGGTGAGCTACCAGCCCTTCCAGGTTCAGTGGTTCCTCCTCTGGAGTTCGGGAGGGGTCTGAAGTAGTTTCCTTTGGTGGGAGTTGAGGCTGAGTGACGAGACCAGGAAGAGAGGTTGGGGGCTCTTGAGGCCCCGCAGAACTATGGGGGCTTGGAAGGAAGGCAGAAGAGGCTGGGCTTTTTGGACGGAAACTCTGGTTGGATCCAGCTGGACGCAGCTGATAATCGTAAGGTGAATAAGACCTGCCAGAAGAGACCAGCTCCGGGGCTCCCAGGGAATGCCCACTAGGGATATAGCCAGATCGGGACTGGGTCAGTGGGTGGGACTGGCGGGAAGAGCCCAAGAGGGGCTGGGAAGCAAGTGGGGAAGCCCCTGGCCAAGCCCCAGGGACACTCTGGGACTTATGAAGAGGGGCAGCCACTGAAGTGGGCTCCAAGTCCAGCATCAGCATATTAAGGGCTTCGATGGACTGCTCGATCTCCTGCTGGGAGGCTGCCCTCGGGAACTCTGGGAGAGTAGGTATAGGGGTTTCTGCTGACAGCTGGGGGCTAGGCTTGCTGCTGGCAAGACTCTGTAAGGGGGATCTTTCCTGCTGTCGGGGAGGTGGGTGAGGCTGTTGCTGTTGCCAAGAATTCAGGCCCCTCTGCACAGCCTCTCGGCTGCTGCCCCCACGGGCTGGAGCTTGGGGCAGCTGGGGCTCCACATCTGGAAAGGACTGGGATCGGAACAGACCACTGGGGTCATAGCCACAGTGGGCACTGGTCACTTGTGACCAGGCTGGGTGGGGTCCCTCACGTTGGTAGCCAGCTAATCCCTCCTGAGCTGAGTAGGAGGGCCGAATGGGGGCCGAGTGACCACTGTGGGGTACCATCCGGTTGGCAGACTCATAGGGGTAGCCTCCACCATTGAGCATGGGTTCTGTGGAATAGGACTTGTCCAGACCATTGGTCAGTGGGGACAGAGTCTCTGGGTATCCACCTTCGCTGGTGTTGGTGACCCCATCCAGGGAGGACAGCGTGCCCATGCTGCCCCCACTCTGCCCATCCTGAACGGGCAGCTCATCATCCAGAATGTCCGTCTCCCGCTCAGATGCCAGAGCCCCACCGTTGACGTGAACCTGGGCTGGGACGATGTGGCGGCCAGGGGAGGACACAGTTGGGCCCCCAGCTGGGTGGGACCTGAGTTGCTGAGCCCGGTACATGGCGCCTTGCTTCTCTCTGTCTACACCAAAGCCACTTAGCAGGCGATCAAGCTCCTTCTTCTCCTGAGGACTCAGAGAAGCAGGGGCAGTAGCAGCCCCAGAAACAGGCTCATCGGTCTTGTCTGTCTTGGTGGAGGCTGTGGAGTTGCCAGAGTCACTGCTCACAGACAGTGTGTGTTCCACATGGTTAGGAGTGGCTGACAGGGCAGGCCGTGCAGTAGTGACAGGCCCTGAGCTGCCATTCAGGGAATCCTTCTTCTTCACTTTGGCATACAGACTCCCATCCAGTGGCCCTTGAGTATGACCCACCACTTCTGCAAGGACGACAAAGGAGACAGCAGGCAGCACGTCAGCAAAAGGCAGTCACACTCATTAGTGATAGTCCCCCCAAAAGAGCTAAAGGCTCCCATCTACTGAGCCCCAAATCTCTCCTCACTACCCTGAGAATAGCAAAGGGAAAATACGCCAGCCCCTAAAAATTTTGCTCTCAGCTTCAAGTGAGGTACAGCGTAAGACGGTGCAGACTGGCCCAGGCCAGTGTCCAGATGTGACATACATCACAGCTTCCAACCCAGAGCAGCACAAATTATTCCACGGGCCTCAGCAACCTTCTTTTTAATATGAGGGCAAGAGACGAGGGAGATGGCTCAATGGGGAAGGCACTTGCTGCACAAGAATGAGGAGCTGTGTTAAATCCTCAAGCACTCACATGAGAAAAAAAACAAAAACAAAAACATAGACAAAAACATCCTTGGGTCAACCAGGTTAGACAAACTGAACCGATAAGCTACAGGTACAATGAAAGACCTTGTTTCAAATAGTAAGGTAGAGAAAGACTGAGGGGAGGAAGAGATACTCAGTGTTTATTCTGGCTTCCGTGTACACACACACACACACACACAAAATAATGTAATAAAATGAAGACAGTAATTAAATCATGTTGAATCACAGAAGACAACCCCTATTCACTGAACTCAAGACCCTTCCAACCGAATGAACCAACGCCCTATAGCAGCTCACCCACTGGGTGCCATGACTTCTCTTACCATAAACATCATTAATTCTGAAAGGGGACATCCCGAGTCTACTCAGCCCCTACAGTACCCACTTCAGGAAGCTTCTTATGCTTTCCAGCCCTAGGAGTCCTGCCCTGGGTTAGAGGCAGCAGGGCCAGAAGAGACATTACCTCAAACACAAGCATAGGGAAGGTTTAAGTATGGAGACCTAAAGACAACCTTCAAGCAGAAGAGCCAAAGAGAGTCCCTGAGGATGGCAGGGGGTATAAATACAATCATTCCCTTCATAGAGGGGAGCTGGAGAGTTCCGGGAGTGGAAGGGCACTGGGCAAGATCCACGCATGCTCAGTGCTGGACTGGGCAAAGAGGCCGGAGTCAAAGTTAAAGGCAAACCAGACCTAGCCTTCCACAGTGTGGTATATAGCTCAATACAAAGAATTTTCCAGAGCAGTCCAAACAATGCCATTCTTCCCTCCCACTCACATTTCCAGAAGTTTCCCCATATTTCTCACAGAGCAATGGTCCATCCTTGTGGACCCGTAGTCTGTGACCAGCAGGCTTAACTCAGAACATATAGGCCTCTAAAGAAGGGAAGGAGGGGCAAGGTGGGGCTGCAGGAGGCTCCCCAAAATAAGCACTCAGATGTCTGAAGCTCCCAGAATGGGAAGGTTGGACTTCGATGCTCCAGCAGTACCCATGCCAAACTATGGAGTAGGGCAAGGGAGAGTATGGGGTAGTGGGGGTGCTAGGGCCAGGCCAGAGCAGTAGTAGAAGCATCTTAGGTATGAAGTCTGAGGGGTGTCCTTTTGTCTGCAGACAGGTCTGGAGAAGCCCCCAAGAGCAACACTTTCTCTGAAAGGAAAAAGTGAGCTCTGAGTGGCTTGGGGCCAGAGGGCTGACTCAGAAACAAGGGCTGCCCCACCCCTGCCCAGGCAGTTCAATGACTTCACACCCTACGGAGACAGCAGCCCAGATTCAGCCCTCCCACCCCCACCCCACCCCCACATACCTCCTCTCCCAACTCTCCAATCCAGACCCTAAGAATCAGGAAAAAAGGCACTCCCCAAAGGCTGTACCACCTCCAGCCAGGACCCCTCAGTCATACACAAAGCCAGACACAAAAGCCATGAGAAAGCACATGCCATAGAAATCAGTCAGTCGGACACACCAAGATGTGTCCATACTGAGGGCTCGCAGAGGGGAGAGAGAAACTGTAAGAAAGTGGGGTCTGTTTACATGTCCACACACCAGTCACTAGACTGCAGACTGCTATACTGCAGAAGCCGTCTCTAAGTACCAGACATGTTACTGGGCACTTCACACATGCAGTTCTGCGAGGCTTGCTACTCAGTGAGGGCTGTGCTTCCAGGAGAGTTGGAGAAACAGAGGTACAGAAAGGCAAAGGAATCCATTTTCAAATGTGTGGAATCTGTGAAAGCTTTCGGTGAGGACTAATTTACTTTGAAGAGAGAGAGAGAGAGAGAGAGAGAGAGAGAGAGAGAGAGAGAGAGAGAGAGAGAGAGAGAGAGAGAGAGAGAATAAACACACAAAAGGCAGGAATAATCCAAAATAAATATTTAAACTTAAAGCCACAAACACTTCAAAAAGTACAAATGATCTTGCCGTGCCCAAGAATTATCCCTCAGGCCCAAAATGAGCCACTGAAAACAAACCCTCACACAGAAGATTATAGCCAAAAACAAGTGACCATACGACCACAAAGCAGGAATGCCTCCAGCCGTGCTCCTGCGTGCAAGGGCCCACACGCCACAGGCCACCACACGTCACTCAGAGCTCTCAGAGATACATTCCAAACTTTCACACATGCCCCCCAGGGCCACGGAGCTACAACTCTGGCCTCAGTTTCCACTGAGGCTCTAGGATCTACACAAGCAACCAGCCCTAAGTGACACAGCTGCCTGTTGTGTCTGACAGCCCAGGCTCCCAGGACTGTGACCTGTGTGTGCCATCAGCCTACCCTGCACCAGACTGCTAAGGACTAAGGTGGGCCCCCGCGTGGCTGCCTCTCTGTCTTACTCGCCCTTATCTCCAGGGAAGTGTAGGATAGGAGGCTTTCCTCTGGCCCTGTCTCCCTGAGAATAGGCTCCCTGTTTACTGGCTGCTTCCAGAGGGGCAAGTACCAGAGATTTGTGAAGTGGTCTCTGGAGAGTGGGGCTCTTGGGCCAGAGGGTAGGAAGAGTTGCCTTCCCTCCTCTGAGCCTGGGCAGCTTGCAGACCCTCCACACAGGCAACAGAACAGATGTCATTGTACGCCTAAGGCCAGGGTTCCTCTATAGGCTCTACCCAGCTCCTCTGGCTCTTCCCTGGAGCTCCATCACTCAGCCACAGCAGCCATGAGAGCAAGCAGTGCTGATCGGATCATAGAACACCCAAGACCATCCCAGAATCCACCCAGGAGTTTGGAAAAGAAGAGCATTCCCCAAGGCAGGCAGGAGCATGCAGGCTGATTCTGGGCACCTGACCTCCTGGCCCCTCCCGGCTCCTCCTTTCCCCTCTTAGCCAGTCCTCTCTCGGTATTGATTTTGAAAATGTCAATATTAAACTTGTTCGGCCATGTAACATATCTCGCATGGGCTATTGTTCTCGGCAACGTCCGGAATATCAACTGCCAATCCACTAAAGAAAATCGAAGAGGTGTAAATTATTTAATTAAACACTGCTTGTGAAACACAAAAGCAAACATATCTTGCTGTCCCCCAGGAGGGGGGCTAGTTGCTCCTGGCTGCCTAGTGCAGGCCACAGGGGCCCTGCCCTCTGAGCTACCACAACACCTTCACTGAGTGGCCCTCTACCTAACAAGGGCAAAATCAAGGGCAAACAGGGCCTGCCTCAGCCCCAGCAGGACTTCAACTGATGGCCCAGCGAGCAAAACCCGACCAGCGGAGCACGCTCACCCTCTTCCTCTGAGGGACACCCAGGTCAGTGCCTCCAGCCCCCCACGCCAGGACACACACTCTCTGGCTCCCTCTCCCCCACCACAGGCACATTAAGTCCTATTTAGCGGGACCACAAGAAGCCGGAACACAAGGCTGGTTTCAATCCATCAAAGCAGGAAGGGTAAAAGAAAGGCAGACACCAGAGGGTAGAAGTGGGGTAAAGTGGCAGGCAGAAGAGAAGGACCTGTGGGGGGCTGGGAGTGGGGAGGGGGATCCAAGGCTCACGAGCTGAGGGGTCACCTTGGAATCCAAGGCCCAGCAGCCAACACAAGCATCTCAAGTAAAGCACCCTGAAAAAGGAAGGAGGTCATGGCTCAGAGAGGTCTGGCACAGAAGAAGGGTCTGGCTGGGAGGGGTCATGGGTCCTGGCCAGGTGACGACAGAATAGAAAGATCAACAATACCAGATACCCCCAGATTGTCATCGATCCTGGGCAGCAAGCCCCCAGACCCCAGTGCAGGCTGGCTGGGGGTCCTCTTCTGTCACAGACTGCATGCTGTCCTTCTTTCCAGGAAACTGACAAGTCCACGGTGGAATCAGGGCCCCACTCACTTCCCCTGACTATCTGCTCATTCTAGCAGTCACTGGGAGGCAGACTCAGCTCAGGGTGCTGTGTTTGGTTGCATGCAGCAAGGGGCCCTTGCTCCACCAGGGCAGGGATCCAGATGGACGAGTCATGGTTTTGGAAAGATCTAAGGAAAATCCCCAGCTGACTTCGATGTGGATCCACACACTGGGGCCCCCTCCCAGCAGCACCCTGTGCAGAGGTATGCCAAGCCCCAACAACAGCACCACCATAGGCCAGGACACAGATGGGCAGGGCAAGTCCATCTGACACACCGAGAAGGAGAAAAGGAGTAGAAGTCGCTAAAGTTAAACAAGTCTTGGGAAAGTGTTTTTTAATTCTGATGCTCTGGACTCTTCCAGGAATTGTTAAGAAGGCAGAGCCCAGGGCCCATTTGAAGGATTCTCACTGGGAGGCCAGAGCTGGGGCTGAGCCTCAGCACTGTAAACATGCTATCTGTAGCTTTGGGATCTAAGATTTGGATCCGAATGTGGAACAGAGATGCTGCTTGTTGAGACATCAGGACAGGCAGCTCAGCCATGGGGAGGATGCGATGCTGGCCTGGCTAGCTCTGAGAAAGGCATCCCCTTCGTAAGGAGGACTCCCGGAGAAGAAAACCTGAGCAGCCAGCAGGTGTGTATGGAAGAGTGGATGATTTATCAAGGGCTTCAGAATGGGGCCCTGAGTGATAAAAAGTCCTTTGGAGCCAAACAAATAACGATCTATTGGAATACATTACCCAGAGCAGCGATGACCACCCAGAAATCAGTTCAGAGCCAAGTGGAAGAGGCACCCTGGACCCTGGCAGTTTGGAGGTAAAGTGTGAGTGGGACCCCTGTGCTCCTTAGAAGTAATACTAGAGGCACAATGTGATAGTACAGGCCTCTACTCCTTGGAGAGCCACAGAGACGTGGTTCTGAGGAGGACACAGAGGGAAAACATGCCCCCATCCCCCACACCAGGCACACCCTTCACTTAGAAAAACAGCTCCCACCTTAAAATGGCATAGTCAGCTTGCATCAACTACTTAAGCCACTTTGGAGCGGCCTCCAAGATGCATGCGAGGGTCTGGATGCTTACTCAAAGGTTTGCTGAGTGGCAGCCTTCAAGAGCTAGGGCCCTGGAGCAAGGCCTGGCACACCCAAGCAGGCTCTGCTCCCCTCTCTCAATCCTCTGCTTTCCGTTTTCCAACCGCTCCCCTTACCCGAGGGGAAAGCCCAACCCTCCTGATGGACACACCAGATCTTTTATCATCTGACCCTGCCCGCCTTTTGAAGCCTCTTCTTTGCTGCCCTCAACACCCCACACAGCCTCCACTCTATTCGTACTAGGCTATTTCTGTGCTTTTCTCTCTGGCATGCAGTACACGCCGTTCCTCCTCCTAAAGGCCCTGCCTTGTCCCGACCCCACTGGCAAAAACCCCTGCCTCCTCCTTTAGACCCAGTGGCAACTCCTTTGGAGCCTCCCATAGGATGGGCCCTTCCGACTGCCGCTGGAACTCATCTGCCCTGTGAATCCATCACACACTGCTTGACTATTACTGACAATTGTGCCTGTCTTCTCCAAGAATTCAAGTGTTTCCCAAAGAAAAGGCATCTTGCTTCTCTCTCTCTCTCTAGCTTTAGTGCTCAGAAAGCACCAGACACATGGTCTATAAGGATGGAGCCTCCTAAAGTTCACTGTAACCCTATAGGATATTTCCATGGAGAATCCAACCTGCACATATTAGGTATCCTCATAATCCACTTGCCTTACATTTAAGTAGCCCCAAAAGCTTGTGACAATCCTACCATCCCCTGAGAGACATCTCCATATAACCCAGTTGACAACCAGGGGTTCTAGGTGGACCCCCAAGGCATCTCCAAAAGATTCTCCTTAATAGTACTACAGCAAAAATATCCACAAAGCAGGATTCCTCCTACTTCACAGTGTAGGCCAAGTCCGTGGAACCTGACTTGGGCAGAACCTAGTCCACGGATCTCCCTAGTCACACTATAGGCCAGGGGACAATAACTTTGCTAGGTCAAGGACATCTTGAGGGTATCTGATGAAATTCTAGAATATTTTAAAATTATTTATTCTTATTTTATATGCACTGGTATTTTACCTGCACATATGTCGGTGTGAGGGTGTCAGACCTTGGAGTTACAGACAGTTGTGAGCTGTCATGTAGAGGTTAGGAATTGAACCCGAGTCCTCAGGAAGAGCAGTCAGTGCTCTTAACCACAGAACCACCTCTCCAGCCTCTCTAGAAATTTTTTTTTAATGTGCATGCATTTTGCCTGTAAGTCAATAAACAAGCACTTTAAAGCCCATCTATAGGCCCCAAGTTAAGACAAGTTCATCTAGGGGCTGGAGAGATGGCTCCGTGGTTAAGAACACTGACTACTCTTCCAGACGACTGGGTTCAATTCCCAGCACTTACATGGCAGCTCACAACTGTCTGTAACTCCGACATCCTCGTACAGATATACCTGCAGGCAAAATATCAATGCACATAAATTTCAAGAAAATTAAAAGACATGTTCATCTAAAAGTTAGGGTGCTGTTTCTGGGATGCCTATCACTCAGGACTAGTGCAAAGAGTCCAAGCTCCAGGAGAAAAGCACACTGACAACATGCAAACCTTTGGGGGACTTAGAAACTTCCTGCCCAGAGCACCCTAATGCTTTAACTAACCTACAGGAGGACAGACAGGGCCAAGAGGAAACATTGCCAACGGCCCAGAAACTCCAGGGCCTCTTGAGATCGCTTGCCTGCGTTACAGGGACCTCTTGGGCTCAGTGGCCAGTCTGGCTTCTACCTGGGGTCACTTCTCATCTATAGCTATCTAGGAGGATGTCAGCTCAGGCTGAAGAGAACCCTGAGAATTTCTACAGGGGGATGAGCATCCTCCAGGGTCTGAAGATCAGCAGAATGAGAGGTTGAAAGGCCACACCCAACCTCTAAAGGGAACCACAGAGGGGACACAGCCTCGGAAACAAGAAAAAGAGGAGGTACCAGAAAGTGACACCCAGGGCATGTAGGTCTGCTGTCCATGGAGAGCTGTCCAGAGTCTCAGGTTCCTGTAGTCAGGGGACGATGAGCCTGGGTGTGGCAAGAGAGACCCCTGTCTTTTTATCGCTCTAATCAGAATACATTTGAAAGAATCCTTAATGTTTATAGCAAGCAAACAAGAGAGGGACAAGTGTGAGCAATCTCACCAGCATCACACAAACCCACATCCATGGGTCCAGGAAGGGTGGGGTGCTGTCCCCTCTGCTGAAGCACAAGAAAGGGGTGGGAGGAGGTGGGAGATCCAGTGTCCAGAGACAGCGCATCTGGACTTGTGGTCATTAAAGCAGGGAAGTCAACCTAGAAAGACAAGAAAAACTACTGCGCCTACTCCACTCTTCTAGACTGGGGGCAGCTAAACTGAGACCTGGAGGGACTCAAGGTCAACTGGGCACAAAAGAAGCCATTTTAAAAGCCTCAAGCTCTTAGAGCTGAGAGGACCAGGGGGATTCATTCCTCCACTTTATAGGCTGGAAGTGGTGCTCAGGGGCTCAGGGAGCTGAAGGTCACTTGGCAAGGACATGTCAAACTGACACCTGACTCCACGTGCAGTGCTCCTGACTCCATGATGGTTCAAGGTGAAGATAACTAGGAAAGTGGCACCCGGGAGGAAGAAGAGGAGACAACACTCCAGCTATGGTAGGAAGCCATTAACTTCAAGGCAATATGATATTCAGGGTCCGGTACAGTGAAAGTGACAGATATGTCCCCTGGGTCTTCCTTAGGAGGGATCTGAGGTGCTGTTCCCACAAACCATCTGGATCCATACCATGCACTCCAGAGAAAGGAGGTGGGAGATAGTGACCGTGACCTTCATTTCAGACCCTCCCAAGCAGGGACCCTACCTAGAAGGCAAATGACCTACCCTGGCCACACATCATGCTGTGCACACAGAACAAACGTGAAATCCCAGCCAGACTTCACCTGTCCCGTACCAAGAAGCCCTGAAGACCTTGCACCTGACTCCCCAGCCTGGTGCTATAACTAGAGCCTGGCGCACCCACTCCCCGCCCTCGCCTATCCAAGTACCAGATAGTCCAGACACATTCAGTATGGTAAAAATAGCTACCAAGTCCTCTGCCAGGTCAGGATGCTGCCTGGGCACTCAGCAAGCCCTGAATGGAGAAACAACAAAGTGGCCAAGAGCCCTGCCAATGAAGATGGGGAGAAAACCGTGAATGGGAGCATTATGACCAGCCCTGGGGACCCCACAGTTTCATCTACAAAATAAGGGAGTGCCCCTAAATAATACTTCACAAGCCACCTACGGTGGACTCCTATGACATTCTCTCTACCCACCCCAGTTCCACTCAAGACGAACCATTGCCCAGAGAAACCAGACAACTCAGATCCACCATGCTCCTCCACCCCGCTATCCTTCCTCCAAAATCTGTGACCATAACACGACCCAGAGAGTCCCTCCAGGAGGGGACACCAAACCAGGCTGTCACAAGCACATCCCAGTGCACTCAGAGGTGGCCCTGCACAGACTCATACCCTCCCGGTATCAAGTCTGAGGGACGCTGAGCTCCAGGCAGAAGGTGCCCACCCCAGGTCCAGCAGAAACCCACACAGGGGACAGACGGGCCAGCAGCACAGCTAGCTGCACTTACCCTCTGAACAGAGCAGAAAAGCAGCTGTGGGAACACTTGGATTTGTCCCCTTTGCTTCAAGTTTCAAGTAATTTCCTGTCCGGTTACGGCTACAGTTCTCAAGCTGAGTGTCCTCCTCAGGCTCCCTGGGACTGTCAGGGAGTGGGAGGAGCCAGTGCCGACTGGCCCTGCACACACACACACACACACACACACACACACACACACACACACGCTACTCCCTCCCTCCCTCTCTCTACCCTAGCTCGCTCTCTCCCCCTCTCGGCTCAGGCTCACTCTGGCTTGTAGGAAGCCAGTGGGATCAAACTCTGTCTGTAATCCCAGCCAGTTGGGTCCCCTGGGCTTCACTTATCCTGCAGCTATGCAGCTCTTGAATGACATCACAGTGGCTTCCCCTCCAGCCCAGCCCTGCTCTGAGTCCCAACCCAGCCCCAACCTCAACCCCAGCTCAACCTGCCCCAGCAGTAGAGTCTGACTCCAGCCTAGGAGCCCAGGCCAGCCAAGCCCCAGTCCCCAACCAAGGGCAGTTCCAAACTACAGCAAACAAAGGAAAAGACCCTGGAGCAAAGGAGATCAAGCCCAGAGGGATGGGCAGGGCTACCAGGCCCTGGGAGAAAAGAGCATTATGCGGGGGACTGAGATTTCTTTCCCCAAATTTTCCACATTTTTCCCACTCCCAGCAAATGGAAGGCAGAGCAGATGACAACAATTTTCCAGCTGCTGAGCAGTAAGGTGGAGAGGGATTGTGTGTGTGTGTGTGTGTGTGTGTGTGTGTGTGTGTGTGTGTGTGTGTGTTTTCCTCCCCTCCCCAGCCCTACTCGCGCCACCTCCAAGCAGAGTGTAGGAGCCAGGACACTTCAGTGGCTTAGAAGAAGAAAAAAAGAAAAGGCCCCGTATGTCCCAGAGAGGGCTGGGGTGCCACCAGGAGAGGAGGGCAGAAGTCCCAATAGCTTTGGCTTCCGGCCCGGGGAACCTTGACACAGTCTGAGCGAGGCTGCTCTGAATGCCGGTGGGGGTCTGACTGGAGCATCTGAGGCCGCCTTCCTGTTAATGCTGCCATCTGCGGCAGTCGCAACAGGCAGGGCCACTTTTCCGAGGGTCAGGATGCCCACTGTCATCGTCAGCCAGCCAAATGTGTGACCAACCACTCAGCAGCACACAGGCAGGTGCCTGGAAGTTCCCACCACAAGCTTGGCTTGCCCTAAAAAGCGAAATTACCAGAGGACAGCCGCCAGGGCACCAGGTCCTTCCATGTTGTTTGTGTCTTACTTGGATCTCAGCTGAAACTTCCAACTCGATTCCCATGCAGGCAGGAGCTTTGCTTCTCCCCTGGAAGAGTCCCCCTCTACCCTCCCTTGGCTCCCAATCCTTTGTGAAACCTAGGAGCTTCCACAGCTCAAGACTGTAGTCACTTTGAACCTGCCAAAGCAGCTCAGGAGGGAGAACCTGCCAGGGGAAGACCACCAGCCTCTCTAGGTCCCCCGTGCCCCAGTCATCACACACTGGCTCCTTTCCTCCCGCCCAGTGCCAGCTGCTTCCGATGACTATGGAGAAAAATGAGGCGAGGAAGAAAACTGTTACTCGGGGCCCCTGCAAAAGGGCCCCTGCCCTGCCTGTCTCCGCTGATGACATGGCTGGGCAAGCAAGGCAGGCAGCCAGTCTCATAGACTCTGGTGTTTGTTTTTGCATATTAGAAATAAAACCCAAGCTAGGCAGTGGTGGCGCATGCCTTTAATTCCAGCACTAGGGAGGCAGAGGCGGGCTGATCTCTGAGAGTTCTAGGCCAGCCTAGTCTACAAAGCGAATTCCAGGACAGTTAGGACTGTTATACAGAGAAACCCTATCTCAAAAAACCAAAAGATTTCAAAGACAGGGAGGGAAAATGGAACTAGAAAAACTCTCCTCTATCTTGGACTCTAAACTGGTGGAGACCACAGCTCACAGGGACTACTGCAATGGCCTCCTTGTCTCCACAGCATCTTCTAGAACTAACCAGCAATGCCCAGGCTTCTGAAAGGGTTAAGGTGCTCCCACAGACACGCCTGTCCCCACTCAGCCCACAAACAACAGCAGCAGCCCAGTTTGATTTCGCTTCCCATCTGAACACCATCTGTAGTATTTTGTGAATTTACTAAAATAAATTTAACTTAAACCAGTTCTGAGTACCAAACTTCATGAGATCACACACTTGCTATGCTAATTATACACGTTTTTCTTTTTCTTTGAGAGTTTTGAATCTTTTGATAAAGGATCTTACGTAGCCCAGGCTGGTCTTCAACTCACTACATAGCAGAAGATGACCTTGAATTCCGGATCCTCCTGCCTCCACCTCCTAAGGGCTTGGATTACAGATGCTTGGTTACTTTTGTTTAATATACATTACCATGGGCATTCCTGAAGTCAGTTCATAACCACTGAGGCAGTGTGGCCAACGGACAGGACCATGGAAATACTAGGTACATGAACAAGTGCCAATTTACTGTGAAAGCCAGGAAGGGCACTGGCGTAGAGGACAGTCACTACCATGACTTCTAGCGCATTATCACAACCTCAGATGCACGGTCTTCTGGCCAAGCTTCTGTGGGGTCACATGGCGCATTCACCGTGACCCTGGGAGTCCTGCTTCCTATAAGTTTGGCATGACTAAACCAAGAAAGAAAGCAAATGTAGGATTTCTACAGAAATTATGATTCCAAGAAAGATTTTGAAGAGATGAGGAAAGCTGGTGTCTTTCAGAGTGTGAAGTAATTTCAGAATGTAAAGAATTCTTTAGATTGCTGACCTGGGTTCCTGAACTATGAAACGTAAATATGTGAGCTAAGGAGTAGATGACCTCAATAAGCAATTAACAATTGTATGGACATAAAGGAAGAAAGGAAGGAAGGGAGGGAGGGAGGGAGGGAGGGAGGGAGGGAGGGAGGAAGGAAGGAAGGAAGGAAGGAAGGAAGGAAGGAAGGAAGGAAGGAAGGAAGGAAGAGAACAGAACAGGTGCCAACAGTGACCCTAACCTGACAGTCTCTTAGAAGGCAATGGGAGCCCCTAGGGAGTCCTCTAAACACCCTGACTAGCTGGACACAGTCTTCCCTTGTGAGATGAACCAGGATTAAGGCAAGTTCAAGTCTAGCCTGGGCAACATAGTGAGGTTATGTCAAAAAAAACAGAAAGGTGGGTGTCTTAGGGTTTCTATTGCCGTGAAGAGACACCATGACCATAGCAACTCATACAAAGGAAAACATTTCGTTGGAGAGGGCTCACAGTTCAAAGATTTAGTTCATTATCGTCACGGCAGGAAGCATGCTGGCATGCAGACAGACATGGTTTTGGAGAGGTAGCTTAGAAGTCTATCCAATCCACAGGCAGCAGTAGGAGACAGTGCCACACTGAGCCTAACTTGAGCATATAAAACCTCAAAGCCCACCCCCAGGGACACACTTACTCCAACAAGGCCAAACCTCCTAATAGTGCCACTTCCTAGGGGCCAAGTATTCAAATACATGAGTCCATGTGGGTCACTCCTATTCAAACCACCACAGCAGGAAAGGAAGCAAGGTAAGGAGAGAGGGGCAGAGAGACCCTGGCCTCAAGGCCCCACTTCACCCCAAATGACAGAAAGCTCTATGGCTTTGGAATCAGAATTTTAAAATGCCCGTGTGGGCACAACCAGGCTTGCCCAATGATGGTCTGTCCTCGTGGCATCTAAACATTTCCTATTACAGGACTTTACCATCTTCCCAAGAAGGCACATTTCGTCTTTAAATAACAGAAACAGGGACCTCTTAGCTCTCATGGTTGTCATGTCTCAGTTGACTTTATGGTGCCCTTTGGGTAGCACAGAACAAACCAAGGTCCTCCAAGAGACCCCTACATGTACTCAGGGTGTGTGATGTCCTCTGAGCCCTCCTGGACAGTCCACTCTCACTAGCTTATCTGTGCTACTGCCCTGTCCCTAGGGCTCCCTGTCACCCTCAAAAGGAGGCTGTACAGCAGACCACATGAGAAGTGCACTACCTTGTACTGTCTGGAAGCCATACTTTCCATAACACGGCCTTAGAGTACACCTAACCCCACTGCTTATGCCAATGCACCATCTGCAAGGATTTAGCTGGGAGCACGGCATCTCAGCAACCCTTTCTCACTGGGCCAATACATACAACATGACTGCTCGCTCCAGAATATATAATTTAGCCTCCCCTTCTCTGATAAAAGATATTGTACTGAATGTCCAGCAAAGGCAAGAGTCTCATGAAATGATCCAGCCCTGGAGAATGTGATGTCACTGAAACTGTGAAGATGTTCAGTACAGTTCTGCTCCGACTTCTGTGCAGTCAGCGTTCGTTCCCTGTATCCAAGACTCTAGAGGCAGGGAGGTGGACCCAGACACCTTGTGGCTGCTTCTAGGTGCCCAGGATTCATCGAGTCCCCAGATTTGCTGCCACTGTGGGCAGCCATCCCAGGCTATTTCCTAGAATCACAACACAGTCAGCCCAGGGGACATCCTGAGTTCAGCTGCTGGTCCGCCTGATCCCAGCCATCCAACTCTAGGAAGCAGAGGTCCCCACAGATGGTCAGAGCCAGAGCCAAGATCACAACTCGGGGCCACTGACTCCCAGAAGGAAGCCATCCCTTATGCCAGACCTGGGACACTTGCCCAGAGAGAGGTGGGCGAAGGGTCCTAGGAGCCCAGCACACAGGGACCGTAAGCATCCCCTGCTGATCCAACAGTACAAAATGGTGAGACACTAGATGACCACACCTCACTGGAGAATCAGCTTCTGCCTACAGAGCCAATGACTTCTCCATCCTTCCCAGGACAGCTGTGGCTCAGCAGAGTCCTCATCTGGGGAGAAGGGAGTTCAGCTTGCCATGGCCACAACTTTAAGAAGCATGGTCCCTTCTCACTGTTCTGTTTCCTGTTTCTATAGTAATCCTTTTTCTCTATTGACTGGCAGGTATAGAGCATTTCCCAGGCCTGGCTCTTGGCTCTTGGTCCGTGTTAGTGCCCCCCACCTTCTTCTCTCTCCCTCTCTTTCTCTCTGTGTGCACACACGTACATTAGTGAGAGTGAGCATGTACTTGTATGCCTGCGTGTACAGAGGTCAGAGGCCAACCTCAGATGTCTTTCTTCAGGCCCTATTTACCTCTTCCCTTTGAGACAGGGTCCCCTCCCTGGCCTAGAACTCACCGAGAAGGCTAAGGGGACCAGTCATTGAGTCCCAGGGCTCCTCCTGTGCTCATCTCCCCATCACTGGTAGTAGAAACACCCACCCACAATACCTGACTTTGTACATAGGTGCTGGGATGGAGCTCAGGTCTTCATGCTGGCAAGGCAAGCACTTTGACAGCTAAGCCATCTCTTCAGTCCTTTGGCTCTTGTTCTTAAGGGACAAAATGATTGTGTGCTCTGTCTTCTGGCAGTTTTGGAGTTAGGAAAGAAAGAGGAAACAAACCAGTGTCTCCAAGCAGGTCCTTGGAGTAAAGCTGCAGAGTGGGGTGGGGGTGCTGTGTGCAGCACCGGGTGGTTGCTGCCCAGGGAACATGTAGCCAGAAGTATCTGGAAGAAATGCCATGGGCATACAGCAGGCAGACCACAGCTAGAGAGAGAGGAAGGTGCAGGAAGGGGAAACTGGGTTCCCAAAAAAATGGACTCCAGTTCAGCTGCTTACTGCATGACCTTGGCTGCCTTAGTTCTCAGAGTGGCAAAATCCACTGAGGAAAGCAGGGTGCTCTAGAACTTCCGGTTCTAGGGAGAACCCGGGATCATGAAAGAGGCAGAGGGTTGGGGGCCAGAAGAAGCATCCCACACCCTGTGACAGACATGGTTTCAAGTTGCTGAAGGTGCGGGGAGAGAGGAAGAAGGTGGGATGGTAAGAAAGAGGACAGGAGGGCCTGCTGCCAGGCAAGCTGCAGCACTGAGGTTGTGTGCGTGGGTGCATGCGGGGGTGTGTGCATGAGTAGGTGAATGTGTGAGCATGTGTGCATGTGCATGTATGTGTATGGTAGAAATATGGTCCCAGAATGCCCTAGGGTCTTCCCCCAGCCCAGAAGACCTGAAGCACAGTTCAGGGCTACAGGGGCAGGGCAGGCTGTGGAGAACAAGCCTTCTGGGGGGCTCCAAATCTAACCCAGGAAGGCAGCAGGCAGGGCCAGTCTGGGAGTATAGTCCCCGGGAATAGGATAAGATTATGTAGGAAGGTGACTATCAGCTCCCAGATGAATGTATGCACTGAACAAAGGACAGACGAACATGTGGCCCTCCTGGCTCTCCTCACCCCACTGCTCCCAGCAGGGGCATGCTTCAGAAACATCTTCACCTAGGAAGGTGGAAGAGAAAGGAAAGAAGGATGGACGAGTTTGGGGAGCTAAGGTGAATCAATCAATGCCTGCAACCATTCACCAGGTGACCACACTTAAGCTGGTCTCCATAACCGCCTGCCCAGTGCAGCAGCCAGGAGGGAGCTAAAGATAATCCTGTCCGCATGCTCTTTCTGCTCCCCAAGACAAAGGAGCCCGAAAGGGGAACAGGGAGGCACACAGGGCTCAGAGGCATCAACAGTGATAACGACAGAGAGGACCATGTGACAAGCTCAGAACCAAGCACCTATACACCAATGGCCAGGCTAATACTGAGTCCCTGGAAGGGGCTCCCTGGGAATTGCATGCATGTCAAGGAGAGCTATGAGCATGACAGGATCATGTGGCACTACGTCTGGGCTGTCCATGGCCACATAAGGACCCACCTTCGTCAGTGGGTCGATCTCAAAATGATGTAAGGTCTCAGCCTGACAGAAGTACTGAGGGCCACAGGGGCTGTGTGCCTCTAGAATACAGCTCCTGCTGTGAGAGAGGGGAGTGCAGGGCTGGAAGTCCAGGGGTTCATTCGGCACACTACAGGGGACTGTAGAGAGTGACCCACAGAGTACTCTACAGAAGAGTGTCTGCAGAGTAATCCAGGGGCTCAGCGCACAAGAGAACCGTGCAGAGGATCTGTGGAGTTTTCTACATGAGTGAGTGTGGGCGGAGCAACGGACACAGATGATCAGTATTCCCCTTTAAACTAGGCAGTTCACTTCTGTGATGAGTGAAATGACCTTCCCTGACTCCCAAGCCCTCCACCCCACAGGGAACCTTCCTGGATAGGAGGCAGCCCCCACCCCTGCCCAGCCCTGGGCCTTCCTACCCTGGCATCCTACAAGGAGCACCTGTGGACACTCAAAGGTTCCCAACCTTAGTTCAGACAGAGGGGGCTCTGAGGGAGGAAGGGAGAGGAAAGATCTGAAGGAAGTCTTTGCTTTCATATCAAAGTCTGACCTCACTAGTCCAGGGGTAGAGAGCACAGAACCAACATCAAAGAAAGCTTGCTGCCGACCCCCCCACCCCAGCCCCCCCCCCCCCGCCAGCAATCAAAGCAACACACAACTAAAGCCTCAGATAAGCGTCAGTGACAGCTGTCAAGACGGGAAACTAGGCAGTGAGAAGTCAGGGCCTCACCCTCAGCCGGCTTTGCCTCGGCTCACCAGGCAAGGGGAATCCAGTTGGAGCCAGCAGGGCTGGAGGGCATCCAGCTCTGCCCTTAAAAGATCTATGTCCCTGTGGGAGAAGCTTTGGGCACAAACAGTTTCAAGAAAGGAGAGAAGAGGGAACGAGGAGTCTGGAGTGGAAGACATGGTGTCCTCTTTACCCAGAAAGCAAGTCTTGTCAGAGAACTCTAGAAGTCGCCTTGTTCCTTTGCGGACACAAGCCACAATCACTCACGTCACCCACACAGGTGCATGGGTGGAAAAATTCACCCCAACTTCAAGAAAAACTATCCTGAAGCTGGACAGTGGTGGTACATGGCTTTAATCTCAGCACTCAGGAGGCAGAAGCAGGCAGATCTGTGAGTGTGAGGCCAGCCTAGTATAATGGAGCAGGTTCTAGGACAGCCAGGGCTACACCAAGAAACCCTGTCTCAAAAGAACCAAAAAGAGAAAAATGAAACATCACCCATTCCCGTTTCTCACCCCATAAGTACAAGGGTCCTCCTAGTTACCAGATGCCCATCCCAGGCCTCCTCTCTCTAACCATCCACCAGGTAAGAGAGGGGCCTCACTCAGCAGTGTTACCAGACAGCAATGGCAGCAGATGGGGAGTCCCAGCCAAGGGTACCAAGAGGTGACTGTGGCTAGCATTGGTTTGTTCCTCTGAGCAACGGGAGGTTACTGGAGGCCTGCCCACCTTAGGGAAGATGTTCCGTCAGACACTGGCTGAGGCACCTGTTTCTCTTCTGTTGGTTGTGCCACTGGCTAGAGGCTCTAAACTCATCTGAGGCTATTTTCTGCCCTGGGGCTAGGGCAGAAGCAGTGACTTACAGGAAGTCTGTAAATATGCACCAGCCTTTAGTGGTCCCAAAGGCCAAGCAGAGCAATAAAGAGGCCGATTTGTTTTCATCGGAGAAATGCTGAAACTTAATCCCTGAGCAAGTTGACCCTGCAACGGCTGCGCCTCCACCACAGCAGAATTAGCCAGTGTTGCCCCCCCCCCAAGACGCCCAAGCTGCTGCTCCCCTGGGGCTGGTAATGGGAGGGGGACAAGTGAAACGGCAGCTGTGGCTCCAGCTTGCCGAGGCAAGCCACTCCTGCCCTGCCACTGGTCTGCAAGGGTGTCCATGATACAGGCACAGCCGTGGGCTGACAGGCAGGTTTCCTGTTTTAACTCAGGGCCTTCCTTGCTCCTAGGGTTCCAAACCTCAAAGCCGCGTGGGACAGGAGGGCAGGGTTCCCCTAGACTCCTGCTCACGTGAAGAAATAGGGAGAAGTGTTGGGATGATGGACAGTGGGTACCAGAACTCCGGCTCCATCCCTCATCTGGCTGTGCAAACACTGCTAGGGAACCTTAATCTCTGTGCTTGCTACTTCATCTGTGAAACCGAGGGAAAACTACCTGGCTCACAGGCCACGGGCAGAGGTAAAGAAGTCCTGGCTCTTCTACAGTATCTATGCCCAGGGGGTGAACACAGTATGGGAACAGATTGCCCTCTGGCTGCAAATGTCAATTAGTACAGCCTTTAAGGAGGCCAACCTGTCACTGACCGACCCCCTGGGAAAGGTGGCCTGTGACTTGCACAAATTAAAAACAGTACATTCCCAAGACGGCCCATGACAACTTCTCTAGAAACAAAAAAGCCAGGCTGGAAATAACCTAAAAGATCGGTTACTTAAATCTAGGTTTTCAAGAAAATACTATGAATTTTCATGAATAAAACACGGCACATAGGTATGGTAGAATATTATGCAGTTAAAAAAAAGAGAGAGAGAAACCTCTGATGTGCTATCTGGGAAGATCATCATCATCTACCATCTGGTGGAAGAGCTTAGGGGAAAAGTCATTGCAATCAGCACAATGGCTACAGATCCGAAGTGACCTGACCTCCATTAGATGGAACGTTTTCTATCACAGCCGCCATTTAAGCCACACCAGCCCCCACTTATGATCCCCAGACATCTGGGCTCCTGGCCCAGGACTTCTGCACTTCTTATTCCCATCACCTGGAATGTTCTTCCCTGGTTATATACCTGGGCAGCTCAATCCTCTTCCAGTCTTTGCTGTCCGCTTCGTAAGACCTAAAATGGGTAATCCCTGTGTTTAAATGTCTAACTGCCATGCCGACTGCCCATCCCAATCACTCTTTCACGAACAGAGCTCAAGTGTCTCTTGTCTCATAACATACTGAGATACTTTCTTACATGCCTGTGCCTTTAATTCTGTGTGTGTGTATTTGTGCAGATATGCATGTGTGTGCGTGGAGGTCAGAGGGCAACCGCGGATGTTGTTCCTTAGGTGCTGTCTATCTTTTCTTCTTTTCTTTTTCTTTCTTTTTTTTTTTTTTTTTTTTTTTGAAACTTATGAAGTAGGCTAAGCTGCTTGGTCAGCAAGCCCCAGGAATCCTCCCATCTCTGCCTTACCATGTTGGGATCACAAGCACATGCCACCATCATGCCAGACATCTACATAGGCTCTGGGGGTCAAATGCAGATCCTCACGGTTCTGCAGGCACTTTATTGAGCCATCACCCTAGTCCCTGATTTTCTTTTAAACCATCTGCCTTCTTCCACCAAAATACAAGCCCTGGGCTCTTGTTTCCCTCATTGTTCTGTCCTCAGCAAATGGGGAATCAAGGGGCCCGCATATGCAGGCCCTCAACAAATGCCTGGGGACTGAGGGTGCAATGCTACTGAGGGGCCCAGGTGCCACCCACCACAGGTGATCTGCGCTCCCTCCCCTCCTCCACTCAGTACGGTGGGCTCATGGTTGACCTAGAACCATGCCTTTTCTCATCTATATTCTGACATGTGGTATTTGGAGCGGCTGTGACCAGTGCTGGAGTGCAGACCCAGCCTGGGAAGTGAACCCCAAGAAATGAGCCAACCCGGGCGGGGCGGGGGGTGCAGCCTGCATTAGGACAGTGAGAGCCGACACTGGACAAGGAGCCAAAGGTCTGATTTAAAGGTCTGCTTCTAGCTGGGATGTCTAGAGAGCTGTCTGACTCACTTCCAGAGGTGTTTTACAAGGTCCCTCGGAGAGGCAAGGCTTCGTGATAAACCTATAAGTCGTTGTCCTAAACCAGGTAGTTTCCTTCTCTCCATTTTGAAGATGGGAATATTGAGGCTCAAAGGCTGAGCACCTTGCCGAGGGCCAACAAAAGGCAGGAGGCAGAGCTAGGACTTGAGAGCAGCCCAAACCCCAAGCCCATGCTAGCACCTATCCTCAGGGCCCTGCCCACCTAGGGACTGACCCTTTGTCCTGAGACCCTTCCCCAATAGGACACTAGGAGGCACTTCCACATTCCTGAGAGAACCAATCTGTTGCTGAAGCCCATAAGCTTCACGAGGCTGGGAGGTCTGGCAGGAAGGGGGCGTGGAAAGGAAAGGAGGTTAGAAAAGATAAATCACCCATGGGCAGCCTGGGAAGTGGAGGGAGGGATGGCATCCAGGAAAGCACTGATCCTCTGCCAGACCTAGATCTCTTGAAACAATTTCCCTAAAACAGCCCCCAAACTGTCAGTGGGATAGAAAGCAGGCCAGAAGAGAGCCCGGAGGGCGAGGCTCTGCAGCAGGAAGCATGACTCTGTAGCATGAAAGGTCCCCAGGAGGCCGGGGACAGACAGCAGCTCCTTGATGAAGCTGCTGAGGGGACAGGTACCCAGAACAGGGCCGGACAGTCAGCAATGGAGCTGCTGACCAGTGAGGCGGAGGGCAGACACTCTGCACCAGCCTCGGGTGTCACCCCCGGCAAACATTCAGGACAGGGAGTGAGACCAAGGATCCCCAAAGCAGGGACAGACACCCCAGTGCTGAGAAGTCTCCTCCCCACTGAGGGTCTGGATTCTAAGGCAGTCTGAAGCCCTCCCGGGGGTCAACAGCTACTAGAGATGGCTGGTAACAATTGCCACTGCCCAGGTAAAATCTGAGGGCCCAGTGACCTAGGACATGTCTACGCTGTTCCCCTGTTAGACAGTCTGCCAGTCAAGAGGTCAGGGCTCGCTCCGCTGCAACATCATCCAGCTCTTAGTCTCCTAGAAAAGGGATCTCTGAAAGACTGAAATCTAAAGAGAGAAAGCCCTGTACCTTGAACAGCAGGGAGGCAATAAGCAACAGGGCCCAGGTGTGGCTGAGGAAGCATGAACTCACCCTGAGCAGCAGACAGCATCTGTACCTTCCCCCCCTCAACCCCCACCCTGCCCTCGTTCTATTCACCCTTACCTCACACAGATCTATAGAGGCATTCGCTAAAGACTCAGCCTTCAGGAAAGCCGGGCTGACGTGATCGCTGTTAATTTCTTTTTTCTAAAAAGGCTTTTCCTCCTGCCTCAGCTACCACACCTGGCCTTGAGTGCTTTTTCTTAACCTCAGCTATCTAGACTTTGATCAGTGTCCCTGACTTTTAGATCTGAGAAATGACGCTATATCCATTGCCAGGGCCCAGCCCCTTGTGATGAAGCCAGCTGCTCTGAGTCAGGCGTCATCACCTGGCTAGGACCCTTCCCCATTTGGCTGTGGGTTCAGGATGGCTGGGAAACTTATGTGACACCCCCTACTCCTGTCCCGAATCATCCCCAGGACTAATAGCCTACTACTTGTAGTAAGTGATTGACTAAGAACTGGGGGAAGAGAGGGATAAAAAGAAAGGGGAGAGGGAGGAAGAATGGAGGAGGGGAGGGTGGATGGAGAGGATGAGGAAGGGAAGGATGGAAACAGTGGAAGGTAGAAGAACAGAGGTAAGGGGGGATGAGGGGAATAATGGGAGAGGGGAAGATGGAAGAGGGGAGGATAGACGGGAAGCATATTTAGTAGGTCAGAAAAGCATGTGATCAATGGGAACTTAAATCCCATATCTTGGTTATGGATGAGGAAATGGTACCCTAGGCTGGGGCCAGGTCACTTACATTCATCTCCAGGTCTGGCAGGAAAGGAAGGGGAGCAGGGCCTGAGGGGACAGAGAACATGTTCCTTGTCCCCAGCCTCCATCTGGGCACTGGGCTGCAGGCAGCAAGCTTGGCACTGCGCAGAGTGTGGCTCCAGCCTTCCACCTCCTCCCGATGGCAGAGATTGAGAGACCAAAGACCCATTCAGCAGGGAAGGGATCAGCTTACCACGTGCTCTGGATGCAGACTGCTGCCCAAGCCTGCCAGCAGCAGTGCAGGACGGACCAGTCGAGGGACCAAGGGCATCGGGACAGGGCCAGCCAGCCCCAGCCCAAGGGAAAGCAATGCTAGGCAGGTGGCTGGCAGATGCTGGGTCATGGGGGTCACACCAATCTTGTGTTTGAATCCACTGATTGGTCCAGCATATTGGAGACGACTCTTCTTTAAAGGGGATAAAAAGAGGAACCCAGAATCCTCCCAGCGGCCATTTCATGTCTATACACGTCACTGTCACTGCAGGTACCCACATCTCTCAAATACCCATACAGCGCTCACATCTCAGGGTCTCTCTACCCAAGGGAGCCAGGAGGACAGCACAGGGACTAAGGAACGGCCAGAGAAGCTACCAGGTTACCTGAGAAGTCTCCAGATCTGCTGACAAGGGACTCAAGAGCCTCAAACCTACAATCTTCCGAATTAAAGGTGACTTGCTCATCCTCCCAATGATGCCCAGCAAGCAAGAAAGTTCTAGAATGTCCATCACCTCCTCTTTCCCTAGCTTGAAATGTTCATGTTAGGAAGAGCAAACTTTCTATGTCCTTTAAGCACACACACATGCACATAAACATGTGTATATGTGTGCCCGTGCACACTGCACAAACACAAACCTGCCACGGGCACATGTGCGCACACACAGTGATGGCCAGCTGACAAGGTGAGCTGCCAACTCTGAACTGACGTCTGAATTTACCAACACTTTGGATCTTCCATCATGTCAGAGTAACCCGAGAAAAAAATGGAACTGGCCTTAGCATCATGGGGACAGGGCAGTGCAGAGTAGAGAAAAATGACAGAGGTGAAAGAAACCAAGTGGCTTTATAATCACCTCCTACATGCTCCAGCTAGGCCTAGAGATGACAGACAGTGCTTGGCCAATGGAGTCTGGGGGGTTAACCAAAACCATCCAGCACCCGGAATGTGCTATTAGTCTCTCACAGTCACCGCCAGCAGCAGCTGCAGCAGCATCCTTCTTTAGAGCTGACCCTTAGGAATCCAGTTCCCTTAACTCAGTCATCAGGAACCTGAAGGCTGAGGGAGGGTAACTCTCCAGACATTGGAGGCAAGTGTCCTAGTCCCAAGAGAGGGTCAGATGTAGATGATTCCCGTAGAGAAGAGGAGAAAGGGTCAGGGGTCTCTCAGCAGAGCAGGACTCATAAAACCCTATCTTTGTCTTATCTACTCCAGCAGGGCTGCCACAGACAGAGTCCTGCCAACATAGCACTTAGCAAACACTCTGCTTCTGGCACCGACCCTCCCTGACTCCAACGCACCACTCCTAGGTGGAAGGTCCTGTTATGGTACCTGTTTTACAGACAAGTGGCATCAATGAGAGAGACACTTCTAGATGAAGCCCCCCTCACTAGGGAAACTAGGATGAACAGAAGCCTATTCCTATCCTTGGTGGACAGATACCTTGAGCAGGGAGCATGGTTGACTGGAGGAAGCCATGTGAATGGGGATGTTTGTTACTGCAGCTTCTGCTGGCCTATGCTGACTGATGCAACTACTCTGCCATTTCACTCCCCCCTGGAACTCAAGAGTTGAGAAGATAATTGAGTCAGGACCATCTCATCCTCTTTTTGGCCCCCAAAGAAAACATTGGTTGAGCTCAAAATGAGAAGAAATGCTGTCTACTCCTACATCCTATTTCTTTCTTTTAATCTTTATTTTATTTTCTGTGTGTGGATGTTTTTCCTACATGTGTGTATATGCACCATCTGTGTGCCTGGGGCCTTCAGAGATCAGAAGAGAGTATCAGGGCCCCTGGAACTGGAGTCACAGACACTGTGAGCCACCATTTGGATGCTGGGAATTGAACTCACATCCTCTTATGGAAGAGCAGCCAGCATGCTCAACTCTGAGCCAACTCTCCAGCCCCCCTACATTCTATGTCTATGCGAACTAAAAGTAAAGACCCACAGGAAGGGGTCATCAGGGATGTCCAGGACCCTTGGCTCAGATCTTCCTCTCCATCTCTCTGGGTCATTCCTCTGTGTCTTTCTCCTCATTTGTTACCTGTTTGAGGCATCTTCCCCTCCCCTATCTTCCTCCCATCTCTCTCTCTCTCTCTCTCTCTCTCTCTCTCTCTCTCTCTCTCTCTCTCTCCCT
The DNA here is from genome assembly GCF_950005125.1 of Chionomys nivalis. Lineage (NCBI taxonomy): Eukaryota > Metazoa > Chordata > Mammalia > Rodentia > Cricetidae > Chionomys > Chionomys nivalis. The sequence goes on along the minus strand of NC_080087.1, from coordinate 122,388,858 downwards.
CCCTTCCTCCCTCCCTCCCTCTCAAAAAAGTCATTCCTTAGACAAGCTCAACCCAGACTAGGGACTCCTGACAGTAGATGAGGGACTCTTCTCAGCTGAGACAGAAAAACTGAAGAAAGATTAGAACTCTCCCCTGAGAAAATATGTGGTTTTCCTCAGATCCCAAGAACCCAAAAGCTTGGACATCAAACCAAATCCCTTGCCACCTACACTGGGTACCTCACACGAGCGCAACCCAGAAGTGACAGATAACAGCATCCTTGCCACCCCCATTAGGCATGAGATGAATTTCCCTTCTCCCTTCACCCTGGCTTCCAGTCTGAGAATCTGCTTCTATGCTCCCATTTACCCAGCACTAGCCCTGATCCCCATACTAACTCCCATTAGCTAATGGCCAAGAAGTCAGAGGACAGCAAGTGGAGGGCACTGGGTCAGCTCAGCTTCCTGGCTCCTCAGCTCCTCAGGAGCAGAGGCCACCCCACCCTGCTACTGGAACTTGTTTCAGAAAGTGGTGTCTTGGAACCCTCTGGGAGAATTTGGACAGTGCTCCTTGCAGCATAGACAAAAACAAAGTCCTACCCCCCGCCCCCATCCAAGAGGTGCTGGGACCTGGGCACGGGGGCTCAGAGCTCGGGCCAAAGAGCTAATGGGACTCCTGGATGCTCCAACTGCGGTGTGAGCCAGGGCCAATCTGACTGGCTCCACACCAACCCAGAGGGAGGTGGAGGCAGCTTCGAGAGAAGGGCAGCAGGAGCCAGACAACTCTCCACCACAACCCAGAATTCTCATTTCTCCCTACTCAGAAAACTGAGCCTGGATGTCCAGCTGCATGGAACACAGAAAGTTCCATCCTACACATGATGGGTTGAGCCATCCCCTCTGGGCCACAGGCTTCACAGTGCAGTAGCTGAAGAAAGAATTGGTTATGGCAAAAGAAAGCCACTGAGGCGGGTCCTACATAAAGAGAAGATCAGGATATAGACACACAAGGGGGACACACGTGGACACAGGGCAAGGGCAGAGTCTACACACTGACAGGATAGGCCTCAGGGACGCCAGCCCTGGTCTCAGAATCCAGAACCATGAGAGCAAATGTCTGTCCATTAGGGCCCACCTGTGGTGCCTTCGGATGGTTACCCAAGACACCTAGGACCACAGACCCCCAAGAAGAAGTCCCTGAGATGGCAGGTACTTCTCTCCCTGGCCATCATCCCTGGACAGAGTCTACTTCCAATACGGGCTTCCTTCTTTTTCCTCTCTTCCCTCACTGCCTCCTCCTCCCAGCCTAAGTACAGATGAACCACGTGTTCCCCACAACCAAGGTGACAGGCAGTCTAAGCAGTCCCTGCTTCCTCCTCTTAACCATTACACACACACACACACACACACACACACACATGCATGTACACATGCGTAATACACACACACACACACACACACAGAGTCCTTTACCCTTTGGGTTCCAAGATAAAGAGCCTTCCACGGAAAGGCCCCCAGATGAGGACAAGACTGGAACACAATCTTTGGGCTAGCCTTGGTGGTCTCCAGGCCCAGTGGGAATGCAGCCCAGGGCCAGGCCGCAAGACACACACAGTCAGAGCACAGGGCAGCTACTTCCCGGCAACTGTTCCACCCTAGGCTGTCAGGCCAGGCATGGAAGAGGACAGCAAATCCCTAATCTGCCCCTCTACAGGCAAAGGGCCAGCTTCTCTGCCTGCATATAGTAGCCCCTCTGTCCTGATAGGACCAGCTGACCTCGTTACTGGCCCAAGGTCCTGCCAGCTCCATCCCCTGCTGGGGATGTTCATCATGGAGTGAGGGCTGCAGAGCCAGCCAGGGTCTCCCTGCTCTGTCCTGCCTGTCCTCTGAACCTGTTACTCCAGGTTCCCCTCAGACCCTAGCCCTGTTCCTCTTCCTTCCCTCTAGCTGGCTCCATCCATCCTTACAGCCCTTAATTATTCTACCTTTGATTCTCTTGGCACGTTAGCGCTCACGAAATATTTTTACATTATCACCGCATCGACTCTGTACCAGGGAGAAATGGCGAGGCATTAAAAATTCCTTCAAATTGCCAAGTGTTCTTGTTAAAAATGCAAACTTCCCCAACATGGAAAACAAGGAGGCTGCTGGCGGCAGCTGCGGAGACAATCCATTCTATCCTCTATTCCACCCCACACCCAGGCCCCTCAGCCACTCGGAAGATGGAAGCTGGGTGTGGGGGACAAGGACCAGAGTAGGAGAAGAAGGCCCCCGAGAGGGTACGAGGGCAAGCCACCAACCTGGCAGTGCCACGCATAAACGCACTCCCGTGGAACCCCTGAATTCTAACCTAGCCTCCCTCCTCGGGTCTGTCTGACATCTGCTGATGGCTGCAGCATGGCTTCCAGGTCAGAGCCCCACAGGATGCCTGGGCAAGGGCGACGGGAGAGCGGAGTGGAGGGAAACAGGTGAGAGTCCCAGGCCAGGTTCTCCCTCCTGGGTACCACTCCATCACTAGAGCAAGCCCCATCTGGCTTTGCTGTGGAAGGAGGTTGTCGCTGGTGTCCTTGAGAGAGCACAGCCTGGGTCTGAGGAGCAAGCCATGTTCCCACCTCTCAGAAGACCTCAGTTACCCCAATTCTGAAGACAGATGCAGGGGATGCTCCCACCTACTCTAACATCCTGCCTTCCTGTGGCTGAATCCGAAAACAAGCCAAGGGCCAAAGCCAGGGTGGCATTGCAAGGCTTTGTGCTCAATCTAGCAAGCACATTTTCAGAGACTCTGCCCCTCAACCTCCTACGTATTCCAAGAGCCAAACAAACCGATGGACCGGCCACAGAACTCCCCAGAGCACACCTGAGCGCAGCTGAGCAGGAAATACGTTGTGTTTTCAGGCACGTTGAGTAGGCACAGACACCGTACCCACTCTACAGCTTTTTTTCTCCCTTTTGCATCTTGGAATGCCACATCGAGTTCTCAGATATTTTCACTGGATCCTTATATATACTATTAGGTCCCCAAATACTTCATATACATATCCCTGCTCTGGCCTCTACAAATACAGACACAGCCTGGAGACACCTGAGGGCAGGTTCCAAAGAGACGGAATAGGTACTTCCAGCTGCACTTATAGCCGCCTTCTACAAAGACCCCAGAGAACCAAGGTTTCACAGGCCAGGGCTACCCAGTTTGGTGAGAGCCTGGCACTCGTGGGTCGCCTACCCTCCATGCCATCCTCACGATGTTCATTGAAGTTGTCATAGGAATCCCACCGGATGAGGGGGTCCGAGGTGTTATAGTCTACAGATACGCTAGGCCCATTCTCCAGGTGTTCCATGCCTGTGGGGAGCCAGCAGGAGACAGAGGGGACAGAAGGAAAGAGATGAGCATTTAGTGAAGCAAAAGACTAGTGAGCTCCCCTCTGGGCCATCCCTGAGGAACCGTTTGCTGTCTTGAATGTCTAGGGTGGGACAATGACTTGGGTTACCTGAAGAATCCAGGCTCCTGCCCCAGGTCATAGGGGCAGATTAACACAGGGCACTGATAAAGAAAGAACCCCCCCCCCCGACACACACACCCTAGAGGGAGCATGTCTGCACCCACTGGGTAGCTGCTCCTATAATATCTACAGCCCTGGGGCAGGAGCAAGGGTTGGAGAAGGGGTAGGGGACAGGCTTGTCCTGGACCACCTGTAAGAGGGGACAGCAGGGAAATCACAGGCAGGACACTGAGAGGACACAGCCTGGAAAAGGTCATCGCAGGTATGCCCCTGACTCCACTTAAGATGCCCCCTATTCCAGACAGACAGTCATAAGAACAGGCCAGTCTCTTTTGCAACCTCAGAGTCAACACAGCCAGTGGCCAGGCCATCCAGGGTAGCCTGTCATCCTGGCCTGGCAGTCCTTTCTTTAGTCTACTCAGGGTCCCTCTGCCTGTAACCTAACTTCATCTCCCCCCATTCTGTTCTCAAATAAGATGAAGAGCAACTGGTCTCCATATTTAGAGTCAAGAGGAAGAAAGGTTATTATTAAACTGGCCTTCAGGTTGAGCCACTTTGGTTCATAAATACCCACAATCCACCCAACACCTCGGAATGTGTTCTGGCTGTCCCTTCCTTCTGCCAAGGCCCTCAGTCTCTGAATATAACAAGATGGTGACCTACAGGGACCAGAACAGTTTCGGCAACTCAGCACCTCGCTGTCTGCATTTATTTTTGTTATATTGAAGTTAAGGAGCTGGATCAGGTTTAGCTGGAGGTCCACTCTGATGCCCTGGTCCTGTACCTTGACCCACCTCTAAAGTACCATCGTGTTTATCGAGCTGGCCAGTGGGAGGATGCTGAGAATGAGGTGGGGACAGGCAAGGCTGCAGGGAAAGGGCTAGAACGTCATCTGTACCTTGAATTTTCTCTGGCCCATAGGAAAATACAAATTCCACTTTGCCGTAATCAGGAAATCGATCATCTAAAAGAGAAAGAAAGGAGAAAATGGGTCCCATATCCCTAAAGAGAAAAGTTTCTTATAGAAACGAATGCAACCATATGTGTCCACATGGTTAATAATACAATGCATTTACCTTTTACATAGAGGAAGTTGCATGTGCATAGGGAAAAAATATTTTGAGACAGGTTCTCAGGTAGTCCAGGCTAGCCCCAAACTCACTATGTCGCTAAGGATAGACTTCAACCTTTTGCCCTCTAACCCTTGAGTGTTGAAATTATAGGTGCAGGGGATCGAGCCTAGGGCTTCACACTAGGCCAGCACACGACCAACGGAGGAACAGACCCAGCCCAGTCACACGCCTGGAACTGCAGGCCACAGCCTCACCAGAGCTCCACTTCGTGAGGCAAGCCCAGCCCTTTCAGTTCTGACTACATTCGTCCAAGCAGGCTCAACATCACAGTCTGTATTTGCAGCACTAGTTCCAGAAATCAGCTTCAAGTAAAGCCTGCTTGCCTCGCAGCTATGAAGGTGAATTCTCTGTCTCCTGTTACTCCCTCCTCTTTTTTTTTTTCCTACAGGGTCACGCTGGGTTTGAACTCTCTCCTGCCTCAGCCTCCTGAGCACCAGGTTTACAGACATACTCTTCCACGCCCAGCCTCCTTTCTTCTTAGATCTGGGGAGGTTGTTATTTATTCCACTGATTCCCTCTACCACTGTGCTGGCTAGTTTGATGCCAAAACTTGACACGAGCTAGAGTCACTGGAAAAGAGGGAACCTCCTTTGAGAGACTGCCGCCATAAGACCAGACTGTAGGGAATTTTCTTAATAGTGATTGATGGGGAAGGGCCCAGCCCATTGTGAGCGATCCCCCCCCCCCCCCCCGGAGAAGATGGTCCTGGGTTCTATAAAAAAGCAGGCTGAGCAAGCCATGAGGAACAAGCCAGTAAGCAAGCAGCGCTCCTCCATGGCCTCTGCATCAGCTCCTGCCTCTAATTTCCTGCCCTTTTGGAGTTCTTGTCCTGACCTCATTCCATGATTAACAGTGATGTGGAAGTGTAAGCCAAATAAACCTTTTCCTCCCCAACTTGCCTTGGTCCTGGTGTTTGATGACAGCAATAGTTACCCTAACTAGGACAGATACTGTGGCTAAGTTTCTGTTTGTCGGTCTGTTAGTTCTCAGTGGTTCTCTATGACTGTTGTTTCTATCACTTGGCAACAAGCCAAGGAAATTATAAGGAAATGTCCTACTTGTTCTTTGTATAACCAAACTCCACTACCTGCAGGGAGTAACCCAAAGGACACTCAAAAAAATGAAATTTGGCAAATGGATGCGTTTCATTTTATAGAGTTTGAAAAATTAAAATGTGTACACCATTCCATAGCTACACAGTTAGTATTTCAATACGCAACTGCCTTGAGTTCTGAAAGGGCTGATTCTGTAATTATACATTTCTTAAGACTTATGGCCATCATGGGGATACAAATTAAGACTGACGATGCTCCAGCATAGGTCTCTAGTAAAATGAAAATAGCTTTTCTGCATATTACAACATAAAGCATATTATAGGTTTACCACAAAATCCTACAGAGCAAACAGTTATAGAAAGATCTCATCACATTTTAAAAGCTATGCTTAATAAACAGAAAGGGGTAATAAGGGCCCCCAGAGATAGGTTGTGCAATGCTTTATTAAATAACTTTAAATTTCTTAAATGCCAGTGAGAAAGGAATGACAGCTGTGGCGAGACATTGGACAAGAGAAAAAAAACTGTTGAATTAAATCAGCCTGTGTACTTCAAGGATGGATTGACCTCAGAATGGAAGCCAGGACATGTGTTACACTGGGGAAGAGGTTTTCTTTTTGTTTCCACAGGAGAAGAAAAAAATACGGATACCATCAAAATTGATAAAGATTATATTCGAACAGAAGAGACCTCTTGATCAAAAGAGACGATAGTTCATCAATCATTGTGGCCATTCAATCTAAACTAATTTATAAGACTAACAAATGCTTTTCATTTGATCAGATATAACCTTCCAAAAAGGAAAATTCCCAAAGTTAGGGCTGGGACTGGGTTTTATTTTTGTCTGTCCAGGAGAATGAAGGCATCCAATTAAGGAATCTGAAGAACACCGGACAAGTCAGACATCTGAAGAAAAAGGACAAATCACGCAGAGAAAATGTCTCAAGAAGAGTAAATTGGCCTGATGGTATATCACATTTCCAACAGAACAAAATTTCATAAATCTTCCCAAATGTTTGTTTCTGCTATTCTCTACAGACATATAAGATAAATGATCCTCTTGTAGTCCCAGTGCAATTAAAAATTAAAGCTGGCTTTGGAATTGGAACATGGCTCTCTCCTTCTCTAAACCCAAGCATGCTTCTTAAAGAAAAATCTAAAATCTCTGTCTCATGTCAGGAGAGCTACCTGGTATGGGATAAAAGAAAAACCAAATTTAAGGGACTATTCTATTATCACTAATCTCATAATCCTTTGGTTTTATTTTGACCTTTGAAAGCTTTTCTTAAGGTATAAATATTATCTTAAAGTTTGTAAGATTAATATATATATATATATATATATATAAACTTTCTGTCATGATATTAGTGATCATATTGAGCACTAACTAATTCCAGAAAAAGGCTTCATCTAGCTTTCTGTACATGATTTCAGGTTTGAGTCTCTATCAGGTAACTAGGAATTAAGTTTGTATACTCTGGATGTACTTAACAAATGGTCCTTTAACCTTTCCAAGAACTACCACATCTGACACATAAAATGTCTAAGTTTTCAGCAATGAACCACGGCCATTCCTAACAGTGACCTCTGAAGTCTCTAAAAGGATGATGGGACCACACAACAATTCCACATGGGTGGGTAACACCACTAAGCTGACAACCACCCAAAGATCAGCTTTGGATGCAAACTGCTCAGGACAGTTTCAAGGTAGCTAGTTGAGATGGTTCAGCCTTAAGCACTACTCCAGCCAGGATTTCAGATAGACCCTACACTTTCCCGTTACACAGAGACTGGCAACAAATGATACAGCTAGATCTCCCAGACTTGACCATTATCTCAATTTTCTCAGGGTCTCCTAGAGATGCTGTTGCCCCCCCCATCCCAGATAACAAAAAAAATCTAGAGAACATAATGCCCACATTCCCAAGAAGTGAGGCAGATAATTTTGGGTCATTCAGTGGATTGTGGCTATTTATCACTGTTTAGAGGGGTTCGTTACAAGTTGTTATCGGTAATGACCAAGAAAAAAAGCTGAACAAAGGAAATTAGACCAAGGATCTTGTTCTGAAAACAAAAGGAGACAATACAGAAATGATGGGATAAAGGGGTAGATTACCGAATCTACTCTTAAACCAAAAAAATAACCACTTAAATGTTTTACATTGGTGTGGATTTTTGTATACTGATACGAATTTAAGGTTAGTTTTGTTACACTGTATATATGTTTCTATCCTTGTTTAAGATATTTTTGTATATTGATACATATTTAAAGTTATTTTTGTTAGAACATACTGTACATATGTTTCTACTCTTGTTTAAGGTATTGTACCTATGCAGCTCATTTAACAGAGTAATGTGCATTTCTAGTCCTTGAAAGTTATTATTACAAACTACTTAGGATAATAAAGAAATGCATGTTAGTAGTTAGTAGTTATTACAATCAAATTTGTAGTCATGTTAGGTATGTTTTCAAGGTCAAACAGGTGGACTTCAAACACTTCAGAGACTTACAGAATATAGCATTTAAGATGTTTTAATAATATAAGATTATTTATGACAATGAGACATGTCTGCTCCTGGCAGCACCAATCTACTTCGGAGAAGATGATGGGCATCTAAGAAACTCCACATGGAGTTTGCTTTCTTGGCAGCAAAAGCCACTGGGCAAGAAAATGCCCTTGCCTGAACTGCTGACAGTTTGCTGTTCTAATTGGACAAGCAGGACACAAAAGAAAGTGACTAATAAACTTTGCCAAGACAAAGTGGAACAGTCCTTCAAAATTCCTGCTTCACAGAAAAGTCTGTCAGGTATTCTAGGCCTGTAGGTGGAAGATGGATGCCCTAGAGTTGCAGAAGAACCTTGGGTGAGTGTCCAGGCAGCCAGCTGTTTCTGTCATTTCTATAGTTTTGGAAGTTGTCTGTTCTGCACTTTCTGTTTACACAAGTAATATTATGTCCTTCTCGGGTCTCTGATAGAATTGAAGGCTAGATAGTTATAATTTTCATTGTTATCAAATTCAGAAAAGAAACTCATAATAGATGTAAAGTGTGTCAGGCCGAGAGACATGAAAGGATAGTTTGGGCTGGTAATACAAGTTAGGATAGATAGTGCATTAGGTACCAAACTTTGGACTCACCAAGATAGGATAGATAATAGAGTATTTTCTCTGAATTTGCCAAATGCAAATGTACTGAACATTATGAATGTAATTCTTCCCTGGTAATTGTTCTTATTGTACATTGTCTTACTATGTTAGAGTTAAAACCCTCTCTTTTAATTTAGACAAAAGGGAGAAATGTGTGATATTTTGATTACATTCTGACAATAAAGTTTGTTGTGAATCAGGAGCTAGCTTCTAGTTGACCAAAATTAATCATAGAGGTTTTGGAAGACCAAGGACAGACAAAGAGATAGGAAGTAATAAGGCAGGATTTAAAGAGGATCTCATTTCTTTTGGATGGAGGAACAGAAGAGATAGGAGGTCAATGGTTGCTTCTCTGCCACTTCTCTGATCATTCAGGTTCTTACCCTGATATCTGACTCCCGTTTTTTTATTGATAAAGAATATTTAAATAAATGCAACACTTGCGCCATGCAAGAGGAAAATGGGAGCCCCTTCCTTCTGTGTCTCCTCAACCTCTTCTTGACTTTGCCAGCTCCACCTTCCTCTCCCCTCAAGACCGATTATAATCTGTCCTGAAACTCATAGCATGCTGCTCCTCCTGTTTCGGATGCAAAGAGAGCTCTCATAAAACATCCTTTCCCACCACATGGGTCAGAGTACACAGGAGAACCACCCTTCCATGAGCTGGCCCCTCCAGGCTTTCTGCCTGATTCTAGGCTGTTCTGGGTCACCACTCACTACCTATAGGAAGAGGTCCCAACAAAGATCACATCTGTTCTGTGTTCATCTCTATGTGCACCAATTTGTAATTGTTTGTGTACCTCCCATGCGACTGTGGACTCTCAGAGGCTTTCACTTTGTATCTCCATGATTTAGACCATGTTTGTCATGTATTAACACACAAGTGATGCTTGATGGGTGGGTGTGTAGGTGGGTAGACAGGTGAGTGGGTATACTAACAGATGGGATTATGATGTGGGATTCCCCGATGTATGCTGTGAATATGTTTTATTGCCATTGGTTAATAAAAAAGCTGCTTTCGGTCAATGGCTTAACAGAGTAAAGCCAGGCAGAAAATCCAAACAGAGATATAGAGAGAGAATAGCCCGAGACGAGGAGACACATGTAGCTGCCGAAGGAGATAGACGTCCGGGAACCTTACCAGTAAACCATGAGCCTCGTGGTAAATATAAAATAATAGGAATGGGTTAATTTAAGATATAAGAGTCAACCAGGAATATCTTTAAGTCATTGGCCAAGCAGTGTGGTAACTAATAAAGTTTCTGTGTGGTTATTTCAGGTCTGGGCAGCTAGGAAATGAACGAGCAGTCTCCACCTACAAATGTATGATGGATGCACACACGCATTAGCAGGTGAGTAACTGTGTGGATGGATGGGTAGGTGGGTGGATGGATGGATGGATGGATGGATGGACGGATGGAGAGATGAATGGGCAGACAGACCAATGGGTAGATAACACCACAAAAGTGCAGGCGGCTGGATGAAAGATGGTGTGTTAACAGGTGGTTAATGGAAGAAATGTGCAGATGGGTGTATGCATGAATAGAGACATTAATATGGAATACACACACGCACACGCACGCACACACGCATGCACACACGGACGCACTCCAGTCCTGGAGGTGATTTGGCAGAGCCTTAAGTGGATAGAAGACCCCAGCCTCCCTGACCGCAGTTCTTCCTCCTCATTGCCACCATCCCTACATGCACCCTTCCTGAGGGATGCTTGTTTTCTGCTGAAGCTGTCTCCTCAAGATTTTTTAGTTTTACCCAAACAGAGACCACATCACATTACACTTTGACTCCGGGACTTAATACAGAGCCCAATATTAAGATACTGTGAATTCCAGAACTCTCACTCTCATTGGTCACGTGGAACACAGGAGCAAGCAGGACAAGAAGGTGACACTCTGGAGCAATCACTGGAGAAAAATGGGGGCACAAAACAGCCCAGGGGTTGTTGGGGTGCAGGGGTGGACTGAGAGAAATTGATCTTGATCTCTATGACAACACAAACTCCAAGACCACCCCAGCCCTGTCATGATTCTCCTTCCGTTTCCTCAAAATGGTGTCAAGAGCCCCCTGCGACTTGACAAACCACGTGGCTCAGGAGAGAAGGCCCCTGCATCCACCACATCATTCCACACTGGACTCCTCCCCGGCTACTGGAGCCCCATCTTGCCCCATCAGGGAGCCCACCTTTGAAGGCCTCATCCAGGTCTTCCTTCCCAAAAACAACTCCCAAGTCATGGATGGCACAGGTGTGGAACTGCACCCGGAAGATGACATCACGAGCCGGGCTCCGGAACTTCTTGTGATAACACTTCAGCTGCATGGGGAGGGGCAAAGAGTGAAAGGTCAGGCCACAGGGGTTCTCCTACCTCACTCCATTAACTGAGTCCCAAGGCTCACCCCAAACTCGAGAGAGAGAGGTCACCAATACCAAACAAGATCTCAAAGCTCTTTGGGAAACTTGCAGAACAGAAGAAGAGGGGAACAGTCTGGAATTGTGGGGAGTGTCTTGTCACCGGTCTAGAGCTAGAAGGCCACACTGAGTGGCGGTTCCCTGAGGCTGCCCCAGAGCAAACGATGAAGCTAGGAAGTGAATGTCCACTCAGGGAGGAAGGCTAAGACTACTGAGGCTGGGAGAGCATACAGAAACCCACAGTTCGAAACTCAGTAACTCCCCGGGAGTAGCTGCACATCCCGTGTCCCCAGGACAGGGTGGGAGCAGGACAAGAGAAGGGACCCTTGAGGAGGAGGAGGAGCTCACCAAGATGTCCCCCTTCAGGAGCAGCCCTGGCTCAATGGTGATACAGATGCTGGCCTGGCTGTCTCCGGGGATGTTGCTGAGGGAGAGAGGCGATGAAGGAGAGAGAGCTCACTGAGGAAGCAGGCTCCTTTCTCCCTTCCTCCTGCCCCACCCTACCCTCCCTCACACAGACTACTTACTAAATGCCGGATGTGTACACAGGTTGCATGGCTTGGTAGATGCGCAGAAACGGCCGGCACCCTATCAGAGAGGGGAAGGTGTGAGCTAAGAAGTAGAAATCGTTGAGGAGATGAGGGACCTAGGGAGGGGAGAGGAGGAAAGAGGAAGGAAAAAGAAAGGCAGCAAGAACAGGAAGAAAGACTAACTTTGTTCCTAAGGTATTGTAAGTAGGCAAACCTGCCTCGCCCAGTGTCTTCTGCCACTAGGCATTGGTCAGGTGTCAGCCCCACGTTGAGAAGGAGTAGGGTTGAGCTCTGCCGAGAGCCCCACACAAGTCCAGATGACACCACAGTATAACATTCGGCTTCCCACCCAAGGCTACCAAGAAGGAAATAGAGGCTGAAGGGAAGGGACGGGACAGGTACCTCCTTTAGACTCAAAGTTGGGGATGCCGTGCATGATGACATGGTGCAAGAACAAGGGCTTGTTGTTCATTTTGATGGAGCCGGAGAGGAGGCCGCTGAAGTAGTGCACATACCTGCACAGGAATAGGGTAGCATCAGGGAAGGGCCTGGGGAGACCTCTATCCACCCACCCCCTCAGCCACACACTCAGCCACCCATCCATCCACCCACCTACCTACCCATCCACCCACCCACCCATCCATCCATCCACCCACCTACCCTCCAATACATACACCTATCTACCCACTCACCCACCCATCCACCCACCCACCCACCTACCCACCCACTTACCTATTCACCCACCCACCCACCAATCCACACATTGATCCACCCACCCATTCACTCGTCCATGTATCCTTCTATCCGTTCACTCTTTCTTCAAGCACACCACCCTAGGCTTCCATCTACCCTCACCCTCATGACACGTGCACCCACTCAGACCACACAGCAGCTGAGTTTTCCTAGCCAGTGCAGTTCTACGGACTTGCAGGGAGGGCCCCAGGGAGAAAAAAAAAACAGAAAACTAGCTGTGCCTACAGCCTACTTGGCGTTCTCTAGCACCCCCTGGTGGTGAACATGAGCATCTCTTTCCTTCCTCACTCCCAACCCAGGCATCACACCACCATCCCTGGCAGAGATAATTTCTCGGCTTACAACTGCATAAAGCAAGCTGCCCAACCAAACACCCCTAAGAGCCTGAGAGGGTCAAACACAGTTTATGACTGTTCTCACTTCAAACTTACGCTAGGCCCTGGTTCTGCCACACACACAGCCATACAGCAAACAGTAAATGCTTAATAATATTACAGTACTTATTTTTTGTTTTTTGTTTTGTTTTTCGAGACAGGGTTCCTCTGTGTAGCTTTGGTGCCTGTCCTGGAACTAGGTCTTGTAACCAAGCGGTCTCAAACTCACAGAGATCCGCCTGCCTCTGCCTCCTGAGTGCTGGGATTAAAGGCGTGCGCCACCACCACCCGGCTACCTTGCTTACTTTACTTTCCACCAAATGTATGGAGTTTTCTATATTAACTTCTTTACTTGGGATCTGAGATAATTAACTCCCAACAAGCGTCCTGTCTCTAGGCTGGTTTGTAGTTGGGTTTTTAGTTTGCTTCTTTTGGGGGTTTTGATTATGTTTCTGGGGCGGGGGAGCAGGGGTCTCTCGCATGCTAAGCACTCAACACATGAAGCTACAACACCAGCCCCAGAGATCTCCAATCCTTTTAATAAAGATCTCGCTGGTAGAATTGGAAGGACCGAGCCATCCCCTTTCTTTCCGGACAGAGAGGAACAATCAGGTCCTGGAGGACACACAGCAAAATCACAGGGGATGGGAGAGAGGAAGCATCTCCCGAACCAGTCCTCTGGTGCTGGTGGTTGACTTTTCCTCCTATCTGATTCGCTAGAGAACCAGGTTGAATGAGACAAACCAATCAAATGCAGCCGGGGACTCTTAAAGAGCCAATGGCACCACAGGAGGGTGAGACTCCAATTATGACACCAGTATAACCCCCCCCCATCCCTTGGCCCTCCTCCAGGCCCGGTCCCTGAGCCTGGGTGGGGCCCCTTCAGCCTCCCCTAGCAAGATAATCTGATGGGCATTGCCAGCTCCTATTCAGGGCCCTGCCCAACCCCCCTGGCCCGTTACTCAAACCGGAAACCTGGAATGGCAGGTTCCCATCAGATCTCCTGACCAGGCCAACAGGATGTGTCTGTGTTCTGGGGACAATGAGTCCGAGGGCGGGTGACAATGAATGGGTGAGCTACAGGCACAGCCCCTCCTGCTCAGTCCTCGCTCTTCCCTCTCCAACTGCCAGGTCCCCTGTGAGGAACACTGACAAGAAGGCAGAGGAGATTGGCAGGGAGCGTTATTCCTGAAACCAACAGCTGCACTTTCTCATGTGTGTGGACGGTGTGCCTGTCCCCACCCACCAAATGCAGTGGCCCGTGGGAGCCGGGGGCAGATGCTGATAACACACGCAAAGTCACGTGACAACTTCATGGCTTGTAGGCATGTGAGGAATCCCTTGGACTTCTCTCTCTGACTAGAGGAGCCTAGGTCTCCGGTGCTCAGCGTCGCGGCCACTGCTCAGCCCACCTTCTCCAGTCCACAGTGGGACAGAGTAAGGCTCCACATTCCTATTAGGAAGTAGACTCTAATCTTCAGGGTCAAAGGTGACAGAGACCATGTTGTCACGTGTGCACGCCAGAACGCCAGAACCTGGTGCATGGCTTGTACTGCTTCCTCCTGTGAACGCTGAGGACTTCTAGGAGGCTGGCAGTCAGTGCAGCTGCACTGCAGGAGGCGCTGGGCTCCTGGGTACCCGGTGTAAGGCAGTAATGGTCCCCAGCAGTGACTGCAGACCCAATCCAGATACGCAAGGTGGTGGGGACGTGAGTGTATGTTGGGGATCCTCAATTTGAAGAGGCAGCTAATTTGCCAGGAGCTACAGAAGCCTCCAGGCTTCCTGCCTGCTGCGCCCAGACCCCCATCGTTGGCTGGGCCGCCACCTTCACCCTGCTCACCCAGGCCTTCCCTGTCATGCGTCACTTTGAACCAGCCCCGTGCCTGCCCATCACTCTGGTTTGAACTTCCTCCAAAAACACCTGTTGGCCTCTGCAACGATCTTCTCTTTGGAAGCATGCAGCTGCTGACAAGAAACTTGCCCACACACGCCCTTGTATGACAGATTTAGTGCCCTGTCCTTGGTGCGAGAACAAGGCTAAGCCAGCACAGACAGGTAAGCAGGCCCACAGCTCACAGCCACAACAGGGTTCTGCTCTCTAGGTCTCCGGCCTAGGCTAGGGCTTGTCGTGGCTATAGCCTCCCCATGACCAGGTGACCTTGACAGGACCCCTGCAAGGCACCAGACACCACCCTGGCCCCAGGTTCCCAGCCCTGCACCCATATTCTAGCTCAGCCACCACTCACTGTGGACCCCTGTCCCTGTCCCCACCCTGACCTCAGGCTTCTCATCTGTGGAAGGGTACCCCAGTCATCACCACTGTCCCAGTTAGGACTTCACAATCGCTCCCCACCCGCACCCACCCCGAGACTCCAGGCTGTCTTCCCTACATCACTCTCAATGCTGCAGCGCTCTCCAACTTTGGTCTTCTCTCTTCTATCTCCCTTCTCTCCCCTTCTTTCTTCCCCTCTATTCCCTCTCTTCTGTCTCCCTTCTCTCTACTCTATCCCCACTCTCTCTGTCCCTCCGTTTCTGTCCTCTGTCTCTGTCTCTGTCCCTGTCTCTGTCCCTGTCTCCCTCTCCCCTCTTCACGCTTCCTGTCATGTCTCTTCTGGATGGTCACTTGTTTGAGGCCTGTCCCTCAACAGACCCACAGCTCCCTCAGGCACAGCGACTCTGCCCTGCTAGCCTGGATGTCCCAGTGCCCACAGATACAGCAGAGTTCCTCAGCTCTGGTGATGGATAACTCCATCTGGTCCTGTTTCCTGTTGGGCTATTATTAGACACTCCAGTGAGAACATGTGGCTGGGGCCCTTAGCAAAATACTATAAATTCTCCCAAGAGAAGGCGCCCCCTTTTGGTGCTATCTAAGATCTCCAAGGACGGGCATTAGGACATCAGTGTCATGTGGACACATTCACACACAGAAGTCACCCTGCCTCCAGGGACAAGGACAGATATGTCTTCTTACATAGGCACCTCCTCCTCCAGAGCCATGCCTGTCTTCTGCTAGAGGCCCCAGAAGCTAACTGATACCCCAACCTGTGGGCACCACCATGCCCATGCCACTACAGTCTTAATGTCTGTGCTTAGGGTACCCTCAGTTAAGCAGATGTCCATCCCGAGAGTACACAAGGCCAGCATCCACCACAGGGAGAGCACACCCTGGGCCTGGAATCCTGGCACTCACCTCCTCTGGGATGGCTGGCCAATGGGCACAATCTTATCCTCATAGAATCTCTTCATAGCAAACCGGTCCAGGGCCTGGTCAGCACTGTGGAGAGACACAGGCGATCAGAGAAGCCCACTCCCACACCTAAGGGCCCTTTGTCCCCTCACTCGGGTGTTGTAGAACATTCCTTTACACTGTTTGAAGTTATTTCACTGTGATTGGTTTAAATAAAAGCTAAATTGCCAATAGCTAGGCAGGATTTTCAGGGCAGAGAGAATGCTTGGAAGAAGAAGGGTAGAGTCACAAGGACTCTCCAGTCAGATGTGAAGGAAACAGAAAGGCAGCATGGGAAGAGTAAAGGTAATGAAGTCACGAGGCAGAGAGTAAATTAATAGAAACAGGTTTATCTAAGTTATAAGATAAGAGCTAATTAGAAATAAGCCTAAGCTATAGGCCAAGCTTTCATAACTAATAAGAAGTCTCCATGTGGTTATTTGGGAGCTGGCTGGTGGAACGGAAAAAGTCCAACTATACTCAGACTCCCCTAGACTTGCACAGGCCCCAGACCCTGGTTTCTGTGGAACAACAAACTGCTCCTCCACCATGCAGCACTGTGTGTAACTGAATGCAATTGGCCCCCATAAGCTCATAGGGAGTGGCACTATCAGGAGGTGTGGTCTTGTTGAGGTAAGGGTGGCTTTGTTGGAAGAAGAGTATCACTGTGGGGATGGATTTTGAGGTCTCCTATGCTCAAGATACCTCCCAGTGTCTCAGTTTACTTCCTTTCGCCTGCAGATCAAAGATGTAGAGTTCTCAGCTCCTTTTCCATGTCTTCCTGAATGCCACTATGCCCACCATGATTACAGTGGACTGAACCTCTGAACTTTAAGTCGTCCAATTAAATATTTTCCTTTTTATGAGTTGCTGTGGTCATGATGTCTCTTCACAGCAACAGAAACTCTAATTAAGATGCTCAAGCATCTCTAATCTGTATGGCGTACCTCTCAGTCAAGCCGCTTGGGCACCCATCTCTAGACTACAACTAATTGCTCCTGAGACATAATCCTTTCCATAAAACCTCATTCCCCTCATCAAATGAGGCTTAAAGGAGATCAGATGAGGTGACACCCATTAAGAGCCTGGCAGCCATGGGTGCCCACTCAGCAGACACAAGGCTGGGCTGGTTTCTGTCACCCTCTACACAACACTACACCCATCCTCTTACATAGCATGTAGAGATTATTCTGCGCTCCAATAACTTCCCATCATGCTTACAGCAAATTCAAAGTCTCACTAAGGCCAGCAAGGCCATGCTCTCTGTTACCCTGACTGTCCCAAGCCTTCTCTAACTCTACACTCAGCAGTCACTTTGCTCATACCCATAGTTCCTCTCCACAAACTACAGCAATCCTCCGGGCCCCTATAGCCACAGGTCCCCCTGGCCACATACCACTTCTGGCTTCTATGTTTCCATAGCCACAGTTATGGATGCTGCTAACAAACCTGCTTAGCACTTAAAGCCCTCGATGACAGTACTCGGCCTGAGCTCTCTGCATCCTTCCAAGCACCATATAACGTGGTCCCGGACATAGCAACCTCTGGGCAGCCATACTGGATGAAGGAGCCTTCGGTCTCTGTCCTGTGTTGGGTCAGGATAGAATCTTCCCACTGGCTGGTTTCTATTCTTTCTCCCAAACACCAAGGCCAAAAGAAAACCCTGCTAGCTTGGGATAACTTCCAGATTGATCCCTGGGTTCAATTCCGATGATACATCTTTCTGATCTCTTCCTGGCTCATTCAGGGAAAGGGAAGACAACTGAGAGAGGATACATGGCCCCCAAAACTGGCGAGTATCTTCCACACAGGGGAAGGCTCTCTTCCCTGTGGCCAGCTGTTTTCATGCTGCCTCAGAGCTGGGGCACTTTCTCGAGCTCCAGGGGTTCTTGTACCTCTTATCCCTCCTGCTTCTTTATCTAGAGCACTTCCTGACCCCAAGAAGGCATGTGGATGGGAGAGGGGTGTCCTCAAGTCAACGTCCAAAAGAGAAGTGGGGATAGAAGACGGCGGACCTCTCACCTGGCGGAAATGTTGCTGTAGTGCATATAGGCCGCGATGACAACCCCAATCCTGCCTCGGTTTCCCTGAAAGAGGCAAAAGGTCATCGTTTCCAAACAGTCTCTCTTGTCCAAAGCCTAGGGGCCAGGGGTGGGAGAGAAGAGGAACGTTCCGGAGAAAGAGGAGCAATGGGGAGATAGACAGGAGGGGGGAGCCAGAAAAGCTAGCCCACCCTCACTGCCGGAAATATAAGCTGCTGCACTGCCCCGTTTGTTGGAGGTCTACTCTTGGGCAGAATCTATAATGTTCTAGAATGGAAAACACAAGCAGATAGGTGATCACACTCACACAATCACCCAGGCAGATGTGCACACGTGCACACGCATGCACGCACCCAGGTACACACACGTGTACAGCCCGCACGCTGACCTTGTTGTGGAGAACAACAACATTGTGGGGGTCTGCATTGAGCCAGGTGTCCATGGCCTTGCAGACACTGCATATCTTCTCCAGGGCTGGAGTGTGCAGATCAGGCCAGCCAAATTCCAGGACCTGGGGGTGAATCGAAAGTAAGTAAGGGAAGCCTGGACAAACCAGCAAGCACAGCATGGGCGCAGCCACCAGCAGCCAGGCCTCCACACTTGTCCTGCTCGTCAGACCTGCTGAGAGGCAAGGCTCGAAGACCAAAGGTCATGACCTGGGACCCAGGCTCACAGTAGGGTCTTAGGCAAGCCATGTCCCTCGACCAGAGCTATTGTCCTTGTGGATGTGTCCAAGGTATGCAATGTGAAACTGTGATCTCAAAGCTTCCAGAAAGGCCTGAGCCCAGCCCTCCAGCTCCCCTCAAAGGCCAGCTCAAGGCTGATTTAGACAGAGGCAAGGAAAGGGTCCCCTGGTGCTCACACCACCCTGAATATACAGACTGTCTATTTCCAGGTCCCCGAGAGAAGTCTGAAGTGTGCAAAAGCAGGATGTCCCAGTGGCCACAAGTCCTCAAGTCCTCACAGTCCCCTCAGGCCATCTCCAACTTCACAATACACTAAATAAAAATAGCCGCTCTTTGGTAGGATCCACGGAACATGCCTAAGCCAGCTGTCCACTCTCGGAGACACCGTCTGAGGCCCAGAGAAATCTGTCACTCGCCTGAGATCCCACACTGACAGGCACCAGAATTCAGCATAGAAGCCAAGGTCCCCAACAACATCTCTAACAATTCACTTAGCATGAAGAGTAAACCCTGGGACAGCAGCCTACGTGGGAAAGACACAGCCGCAGTCCCATTCACTCCCAGAGGCCCTGTGTATTTCCTCCCAGGGGCAGATGAGGCCAGAAAACACTGTGTGAAATTTCAGTAGTTGGTACTCCAGTACATTCTCCAGATCTGAGATGCCCTTGAGCTTGGAACTGTCACGGAACTACACAAGAGGGGGCATGTTCTCTCACCCGCTACCCCAGGTTAGGCCAAGCCAAGACATCCTAAAACAGCCACATACTCACCTTAGCGTGGAGCTTCGTGATGTCAGGCCTCTGTTCAGAGAGGTTGAAGAGCTAGAAAGAGACAAAGGAGGAGTGAGGCTGAGAAAGGAAGGGGGGAGTCTGCCCCTGCCTGTCAGGAGCCCGGCCAACAGCAAGCTATGAGCTCCCGGACTCCGGCACCTGCATCCACTCTCTCGCCTAATGGAAATGTTCCCACCGTGAACACATGCTGGCCAACAGAACCAGCAATGAGTTCTTGGGAAGGTGGAGACTACCATGCTCAGCCAGGCCCCTCGCAAGAGAATATCCTAAACTGGAGATGAGAAGGGATGGAGCCCAGCCCACGGGTACTGAGTGACAGAGGTAGGCCGCCTCTGGCTTTAGGACCAAATCCCACAGCAACACCTACCTCTCTGTCCTGTGGTCTCCTTCCACCGTAAGGAATGAGACATCCTGGGGGGCCCCTTCAAACACAGGGAGCCTACTCACATCCAACAGCCTACCCTTGTCTCCCATCCCTTGACCCCCGTGAAGGACTGTGAAGAACGGTCTACCTCTAAGTCACCACAAGCTTGACAGTAGCTATGTCAGCTCCCAGGAGGAAAGGGGCAGACCGTAAGATGGGCAGGAAGGATGGGGCTACAGCAGAGCACAGGCATCTAGAACTCTGGATCTCCAGACACTCCGGGTCCCATTAAGGAGCACACTTAATGACATTAGCGATGTCACAGAGCTGGCTTCATAACTAATAGCCATCTATTCAGCTATCACAGAGCCAGGATGAGAAGCCAGGACTCTCTGTTATTGGAAGCCAGGCACTTCACACTGCTCAGCACTGATGATAGATGGGTTGTTACTGAAGCCTTCAAAATGCACGGCCACTCAGAACTTCAGAACCTGGGACCTTCGGACACAGTTAAAGATCTTGCCAGGAGATATTCTTGGATTCAGCGTGATCCTAAGACCAACAACCAATGTCCTTATAACTAGAGGAGAGACAGATGGGGAAGGCCATGTGAAGGTGAAGGCAGAGAATGGAGCAATGTGGCCCCAAGCCAGGGAATGCCTGGGTGTGCTGGGAGCGGCCAGGAGTGGGGTAGAGGCGAGGAAGGCAGTTGCCTCCAGGATTCAAGGGAGCATGGCCTCACCGTCAACCAGATGCCGGCCCTCCAGAACACATTCCTGTCATTTTAAGTCAACTAGTGTGTGGCCATTTGTCCCAGCAACCCCAGAACCCTTGTGCAACCACCTCAGCCCAGCTCTGCTAAACACGGCAAGCAGCAGCCAGTGGCTGAGGGCCAGCAGTCCAGGCCCCTGAGCAGGGATCTGAGCCTCCCCTCAGGAATGGTCAGTCTCCTGCTGTAGAGGATGTCTCTGCCACACACCTCTCTGATATCTGGTGACTCTAGGCAACTGCACATGGCCAAGTCTACTCCAGGGTTTCCACCCGAAGCAGCTCTACAGACCTCAACTCTCTCTAGGGCCTGTTCTGAAGGTGAAGAGGTTATCGGAAGGCCCGGCTTGCAGTGCAGGCTCAGCAACATAAAACTGTGTCTTTATTCTCTTCCCCTAGTCTGCACACCAACACGTTCACTCCTTCTCACCCTCATACACATGCACACACAGGTACCCACACGTTCTCACACTCAAATAGCCCACACTTGGTTCCAGATGCTACACTCAACTGCACATGATCCCCTGAGAATCAACTCTCTCTGATATAACAGTGAAGACCTGGGCCTTGCAAGATGCAAGGGAATTGAGGGAAGGCGTGCTAGCCTGGGGAGTGGGCAGAGACTCTCTGTGTAAAGGGGGTGAGCAGGAAGGGTGAAGCCCACCCACCAGGTAGTTGCCCCCATGTTTGGACTTCAGCATCTGGGCCACTTCACGGAGGTTGCTGCGGAAGTTCTCCTCATTGGCTGCGCTGGGGAAGGACACGGCGATGATGCGCTCAGTGACGTACACCAGGTCCAGCTCACAGCTGTCCTCCATGGCCCGGCTCACACTCATGTTTCTAGAGAGACTGAGTAAAATGCAAGTCCAGGTCAGAACCCAGGAATCCAATGCATCCTCTAACACACTTCTAACACACTATGGAAGTTTCTTAAAAAAAAAAAAAAAAAAAAAAAAAAAAAAAAAAAAAAAAAAAAAAAAAAAAAAAGTTTATTTATTTATTAGTATATAGTGTTCTGTCTGCATGTATGCCTGCATGCCAGAAGAGGGCACAGGAGCACATTATAGATGGTCTGAACGACCACGTGGTTGCTGGAAATTGAACTCAGGTCTTCTGGAAGAGCAGTCAGTGCTCTTAACCTCTGAGCCATCTCTCCAGCCCTACAGAAGTCTCTAAAAGGATCCAGAAGGGAAAGAGTGACTGGGAACAGTGCTCCCCAGAATCCTGGAGTAAAGCCCTGGCCACATCCATGCACTCAAACTGAGAAGACCTCCCTGGGGAAGGAGGCAGCTCAGGTGATAGGCTCACATGGGCGCAAGCTGAGCCAGAGACCAGGCACATTCCAGCCTCCCTCTGGCAGGCTGGCCCCTGCACTCTGTCCCCTGCAAAGATCATTCTTGGCCCAGGGCCCCCTCATTCCTAAAGGCCAGAGAAGTGAGAGGGTGCTGGGTGTTTGCTACAGCAGATTTAGGGGTCCTATGAGCAATGGGGAGCCCTGGGCCAGCAACTCTGTCTCTCCCCAGGACACAAGGTGAAACATGGAACTCACAGCTTATGCCATCCGCTTTTCTACCAGAGGAGGGGTTCATGTTGCCTACTGGGGAGTCTCCTCCTCGTCCTCCTTCCCACGTTACCTATTACCACATCCTCTCTCCCCACCCAAGGTGGGCAACACTCTTTATTTCGCGAACCTTCACTATACTATAGCAGTATGGGGTTACGGTGGGAGGGGGTTAAAAGCAGCAGATCCTCTGGCCTTGGTGACAAAAAGCCCCAGGACATCAAGGAGCCTAGGTGTTGACATGGCCCAGATGTCTGGATGTGTGTAGACAGAGAGTAGCCAAAGGTAGCTCTTTCTGATGAAATGACAGGGGTAAACGCCAGTTAGAACTGGACCTGAATCCCCGTCACTCCTTGTCTTTATCGTATCTCAGCAGTCGCTGGCCAGAGCTCTGACTCCTACCCAGGGGCCAGATGCCATCTGCACACTTACCCCAAATATTGACACAGAGTAACCTGAGGACCCTCCAGTCCTTTGGTCCTGGCTCTATAGAAGGGGCTGCATCCTCCTCAGAAAAACTCATAAACCCAGCCCGTTTCTTTCTAGCTTTTCCCTCTGAGAGGCAGAGGAAGAAGAGGAGCCAAGAGAGCAACAGGAATGAGCCAGAGGTGGCCATCCTGGGGTAGTAGTGGACAGGACTGATTTACTGACCCCTCTATCAGGCTAGGTCCCAGGAAAGACACAAAAGCAGAATAGCACCACCAGCTGGACAAAACTGGTATCACAGCTCTGAGTGTACCAAGCAGAGGAAGAGACATTGGTCGGAGGGGTCCTCAAAGGGCCCTAGGCAGGAACCTAGATTCGAACTCTAACCTCAGGATGAAGGTGAAGTAGAGAGATGTGGGGTGTGGGCAAAGCTTAGAGTCTCCCTGTGTGTTCTCTTCCCTGTGTGGAGAATGATCACTCTACAAAGTCCTCCCAACAGTCAAAGACCTCATCCACAGAGTCAGAACCAGCATGGGCCTTGATGGGAGTCGGCCCGAGTGCTGCTTCTGGCCAGTGGGTGCCTTGAACAAGTCACTGGAGACACTCAGCAACTAACTGAGTTGCCAATACACAGACCTTCAGCGCCATTGCAAGGACGGATGAGCTTATGTGGGGAAGTATAGGGTCCACCTCGAGGTCTGTGACAGCCAAGGGCCACCAACTTCAGGCCTCTCGCTAGGGCTGTACAGCATCAGTCTTAGGGCTCAGGGTAGGATGTGAGAATGCACATAACCCATATCCTCCCAATGTGCCAAGTGTACCTGACAGGCTGTGGCTGCGGGTGGATGCTTGGCGAAACTCTCATGGAGTCCTGGAAAAGAGAGAAGACACAGTATTACAAGAAGAGGGGAGAGCAGGAAGGGAGGAGCAGAAAGGGGCCCAGGGCATGGCCACACAGAGATCCTCACGCCCTCCTTGGCCAATGCTCCATTCCCGCCACCTTAACACCCCAACACCCCAGCCATAAAAGCCCAAAGGCCAAAAGTACCTGCTGTGGGAGAGCCGGTTAGGTGGAAAGAGGAAATCTCTGATATAAAGACAGAGCCATCTGGCTGGCTCCCCTACTCTGGGGACACACGTACCGACAGCGGCTGAATTGGCAGAAACCCACCTCGCCCTAAATCACCAGGCATCATAATAGCAACCTCAACTAGAGATCACACACAGCAACCACCATTGCCCTAGGGAAGCTAAGAGTGTCCACCTCAGGGCCAGCTCTGAACCCGTGTCCTCCACCACTGCCATCCCTCACTCCCCCTCCTCCAAAGCCGCAACACTGAGCCTCTGAATCTGTGCCAAGCTTAAGACAGAGCATCAGGTGTGTGATTTGCAATGGGCACCCAAGGCCCCCCATGTCTAAGGCTCCATGTCTCTATCTTGTCCTACCCACACCAATCCAGAGTATTGATGGTACAAAATTAAGCAAACAGACCCAAGTTGGTGACACCAACTTTGCAGGGCAGCTGAGTGACATTCACGCCAAGGGGTCAAGCCACACAGACTGCAGCACCAGGCTCCAGCATCCCGCTGAGCAGCATGGGAGACGCTTAGCCTACTGAACCTGGCCAAATGTCACCAGGATGTCACAGGACAGGACAGCCCTCAGTGGTTTGTTATGGGCAAGCAAAAAAATCAAAAACCAAACAACAAACACACAAGAACATGCTGAGAGCCTCCTCACTAGGTGATTGACACTTGGTCAATGGCAGCTGTCACTTTAAATGTCACTCTCTCACTAAGAAGAACTGAAAGAGAAGTTCCTGGAAGGAAAGAGACAACCGTCCATCCTCATGAAAAAAAAAAAAACCACAAGACCTGCTTCCCTCCCCTCGGCATCCACCATCTACTCCAACCGGAGCACCCCAGTTCTGAATTCCTGGGCTCCACCGAGCTACGTTTCCCAGCCACCAAATGGCACCCTCCTCTTGGAGGCTGCAAGACCACCGCCTGTAAAGGAAAGGGACACAGGACACATACTGACTCACCCCTGAATCCCTGGGAAACTGATGATGGAGCAGGCCTCGAACTCTGACCCAGACTTGGCCACAGAGCCCAAGTGAAGAGTGTTGCACCCAACATGCAGCTGGACTCTGAGGTCCGACTCCCCATGGAGTATAGAGTCAGGGCCCCTGGCTGCAGGAGGGAGGGCTGGCCACCCTGTGACTGTGGGGCTCCTAAGGGTTCAGCAGAACTCAGTGCGAGGAGGAGTCAGAAGGAACGGTTCTCAGACTCTCAGCATTTCCTGCCCTAGGACTTGGGGTTGTGTGAGTCAGGCTAGGGCAGGAGAGGCGGGGACCAGGGTGTTTGGTTTTCAAACCCTAAACCAGGCTGTTCCAAAACTCCCCACCCCGAAGCACGCGGAAAGCCAGCACTTCATCCATCCCATTGCACTGGTCTCTGACGAGGAGGCCCTGACTCTCCTCAGACCCTGGGCCATGGGCCAGGCTCTAGGGCCACCCTGCTATAAATAGCCCCTAGGGTTTCATCTGTTACAGATCTACAGCCACTCTTTGAAGGAAGCCACCACAGCTGCTTCGAACAACTGGAAGCCACAACTTAGCCAAAGCTTGTGGTGCGGCCAAGATCAGGGCAAGGCACAAGCAAGGAGCTGGAGGAAGACAATGGGCCAGTAGCGGGGATTGATGAAGGAACTGGAGAGCTAAGCAGAGCTGGGAGCCTCCAAAGGCACCGTGAAGGATGCACAGGACCCAGAGACCAGGTTTCCAGTCCAGTTCCCCACCACCCTCTGGCCAAGGTTATAACACTCCACATTCCTGACTCCAGCCTAGAAGATAAAAACTTGGCCCAAACAGAGTCTGGCCCTGCGGCCTCCTGAGGTGATAAGAAAGGTCCAGGCACTCTGCAGAGGGGGTCTGGGGCAGGGATGCGCCGGGGAAGCTATCCTGGGCAGGGGCTAGGGACCAACAGCTGGACTGTCACCCCTGATGAATCACAGGGCTGGGCTGCACTAGCACCAATAGGACTTCCTGTTTTCTGCAAGGTTTGGGGACACATGACCCTTGCTGGCAGAGAGCAAGCTTGCACGGGGACTGTGAATGCATTGTGAGCACAGGAGAACAGTAAAGGGGCAACCAGGAGCAAACACACTCCTCCCAGGGCTCCAGCCTGCCCAGGTGACCCCCTATGAAGCAGCAGGGTAAACTGAGGCCTGGAGTCAGGTCTGTATCCCCCTCAGGGCAGACATTCCCTCGCTGGTTAAACATTTCCTGGAGCTGTGTTCTAGGCACCTGGGAGAGATATGGAGGAGTCCAAGTCTCACCCTCATTCTGGACGATAAAGATAATTTTCAATCCACCTGGTAAGAGGCATGGTGGCTTGTTCTCAGATGCTCATCAGTTAAATGGGTACAACACAGGGTTCTGTGATCTTTTACCTGCCCCACTCGGAGTCCCTGGGGAAGGTTTATTTTAAAAAGGAAAATAAATTCTCTGCCTGCCTGGAATCCCATTCTTTTCCCCTCTAGGGAATCTTGAAACTCTTAACTTCCTACTAGCTCCTCCTAACACAGACCCATAATAGAACTTTTGATCCAACTCCCTAAGCACCAAACAGTCTCCCTCATCCTCATCTCTCAAACATGTGTCTCCTTGGCAGAAAGGCCTCATGAGAAGGGGATCCCACAGCCTCCCCCAGAGAGTGTCTTTTCTCACTGGCAGGATGTTCCTCCTCATATCTAACCCTCATCCTTCCTGCTTCAGGCACCAACTCTTTTTTCCTTGGTTCTCCCTGCAGGCAGGAGCTGACCATAACCGGGCGTTCTGGAGTAGCTTCAAGTCTACCTTCTGGGGCTGCATACTTGCTACCACCTTCTGTTCCCCATAGCATATTCACACAGCAAGAGCAGCCGTAAACCTTGGATCTGCAGTGGGGCTGGTTTGCCCCTAAAAGTTGGGAGATGTCCTGCTTTCCCTTCAGGTCCATGAAGCAAACAAAATACCTCCCGACAGAAAAGGAAAAAAAAAACTGTTTCCTGAACCTAGGTCCCCAGGGTCCTCGGTGAGGGTCTGCCAATGAACACCAGGGGTCGAGTGAGGCAGCCAGAGCCCAGCCCTTCATTCCTGCATCTCCTCTGGTTGAGGCCCCCCAAACAGGCCCCCGCAGCCACACCCCTTCCTCCCCCCCTTCCTGCTCACCACTTGGATTTTTCCAAAACAAAGTGCGACGCTGCACACGTCTGCACCTCCCGGCACACCAGCTCCATCAGAGTAAACCGCCTGGAGAGGCCAAAGCAGGAAGCGCCCCAAAGACAGGCTAGTGCCCTGAGCCAGCCTCCCCTTCCCCCTGTCCAGCGCACAGCCCTATGCAGCCCGGTACCGGCAAGGCAGCCCTGGGTCACCCCACCTATGACAGATGTCCGGAAGCCTGGCGGTGGGTTTCTGCTCCTCTGCAGCAGGCAGGCCCCTCTGGAGTCTGCTCTCCTGCTTGCCCCTCTTACACTCCTTCGGTGAGACTCATTTTCTCTGACCTCCTACCTCCCCGACGAGGCACCACCCCTGACTCACCCTGACACACAACCTCTTGCAAATTCCCTGATCCTATACCAGCAAATGTTTTCCCTGGAAACTAAAACAAGATACCCATCGACCACAACTAAGTGGCCACCTCTTTCTTCCACACAACCAAGGTCAAACACACCCTAGGGTCAACAGCTCTTCTAGATGTCTGACCTTGATTGATTCTGGTTGATGAACTCCACATGGCCCAGGCTAGGGAGGCAGAGTCAGAAGTCCTAGGATATAACTTCTAAACACTCCCAGAACATCAACTAAAAGTAATGATTCAGAGGCTACCACTTTGTCCCAAGGGCTAACAGTCCTGGATGACGTGTATCCAGAGACATTCAAGGGATACCTCCAGTCTCTGCTTCCTCATCTAAAACATGGAGCCACAGCACCTGCCACACACCTTGTCACGAAGGCACACAACCTCCCAGCCTACTTCCTGGCTCCTAAAATAACGGCGGTAAGACGGGCTGATATCTACTGAGCACCCATCATAGCTAGGAGTGCCTCAAGCTAGTTCATCCTTTGCAATAATACACACAAAACTAAATTCTCGGAAGCATCCTTAGTAGCAATGAACAGGAATCCTCACATACCTCCATGGGGCCTTCCCCCAACCTAGGAGTCCACACAGCCCCTAGACAGCGCCACTCCTTATTACTGGGCCTATGGCAGCCCAAGATGGTGCAGCAGTGTTGGTGGGCCACCCTCGGGAGCTGCTACAGCTCAGCCCCTCCCAGCGGGGCCCTCCCTACCAGAGGCCAGGCAGCTGTCAGATGATAGGGCCTCGTGCCATCAACAGCTCCCCCTGTGCCAACCGCCAAAACCACTCCCTGTTCCTCTCCAGGCCTGCAGTGGACAGAGGGGCCAGCATGGGGCACAGGGCAGGAAAGGCCTGGGGAAGGTGAAGTGTCTTCTGTGGGACCTGCCGGGAGGTGTAGAGACAAGCCAGCCCCAACAGAGATCAGGGGCTCCTGGGACCTAGCCTGAGTTCCTCCTGATTAAGGAACTTGTCCCCTGACCGCCCTTGTAAAACTGAAGACAAAATAAGCCAGGACCAGAGAACCCTCTTCCGGAGTCCTAAATGAAAAGCAGGAAAGTCACACCGACTTTGCAGAAAAGTCACACCGCCTTCACCATTTCTCAAGACTCCTGGCTCCAGGCAAGCACCCCAACAGTGTCTCCAGTATCTAGGGGGAACCTTAAGAGCCTAGGGCTCCTTTACAGAGCCCTGTTTCCCTCACCCTTTCCAAGCCTAGCTCTCAGATCTATCCCTCTGCTCCTTCCCACCCAAAACTACCATGGCGTAGTGATGAAGCCCATGGCCACTGAGTGACTTGAGCCCAGTGAGTGGGCTTCTCTTTCCCCAACACAACAGCCAAGCCAGGCAGGCTCCCTTCAAGAGAGTGAACGTCTAAGGGCAAACCCCCCCACTCCTGCTCGTGCCCCCTGCAAGCAGTCGACTTAGCCCCTCCTCCCTCCTCATACTCACGCCCTCCTGGAGGCTTCTGGGAGAGCTTCCACCCTTGCAGTCTCCTTCCCCCTGTAGGCAGAGGAGAGGCTTCAGAGAAGGGGGCAAGATGAACAGTGCAAGGTTCCAGAATGCCTACCTGCTGGGGCCAGGGTGGAGGGTGAAAGGGTAGCACAAGGTCCGGGGCACCGGGAGGGGGCTTGTGTTACTTGAGCACTGGTTTGTCCACTCAAAGGTCCGTGGGAGAAAGGTAAACCCTCTCCTATGGGCACACCCCTGTGGGACAGTTATTCCATTTTGAAGACAAGAAAGCTGAGGACCAGACAGGCTCTCCTTCACCTGAAGTCCTGGAGGCAGGGCCTCTGCCTCCATCCCCTTTGTTTCAAACTGGCCTTTCCCATCCAGCAGCTTGTCTAGCCTCAGTTTCCCCCACTGCAGAGTCCCCCACATTCTTCTCATCCTCTTCCATACAGCCTGAAGGAAACTCTGCTCGTGTAGTGCAAAAGATTGGTAGGAAGTCTGCCTAGTTTTCTCATATTCTGTCTCTCCCATGCTCTCTTTGTGTGTCTGAGTGTGTGTGCGTGCCTTGTGTGCACATATGTGTGTGCAAGTGTGTGAACTGCGTGTGTGTGCATATGCATGTGCGTTCATGCATGTGTGAGTGTGCATATGTGTGTGAGTGTGTGTGTGCGTGAGTGTGTGGTGTGTGTGTGTGTGTACTCACATGCATGTGGATCACCTTTGCAAACCCGTGTATTACTAAAGCAGACAGGTTCTGCCCCCTTCCTACCCTCTTAAGAAAGTTTAGCATTTGAGACAGGGACCCTCACTAACCTGGGACTTGTCTAGCCAGCAAGACCCAAGGGTCCCCATCTCTACCTCCCCAGCCCTGGGGTTACAAGCATGTGCCACCACGCTGGGATTTTTTCCCAGGTTGCTTCTGGGGACGAGCTTAGGTATTCATGCTTGCACAGACGCTCCCCTGATTGAGGGTTACCCTGGGGCCTCCTTTGTTTGTTTGTTTGTTTGTTTGTTTGTTTGTTTGTTTGAAAGGGGGTCTCATTACATAGCCCAGGCTGACCTAAAACTGAGGGGAACCCTCCTGTCTCAGCCTTCTGGATGCTGGTTTACAGGCCTGAGACATTTAGCATATTTCCTGCAGACAGCCTTAATCATTGATTTCCTCCACAGCCCCACCCTGCTCCCTCTCTGTCGACCTCGCCCATGGCAGGACACAGCTTCCAAGATCCTCAGCACCCCTTCCTCGGGGCTCCAGCCCCTCCCTCACCCTACAGCCCACCCCCTCCCAGCACCTCCTCATTCTGCCCACTGTCACTCACCACATCCACTACATTCTTGGGTACGCTCTCCGTGGTGATGGGCTAGAGACAAAAACAAGAAATAGTTGTGAGCGTCACAGAGATACTGACACAGCTGCCTTCTAGGCTGGCAGTCAGGATGGTAACGAGGCACAGTCCCGAGTTTCAATACATCACTGGGCTAGTCCCAAGCTAGGGAAGCAGCATTTGCAAAATGACACACAATCTTCTTAGTCATAGAGCCAAGCAGGTCCACCCTCACCGAAGGCCCACACTGGGTGACCGTGCAAACCTCACACCACTCAATAAACGAGGACAACAAGCCAAAGCACTCTTGTTCCGGTTAGCCACGGCTTCTCCTCCACTGTGTCTATCTGGGACAAGAACCCACAGAGGCAGGGACCACCATGGCCTGTTAGCACCAGCAAACAGACAGAAGTTAGAGCATAAACTCCTGGGGTCAGAGCCTGCCTGCTGAATACTGCCCAAGCCCCAGCCCCACGTGACTTGCTGGCCCCACCCTCGGTACCTACAGCACACACACACACTCACTGCACACTGTGCCTTCTCCTCCTCCTTGGTGCCCTCCCTCCTCTAGGGAGCTCCAATGGCCTCCTCTCCTAAAGGAATGGTCTAATCTGGCCCTATACATTGCACTCCTCCAACCGCAGTTCATTTGGGAATTTAAGTTTTGTTTGTATTACTTTAATTATGTGCATGTGTGGACCAGATTCCTAGAACTGGATTTACAGGTGGTTGCACACCATTCCACAGGAATGCTGGGAACTGAACACCAGTCTCCTGCATGAGCAATAGATGCTCTTAACTGCCCTGATTTTGGATTCTGGGTCTACCTTCATCCAAAGTAATCATAATGACATTTTGACCAACTGGGTAGAAACTCCCTCATGCCAGGAACCAGGGGGACCAGAAGTGGACCATCAACACAAACATGGACGGATGGACCGTCCCGGACATCCTCCCTCTACCCCAGTCAACACAGAAGCCCCATCCTAAAAATGTCTAGAGGAGTGAATGAGGTGGTGGCAGGGGGATAGGGGACTCCTCGGTCAAGCTCACCACCCCACCATCCCTAGAGTTCTACCTGCCACTCCAAGAGGGGACTAGGACCACCTGAAGGCTATTGGCACTGGGTGTCCCACCTACCTAGAACTTCTAAGTCAACACATGTTGTAAGGACCAGAAATGTGTATCTCCAATAGGGTCCTGGATGACTCTAAGACCAGAGTGCCCAGCCAACACCCTGACTCTGCTCTTAGCAGGGTGACCATAAGCCCATTCTTGCTGCCCACCTACATGGCTACCTGGAGTAATTATATGTTGAGTGAATGGGATAAAGGCCCCCTATAAAGAGGGTCTGGCTCCCAGCACTGGCTAGCCCTTAATGCTACCTTCTCACCCTGGAGTTCCCTCATGATATGGAGGCCCACCCCACCCTGCCCTACTCAGACCACTGCTCAGCCTTCTCCAAGCCATAAAGTTGAATACAAAACTACAGGCCTCAGCAGAGCGGGAGAAACGCACCCTTCCTGCCAGAGATCATCTGAGCGCTGTCCCCTCAGCCCCCACTCCTTCCCCTTGCCAGCTGGAGGCCAGCCACAGGCAAGAATCGACAGCAGTCAGATGCCTTCAACACACTGTCCCACATGTCTCCCGAGGAGCTAAAAATTTCCAAACACCCAGACTGCCCTGCAGAGTTCATAACCTCAGCCCAGCATGCATGCATCCCACCCTAGTTCTCCAGTCTAGACTGCCTTGCTACCAATCCTAGACTACCTGGGGACGAGAAAGTGCAGGGATTGGGCCCAGCTGGGCAGAGGCAGCTAAGGCCGTCCAAGCTCTCATAGCACAATGGGGAAGCTCTTAAGGACTCTCCAGGGCATCTGGGCACTCAGAAGTAGCAGCTTCAGAACTGTGGGTCCCTGATTATACCTCAAGTGCAAGTCTCCATGCAAATAGGCAGACAGGCACGCGCATACGCATGCATGTACACACACACACACACAAACATGCACAGTAACCGTCCCTGGGTGATTTTAGTCTTAGGGAAAAATGGTGTTTATTTATTTTATATGTATGTCTATGCACCAGAGTATACATATGTGCACCACTTGTGTGCAAGGCCAGAAGAGGGTATCAGCTCACCTAGAACTGGGGTTACCGATCACTGAACACGGGAGCTAGGAACGGAGCCCAAATCCTCTCTAAGGGCAGCACTCTTAACTGTTGCACCATCTCGCTAATCTCTTATTTTTCTTCTTAGAACACACTGCTCTCCAACACCCTATTTTATATTTATTAACATCCTTTGGAGCCTGCATCTCACTGGAATATGAACTATGCCCACACTGAGCAGAGAACAGTGCCTGGCACGCTGTGAACCCTCGGGAATTTTCTGTGGAATGAACGGTCTCCTTGCTCCCTTCTCTGATACCCTAATCATACACAGAACTGACTGACAGCACAGCAGCATCTCGGGTCCCCTGGACACAGGAAAGCTTTCCATCTTTGTTTAGTTTTAGGGCAGGACCTTTCTAAACCACACGCACACATGTATACACACACGAATGCATGCACGTGTTGCGCACACATGCACACTACATCCTCACAGGCCACTCTCAAGGCACGTACTAGAGAGCCTTGAAACATCACCTCCTCCTGCTCCCTGATCCACAGATCGGAACTGAGGTGCAAACGGAAGACATGCCAGTATCTTGAACAAGATGCAAGGCAGGACCAAGCTGCCGCAGGCCTGCAGAACCCAGTCCCAAGTTCACTTCGCTGCCCCTCTCCTGGGGTCAGTTGACATCTCAAGGTCAGCTACATAAGGTTGAGTCACATGGACTCTAAACAAGGACAACACTGGCCTCACACAGGAGTCCCTAACGCCTGCCAGCACAGGTCTAGAAACTGGAGGCGGCACAGCGCCCGCCCTCACAAACACACCGCATTCTGCACAGTGCCTCTGCCCCTGAGAGCCAGGCCTCATCACATTTTGCACCCTACCCTGCCTCTGCTGTCTCCCACTACTGCCAGCCATGATCTAGAAACACCTTTCCCCAAGGCTAAAGCAAGAACAGCCGCTTGATGTGCAGCAGACTGGGGACCAGGTTCTGCTGCTTCCATCCCAGACCTCCCGGCATCCTGGGATGGGCGTGTTATCATCGCACAGATGAGGCAAGTGAACAGTGAAAGACTGCAATGCCCAGAGGAAGAGAGCTGGCATTTGAGCTCTACCTAGTGTCCTCACAGGCTCCCTCGGTCTCTCACTCATTTTGTATGTGTATAGGTTTGTGTGCACCTAAGTGCACATGCGTGGAGACCAGAGACCAACATCGTGTGTCTCCCTCTATCGCTCTCCACCTCACTGGATGGCTAGCAAGCCCCGGGGCTCTTCCTGTCACCATCCAATGCAGGAATTACAGGTGAGCACCGCTCTGCCCAGTTTGACACGGCGCTGGGATGGAACTCTGGTCTGCAAGCTTGCACAGCAAGCACTTCGTCTACTGAGCCGTCTTCCTAGCCCCACTCAGCAGAGACCCCACTTGTGGGGCCCTAAAGCCTAGCGACAGCAGGCCCTCACCAAGGGTCACCAGTCGGAATAGATTACTTCCCTAGGAAGACTGGAAAATGGGAGCAACTGCGAGAGAGAGAGAGAGAGAGAGAGAGAGAGAGAGAGAGAGAGAGAGAGAGAGAGAGAGAGAGAAGAGAACTTCCTGAATCTGCTGTGAACCATGGGGTGGGTAAGGAAGCTGCAGGTCCTTTCTTCAGTATTCCCAGATACATACGCCCTCTCCCTCGCTGTGTCCATGCTGAGTGACGGACGGTGATCCTGTCCTGGAAAACTGGGAGGCTGGGACACCTGCCTGGGGATCTTTAGTAGAATTCATTGGTGCCCTGCAGGGAGGCTGTGTTGGGGTAAAAAAAAAAAAATGTATCTGTGGGCAGCTGTTTAGAGGAAGGAAACGCTGGGGCTTGGGGATGCCCCAGCCTGAGTCCAGGGCTCGGAGGCAAAGAGGGAGGGTGCAGAACGCAGCCCCAGCCTCCAGTGGAACATTCTGTCCAGAAGTCTTCAAACCCTCAGCGCTAGCCTGCCAGCTCTCTTTGCACTTGTCCCAAGGGAAGGATGGAATCCGGGCAGTTTGGGAGCCAAAAAGACCCCATGACATCACATTTGCCACCACGCTGATGATCTGTGGGGTCACCCAGTACTACCTATCTTGGGAGGGGAAGGGCCTGGGAGCTAGTAGGGACAGCCAGAAGGGACTGGAATTGCTCAGATCCAAGGCCCAGGGGAAACTATTCTGGGCCCACTTCTTCCCAAAATAGAACCGTAAGTAGATATGGGGTCGGGTGAAGGGAGGCAGGGGCCAGGGCATGGCATTTGGGGACATTTAACAGAGTAGGACAGTGGGGAGCTGGGCTGCATACTCAAAACCCCCATAAGGGCATCTTCTCAACAGTAATAATAACACCAACCTACAGGCAGCAAGAGCGGCAGAGAAAGCCAGAGCTGCCCACTCTAAGAGCTGGCTGTGGGTCAATTGCTGCCCAGGCCTCCTGAGCCACCATTCCACTTCACGGTCACAAGGGCTGAAGAAGGAGCATTTGGCTCCTCTTCTGGCAGTTTCCGGGAGGATACTCAGTTCTATGTGAGCCCAGGTCTGCCCTCCAAATCTGCGCCTCTGCTATGCTCCACCCTGAAGCACCGAGAGGTCATGGGGTGGGCACAGGAACAGCTGGGGCTGAAGCTGGACCCTGGGCAGGCAAAAGGCCCCGGGGGCAGGGACGCTGACCTAAACGTTTAGGTTAAGTTGCTGCCAAGGCCACAGCCTCTTAGACACACTCAGGCCATCAGGGGAAAAGAACAGGCTCTTGGTGATTAAGCGGAAAGCTATGCCTGATTTCCGCACCCCCAGAGGAACGCCAAGCAAGTCTGTTCCTGTCCCCAGCCCCTCCTCCAAGCCAACCCTGAGGGGCCTGGCACTATAACACGGGCTAAGGACATCCTCATCAGCCCCAGCTCAGGGCCAGGCTAGAATACGGAGTACTTCCTGTAAGCACTGCTCTCCTCCCCCAGGGGGCCAGGCCTGCCATAAGGCTGTGCCACCTCCACATCCTGGGCTAATCTGCCCCAGAGTCCATGGAGCCCCTGCTTAATGTCTACCCCAGCCCCTTCCCCCTGCCATCCCATGGCCACCCCTTCCTGACAAGCCACCCCCAGTTGGCAGCAGACTCCCACTTCTAAAAGCCCGCTTTGGGTCAATTGCCTGCTCAAGGACCCATAATGGCCCTTAGTGCTTAGCACTCAAGGTCCTGTTCTCCACCCGGGCCGTGAACTCCTCTACGCCTCGTCCTTCCCTCTCTAGCTCCAGAGTCAAAAGCTAGGCCTCTTCCCTGTCCCCAGCCTGCCTTTCCTCTTTATCTTACACCACTCCCCACCTGCCAGCCAGGGCCACCAAGTGGATGTCTGGACCCAGGTAATATACAAGTGTCCTCTTTCCCGAGCAAGAGCATGCCGGCCAACATGTATGCCATATTTGTTTGCCTGTTTCTACCATTTGTACCAAGGCATGCATTTAGCCCTGCCCACCTTCTAGAGTCCTCTCTATTCCTGCCCCCAAACCAGCCCTGAGAAAAGAGGCAAGCGTTCCAAGGTATTGCACAAGCAGATTAACTTATTCCCCTGAACCCCAAGGCTCCCCTTAGCGAGAGCCTAGAGTTGGCCACTGGTGCGACCTATGGTAGGCACCTCTGCCTTGCCTCCTGACCTGGCAACCCTGTGCATCCTGGCCCGGCAGCCCAGCCCAGGCTTATACCCACTGAGCACAGTTCTGCCCCAAACATCAGGCTGCTGAGGGCAGGATCCTGCATCCTACAGACCCTCTCACAATGGTGGTCAAAAGAGGCTTTGACCTCTGACCTCTGGAGAGCATGTCCCTTGCCTGCCCTGAGTGAAGAGCCTGAGGAGGCTCGTAGCTGGCACCCCACACCCAATAGGTATTAGAGATTAGTGAGGGGCTCCAGCAGAAGACATCAGTCCCCACCCCCAAAACAGCCCCGATGGGACATGTTTGATGTTTGAAACCTTTTCCTGGCTCCCAAACCCACCCTCCCACGGACAATTTCCACCTCTTAAGAGCTACTTGGGAAAACAAGACCAAGCCACACAAGTAAGACCTCATGCGCCTGGTCCTTCTGCTGTGCTCGACCGAGCTGTACAACCCCCTGCCCTGTCTGGGGTCTTTTAGAAGCTCATGCCCACAGGCTCCCTCCCTTTCGAAGTCAGCCTCAGATCAAGCCTGCCTCCTGGCATGACTCCGTTTTCCAGAATTTTCTAAAAAATGGCCGGCCGTGCCCTTCTCGGCACCCTGGGATTAGTTTCATCAGATCCACAAAGCATTTCCCTGCCACAGCCCTTGATGGAGGGGATGAAAGCTGGTCCTCCAGTTTTTCCACACCAGCTCATCTCCTCCTCCTCCTCCTCCTCCTCCTCTTCCTCCTCCTCCTCCTCCTCCTCCTTCTCCTCCCCTTCTCTAATGGCTAGTTTAAAAACCAACAAAAATAAAACCACAGGATCTCACCGTAGATCAGGCTGGCCTCAAGCTCTATGTAGCTGAGAATGACCTTGAACCTCTGATCTTCTTGCTTCCACCTCCTGAGTGCTGGGATTACAGGCGTGTATCACTACGCCCAGTTTCATGCTACTCTCTTCTAACAGGAGGCAACCGGATGCCCGCTGCCCCGAGATCCTATGACGGGGATCCTCTGTACATCACTTTAAAATCTTTGGGTCCAGGCTGGAGAGATGGTTCAGCGATTAAGAGCACTCACTGTGGTATTTGGATGAAAGAGAATGGCTCTCATAGGCACATATATTTGAGTGCTTGGTTCACAGTGGGTGGAACTGTTTGGGAAGACTCAGATGTGTGATCTCTTTGGAGAAGGTGTGTGGCCGGGGGTGGGCTTTTAGATATAAAAATCCAAGTCTCCCTCCCTCTATCCCTCCCTTCCTTCCTCCCCTTCCTCTTCCTCCTCCTTCTTCCACCTCCTCTTCCTTCTTTCTCTCTCTCTCTCTCTGCCTTGTGCTTGTAGATCAGATGTAAACTCTCAGCTACTACTGGAGTGCTGTACCTTCCTGCCTGCCACAACGCTTCCTTCCACGATGGCCATGGACTCTAGCCCTCTAGAACCACAGCCCCGATTAAACGCTTTCTTTAATAAGTTGCCTTGGCCATGGTGTCTTGTCAGGGCAGTAGAACAGCAACTAAGACACTGCTCTTCCAAAGGACTGGAATTCAGCCCCTAACACCCACAACAGGCAGCTCACAATCATCTGCAATCCTGTCTCCAAGGACTCGAGTGCCCTCTTCTAGTCAGGCAGGTACCTGCACACACACATACATACATACATACATACATACATACATACATACATTACATATATACATATAAATAAAAATAATCTTATTTTAAAAACTTAAGATCTGTATAAGACCTGGAAACTTCAGCAGAAAAGAACGCCACTGGGCTGGAAGTATGGCTTGGTAGTGCTTACCTCGCATGCACAAGACTCTAGGCTCCCCACCAAGCAAAAATGAAAGCAAACCAACTTTTAAAAAGAACTCTGCATGTAAGCACCATGGCTGTAACAGACCCTGCATGCACAGCCATGGGTTGGTGCAGTTAAGGAATGCTTGAACAGATGACAGGTCCTCTCTCAACACCCTAGCCCACTAGCCAACAGAGGCACTAGGGACCATGAGAAGCCCCCAAGGAATCAGACCGGGGTAACCTTCTAAGTCCATCCTGCTAGTACCAGCTTTGCACCTATGAGCAAGGCAGCCAGCTTCCTGAGCCCCAATCTAACCACTATATGCGGCCCTGCTTGTCTCTCCAGGATGGACACAGGCTGCCCAGGTACCCATAAGGGTCATAAGCCTCCCAGCTGCCCTGAGCCATGGAGAAGACCTTGAAAACTGGAGGAGCTGTGTAAGTGACAGTGACATTTGTCACTCTTTGTGACTGGGAGGATGGCTCTGGTATAGGCTGATGAAGAGAAAACTCACTCTCACCACTGAGTTGTGTTCTCAATTCAGCTTCACATCAGTCACACTGAAGCAAGGCACAGCATCTCTTTCCTGCACCTACATCCAAAACTAGACAAAGTGTGAGCATTTCACTGTTACCATTGCTAGGCCCCTCTCCCTTGAGGCAATCCCAAGATTCCAGCAGCTGCCCAAAATGACAGCTATAATAAAAACCTATACATATGTGGAGAAAACTCTCCTCATATAGAGGAAGCAGCTTGTGGCTTCCCTTAGCCCTGCCTGGTTGGCCAGCTTTGAAATTCTTGTACTCTGGAGATATTATTCAGTAAAGTAACAGTGACTTTGAATCCCACACGATGACACCATGACGGTCCATCTGGGGGCAGAAGCCGCGGCTGACTCACAGGCAAACAGCACATCCAGCAGCTCCTCACTGGGCACGAGTGGACAGACACCCCCAGGTTTCAT
The DNA here is from genome assembly GCF_950005125.1 of Chionomys nivalis. Classification (NCBI taxonomy): domain Eukaryota; kingdom Metazoa; phylum Chordata; class Mammalia; order Rodentia; family Cricetidae; genus Chionomys; species Chionomys nivalis. The sequence continues at coordinate 122,350,187 of NC_080087.1, read as the reverse complement.
TCCACTGCTCGAAACAACACACACTTTAAAGTGGATGGATTGTTTATTTCTGTAATTTTCCACTCAATGTTTTTGGACCTCAGTTGACATCGGGTAACTGAAACCCGGGAAAGTAAAACCTCAAATTGGGAGGGGGGAGACTGCTATGTTGTTATTGCAGAAACCACGTGCCCTTAAGTATTCTGACTCCCCAGTTCCCCAAGTCTCACCCCAACCTGACCTCCAGGTCACTCTATAGTACTTCCCAACCCCCTACGGGGGAAGCTGTGTCTCCAGTGACCCAGGTGTCTAGGGTACAAGCCCTCGTGTGCAGACTGCCTAGCCACAGATGCCTTGAGAGCCACCCCACTCAGGTCTCTGGGTGCCAGTTCTCACGTACAGAGACCCTGACACGAAGTGCCTTAGTGGGCAACGCACACGGCCATCATCATCGGGGAAATTCCTCAAACTCTTCTGTTTCGGGGCCAGAGAACAGCTGCTTCAGCTCTTTGCACGCATCAGGAGCATCCAGGGCAAGCATCCTAACTCCGTCCTGCCCCCTAGAGCCCCATCGGAGGGGGCAACCCCCAAACTCTTCCACCCAATCCCTTGGGCAACATCTGTTGAGTAAGATGAAAACCTGAGTTGAAGATTAAACCACTTGGCCCTCGCTGGGCACAGGCTGGAAAATATGTTTGGCCAGCAGGGCCTGAAGCTGGGCAGAAAATCTGGGTCTGAATCAGGGGAAGGGTGGTTAGGATTCATCCAAGGTCAGAAAAAAAAAAAAAAACTTGTGGAAGCAGAGACAAACCAAGGCCAGAACATGCCATAGTCAGACAGATGAAAGGGACACACCAAGTTGGGAAACAGTAGAACAAGGCAGCCAGACAGTGTCCTACAGTGGCTGGAAGGCTGGCACTGGAGGGAAAAGGAAGGAAAACCCTAACCCACCCTTTCCTCCCTCTTAGGAGCCTGCCCAAAGCACTTGCCTCACCCACGGTGAGGAAGCAGGTGCTGAGCGTGCTGGGGGAGCCAAACTTTCTCCTTGTGTCGCTTGGGCCGCTTTCCCACTGGCAGGGCAGCACGGGGTCTCCCATTGAGTGCAGTGGCTTGCCCCAGACCCATGTCCCGAACTCACCACAGGCATTAGGGAACGCAGGGCCACAGTAAGGCCCACCTACCCCACCGCCAGCTATCACAGTCCTGATCTGTGCCCGGCACATGTGTGTGAATGTCTACCGAATGCCAGGAAGATAAAAATCCCTGTCCTGGAACTCACACGCTGATGTGGGCGGAACCCAATCAGTCAAGATAAAGACAAATAAGTAAGGTGCAGAGGGCGGAAGAGGCCACAAGCACCACGGAGCAAGGGAAGAAGGAAGGGAGGTGAGATTCCTGGGGGAAGGGAAATGTTGACCTGTGAGGAGGCGTGTCTGTGGGAAGAGCTTTGAGGCAGAGGGAAGAGAAGGAGCCATGTCCCTGGGGGTAGCACCGTGTCTGATATGTTTAAGGCTCAGCAAGATAAAGGCTGGGTGCGAAAACAAGGTGAGGGCAAAAGAGATGAACTGGAAGAGGAAGGTGTCTGTGGAAGAGCCTAAGGGTTTGCTCCAGAGGTGACAGACTTCGGAGGCTTTGGAATATATATCATTAGGTGGATTAGTCTGATGTTTTATTCTTTTGACAACTTCATGAAGTAGGTACTCTTAGTAGCTCCCACTCTGGGAAAGGGCAACTAAAGAAAGAAAAGTCATTCGATTGAAGCCCAGAAGGTGGGGAACAAGAAATAGGAGAGGAATAAAGATCTGGGAATGGGGTGCTGGGACCCAGGGGAAGGAGTGGAACCCCTTGATTTTTTTCTTACTGCTGGGGGAGGTGGGTTCTGAGGACCATCACCACCTTCAGGCCCCAGCCTCGCCAGGAGACAGCTCACCCAAAGTCCTGCAAGGCTGCTACCACTGTGCGGGTGAGCACAGCACGGAGTCAGGAGGAAAGCCGACCTGGGACATGTGCCCTTCAAAGGCAGGCAGCCCTTCCAGCTCCTAACTGCACGCCTCCAGTAGGAACACCATCCTAGGCCCTTCTGTCCTGACCTTGGACCTTGCCTCTGTAAACAAAACCCACGAGCCGGATGCCGGCCCCTGCCTCGTGGTCCCTAAACCCTGGACCCTTATCCTTCCTGGGCAGCCAAGGACATTCTGTTCTTAGCCCTAAGGTAGCAGCTCAGTAGAAATGACAACAGTCATCATATTCTCTCCCAACCATCCTCCTTTGGCACGTGGGATGCCTTTGTGACCCTGGAGGAGTTTCTAGCCAGACCACTCTGGCCTCATTTGCAGCCCCACCCCTACCCTGCTATCGCTACAGGGATCTGTGAAAGTAACACCCCACATCTGGAGGCTCCAGTGGAGTAGCTGAAGTCTAGGAGAGTCTCACCTAGGGAGGCCCTGAGGGGGCCAGGAATCTGAGAGCCCGCGTGCATCAGAAATCCAAGATACAGAGAGAAAAGCGACCAGGTTACAGTTACGGGCAAGTTAGGGCTGAAGCAAAAGAAAACTAGATGCCGTGGCTGTGTGTTACACATCTGGGCAGAGCAAGTGGCCATGCTTCTGTGAAGGATACCAACAACCAGACTCAGACTCCCCCCACAACCCCACAACGCTGGTACCACCACGGATGTTCCATACCAGCCCAGCCGGTATGGCCCACCTCGAGTCCCTCTGCACATTCCTTCTCTCTGTCTCTCTCTTCGTGTCTCTCTCTTACACACACACACACACACAGAGAGAGAGAGAGAGAGAGAGAGAGAGAGAGAGAGAGAGAGCCCTTCTCCAGTCTCCAGACCCAATCTGCCCCCAGAATGCAGTGGAATGGGACCTGGAGAGGCTAAGGAAGCAGGAAGCCCAGCCAACACGTCAGCCCAGCTGGAATCAGTCTGCAGCGGGCCAGCTCCACAGCCCACAACTCACAAAGGTCCTGCCCCTGTCCGAACTGTTCTGGAAACATGACAGGGATGAGGGGGATGAGGGCCATAAAAGCAGAAAAACAGAGTCACGGGGACATAGCAAAGCTGAGGAGCGGAGCAGAGGCCATCACCTTATAGGTGGACTCTGGGAAACACCGTCTATGCCCCTGCCTCCAGCTGAAGGGTACAAGACCTTCAGTCAGGAGGGTGGAAGGAGACACCACAGAACACCCCAGTACTCCAGGCCCTAGAACAACAGTAACCTAGCCAGGCCTGGGGACATACAAGATGGCCTTTTATGGGTTTTCCCAAGGACCTCAAATCTCCAGACACACAGAGCAGGCCCTGCAGCACGTCAGGAGGGACCTCATGACTCATTTCCTCCCACCAGCCTCAGCCCCAAGCCCTCAACCCACTCCACCCCACAAACCCAGCTCCCAACATGCAAGAGACTGGAAGGAGAGAGAAAGGTTGTCACTCACCACCAGTTCATGGCTGGATGGAGGAACACAAGGGGCAGCCACCTGGGAGAGAGGTAAAAAAAAAAATGTCGCTGTTAGCATCTGTCCCAGCAGCCCCTGGGCCTCCTGAACCCACTCTTACCCCAACCCCAAGGGGATAGCCTTCCCTGGGGCACAGGGAGAGCTCTTCAGAAGGCCACCCACAAAGACTTAGACCAGACAACAAACATGAAATGCCCCTCACAGGTCAAATCCTATAAAACATAACACACCTACCTGGAGGTCAGCATGGCAGTAAGTATACCCTGAATCCTACGGTAACCATAAAGCTTCCCTGGCCGCTGCCCCTCCCACCTCGATTCCTCTACAGTATAGAAAGAGGGATTTAAAATACTTGAAAAACATGATTTAGACCTGTAGGAAAAGAAAATCCCATCCCCCCATCTTTCCCCATAGCCAGTGGCTCACCCCAAGTCAGAGCTGAGGGAGGCTCCCCCAGGCTGGGAATGGCCAGATCTTCCAGGGATTGCACAGAGCACTTTGGGGGGAGGCAGCACCCACTAGGAAGGGGACTATCATTATCAGATCATCTTCATCCTTCTCTGAGCCAAGGTCATGGCAACTTGGCCTCTAGGAGGGAGAGAGGAAGGAGGGCTCAATGACCACGCCACCCTGACAATTAGCAGGGCACGTGTCAGAGGCCAGTACATTCCTTTCTCCAGCCAACACATTTTTCTTGGATCTCGGTCCTCAACCTTGGCTCTGACTCCTCACCCAAGCACCAGGCCAGAGGCCCACAGAGAAGCAGACGGTGGCTGAAGAAGCAATTGCCTCTCCAAACAGTAGACAACCCCACCTCACATGCAATACCAACGCTTGCAGAGCTGGTACCACTTAGCAGGCGCCCTGCTAAATAAAGTGCTTTGCCCTTTCAACAACCAGAAAGGCAGACTCTACTGTTACCTCCCCAGGAGGAGTGGAGGCAAGACAGGGTAAGCAGTTTACCCAAAGTCACACAGCACAGGTGAGGCTGGGAGTTGAACCCAGGCAATCTGGATCCCAAGATTTGGTGTGAAGAGCTCTGATTATTCATGGCCCTCCCTGTAGGAGAATGGGGGGGGGGGTGTGGAAAGAGCCCAAAGCCCAGTTCCGGATTCACATGGGCATAGAACTCAGGGAGAATGTTTTAGAACCAGACCCAGAGTGGGAGCTAAGATGGGGAGGAGAGAGACAATCTCCAGACCTATCTACCTATGGTCATCCTGATCAATAGTCACAGCTCAACCACAGGTTACACGGTCTGTCCTTTACAACCCCAAGTCAACCCAACCACAACCATTGTGAAGATTCAAAGCACAGACCAGACTCTCAGAGGACCCCCTCCCAACTCATCAGAGTACCACGGGGACTGGGTACGATCGCTGAGCCACATCCTGGTGGGGATGGTCCTGGCTAGGCTCCCATCCTGAGCACCGCAGACAGACAGTTAAGACCTCTAGAGTAACTGCTATAATGCAGGAGGTCAGAGCTGCCTTGGCTTCCAGAGCCCAAATGGGTCTCCATCGCATAAGGGTGGGCAGTGACTTTGAGACACACAGAGGGTCTCTCTCCCAGGCCCATCCTAACCATGGACCCTTTCCTCACCCTTCACCCCCAACTCCACAGGCAGATGTACCCACTAAGAACTATCACCTAAGGGAATAAAGTTATACTCCCTCAAAGTGGTATCCCAGGGGCCTTTCCACTCCAGACCCATACCCGGCCAGGGCTGCTGGCCACGGACTTGTGTGTCTCAGAGCTTCTAGTCTCATTCTTGCTCTTTTTTTTTTTCTGAGGCACAGAAATGTTTCCTTAAAAGGCCGTCTGTCTCTCCTTCTCTCCGGCACCCTGGCCCCCAGCCACCCTCTTAGGAGCCCAGAATGTGCCAGGAGTACCAGGGGCCCTGCCACTCTATGGTCTATGCTCAGCAGCCCCACACTCCTGGCATCAGCAGTGGCTGGCCCCACTGACTACAGGTGATTCAGGTAGCCCTGGGCCTTCTTCAAGGGCTCTGATGACAGCCCTGCTGTGACCTCACCTCCAAGCCAGGCAGCCACAGGTGAGTTGCTCCCCCTGGCAGCCCACTGGACTTGGGGCAGAATCAGCCTACTGCGCCATGCCCCCAAATGAAGGGCGGAGGACAATAACCTCACAGCAGCAACCAGCACCCCACCACCACACTCGCTTCCCAGCAGCCATGACTCTGTGCACTGTGAGAACTCATCCAGGGCCCACGGTGGGCCCACTGACTATCCCTGCTTAGCAGACGGGAACCGAGCCACAGCTGGGCAGAGACACGATCCTGCCCTGCTCTCACACCCACCCTGCTCTGCACAGAGCAAGGACCGCCCAGACCCCTGCCAGCACCCCATTTCAGTGCCTCACTACCCTGTAAGGAGGAGGACCTGGGTAGCAGCCCTGTTCTCAAAACCCCAATAAAAGCCTAAGTTCTCAGCCTTGCTTACATAAAATTCCAGATTCCTAAACTGGCCAGGTCCTGCAGAAGAGACCCCATACTTGTGGACCCTGACCCAAGAAACTGTACAGGAAGCCTCACACTTCCAACTATAACCTCATCACCTTATTCTGGGTAGAAACACTATCTTGGGTTTCCTTTCTAACACTTGCTGGGTCTACAGTTTTTCTTGTTTGATTTGATGGTGGTGGCTATTTTTCTTTTTGAGAGAGGGTCTTACTATATAGCCAACACAAACCCAGAACTCTTTCTTTCCGGCCTCAGCCTCCCCAGTGTTGGAATCACAGGCTTGCATCACTGTATACATGGCTTAAATGCCCCCTCCCCCTCATCTTTTTCTAGGAGAGATAACCTTAGAAGAGTGTGTGTGTGTGTGCAATTATGCATTGTATGCATGTGTGCTGGGCACATCTGTGCCATGCTATACGGATGAAGGTCAGAGGACAACTTGCAGGAGTCAGTTCTCTCCTTCCGCCACGTGAGTCCTGGAGATGGGATGCTGATGTCTGGCAGCAAATCTCCACCCTCTGAGCTCTCTCACTGCCCCTCTCCCTTTTCACTGTGGCAAAACATACACGATGTAAAAAGCCCATCTTAGGGCTGGAGACGTGGCCCAGTGGTAGATCTTTTGACTGGAATGTACAACATGCTAGATTCAGTAACCAATACCCAATATAATGATAATAATAATAATAATAAGTTCCTAAAATTAAAAGTACCATAAAATAAGCATTTCTAAGTATAAAGTCAGTGGAGCTGAGTGCATCCACAGTGACATTCTAGCCACTACGTACTTCCAGAACTTCTCATCATCCAATACACCACACCCACTGAACAATGAGCCCCCTTCCCCTTCCCACCCCATAAAATCTCACCTTCTGCACTGCGAATGTGCTAACCACAGAGACCTCTGGGATCTGGGATCCTCGAGGGGCTTGGACCACCATTCCCATTTCTAAGCTCCCCTTCCCAATCAAGATTCTTGGAACTGCCTTGGAAGGGGAGTTTAGAAACAGGCCCATTTATGAAATCTGCCTTGTGACCCTAGGCACATCACATAAACGCTCATCTCTCAGGACCCTCCATCCTGGAGCTGGCCACAGAACTCAGTGGGATTGCAGAGGGAGGAATGATACCCAGGGAGGTCAAAAAGAATATGGACAAAAGGCCCTCCTGGGTTTGTACCAGACTGGAGAACCAGAGCCATGCAAAGAGGTCTCACACGAACCCCAAAGGATGGGCTGTAGGGTACTTACACATAGGCTCCTGGAGAGAGATGTGCCCCTCACTCTCCCACTGCTCACCCTCATGATTTGTACCTTTCGTCAAACCCTTCCTGATACACCACAAACCATGACTCCCAAGTCTCCGGGAGCAAATTGATGGCACCCAAAGCAGGGTCATAGGAATCTCAGTTGACATCCAATTGGTCAGAAGCACAAAGACACCCTGGAGTTTGAAACTGACACCTATGAGGCAGAAGGCAGTCCTGGGGACCAAGAACCCAACCTATGAGGTATGTCACTGTGTCTGGTGCGATATTGGGTTGAAGGTCACCTGTGGGTGTCACCACTGCAGAACTGTCTGCTGCTGATGAGACCCACATATACATCCTGTGAAGTCACAGAAAGTCTTGTGCTGTCTGGTGGGACAGAAACCAGGACATGTGCAGTTTGCTAACAGACACATTCCTGAAAGACCAATCACATGCTTGCCGTTTTGTGTCTGGCTGATTCCCCTTCATGTTACAGCTGAATATTATCCCCCAAATTGGCATGTGAAAATTCAAACCAGTCCCTTGGAAAGTGCCCAGGGATGGGGCCTTTAAAGACATGACTAGGTGAGTCCACCAAGGTGAGCCCAATTCAGTATGACCTATTGTTCTTACAGGAAGAGACTGGACACAGACCAAAGAGGAAGAGCCTGGAGGATACAGGTGAAGGCAGTGTTCATGTATTGAAGATACAGTGTTGCATGCTGATGTTGACTGAGAACCCAGCCCGGAAGCCATGAGAGCCAATTGCATGACCCTGAATCCACATTTCTAAGATCCGCCAAGGTTCAAGGTCCACTGCCTACACTACCACCCTGAGTGGATCCGCATGTGATGGGCATGTGGCTCATTTCCTGAGGAGTATTCATGGTGACCCCCATCCCTGTCCAACATGTCTGGGTACCCACATTAATGACATATGGAACAGAGGGACAATGGGGCTTATAAAGCACCTACTGCGTGTCACCGAGCTGAGCACTTTACAGCCATACACATCTTCACTTTCAGACCAGTTTTTGAAGTAAAAACGGCTCACGGAAGTTAAGCTAGATGCCCAAAGTCAAACATCTGGGAGCATTAGCTGGGCAGCCAGCCGATGACCAGGAGGGTTTCCCAGCTTTCTTCATATCAAGCTCCGGTCTAACACGTGTTCCCTCTACCTCAAACCCCACCCCCAGCAAGGTGTGCATCCATACACTAGCTCCCAGGGTCTCAGGTCGCCTCCCAACAAACCTGAAGGCTCTCAGAGAAACTGTAGCCTACTTCAGCCTGCCTCAGACACCTGCCTTTCCACCTGTTCTCCACCGCACGGCTGGATGGGGCACACACTGAGACAAGATGCTGGGGCTGCAGGTCACTGGGAGAGTGTGGGTGTCCCGAGGAGGGACTGTGAGTCCGGCTCAGATGAGGTTATCCCTGTACCTCTGCTTCAGGTCACACTCCCATCCTGATCCCCTGCTCCATGCCACCCCTATTCCCACAAAAGGGAAGCACACAGGTCCTTTCCAGTGTGCAGCTTGGTCCAATTCTCACTTCAGGAGTGAAGTCTGTTTTGGAAGGGAAGATGGGGAAAGGGTATGTCAGTAACTTAATACATGTGAGACACGTGGAAATGAGAATGCTTGGCATATCAAAAAAAAAAAAAAAAAAAACCACCAGGACTCGCCTTTAGCTGGGACCCAGACAGGGTAAAGAGAAGACGCCCTGATGAAGGAACACTGAGCTGGGTATAAAAGAGGGGGGGCGCTGTGCACCACTCTCTCTGTGCCTGACGGGGAAAACTATGAAAATCCAGGAAAAGAGGTCAGACTTTGGGCTGCTGGAACCGAGGAGCCGCGGAAGGTTCTGGAATAGAGGAAGGACCACCAGAAGCGATGCTCCAGGCAGAGAATTCCTGGCACAGGGACAGGAAGAATAGAATAGAGAACTTAAGGCAAGTAGAGAGGTACAGTAACCATACCAACAGAAACGAGGAAAAGAAAGGGGAGGGAAAGCAGGAGCCTGAAACCTAGGGCCAGGGAACCATTGGGTACTCCAAAATCTAGAAACCCATAAAACACTCTAGCCCAGAGCTTCCAGCCTAGCCTCTACTCCTTCTACTCCCAAGCAGAGACACCACCCACCACTCTGTGGTCACCCTTTGTACCAGGAGGTAACCAGCATATAAACTATGGTCACCAAGCATCACCACATGGTAGCTGCAGAAAAGTCAAGTATCTGTGCCTATAAATAAGGAAACCTCATCTGTGAGTTCATATCATCAATGCCCTGGGACAATCAAAGGCCTCTACTAAGTCACCCTGTATTGTCCTGGAAGCCTAGGTGTCCTCTGGGTCTTGTGGGTGCCCAAAAGATGTTGAGACCATGGGGTTGAAGCCTGGAAGCAGGACAAGACTGCTTGAGGAAGGCCAGCAGGGCTCAAAGTCACTAGCCTCCCAGGATGAGCTTCAGGCCCAAGGCTGGAGAGGTCTGGAAACAGGGGCAGCCCCTGCCTTGAGTTCTCAGCCTCTGGGCCTGTGCAAACCCTGCAGGGCACTATCCTTCTCTAACTCCAAGCCAGTAGCAAGGCTCTTTCCTTCCCTTATATAGAGTTCAGCTATGACCAGGAAGGAAGCGTGGAGAGTTCCTTTTTGCCAGGAGGCAAAAAGAGGCCTGTTCCCAGGAACATCTTGAACCAGAAGCCTGGCCCCTACCCTGGATCCCTCAGCTCCAGTGATGACAGAGAGTTCAAGGGGGCTTCCCTTCCTATAAAGGAGCCCTACCTAGATTAAAACTTGGGGAAGACAGGACCCATTGCTGCCTCAGATTCTGACTCAGGATTTTGTCCCCAGGACCCATAAGGTCCCCAGCACTACCCTACTATGTCCCCAAGTTGCTCCTTTGCCTTGAATCCTCTTCCAGGGCACCTGTCATTGGTTGCCTGGCCCACTGCCAGGTCGTACACGATTGTCAGTCGGGCTATTCACGTAGGGAAACTGATCTCCTGGCAGACCCCTCCACGGGTCTCTCCACATACAGACGTGACTCTCACACCCCACGCAATCAAACAGCCAGCCTGAAAGAGGACGAGACGACCAGGTGTGCCCAGGTCTCTGGGAGCCCACGGAATGCAGTGTTCCGAGCAACCCCCAGTCAGAAGGTCCCCTAACAGCTAAGGAGCAAGGGTGAAGGTGGGGAGAGCATACCGAGCTATGATCCAAGTGGACCTCATTACTGAAGCCGATCCCCTTCGGAGCTGGCCTGGAACATGGCACACAACAGCAACTGGAATCAACGCCCTACTTCCAGCCTTCCTAATGCTATGACCCTTTAATATAGTACCTCATGCAGCGGGGACGCCCAACTCTATAATGGTTTCGCTGCCTCTTCACGAGTGTAATTTTGCTACTGTTATGAATCATAATGTAAACATATAATATACGCCCCCTCCAGGGGGTGGCGACCCCCTGGTTCAGAACCACTGCCCTATAGGTTCCATAGGCTGCCCAGCAATTCTAAAGATGGGGAGCCCAACCCTAGAACCCCAAGGAGCCAACACCAATGGCCATACTTGCTGCCCCCCAACATTGGGGCACCTGGGAAAGGAGTAAGGCTGGGATGGGCTTGTGAGCGACAGAATCTGAGCTCCAGGCACCTACTGGGCACAGGCCTGAAGTTCAAGATTGCAACCCAGGGCCATAAGAGCAAGAGGCAGACAATGGCCAGGAAACATGGTAGGATGGGGAAAAGGGGGCACAGCTAGAGGGAATGGCTGGGCCCTGGGCCTGACACCGGCCAATGTCAACGTTCTGGCAACTAACCCTCCTCTGAGCTACCCAACATCATTCAAGCCAAAATCTATGCATTTTCATTTCCCTCCTCCTTTTCCCCATTTCCCCAAGTCTCCCGTGTATCACCACTGCCGCGCCCTGAGTCAAAGACATGGAGGCACTGACCCTTCCCAGGATCTCCTCTCTAGCCCTTGGTCACTTCAGGAAGTCATTTCCTACATTTTTGGTTGTGAGCCTAGCCTTTAACAGCTTAGCCATCTCTCCAGCCCCAAGAAGCCATTTCTAAAGTGTACACTAGCTATGTTACTCTCCAGCCTAAAGGCCTTAGTATCGTGAGTGACGGGATCCAGTCTAAACATCCAACACAGCTGTAACCGCCCGTGGGGACCTATGGGACCGCCCCTGAGGCCCACTTCTTCCCTCAAAGCCCCTGTGACATTTCCTGCTCTTTCCTCACAAATTCTGCCCTCTATTGGAGAGCTTTGCGGCCCATTTCACAGACAAGGAAGAACAAGGCACAGAGAAGTCAACGTCCGCAGCCTAACGTTACACCCCAGTAAAGAGTGAGTGAGCACAGAAGCAGGGCTCTGCCCCAGGAAGGCTCCAGACTGACTCCATGCTGTCCAGGGCCTCAAGGCTTGCCCAGTGAGGACCAAGGGGCCTTCCATGGAAGCCATGGCCTCTGGGGGGAGAGGACAGCAAATCCAGCAGAGCAATGTGTAACCTGCTGAGCCCAGCTGAAGCAGAAGTCCAGGCTCCTGCAGTATCCTGGAACCTCTAGAGCCTATCAGAGAGCAAGGGGTCAGAGTGGGGCGGGGCTGGCAGCTAGGAGGCCATCCTGAAAGAGGCAGCTGCACGGAGGTGAGAAGAGGCTCTGAAGGGGACAGAAGACAGCCTGAAGAGGGTGCTTAAGAGGACAGAGGGGGCACTTAAAGGAGAAAATGGCAGAAGCCAGGCCTGTTAGTACAGGCCTGGAATCCCAGCTATGTGGGAGACTGAGGTTCAGGAACTGAAGTTTCAAGACTGTGTTGCTGTCTCAGAACAAAAACAGGGCTTTCTCTTTTTTTTAATATCACCATTAAGAGGGCTGGCAACATAGCATTGTGTTAGAGTGCTCACCTAACATGCACAAGGTCGTGGGTTCGATCCCCAGTACCGGGGGCAGGGCAGGGGGAATAGCCCAGTATGCAGCTAGGAAATTAGATACTGGACACAGGAACCAGGCCTCTGTCCTGAGTGCAGGGGCTGAGCGTGCTTCTTAGCAGGCTCTGAACTGCAGAGAAATGGAAGCTCCACTTCTCCTGGGGCCGGGCATTTGCTGCAGGGGCCTGGGTGGCACTGCCTATGGCACAGAGATGACTTCTAGGAAGTTCCTAGAAGCTGGTCCAAGGACAGGCTATGGGCTTGGTCAAAGTTCTGATAGAAGAGAGGGCCAGAGGAAGTGACAGGCCCAAGAAACAGAGCCAAGCGTCACTCAGGCCAAGGTGACGGAGCTCCCAGCTGAGGAGAAAGAGGGGAAAGAGAACGGAGGACCGGCCCCAACCCTGGACGGAAGTTGTGGCCTCAGGAGGAGACAGGCATGTAAACAGACTTATAAATCTGCTTGGAACTGCGACAGTGGAAGTTGGAAGAGGCCATTCTTGCCCAAGGATGACTGTCCGGTCTGTTTTTCCCAAGGTCACACCCAGAAGGAGGCTGTCTTCCTCATCCCTCACTCCCCACTGAGGGTTTCTGTCCCTACATAAGAACATTAAGAAACAAAAATCTTTGGCCCTAAACCATATTAGAACAAGGAAGCAGGAAGGATTCCTGGGAGGGAAAAAAAATTAGGAGCAATGGGAAAATCCACAGAGCCAATGGTCTCAAGAGCTGCTGGGGACTGGATCAGCTGCCACCAGCATGTGTCATGGAAGGCTGAGCGGGAAGGGTAAGATGGGGGCAGAGGTTGAGTTGAGGTAGGCACTGCCGAGAAGGTTCCCCGGGGGCATCAGCCCCCTGCCTCCTCAGCCAGGCCACCTGCTGCCAAGCAGCGCAACCATGGCACGCAGACCTCTGCCCTTAAACAGCTGCAGGGCTCCCTTCGAAGCATGAACTCCACCCTGTTTCCTAATTTCTAGGAAGTTCTTGATCCACCACCCAGATGACAGGTTGATTTTGTTCTGTTTATTGGAGAATGGCCTTGAATTTCTGATCCTCCTGCCTGTACCTTTCAAGTACTGGGATTACAGGTGTGCACCACGACGCCCAGGGTTTGGTATTACAAAGGTTTAAAGCCAGGGTGTCTGTCATGCATGCCAGGCCAGTACCAAATGCACCTCATCCCCAGCCACAGGATGCCAGCTTTGGAGAGGGAGAAACAGTAAACACAGTCACTGAGCCCTTCCATCCTCAGGATGACTCCAATTTCAGCAGCACCGAAATGTTAAAAAGGTCATCACAAATTTGAAGAAATGTCTTAAATTTCTGTTGATTCTTCGGACTCCCTAAATAGCCTAACGGGGCTGACAGGAAGTCCTTCCCGATGTCTACTTCTCTTTTTGAAAGGCCTTCAAGCTTGCCAAAGCAGGATGAGAGCAAAGCCAGCCTCGTGTTTGTCAGGGGAAATTCCATAGCCTCAGCGTCTATCTGTGAACTTCATGTCTCCTGGACCCTTGGAGGATCATTTTGTCCTGCTCATAACTCTAAACAGCTCAGCACTAAACTAACCCCGTCACTTGGGAGCAGGTTCTGCTCCCCAGGGTCATCACACCTTCCATGCGCAGATGCCCTTTGCGAATTCCTGAACATCTCCAAGAGGCCACAAGTGTCCAACTAAAAAGCAAGGGACTGGCTGGACTGCAAGACGGGTGTGGGCTCAGACACCCCTTAACTCCTTCCCTCTTGGCATCCTCACACGCAAAAGGGATGGATGAGAACTACTTCTCAGTCTGGTCGGGAACAGTTAACGAGGCTGTGATCAGGCTGAGGGTGTAGCTCAGCTGTAGAGCATATGCCTTCCCCACCCTGCAAAGGGTGAAGATGAAGTTGACTGAGCTCCCATCTGTAGGAATGCCTGGGACACAACACAGCGGGGCCGCTGTGTGCCTCAGTGCTCTCACTGACACGTCTCCACTCACCGAATCCCCAGCTCCACCCTGTGATGTAAGTTCCACTGTCAGCCCCTTTTATGGAAGAAACTGAGAAACTGCAGGATAGAGGAAGGGGTCGATTCCCATCTAGGCTGGAAGGATGGCTCAGTGGTCAAAAATGCTTACTGCTCTTGCAGAAAACCTGGGTCGGATTCCCAGCACCTACGTGGTGGCTCACAACCATCCAGGACTTCAGAATATCTGACAACTTCTTCAGGCCTCCACCATACGCACATATATGTGTACATACACACATGTAGGCAAAATACTCATATGCATAAAGCAAAAATAAAAAAGCATTTGAAGATCCCGTCTACCATCAACCAAAGACAAACTATTCAACGGCAATTTCCATCAAAACACTGGTCTAAGATTTCCACCCTTTATGTAGTATAAGCTTCAGTTACCTGAAAGTCATTCCTGCAGAAACATCTGACCCACAGATGGCAGGGGCATTAGTGAGCAATGACGAGACTTGCCCAGAGCCCCGAAAGCCAGAAGTCCCTAGAGCAGGGCAACCCGGCTTCACGAATCTCCTTTAAGACCATCTGTGGTGAGAGGCAGGAAGCCCTTCTTGCTCCCAATTAGCCGGCAACAGAGACTTGAAGCAGGGCCAGCCCCGAGGCCGGAGCAAGCCTGGCTGCAACCAGCATTGTTTAGCTCTCTGTGACGCATATCCACCCCAGTCATGTTTCCTTGTTCCCGGGAAAAGCGCAGGGATGCACACTGACAGGGAGGCAGGGAAGGAAGGCAGCAACAGAACTGGCTCTCGTTGCTCAGAGAGCAGGCAGGTTGGAGATGAGGAGAGAAAATGCCCATCAGATAGAGACTTTGTGACCCAGAGAAACCCACAGACAACACCCTGATGACCACACACAGCTCCCAATGCCCCAGGCACCACACACTCGGCACCCAGCACACACACCACCACACCACTCTGCCAGATGCAAAGTCACTCCCTGGCCCTCTGGCCCCACCCCAGAACAGGCTCACGAAGGCACTGCCAACATATCCAGCTGCCTGTGTGACCCGGAGCACTGAAGAGCCGGAGCCAAGTGCAGCGGGAAGCCAGATGTGGGAAAGCGGCAGATGAAAGTGAACCAGAGGTCTGAGGGTCCTTAGAGCACCATCAGGTCTCTGCAACCCCACCCATCCCCAGATATCTAAAGGAACCCAGCCCTCTACTGCAGTCTGAGGCAGTAACACATTACCCTTAAACTTGAACTTGCTGGTTGCCTGGGCTCTGCCTATCCTGTAAGAACAGAAGGGAGAATGTTGACACGCACACATACAAACATGTATGCACGGAAGGCTAGAAGGGTCAGAACCAAGCATTGCAAGCAGGTTGGGGCTGACTGGAGGGTAAACAGCTTCAAAAGCATGCAAGCGCCAAAACAGGAACTTCAGTATCGGGATCCACTGTACGTGTGATCCGTTTTACTCCGCCAGATACAAGTGACTCCCCCTTTTCCACCGAAAGCCACCTAAACTTAAACAAGAGTTCATCAGCCAAGGTCGCACAGCCTGGAGGAGCTAAACTAGACACAAATCCAGAAGCACCTGACTGCAAACTCTGTGCCCTTCAGCCAGTCCACTGCAAGTCAGATGCAGCTGCTGACTACGCTGAGGAGGGGTGAGAGCCCAGATGGTGGTGGGTAGGGCTAATACAGCCGGAATCAGAGGGAGCACAGATGGGGACACAGCCAAGGCTTGGACCCTGCCAGGATCCTTTCCTCAAAATAATAATAATAAAGGAGGTGGAGGTGGCCCTTGGGTTCTGAGCTTGTGATTCAGCAGCCTTTGGGGAGCATCCCAGTGCTCCAACCCCGCTCTCGGAAGTCTAAGAGCCACCTGCCCTAGAGACACCAAGCCATTCCTCACAAGTTACTCACTTTGCCTTGGCATACACCCTAGCAAGTCAAACCTCCCACTCTGGTCCCTGAGAGTGGCCACGGAGAAGCCAGAAGACTCATGGCTTGGCTCCCCTCCCTCTAGCCAGAGCATCCCCACCTGAGTCATAGGGACACACCAGACACTGGTCTGCCCACAGGAACAGCTGCTGCCCTCTGCTCTGTTCCAAGAAACAGATGCCTAAAGGAATGGTCACTGTCCCCAGACACAGAACAGCCCAACCCAGGACCAAAAGGGAGCTTCCCAGCATCTCTGCCAGCATCCCAAAGGATGCTGGAAGATACCCGGGAGCCCAGTCTCGGCAAGAACAGGAGCCTACATTCAGAAAGCTCCATGGCTGGAAGGGAAGAGCTCTTCTAGGCCCTGCTCCTCATTCCACAGACGCTCAGAAGGGGAAATTAAACTGCCCAAAGTTGCACAGCGTCAAAGTCAGCAACTAGCGGCCTGACCCCACTCCTAGCACCCTGAGTTCCTCCAGCACCCTCAGCAACACCTCCCCTACCTCAGATAGGGGAGTCAGTCTCCCTAAATCTACTCTCCCTCTCTTGCAGAGCTGTTGCAGTCCCCGCAGTGGGAGTAGCAATTCAGGAAGTGAAGAGGAAGCCTGGAGATCCTGCAGCCAGGTCAGTCACTAGGAGAGCTGGGGGCTCGAGCTAGCGCCAGAAGCAGGCATCAGTCTTAAAAGGCAGGAGACAGAGTCCAGGACCTCGGGTTACAGGTTGAAGACCAGGCCCTCTGGCACAAGACAAGGAGTGGAATTCTTGGGGTCCCAGCTGGGAAATTTCAAGAGTCCTGGCTTCCTCCTGCTCACCTTTCCTCCTTCATTCCTACCCCCTCACCCCTAACTATCAAGGCCCCTCTGCTCCCATATTCTGCCCAGCCACGGAGCTCGAGGGCAGCAGCTGCCCCGTATGTAGTTGTCTGAGGGTAACTAAACCATTGGAGGAATTCACCCATCTCTCAGGTTCTCCCATCCCCCTCTAGGCAGCTGCTAGTTCGGCCCTAGCCAGGAGCCCCCTCTCCCAATCTGCTCCCTGCCCTGGCATCAATAACAGCAGCAGCTATGGTGGCAGAGGTTCCAGAGTGCGGAGCTGGCCAGCCACACTTCTCCATTTCTCACATTTCACAGTACAAACAGTAAGCTGTCCATGTTTGCACTTCCTGTCAGAGGTAGAGTCAGGATTCAAAGCCAGACAGTACGGCTGCCAAGCCTCTGACTTAACCCCAAGGCCACACCACCTTAGGATAATCCCCACTCCAAGAAATGAAGGTCCCTGAGATTCCCTCTCCCACTTCATCACACAGTGCCCTGAGCACTTGTAACTGTGATGTGCTGGCCTCTGGCCTTTGAGACACTCAACATTCCCCCTGGCTTTAAACAGGCCGCCCTGTCCCCACCCTCACCAGCCACTTATATGGGTGCTGCTGACTTCCAGGAGACCAGACTAAGGGATACCCTTGACCATTCTTTTGTTCATTTACTCATTCAGCACAGAGGACCTACTGTGTTCTGGGACCCACAGTCAAAGATACCCCCTTGGCCCCTGCACTCCATGCTCGCTCCACCTCACTTCAGCACAGCTCATCAAGAAGCCTTGCTGGGAAGGGCTCCACAGCCAGCAGGCTCTGGTCTCGGGACACAGTAACACCAAGAGGACTCCCCAGTGCTAGAGGTGAAGGACACAGGTGCAGAACACAGACAGGTCCTGGCTGGAACTCATCCCCAGGCCTACCCATCCAACCCCTTCCTAAACCACAACCTCATCGTGATGCTCGCTCCTATGTAAACTTCCCTCTGCTGCTCCCTACTTTGACTTGGCCCAGGAAACCTCCCACCCCTTGCCACCCAAGCAAGGCCTCTGGGCTCTCCCCAAAGCCACTCTTTGTGGCAGGTTCCCTCTTTAAGCCACATTTACTGTGCCAAGCATTTTGCACACGGAATCTTGTTTCAACTCCCCCACAGCACACAAGACTGTGCTGGAATGTGTCCCTCATCTTAAGACTCAGACACTGAGGCCCGGCCAATGTCACATAGGGAGTAAGCAGCAGAGCTGGAAGGCACAGGGAGTCATGTTATCCATCCTTACATGGGTGCCTGCCCCGTACCTGAACAAGTCCCTCTGTGAAACTCCTCAACCTTCCAAGTCCATCTCAAATGGCCTCAGCTACTCCACCAACTCACATACACGGCTTCCAGCCCCCTCCCCACCCCCGCTCCCGCAGCATTTTGCAGAGACGCTGTCCACGCCCCTTTGTCTCCCACTAGAAGGTGTCTCAGTGGCCTTTCCAGCCCCATATCTGGCACCCTGCCTGGCACAGAGTGGATGCCCTAAAAGGCTGTTACTGTGAAATCAGGATGGCCCCCAGGCCCAGCTGGATTGGCCCCGACTCCCGGTCTCCTCGGCACACTCATGGGCATTGCCGGACCCAAGGAACCCAAAGCCAGGAGCCCATCTCCTCCAGACCCAGATGGCAGGCAGGCAGCCAGGACCCTGGTCTCGTACTCCCCCTCCTTAGCCCAGCCCCTCTCTGCTTCACCAGCTCTGCGAATCTGGGAGTCTCAGCCGGTGATTAGGGCCCTAATCAGGCAGGACTTCCTGCCAGCCACTGCCAGAGGTGGGGGCAGGGCGGGAGAGAAGCAAGGTCAACCCAAGGTGAAGTTTCACAGCCAGGGACTCAAGGAGCCACCCCCACCCCCCACTGGCGGATGCCCTTTAGAGGCCTCCTGCACACCTCTCCAACCCGCTGGCTGCTAAGTGAGGACACTGAGGCCCAGTGGGATGGGAGCCAGGCCAGCCTGAGCACCACTGGAAGAACTCTATTCCTGCACTGCCTTGGGCCAGGGTTCCTCAGCCATAGTCCTGCCCGCTGCTATCACCAAGCCCAGCACTGAACCTCAGCCCTCTCTCTGAAGAATGGCTATGGACCAGCTGATAGCCCGGGCTGGTAGAAGATGTGTTCAAGGTGAGGTTGACTTCTCATCTCTCAAGGATCAAAGGTCCAGAGGGGCAGAGGAGGGAAGCCAGAGACAGCCCTCCCAGTGGTCATCATGACCAGTCTAAGATCATTCTTCCTTCAAAGGAACTCTTGATGCATTTTGCAGCTGCAACTGGGCGGGCCAAGGGTCCGGAAACCGTGTTCACCCCTGACCCAGTGCAGCCTCAGCCTCCTGGGTGGGGAATCACTGGGTAAGAGAGCAAGCCAAAAAGCTGATCCTTGGTAGAGGAATGGCAGAGATACCAGAGAACCATGGACCCCCAAAGAGGGTAGAGGCCTGAGAGTGGAGTGGGAGCGGCTAGGAGACCTACTGACCAATCGGCAAAGCTCTCAGCTCCTATGTACACACAGGAAGGGCTGGGGTGGTTATTCCCACCCCTAACCAACAAGAGACTGAGTTAGATGGTAGCAAGAGGGATGTCAGACTTTCAGAAGCCTCGGAGGAGGATCTAAGTCAGTTTGCAATGGTTACCCGGGATTCCCACTCTAAAATGTAAAACTCCCTATGGCTAAGGTCAAGGATAGCCTGTTTGGAAACAAGTGAGGCCCTTGCCAGGCCTGGGAGGTTCTAATGCAAACAGTGGTTGTCTGGAGGGTGGGAAGGGATCCCCAAGGGACTTGTTTACTGGGATAGCAACTTTCTCAGACTCCTCCCTCCATAAACACATATCTGCTCTGGCTCTCTGGGGAGGACAGGTCTGAGGTCTTGTCAACTCTAGGCCTTCCTCCTAAGGAGGCAAAGTCAGGGGAGGAAGACCCTGTTCTGCCACTAGCGCCCCTTCAGGGAAGCCCATGACTCTCTTCGTTGTAGGGGAGAAACAACTATGATCAAAGAGAGTGGGGCCAACCGCGAGGCAGGCTCCGGAATGAACGGCACCACTAATACGGACACTTACCAGTGTTAACTAACAAAGCACTTCAGCTTGCTTGGTTTCGGACGTTTGTTTCTGAGGCAGGGATTTTATGTATCCCAAGCTGACCTTTGAACTTACTCTACAGTCATAGACGATCTTGAACACCTGATCCTCCTGCCTCTACCTCTCCAGGGTTGTCATTACAGGTGTCCCCCCACCATGCCAAATGTATGCAGTGCTGGGAAAAGAACCCCGAGTTCTGTGCAGGCTAGGCAGCATGCTACCAGCTGACCTGCACCCCATACTGCAAAGCACTTTAAATCGATGAATCCATTCAACCTCGACGCCCGTGCCATGAGGTAAATACTACTGTCCCATTTTAGAGTGAAAACTGAGGCTCCGAGAGGCCTAATCTCTTGTTGAGATCACACGGCTGGTAGGTAGAAATGGCTGCCATAGGTAGGTCCCCAGAAGGCTGGCTCCAGCCTCATGCCCTCCCTCTGCCTTGCTCTACACTTTAGGAGGTAAAGAAGCAGCATTGTTTGTAGGCTTACAGATCTTCGGGAGGCCTGTTCCAAACCCTCAGTCCTCCAACCTCAGTCGGCACCAAAAGCATCTCCTGGGAAGCAAAAGACATCACACAGCCAGGGAGCAGCAATGCAGCCAGGGGACAGACCTACAGGTAAGAGCAAGGGACACTTGCAGCAAATGGGTCTCACATTCACTCCAAGAGGCTAGGAGGTCCCGGGAGGGAGTTTCCGGTGGCAGGAGTTGGCGAGCTTGCTCACAGGGGACCTCCTGTAGCTCTCATCTGATCAGATCCCTGGATCCACCCTTCTGCGCAAGTCCCTGACCTACCCGGTGCTCAGGCCTGAGCTGCAAGCTCAAAGCCCTAAAAAGGCAGGGTACACACAGCCCAGTAGAGCCCTGCAGGAGGAAGGGCCAGTGACTGTCCCAGTCCCCTCCCATGACAGGTCCAACTCCCTCATAGGAACCAAGGTGAGGACAAGGAGGGATGTAGCCAGGAATCAGCTACCCTAGAGACTCCAGCTGCCGGCACAGGCTGTTCGTGGAGGCAGCCGAGCCTTTAACACTGGCATCCTTGCCACCCCCACCATTCCTTTCCCAGCTGGCTTATGCCCACACCTCTACATGCCTAATAGCTCTGGAAAGCTAAAAGCCAGCCAGCCAGGGAGTCAGAGGCCTCGGGGGATAATGCTGGGGACAAAGTGGAAGCCTGTCCCTCCCCAGCGTCTAAAAACAACCTTCTCCCTCCCCCACGGCCTTAGGCCATCCGTCATGCTCCCTTCTGATTTGTTTTGTTGGGGGTAGGAGGCATGCGGGGTGGGGGTGGGGGATCTTCTGACAAATCTCTATCCCAAAAACCTCAGTTTCCCTTTCTAGGGTTAGGAAAACTTAAGTGAGAGGCAACAATGAACAACCCGCAGCTCAGCCCTCACATTCCTCCCCTGCTCTCCCTCATCACTAGGTCCCTTTCATCCAGAGGAAAAATGCCCTGATTAAGAAGTCTCCCCTTGCCGGGAGGTGGTGACACGCGCCTTTAATCCCAGCACTCAGGAGGCAGAGACAGGTGGATCTCTGTGAGTTCGAGGCCAGCCTGGTCTACCAGAGCTAGTTCCAGGACAGGAACCAAAAGCTACGGAGAAACCCTGTCTCAAAAAATCCAAAAAAAAAAAAAAAAAAAGCCTCCCCTCCTCCCCTACCTCCTGGCTGTAGACAGGGATAAAAGTTAGAAAATAAGAAGGACTTCCCCTTCAGAGGAAGCCATAAGGGTGAGAGATACTGACCTGGTTGAAGGAAGAAAGCCCTGTACAGTAACCTCAGACTCTGGGTCCATGCTCAGAGCAAAGGGGCCACAGGCATCCATAGAACAGATGGTAGGGAGAGGCAAAATGAGTTAGGCAAGCTGAGCTAGAACGGATGGAGTCCGGGGAGGGTCCTAACCCCAAGGGAAGCCATCAGGGGACACACACACACACACACACACAGGCTTCCCTGTAGGAAGCCACACCCCCAGCATTGAGTTGGGGAAGTATCAACCCCCAGTGCTTCTCCTTCCCAGGGAAAACAGGTTTGAAGAGGCCACAGGGAGGTCACCTGTTCCTCTCCTACCCCCTGAGAGTCTCTTGAGAACAACAAATGCCCTTGGCTTTTTCTCCACCCCCACCTCTACCCCTGCACACCACTTATTATGCAAGCCACTTAGTGAAGGCTTGACAACCGTAAAGTATCTGTAAAGAGGGAAACTGAGGCTCGCCCCTGGGTTCTCCTGAATCACAGAGTCTGGCATTGCTCTTGGGCTACGCAGGGCAGGCTCTCAGAATGCCCGACATGGAAACCAGTCCTTGTCCTGTGACATGGCCGGGCAGTGGTGGTGCACCTAATCCCAGCCCTCGGGAGGCAGAGGCAGGCGATCTCTGTGAGTTCGAGGCCAGCCTGGTCTACAAGAGCTAGTTCCAGGACAGGCTCCAAAGCTACAGAGAAACCCTGTCTCGAAATAACAAAAAAAAAAAAAAAACAACAAAAACAAACAAACAAAAAAACCAAAGACCTGTGACACATGCCATCCTCTCCCCCTTTATACAGTGTCATATGGCCCGAGGTTCCATCCAGCCTTCGAGGAGTTAAACACAGGGCCAGAGTGGTCATCAGGAAGCACCTCACCACAGCACAGTGAAGTAAGCAGCTGGGGGCAGACTGGTGGGCAGTCAGTCCACTATGGGTGCTAGGAAGAGGCATATGCAAGGGCTCTCTCTCTATTCCCTAGTGCGGTCAAAGAGGGCGACCCTGTAAGTCCCCACCCATGCCCAAAGCCTGAAGCCACAACTCTGACCCCCCCACTCCCAGCCCCCATTCCAGAGTCAGAGAACTCCCCAACCCTAAGAATCCCAGGACCTCAGCATCCCCAGAGACCTCAAAGGTCATCTTTCTCACCACATCGCAGCGCAGGAATCCTTCCACAGTGTCCAGCTTGTCTGAACTGCGCCCTGCGACAGGCCGCTCATTACCTTACACCAAAGCCCATCCTCGTACTGACCAGCGAGAACCTGTGGATGCTCGTGGTTCGACCCTCATTCTTCCAAGGCAAATCTCCAACCCCACCCTTTCCTTGCTCCCTGAATGAAGCCCATCAATGCCGGGTGCCCCCAGAACAGCGGCCTCCTCCCTGGTCTCCCAGGTGCCTCATCTCAGCCCTCTCCTCCTGGCTATAGCCCACACTGAGCTCTAGCAGAGGTAAGTTATGAAGTATGGGCGATGGCTAGGAAAAAAGATTCAGAAGTTCAAGGCCAGGACCTGGGGAGTCAGAAAGATTCCTAGGCTATCTCCTACACCACCCAAGAATCCTCAGCTTCAGATCAAAGTCCTGCCCCTCACCCATTCACTCCTCCCTTAACCCCTCCTTTCAACTCCTTCTCCATTGACCATGTTGGGAATCCAGTGGTTAGGGGGTTCTCCCACCTGGACGACTCTCCCATCCTGTTTTGGGCCAGAGCCATTAGGGCTAAGGGTCCTTCAGCTGTAGTAAGCTTTGGGTCTTGGGGAAAAACTGGGGTCTGGGAGACAAGAGTTGCCAGCCAGCTGGCAAGGGCACGAGGCGCTAGAGGCCAAGTCAGAGCCACAATGGTCCCCACCCCACCTCCAGGCAGCTTCAGGAAGGGAAAAGGGCCCTCCCTCCCACCTCCCACACCACCTCTGCTAGGCCACACAGAAAGGGCTTCCAAGAGAGAAGCCTCCGGTCCCCAATCATCAGAACCCCACTTTCCAGTTGTCCCTCCTGTTCCCACCACAACTACCTTCCTGACTTCACGGCCCTGGAAACTTCCCCAACCAGTAACCATCCTGTCCCCAAACCCTATCCCACGCCCCTGCTAAGAGCCCAGCCAAGAGCCCAGCAGGCTTCTCTGCCCACCCCACCCCCAGTCACCCCCTTTTAGTTTCTTCTACTAGGACACAGGCCAGCCTTAAAACATCTGGGCAGGCAATACTGGCCCTGGCCCTAAGGTTAGCTGAGGGTGGCTTCTTCAAGCTTCGTAAGGGGTAACAAGCAGGGACCAGTGCAGGGGGACCCTGTGTGTTCATTAACCACCTGGATTAGACATTTCTGCCCAGAGGGGTGATGAAGGAATGAGCCTACTGGCTGGGGGAGGGGCAAGGGGCACACATGCCAGGATGTGCCCATGTCAAGGGAGCATGGGGTCCATGCAGAGAGGACACACTGATGCTAGAGCTTTTAACTTTAACCCTCTGCATCCAGACCTTCCCCTGCACACAGATCTTGGGGGCAGAGTGAGAGCGAGCCCCCAAAGAGAGGAAGGAACCCTAAAGAAGTTCTAGCCACTAGCAGGGAAAAGACTCATGCTCTCTCACAGTCTTCTACCTACCAGATTGCAGAAGAGACCCCCCTCCTCTACCTCTTTGCCTCTGGTGGTAATGGTCCCTCCCCGCTCCCTGTTGTACAAAGCCTTATTAACGCCAGCAACTTAGCTGCACACAAAACTCTTCCTGGAGCTGGTTCAGTGCTTGCAGGGACAGCCGCGCCCCAGACATCCCTGGCAGACCTGGGGAACATCTGACAGCTCTGGGGCTGACAAACTGGGCCCCCAGGGGCTAGTTTAGCCTAGAAGTGTGACAGGGGAGGGGTTGACCGCACCTTCCCCAAGTTCAGGAGAACATGACACATCAGTGCGTGCAGCCCGCTGGGCTGTTTGTATCCCCTGCACCCTTGCTCATTCACACACTCACTGACTGCATCCGCTCACCTTTCCAACTGAGGAGCCACTGGGTGGCAGGCCAGGGCGGTGGGCAGTAGCAGGGCGGGTGGCAGGGCTGGCAGGAAGCTGGTGGCTCCTGGGGAGGCGGTGAGCTTGACCAACAGGACAGAGGTAACAGAGCCAGTCCCAAGGCTGCTGTGAGCGAGTGAGCGCTCCCAGGGCGCTGCCGGCTCCCTCCCGGAGCGAGCGGGCGGGCGGGCGGCCTGGGGCACCGCCTCCTTCCCGGAGTCAGCGCGTCGCCCCCCACCGCCGCCTCCTTTAACCCCTGCTATGCTCCAGTGCACAAACTGTACTCCACCAGGCCCCAGGCCCGTACCACAGTGCACCTGGGTAGGCCAGCTGTCCAGCAGCTCTTTGGGGAACAAACCAGAGGGCTTAGCAAACAAGGGTGGGAAGGGACAGGTAAGAATCAATCAAGATGCTAAGAAGTCGAGGAGCCCATAGAAAAGACTCAACTGCGGAGTCCAGGCCAAAGGGTTACTGAGTGATGATGATGATGAAGAGGAGGAGGAGGAGGAGGAGGAGGAGGAGGAGGAGGAGGAGGAGGAGGAGGAGAATACACACACACACACACACACACACATAAAAAAAAAACACGCTGCATTTCCAACACACTTGGGTACCAGCTACCAGCCATCTCTCCTCTGAAACCCGCTTTTTCCTTGACTGTCAAATGTGACATGATAATCTCTGCTTTTTTCCTGGAGTGAAGTAGGACACACATGACCTTATACTCAAAAGTCACTGGAGCAGAGTTGCAGATCATAAAATGCATGCTTACACTCTCTTTAGAATGCATCCAAAAAAGTAAGATGATGGGGCCGGGGTCAGTAATCCCAGAACTTGAGAGGAAGAGAGACAGGCTGGGAGTTCGAGGCCAGCCTGGTTTCAGCACAGCCAAAGCTACACAGAGACCCTAACTCAAAAAAAATAAATAAATAGTAGGATGATGGAGATGTCATACAATCATATCTTTGCCCTGGGTACTGTGTCCAGGGCTCCTGGTAGACACCAAGACTTTGGATAATCAGATCCCTTATGTGAAAGGGCAGAGAGTTTGCACAAAGTGTTTACACAGAATTTAGGCACAGATTCCTGTATGACTGATTTACAAATACAATCTCATCCAGCCTAGGCTGTGCCAGAGTAGCTGTTTAACTAAGTCTGACCTTGGTCTTCCCATCTTTCTGCCTCCACCCTCCATGCTGGGATTACAAGTAGGGGCGACCATACCAGGTTTTATGTGGGGCTAGGGCTTGAACCCAGGAACTCCCGCACGCTAGGCAAGTTCTATCCAGTTGAGCCACATCCGTAGCTGCTCCGCTCCTACTTCCTTTCTTTCAATCCCCACTAGAACACTTGTAAAATCTACAACAGGATTGTATAAACTCTATAAACACTCTCTGTAAGTAATAGCTTGCTGAGCTGTTTAAGGAAGAACGACCACACTATGAAGTCCGTTCTTGTTCGGGACAGTCACGGGTTTCTTCCCAAATAGTTTCAATCAGCACCTATTGATTCTGTGGAGCAGAACCCACAATGGAGGGCCAATGATACGCCAAAACGTTTGCTGAATCTAGACAGCCCACCATACAATCATTCCAACTTTCTGTGTCTATGAAATGTGTTTATACTAAAAATAATAAAGGGGAAAGCGCTTAAAAAGTATGGATCAATGTATAAATGATAGAAGCAGACAGGCATCTCCTGAAAATGTAATGGTCACTCTTTTTTTTTTTTTTTTTTTTTTTTTCGAGGCTGAATCCCACTATGTAGCCCCGGCTGGAACTTGCTATAGATGAGGCTGACCTCGAACTCACAGAGATCCTCCCCCCTCTGCCCCTGCCCCTGACCAAGTGCTAGGGATAGTTAGTTTAAGTTGTCAATTTGACACAATCTAGAATCACCTGGAAGAGGTTCTCGATAAGGGATTGTCTACGTGGGGCTGGCCTATAAGCATATCTGTGGGGATTGTCCTAATTAAGGTCACTGAAGTGGGAAGACCCAGCTTACCATGGGTAACCCCATTCCTAGGCAGGAGTTCCTGGACTGTAGAGGAAAGGAGAAATGGACGGAGCCGACCGAGCACACGCAAGCAGGCAAGCAAGGATACATGCATTTGCTTGTCTCTGCTCTTGACTGAGGATGTGATGCGGCCAGCTGTTTGAAGTCCCCACCCCCACTGATGATGGGCCCCTCTTTCTCCCTTAGGCTGATTTGTGTTAGGGTATTTTTCACAACAACAGAAATAAAACTAGGAAAGAAGTGGACAGCGGACACAGCCACCTCATGCCCGACACTTGAAGAAGAGTCGGCTGTCATTCACTCTGCCATCACAGCTAAGGACAGGCGCCTGAGACATGCCCTGTCAGAGGCCAGGGAGGACAGCCAATGCCAGGGAGGAACTTGAACCTGTGCATGCTAATTCTGGCCCCAAGCCAGAAGGGCTTGTGTGTGTGAAGGGTTCATGCCTTGTGCATCTGAGCTAGTCACCTACATCCCTGGGCCTCAGTTTCCTCTGATGTGCATAAATTTACATCCAAAGGACTTTGTGATGTTTTTATTCATTCAGCCAAATCCTCCCACAGGCAGGTTTCAGTTCACACCAGGAGTAGAATGCAGGGGCTCAAAGGGAGGAACAAAGGCTCCAGATCAGCTGAGATCAGAGCCACAAGGACCAGCTAATACCCCAGTAAGAATAAAACCTCTTGGGAAAAGTAGAGGAGTGCTTCCTTTAAAACATATATGGGAAGATCATCACCCTTCCCCCACACCCTCTCTCCTTCCTCCGGAGAAGACAACCCCCCTACTCTGGCCCAGATAGAAATGGAGTTCAAGCCCCCACACCTCCAGTCCCAGGACGTCAGAACCCACAACCCTACAGTGGCATCAGTCCATCCACTGGTGTATACATGCTGTCCAGGAATGACAAACACAAAGAAAATTATAAACTCCACGGGGACACTGGCTAAAGCCTCCTCACCAGGCCCAAACCAAGTCTCCCACTCACTGCCTTCGCTCTGGGTCAAAGGTGATCTTAGATCCCCTCAGTCTGCTTAATTCCTATTCTCCTACCAACACCCAGACTAAGGGACCCCTCTGGAGCCTGGGCATCCCCATCCAGCTAAGGAATCAGAAGATTCCATGTCAGTTCTGGCTCTTTTGTCCCCTTTCTTCATGGGTTAAGTCACATACCAGAAACACGGAACCCCTCTTACCTCAGGTCCCAAAAGCTCCTTTATACCCATAACACAGTCTCCCAACTGACATCAGTCACTGGCTCCCAGCATCAAGTGTGACTCCAGCTTTCCCTCAGACAGTTCCAAGGGCTCTGAGCCCTCGAACCTTTTCTCTCTCCATCCGTCAACTTTGACTTCTGTACCTTTCTCACCCAACTGCTTCTTCTCTCTGCTAGCATTCAAACGCCAGCAAGCTTACCATATTCTCCTCCCTCCACCTCACAGCTTGAGTGGGAACTCCATGTCGTGACCCCTCACTTCTGGCTGGAAGCTAACCAGTGATGTCAAACCTGAGCAGCTCTAGGGTACCCTTTTGTGACCTCCAGTGCAGTTTCTTTTGTTAACTGTCGTTTGTTTTGAAGACAGGGACTCATAAGTGCAAGCTGGCTTCAAAACTGCTATGCAGACAGAGACAACCATCAGTTTCTGATCCTTGAATGCCGGGACTTCAGGCGTGCACCACCACATGTGGTGACACAGTGCTAGTGCTCAAACCTAAGCAAACCTCCACGCATGGTGGGTAATCACTCAGTCAACAGAGCTACATGCATGCCCTTCGGTGCAATTTCTACGGCCACTCATTTAGGGATCTTGCCATTCTGAATTCTGAACAGGACCCTCTTTGAGAAGAGAGAGATTGAACCCTGACCTTCATGGTGGCTCTTCAAGAGCCTTCTCCTGGTCCTACTGGTTCTGTCTGTCATCTGGCCCTACCTAACTATAAGAATTTCAAACCTTTATTAGGAATAGGGTGTCTGGGGTGATAACAGTGACTTGAGAGGCAGCCCAGGGGAAGAAGGTGAAACACCAAAGGCCTTCAGGGAGCAGTTTCATCAGTAGTGAGCAACCACCTGAGAGGCAGCCATGGGGCTAAAGAGTGAGGTAGATAATTGGCAGCGACATGGGGCCTCTAGGGCCACTGTGAGCAACTGCTCTTGGGTCTCCCCACATCTGCATGCCTGTGATCAGAGGGAATGCAAGATGCACAGCAGCAACCGGGCAGTAGTGGTGCATGCCTTTAGTCCCAGCACTCAGGAGGCAGAGACAGGCAGAGCTTTGAGTTCGAGACCAGCCTGGTCTACAGAGTATGTTCCAGGACAGCCAAGGCTACACAGGGAAAGCATTTCTTGAAAAACCAACAAAAACCAAATTAATGCTATTATCACTTAGAAAAAAAATCCCATCCTCCAAGAAGGACCCTACCTTCCTCAAGCAGCACTACCAGGCAGGCCTCCTCCGGACCCGCCACATTTGTGCCTGTACCTCCCAGGCCAATTTGTATTGTCCCTTTCCTTTCTCTACTTTATCCAATACCCAGCTCAAACATAGTGCAGTGACTGTGAAATGAATGGATCATATAGAGACGGCCTGATGGATGGCTTGTTCGTAAATGGATAACGGGACACTTGAAACATCTAAGTGCGGCACAGCACTCCAACAAGATAACTGGGCAAACGTTTATCTCTGAAGCTGCACAGCTGGGGCAAGACCGAGTCTGCAAGGATGCAGGAATCATCACATTGATACCCAGAGGCCCCAGATGCCTCCTGCCCTCCCCCAGGTCTGCAGCAGCATAGGGGCCCATCTAAACGCCCGCCCTCCTCCGGATATCCAAACCTTTGGAGGTTTCTCTCTCTACCTCTGCCCAATGGGGGCCCTTCTTTCCCAGACTGCCTGCTTCCATACCTGAGTGGAACCTCGAACTCAGAGAGTCCCTAGGAACATGCCAGAGGAAGTCAGGAGCTGGAAGGCTTCTATGGAAAAGCCGGCCTTCTTCCTGGTTTTCAGGAGCTATCCACAATAAAGACACTTTCTGAAAAAGCCTACTTCTCCCTTCTTTCCTTCCCCATTGCTTCTTCAAACTGCCTAGCTCTTCCCTGGCTCCCTTCCTCTAGGCCCTGACAACCAAGGTTCCCAGGACTTCCCAGCCCCCCTCAAGCCAGTCTTGCCCTTTCCCTCCCCCATCCCTCCCTCCCTCATATCCCCAAGCCTGGATTGCACATCTGGTTCCAGTTGTGGTCAGTCCATTCAGGGGCAGGCCTGGAGGTTTCTCATAAAACTGAATAATAACCAGTGTTGGAGCCCCGTGGAGCTGGGGGAAGGGAGAGCAGGAGGCTAACTGTGAAGGCAGAGACGGGGTGATCGTGGAAGTTAGGAGACCAGACCCCAAGAAGGAGCTGGCAGTGCCTGGCACCTAGCGGGGCCCATGGGATGTTTGTTGCTGAAGACAGACCATAGAAAGATACCGCGGGGAAGCTGAGAGTCAAGAGAGGGGACAAAGAGGGGGCCACAGAGAACCAGAGGAGAAAAGAGACAGAGCTGTGGGTGAAGCAACAGAAAAGCCATTGAGAAGGGCAGGGAGAAATGAATGCCCCATGTCAGACCAGGTGCTGAAACAGCCACTTCCATTGGAAGGGGACGAAACAGGGGACAAAGGACACAAGAAGCAAAGAAAGTCCAATGACAGAGACAGAACACCGATGGGTCAAGACCCAATGTACTGAATGCAGTGTCCTGGCCTCAGAGCCCCAGGCCCGCAATGGTGGGTCCTCCGGGAACTGTCTTCATATCTTCCTTCATGGCATTTTAATCAGCATCTAGTAACTGTCTACAGGGAGGCTCTCCCTGGCCCCACACGAACACCATGAATTTCTAAAGGCCAGGGGAAGTCTGGAAAGTGACTAGGATCCTGTTTGGTCCAAGACCTGAGCTCAGAGCCCTTCTATAGGATCAGCCAGCATTTGAGCATAGCCCTGTCACCCCAGAGCTCAACTGGAAACTCTAGAGGATCTCCGTCTGTGACACACACACCCCCAACATCCTCAGGGTCAGATCAAATGCCTTATAAAGAAAGAGCACCGGGCTGGAGAGATGGCTCAGAGGTTAAGAGCACTGACTGCTCTTCCAGAGGTCCTGAGTTCAATTCCCAGCAACCGCATATGGTGGCTCACAACCACCTGTAATGAGATTTGGTGCCCTCTTCTGGCCTGCAGGCATGCGTGCAAACAGAACACTGTATACATAATAAATAAATAAATCTTCAAAAAGAAAGAAAGAAAGAGCGCCTTCAACATCTTCCCATGATGGGGAAGTCACCCATTCTAGCACCTGAGCCCCGCTCTGCTCCATCTCGGACTGTGAGGGGGCAGGGACCAGCATGCAGGTCCCAGAGGGAGGGCGCACTTGGGTATAGCTCTCCGTTCCTCAAGGGACATGGGGAAAGAGACTGCTCTGGGCTCTGACTTATCAAAAGCTCAGCTGGCTGCAAGCCAGACCCCAGGATCACCCTCCACATCAGTCACTGTCTGTGCATTTGAGCTGTGCCCCTCCTGCTGCAGCTAAGAAAGTCTAAACTGTCTCCCAAGAGGCTTTCGTCAGTGTCACCCCTGTAGAGGGAACCCCTGAAGCCACATCCATACCGCTGTCCCCAAGAGTTCCTTTCTTCTTCCCTTCCAGATGCTCCAGCTGTATTTGTGTCTTATACACACGTATTTGTGTCACCTCCGGGAATTACACTTGGTGGGGGGACTGTCCCAGTCTCCGGGGGACAGCATGGTCAGGAGATGCACGGGACAGGCAGCCTGCCCACTCTTCTTCCCCAGTACATAGATGGTGTGTCCCTCTCTTAAGACTGCTTCAGTTTCCAGTCAGGAGAAGCATTTGGATCCAGCAGCCTTGGGGCCCAGGGTAAGTGAAGACTGTGTACCTCCCAGCTACTGTCTTCTCACCAAGCCTCTCTGATGGCCTCTAAGGCCCCCTAGATGTTCTTGGGAGCACAGTCCTAAGCAGACATTAGTCCTTGGCAGGAGTCACTGCATATAAACCCCTGGTCTCCCCTGAGAAACTCACCTTTAAAGCTGGGGGTCCTCGGGGGCTTCCCTATCTGTAGAGCAGGGTTCCTCATGGGTACCCCCTCCCCCTCTTTTCCTTCCCTTCTAACAAAGTCTCTTGCCTGAACCTAAATCCTTTTAGGGAGCCTAAGACCCCCTCCTTCACAGAACCAAAGAACCCCTAACCCCAAAGTCTAAGGAACCCGGAGTACATGGGTGGAGGCTCCCAGCTCCAGGAAGGTGTTGGTGGAATCACCATGACATTCTCGGAGATGGGAAAACTAATGGATTCCTAGCCAGCACAGGGTGCTGATTAATAGATCAATGTCAACTTCCTGACTTGCCAAAGGGCTCTGTCCTCTGCCCTGGCTTGTTCAACATACTTATCAGTAATGAGACGGAGATGTGGGAGGGACGTGCAAGGGCGGGAGGGGAGAACTAAGACACCACACTGAATGAAGACACTGAACCGACTTTACACGTGGGTCAGAACTAGTAAGGGAACTTCTCTCTTGGGCTACTGTCCTCAACAATGACTCAAAATAACAAACATTAACAATAATTCAGTCCAGGAAAATTCCAAGATTTAAGGCAAAGAGAAGTTCAATTTTGCTAACAGTACGATGCGGCTGTCCAGTAATAAAAATATGGCATTTAGTTCCAAGGAAACAAAAGCTCCACATACTCCATGTTAATCAGACACCAGCAGAAAGTCGGGTTCTCTTTTATGCCCTTGTGCTCTTATCAGAAAGATATTTATTAGAGTCACCAATGTCTCTAAAAATATCTGATGGATACTGGCACAAGGACCCCACTTTTATTTTAGATGACAAAGAAAAGATGAACGCACAGACTCAGATATGCGCGGCTGGCCTTGGAAAGGTGGCTGGAGAGGTCCCCACCTACTACAACCCCCTGTCTCCACCCAATATCTGTGAAGCCCTGGGAACCTGAACCCAGTTCCCACTGGCTGCCCAAGAGGTAGGAAGGAACAGGAGCAACAACTACGAAGGGGACAGAGCTGTGGGCAGTGGCCTCCGGGGAGTGTGCTGGCCACACCACAAACTGACCTTTAGCAAGGCTGGCAGTTGAGCAGAAGGGAGGGGAGGTGGTCCAGATGGTGGCTGAGCACTTGGCTGGCACATGCTGTCCCAAGTCAGCCGTGGCACTAGCCAACTGGCCTCTCACCTCAGGGCTTCCACTGGTCCTTTCAGTAACCCTGTGGGAATTGGTCCTGGCTGGATACCTGTGTCCAAAGTCTGAGGTTACCCGCTGCCCCCAGCCAAAGCCCACGGTGACACTTCCTCACTCTCTCTCCCTTCCTCTGCTCCCTCCCAGCTTGTCTCTGGTGGCTTTCCTAGCCCTCAGCATCCTCACTTTCACTCATTATCCCCTTCCCCTCATCCCTCGCTTCCCATCACAACCTGACTCTCATCCCTCCAGGGTTCTACTCGAGACCTTGTTCCAGGCTGGATGGTCAAAGCTGCTGCACGTGTTTTAGTGAGCTCTCACTTTTAGGACTTGCAAGAGCTGGAGGTTTCCCTCCTGAGGACTCTGTTTGGGATTACACTACACAAAACAAATAGTTACCTTTCCTCTACCCTGAACTAGGACGCCAGCCCTTCTAACATGGCAGAACCAGGGAAACCTGGCCCTGGTCTGACACTGGAGGGCATGGACTGCCTCTAAAGCCTGCCTACCTATTTAGGGGCTGTGTGACTCCAGGAGGGTACTTAATGGCTCTGAGCTGAGTGTAGGGTCTGGGATAAAGCAGTCCCCAATAAATGTTAGCTCTCCCTACATCCTTCCCTTTCACAGACGTTATCACCACCCTTACCCTGGAACCATGACTCATGTGTATGTGTGAGAGGTGTGTGTATACATGGAGAGAGAGAGAGAGAGAGAGAGAGAGAGAGAGAGAGAGAGAGAGAGAGAGAGAGAAAGGCCCAGTTTAATGAATGCTCAAATGTAGCAAGTGCTTTTCAGATGTCTGAGTTCATTGTTACTCATTCATTCCAAGCCTCTCAATAGCCCTATGGGCCCAGGGCATGACAGTAACCAGCTTTCCAAGACTTGGGAGATTGAGGCAGGAGGATCATGAATCTGAAGCCAAGCTAGGCTACATATTGAGACCCAGCAACAATACCAAAATGATAGGGACTGACTGGTGTATTTCCTGTTCACTGCAGGACTCTCTTTGGCCCAGCAGAAGCTCAAACAGCCTCGGCTTGCCCACAGCATCCAAACCCATTCTCCCCTCAACATGGCTCCAATGGGTGCAAATCTGCCTCCTGACGTCCTTGTTCTGCTCTAGAGAACAAAACCCCCGCAAAGCTTCACCAGAGACCACACCTTTGCACACACATGCACACTGTCTCCCAGGATAGTTCTTCCACAGGCTGGGCATCCCTCCTCAGCTTTCTTAATTTCTGGATCTTCCCACCCTCCAATGCTCAGCTGTCCCTCTGGTTTGAACCTGCTCCAGTTAGCCCTCGTTCATTCATTCATTCTTCACAGACTCTGAGAGTTGCTTGTGGAAGTTCAGGCCACCAAGCAAAGCCAGAGAGAGCCACTGTCATCAAGGCAAACTTGGTCTTAAAGACAAGAGACCCGAGAGAAACAGATACACAGAAACCATGCCACACACAATAGCACAAGTGGTGGGAAGGCAAAAGTAACCTATGATGGAGGAGTCCCTGAGATCTAGAAGCCCCTTAGACCTGAATGCTAATATACACTCACCACAAACACAAACTGGTATGAGCCGGGTGGTGGTGGCACACACCTTTAACCCCAGCACTTGGGAGGAAGAGGCAGGCCTATCTTTGTGAGTTTGAGAACAGTCAGGGCTACAGAGTGAGTTCCAGCACAACCAGAGCTACACAGTGAAACCCTGACTTGGGGGGAGGGGAGCAAGGGAGGGAGGGAGGACAGACGGATGAATGAACCAGTATGAGCCAGCTCATGCGTTAGTCTGACTCTCCTCACCTGAATGTGGATACTGGCCTAAGTTCGCCTTGCACAGACGAGGGACACACTGACAGCTGAAACCACTTGCCCAAAGTCAGTAACCATAAAATGCCAAACAGATAGATGTAGTGGGAGTTGACCTTCAAGACCAAACTCTCAGTCTGTGGCATTATAATCTCTAAAGGTGTCAAATGGGGCATTAAGATGCAGTCCCTAAACACAGGTATACACATGCGCATGCATGCAGCAGTGGCCCATCCTGGCAACACCCAAACTCCAGATTCTCAGCTTGTTCTTCCACTTGGATGGGTTTACGTCACCTTCAGACCCTTGACTCTTACTCTCGTGGGCTGAATGAGAGAGGAAGCAGAAGGTGGACTATGGCTCCTCGTGTCACCAATAAGACCACAGATGGGGGCCGGGCAGTGGTGGCGCACGCCTTTAATCCCAGCACTCGGGAGGCAGAGGCAGGCGGATCTCTGTGAGTTCGAGACCAGCCTGGTCTACAGAGCTAGTTCCAGGACAGGCTCCAAAACCACAGAGAAACCCTGTCTCGAAAAACCAAAAAAAAAAAAAAAAAAAAAGACCACAGACCACAGATGGGGCAACAGGGTCCCCAAACTCTAGAAGTTCGCCAAGCTCACCCAAGGCCACCCAGTCTGAATTCAGACCAACCCTATCCTTCAGAGGAAATTGAAATTGAGGCCCAGAAAAGATGAATAAGGAGCCCTAATGGACCCCAGGAAGGAGCTTTAATCCAGAACAGATTAAGGCCTCTGCACCCCAATCTAAAGATGAGGAGGCGTTGCCCCTTCCATTAAAGTTCCTTTAATGGAAACAGCGGCCTTGAACCCATGAGGGACAGTGCAGCTCACAGTCACAGGGTGGATAGAGGACCCTGGGCCCCCAGGACCAGCGCATTCCCGCCTTCTGCAAGGGAATCAGAATGCGGCTGGGCAGGAGAGGAAAAGGGACAGCGGCTGGAGCCCCTCGTCTGGGTGCTCCTCCCCAGGGACCCTGTGGGTGATCGCTTCTTGGAACATTGTGTTCAGGCTGTGAGTCTTGGCTGGAGTAGTCCCCCCTGGCACGTCTCCAGTTGCCTGTTTAATAATGTACAGCCAACCAGCCATTTAAAAAAAAAAAAAAAAAAAAGTCAGTGGTTGTTTTTGTTGGTTTGTTTTTGGGGGGTGTTTTGTTTTGTTTTCTCCCTTCTTCTGGAGAGTTAGTTATGAAAATATGCTTTCAGGGAAGGGCTGGCCTCCAGGGCCACTTAGACCTCACCTGCTTCTGCCCTTCCCCACCTGAACTCACCATGCCCAGGCACCAAAGTACCTGCTCCACCTCCACAGTGCTGGCGACACCCTGGTCTGCTCCCTGGAGACAGAGTGTGGGAAGTTCTGACAGAGGAGCCGGACTCCGAGGGGGGCCCAGTGCTTCCGAGGAATTCCAGAACTGTCTGGTCAGAGTTGGGAGCAGAAGGCAGGAGTTGGCAGACCCAAACCCCACCAGGTGTGAAGAGCTAGATGACCAAGTTCTTGTGGCCTGGCCTGAGGAAGGGAGCAGGAATACTGGGCATCCGCCTTGGGTCCTTCTCTGAGGCAGCAGCTCTGTTCTCTATTTGAGCTATAACCCACAGTGGATGCAAGGCTAGGAGGAAGAACCAGTGCCAAAGCTCCAGGGGAAGCTGTGTGCTGCACAAGAAGGTTCTAGGCTGTTGCACCCTCGAGCCTGGGAAAAACCTGCCAAGATTTCCTTCCCTCCATAAGCTAGCATATTACTGCTGCTCTGAAACCTGAGCAAGATAGTATAGCATGGCATACAGTATCCAAGAGTAGAGTCATGTCCTTGTAGCTCTACTCTGGTCTCCTCACAACCCTCAGCCATCAGACCTCATGTCTCCCCTGGACTTTTGTTCCCTTGCTATAGAGAGTCCCTTACCCTGCCCAGGAATCCCTGCAGGAAAGTAAAAGCTAGGGGTCTAGAACCACGGTGGTGACAGAGATGATAGAGTAGTGACAGAGCTGGTGATGATGATGGAGATGGAGGTGATGGTGGAGGTGATGGTGGAGGTGATGGTGGAGGTGGAGGTGGTGGTGGAGGTGGTGGTGGAGGTGATGGTGGAGGTGGAGATGGAGGTGGAGGTGGAGCAGGTGGAGGAGGAGCTGGTGGAGGTGGAGAAGGAGGTGATGTGGAGGTGGAGGTGATGTGGAGATGGAGGTGATGTGGAGGTGGAGAAGGAGGTGATGTGGAGGTGGTGGTGGAAATGGAGATGAAGGTGGTAGTAATGATGGCAGAGATGGTGGTTGGTGATGGTGGTACCGTGACATCATTCTAAAGTTTTGAATGTATTCCATATACTAAATTTTCTAGACTTTTCCTAGTCAGTCTATCAAGTAAAAACTGTGACCATCACTATGATACCGATGAAGAAGGTGAGCCTGGGCAGGTGAATTCACTCACCAAAGTCATAAACGGATGAGTGACAGAGACAAACCTTAGATCAGGCTGACATCAGGGGTTTTTTTGTTTTGTGTTCTTTTTGAAACTGACTCTCATGCAGCCGAGATTAGCCATGAACTCACTCTCTGACTGGGGATGATCTTGGACTAATGACCCAATCTCTCTCATCACTAAGCCCTGAGGAGCCCCCAAGTGGCTGACATTCAGCCACAGCCACAAACAAACCATACACTTACACACACACACACACACACACACTTTGTGGCATGCATGCAAGCATAAGTACCCACATACTACATACAGTACACACATTGAAACTTATGTACACACATACCTGCACACAGAGGTGTGGTAAAAACATGCTCACATACACGCTCATGCTCATACACAATGGCAGGCATGCCCCCACAAGCACATGTGCATGCAGACACGTACACAGGAACCATACACACATGCAGACCCAGACTCACACTCCACCTCTGCACACATACTTGCTGGCACCCAAACATGCCTGAGAGTTTTGTCCACAATGGCTGGCCAGGCACAAGCACCCACAGGCTGTCTGGGCAGGCAGAGCCGGACAGGTGTCCAACATGCCCCCAGGGGCTTATTCCTAGGCGAGAAGGCTGCCGGCTAATAATACCACAGTGCATTCCTGGCCGAGATAAGCAGCCCCAAGCATCCCCGGCACGTTCCAGCCTCGATGTCTCACCCCTGTGGATTCCACCCACCCGCAGCGCTGTCTTGGGGCTGCACAGGAGCCGGCGCCGGGACACAGACGCCTTGGCAAGGGCCTACCACGAATCCTCTTGGCTCCTCTCTCACCAGGGTCCCTGGTGAACCTGCCCAGGATAGGTTCCCCTCACAGACACCCATGCAGGAAGGAGGGAAGGACCTGCATTCATGGTGAGGAGAGGGCTATGGAAGCCATCCTGTCCTCCACGGTCTACTGATACCCTATTATACCACCCCCAGTGCCAGGGCAGAAGCCACTCCCACCTAGGGTTACCATATTTATGCCATGTCCTCCTCACCACAGCCCGATGCCACCATTGTTATTATAGCCATTCCTCTCGTGACAGTGAAGGAAGGGCCCAGGCTTTCCCCAGGTCTTCCAACTTCTCAGCCTGTCTCCTCCATGATCTCAAACTTCGCTCCCTCTTGGCCACTCTGAACAGACTGGGCAAGTGAGGGCAACATTTTTTCTGGTGAATAAAAAAAACTGTTTGTTATAGGTCCGGGGATGCACGGGTTCCGCCATGCAGATCAAATAACTAATCAAATAGTCATCGGGGCTTGTTTGGGGACCTTTGGAGTTGCCTCAAGATGAAAGGTGTCCCCAAAGTAGGGCATAGAAGGACATAACCTTTACCTGACCCCAGCTCACTTCACAAGTCCCAGAGTCACAGACAGTACAGAGGAAACTTGGGAGCTATGAAGACAGGGACTCCTCTACCCATGGGAACAAGAGAGAGGAGGCCAGACAAAGAGCTGGGCCTTGGAGAATGAGGCAGAATTGGGGGGGGGGGGGTGCCATGAACTACAGTGTCCCAAGGGACACAATGGGAATGGGATGGTGCACAAAAATTAGCAAGAAGAGAAATGACAACACCTAAGGATGACAAGGGATCTAAGGGAAGGAGGAACAGGGAGAGAATGGAACCTGGTCCTATGGATGGACATCTACGGGTCTCTGTGACTCTCAGGCATCTCTTTCCTCCCTGGTCTCAGGCTGATCTTCTAAAATCTATGCAACACACACACACACACACACACACACACAGAGACAGACAGATGGACGGACGGACGGACGGACAGACAGACACCCAAATATCAAGCATCTTTCTTGGTAAGAGATGGATCTACAAGATGCTGCATTACTTCTCAGCTAAGGGCAGCATAGCCAGAGAAAGACGCTAGTTTCACCAAAATCATCCATGGGATGAGGATTTGAGTATACTCATGTCCTCATTTAAAAAAAAAAAATGCAAGCCGGGCGATGTGGTGGCGCACGCCTTTAATCCCAGCACTCGGGAGGCAGAGGCAGGTGGATCTCTGTGAGTTCGAGACCAGCCTGGTCTACAGAGCTAGTTCCAGGACAGGCTCCAAAGCCACAGAGAAACCCTGTCTCGAAAAACCAAAAAAAAAAAAAAAAAAAAAATGCAACCATTCTGGCCTGAGTATGAAGAAGTGATGTGTCCTGAACAGGGAAAGAAGAGGATCCCCTGGAGGATGACTTTCCCAGCTCCAAGGACATCCCTGTGGGGTAAGGAGACTCAGACTCAGACAGACACCCAAGCATGAGGGCAGCAGCCAGGCTGGAGAGCAGGGGCAGGACTGGCAGTAAATTTGCAGGGGCCGGGGAGTAGACCACCAGGGAAGCACAGCTCAAGGTGGGTTTCCCACACCATCCCCTCCTGGCCAGTCCCATACCCTGCAAAGCAGCCAGCTGTGCTTCCCAGAGCTGACTGACCCATGGCCAGCCCCTCCAGCACTGCCCACTGGCCATGCTCTGAGCAAGCCAGCATCCTTACATGGACATCTCAAGGGCTGATGCTCACTGGATGAGCATCCGGAGCAGCGCAAGCTTCCCCTCCCTGCGGGCTCTCCCTAAGGTGCTTCCCCACCCCACTCACACTCCTTGGGGCAAGCACAGCCAAGGACAGCTAGGGAGGCTGGGGACAGGAAGAGGCAAGATGTGGATTCCTGATTCACCATCTAGGAATCAGAGACCCGCGGGAGAAAGTGAACACACCTCGTCAGCTGACTGGTAAGAAGCAATAACCAAGTTTCCCATTACAGTAGACCTAGGGTCCAACCAGTATCCTTTCCAAGTCCTTCTGCCTGACCCAGAGCAAACGAGCAAGACAAGACGCTTTTAAGATAATCGGCGAAAATTGAACACAGACCGGAGTGAAGCTGATCTCAAGAAAGTATTACTAAAGATGTTAACTGGGCTAATGGCATTAATGCAATGTTAAAATAAAAGGTCCTTATCTGTTAACAACACACACTGCAGTATTAAAGATGATATCATGTCTGGGGCTTGTTTTAAAAAAAACACTCCAGCTAAAAGTAAACAAATAAAAAGTGCGGAGGAAAGGGTTTGAAAAGAGAAGAAATAAAAAAATACAGCACCAAATCAATGGCTGTTGAAGCAGAGCGATCAGAGGCCATTGTAAGATTTTTGCTACATCTGTAAATGCTTTTAATCACCCACTTTAAAAAAAAAAAAAAGGAACTGAAGGCTGGGGATGTGTATTAGTCAGTAGAGCACTTGGCCTAGCATGCATGGGTTCGATCTCCAGCACTGTATAAACTGGCCATAAACCAGCACTCTGGAAGTGGAGGCAGGAAGGATGCAAGGTACTTGAGATCCTGTTTCAAAACCAACAACAATTAAAAAAAAAATCTTACCAGGAGTGGTGGTGCATGCCTTTAATTCCAGTACGGGGGGTGGGGGGGGCAGAGGCAGGCAGATCTCGGCAAGTTCAAGGCCAGCCTGGTCTACAGAGCAATTTCCAGGATAGCTAGGGCTAATACACAGAGAAACCCTATCTCAAAAATCCAAATTAATTAAAAATTTTTTTAAAAAAAGAATTCACATACACACAAAACAGAAGTACACTGTGTTCCATGCTGAATCTCAAGTACACAGAGGACATTAAAGAGAAACATGGATCAACAATTTTATTTAAAATTATGTGTTTAGAAAGAAAATGCATTGCTAGGTGTGATGGCACACACCTCTAATCTCAGTACTCTAGAGGCTGAGACAGGAAGATCAAAGGTTCAAGGTCAGACCCTTGTCTTAAAACACAAGACAATAATCACACACACACACACATGTAATTGTTGATCAAGCCTGTGAAATCTATCCCTCAGAATGAGTGGAAATTTCAAAAATCTTTCTCCGTACACAGCACACAGCACTGGCACTAGAACGGCCACAGCTCTGTGGGGAAAGAGGCACGGCTGGCTATAGCTGGGACAGCCACAAACTCCCTTGAGTTCCCCATGTGGGACACAGTCAGGCTCTCCTTACCTAAGCCCTCATTTGTACCCCAAACATGCAGGTATATGGCTTTCTCAGGGCCATGAGCCATATAGGGGAGACCGTGGATGGGCAGCTCCATGGAAAATAAGGAAACAACTCTAATCCCCACCGTGATTCATCCAGAGAGGTTCTGACCCAACCCTTGACCCATTATCTCTAGTCCCCAAACCTCTCTTGAAGAAAGATGTCATTGTAGCCATTGCACAGAGTGGAAAATGTACTAGAGAGAGGTCCCAGGGCCTGGGCAGCAAAGCTAGAATCTCAACCTGCCTCTCCAATATTTAAAAAACCTTGCAAGCAAAAGCCAGAAATTAGTGTAGGAAGAGCCAAAGCAGGGCTGGAACTTCAGAGAGATGACAAGAAGGGAAGTGGCCTGTGGGAGGCGGAAGACGGAAAGCAAGACAGAAGAGCTGGACCACGCCAGACTGGGAGCCCACATGGGGAAAGTCAGCAGAAAGGGGAAGGGAGCTTAGGTCAGGAGGAGAACTGGAGGTTAAGATGGAGGCTTGTGCTTAGAGCCAGAAATACACCAACTCAGTGTGAGAATCGGCTCCCAGAGCCTCCTGGAAACGCCAGCTGTTAGTGGATATGCCCAGTTAGCACGGAGGAGAAGCTGGCGTCTGACGTCTCAAGGGGAAATGTTGATAAACGGTGTTTTTCTTGCACTCAAAGGCATGAGATAAATCCTGGAAAGAGCCTCCTGCCTCTTGCTTAGGCTCCTAACCTCATCCTTAAAGCTAGGGTGGGGTCACAAGGGTGCCCCATGGCTCTCAGCCCCAGGAGAGCTCACTCGTGTCTCCTGACATCCAATGCCCAAGGGACGCCAGGCTAGATGAGTCTTGCCTCCCATCTTAGCATCTTTTCTCAGGACCATGGTCCTGAGTCTGGGTTGACTCAGGCTGGAGTAAAGCTTAGATGTACAATATTAGCATCACTGAAGTCCTGTCACCGCCCACTCCTTAGGTAGGTGATGCTGGGCAAGCAGCTTTTCCTCTCTGAGCCACAGGTGCTCCTCCTGACGCTATCTTTTTGCTCATGCTAAAAGTGGATTTATATATATGTGTGTGAGATATATATATGTGTATGTATGTATATATATACATATATATGTATACTTTCTCATGGGGTTATTTTGAGAATTTGTTGACTCCATCTATAGAAAGTGGTTACTATGAAACTTGGTACCTGGATGCTTAATAAATAATAAGTATTTCTATTATTTCTACGTGTAGTATTCTGATCTAGACCATCTGAGACCTATCCTTGCACTCCCCAGGACGCAAGGCCTCTGCAGAGACTGGCGGAGAGAACCCAGCAGGGTGGACAGCAGCCTCAGACTGGAACAAGGAGGAGGCTAGATGCTCTGAGGGTAGAGGGTGGCCCTGGCCTCCTCAGCTCCAGGAATGCGAGGCGGCGGGTGGAGGGGTGGGGGGACATGCCTGGATGCCTGGACGCTGAGGTCAGGCAGTGTGTGTTTTTATCGTCATCGTCATTCTCACATGTGAGCCAGGGAGGAGGGGGGAGGGGACAAGAGAAGCAGCTGCAGGGAACACTGTGTATGGTCACTCTGTCCAGCCCCCATCCATCCCTGCACCAGGATGCGAGGGCCCCACCAGACCTCTTTGGCCTCCCCAGTTAGGAGGCTGAAGCTTCACACGGGGCCTAGCCAGAAGCAGGGCACAAACCATTTACACACACACTCACACTCTCTCACACACGCACACGCATACACACACCACACACCATTCGCCAGGCTCTTCACAGC
Source organism: Chionomys nivalis (assembly GCF_950005125.1). Taxonomy (NCBI): domain Eukaryota; kingdom Metazoa; phylum Chordata; class Mammalia; order Rodentia; family Cricetidae; genus Chionomys; species Chionomys nivalis. Next base: position 122,307,223 of record NC_080087.1, on the reverse strand, counting down.
AGGAAAATGAACCTGTAAAGCCAAGCCGGTCAGAGATGCTCACAGAGAGGAGTCCCATCTCTCATTCCTGAGTCTAGGCTTTCGGAAGGACAGAGGAGTGAACAAGAAAACCACATGCTCTTACAGGCAGAGCAAGCCTCCCATGCTGCTTTACCCAAGCTCAGGACCAGTCACCAAGGACTCCATGACTCTCCATGTAGCCCATCACTGCCCCTACAACACACATATCGCCAGTTCAGGGAGGCCCAACCCTCCTTTGGACACCACCCCCAACGTTCTGGAGATATCACTGAAGAGGATCCAGAGTACCTTCAGGGCCTTGGGCCCCCTCAGGTTTCTTCCATAGGAAAGTCTGTCTCAGAGCTAAGCCAACTCCCTCCTGTCCCCTTAGAGTGTCCTCGGTGGAGATCAAGAAAGCCACCAGATTACTGTGTGTGACCCTGTCTGCTGTTACTCACTTCTGCAACTCCAACCCCCTACAGCCTCAGTTTCCCCTTAGGTGTAGAAGGACCAGTGATACACCACAGTGAGATGCTGTTATCATATGATGTCCCCAAAAGCTCATGTGTGATGCTTGTTCCCCAGCTGGCGGGGTTCTTGTGGGACACCATGTTTCCTACACAGGTGGACGCAGGAGTGTGTCACTAGGGGTGTGGCTTTTAAGGTTAAACCCCTGTTTTCTGCCTTGTTCTTTGTTTCTTTGGCTAGTATGATGTGAACAACTTCGCCACACAATACTGCTGCCATAAACCAGTTTGTTCCACCATGCCTGCCACAATGGACTGAAACCCTCTAAAACATGAACCAAAATCAAATATTCTCGCTTTGTGTGTTTCTCTCGGGTACTGTGGTCAGAGCAACATGAAAGTAATCAATATGGAAACCAGAGTCCTATGGGTGAGGGGCAAAGAGATACAGAGTTCTTCCCTTACATAGAGTCTCTGCCTCCCAAGTTCCCATAGTACCTTTCCAGCCACTGGGAAAATCCGGCCCTGAAGAACTAACTGTAGGAAGCTCTGCCCGGTTAGTATGGCAACCTGCTCTCCCCCTGGTTCATATCCCAGAATGTCCCTCTGCATCTCTAGGTCACATCTACTGCCACCTCAGAATCTTCTTCACACTGTGCATGCGTACACATGCTCACCTGCCACACAACCACAATTCCCACCATGGCTCTGTAGTTAACCACCTTGGCCTCTCTGCTTCCCTTCCCAAACTGATCAGAGCCAAAAAGAAGAACCAGTAGAACCCCTCAGTCCTCCTAGGAAGGAAGGGCATCCTGGTTGGGTCTCCAGAAAGCATGACAGTCACTCCAGCTTGGAGACATGCCTTCTCAAAGCTGGAAGTAGTTAAAGATCCACCCTTTGGAAGGACACTCTCACTTACCTTCAAACATGGCCACAGAAAATCCTGCTGACTCCTCGCTCGCATGGCTAAGGTCAGCAGGACCTTTCCCATTCTAGAGATGAAAGGAAGGGCTGGCCACACTCAGATCCCTCCTGGAAGCTAAGGTAGACTGGACCTAAATTTCCTATTTCCTTTCCAAGTTGGCCCTGAACCTTGATCCCTTCCACCTTTGGTGACACAAAGCTCTGGGTTTCCTTTAGAGTGTGAGGGGGTAGGTACCTCAACGGCAAGCTACGTTACCAGGGAGTGACAAACACCACCTAAGCCGTGTTATAATGGCATGTTATAGATATGAATGACACCTTCCAGCAGTGACCTCGTAAGAAGGGAAAGACTCTCAATCCCGTGGCTGGGTCTCCTCCAGTCTGTTGAAGGATTCAGGAACAAACTCGGAGATGTTCTGGGGAATAAGAGGTACTGCATTCAGAACAGCCCACAGTAGCCCTGTCTGAGTTCACAGCCCATTGGCTGGCTGTGCAGGCCCCACACTTGCCAACCTGAAGTCCTGGGAAGCCTGCGCCTTAAAATAAGCTCAACAGATAGGGAGCGTGCATCTTTCCTGGGTGTCCTGACTCCATAAACAGTCAAGCACTGAGGATTCTACCCCCTAGAGGGGTTCCCATACCACAGGAAAAGCATGCAACCCCAGCCTACAGCCTACAGAGTGAGGGACATATGAACACAAACAGATGACCAAGATGAGAAACATCCAGGACATAAGAGGCAGTTCCTCTTTATCAAGCGTAGACCTGATAGAGTAAACATCAAACCAAACTGAGGCTAGCCCTCCTGACATGGCTGAAGCCATGAGCAACAAAACAGATGGAGGAGCTGTCCTGGGCTGGGGATTAAGGAGACACAAGGCCTTATAGCACTGTGGATTCTCTGGCTGGATCCCAGAGCAGCCATAGGAGTGCTAGCTGAATCTTCCTCGACTGTCTGTTCACTGGTGGTATCGAACCAGGAGAACCTCTGTGTTTTGACAACTGTGGCATGGTTGGGTATGATTTAACACGGTAGTGGAAGGTGAAGGGAAATCCTGAAACACTTTCCCAAATTTTCTATAAAGCTGAAATCACCTGAAAAATTTATAATTCAAAAAGTAGAGGGGAGTGGGGGCAGAGAGATAGCTCAGTCGGTAAAGTGCTCGTTATGCCAGTATAAATAAGGACCTCAGCTCAATCTCCAGAGCCCACAGAAAAATGCTCCCATTAATGGCATGTATTTGTAATCCCAGGTCAGGGAAGTGGAGACAGAGGATCCCTAGGACAAGCTAGCCACCTAAGCTCCAGGCCAGAGAGCTCCTGTCTCAAAGGATGGCATTCATGAAGGTGACACCTGCAGTTGTCCTGTGGCTACCACACACACATGCACAAACCCAGGAATATACACGCATGCATGAGTGCGTGTATGCACACGCGTGCATAGGCACACACACACACACAAACACACACACGTATTTTTTAAAGAACCTTAGACCCAGATTAAGGCCATAATAACCGGAAGACAAGAAAGGACCAAGCCTTTAGAGGGAAAGAACTCAACCCAAGATGTGCCCCCAGAAGCCCTCAGGCACCCCAACAGAGAGAGATGATGATACAGGCTGCTCAGGGAGCACAGCAAGCACATCTGGCCTGGAGATCAGGTGACACAGGCATTTCTGCCCTGGGGTCCTCAGACAGGCCAAATCAGCATCCTATACACAGCCACCACAGTCACAAACCACTGGCTACAGTACACCACGCATTGCAGGATACACCCCACACCTCAGGACTTCATCTGCACCCCAGATCCTTGCCACCGGCAGCTACGAGCCCAACCAAATCACTGCAGAGATGGCCCATGGCCTCTCCTCTGTCAGCAGAGGCAGCAATAATAAGCCAGTTTTGACTCTCAGCCCCCACATTGTCAAACAAGAGACTGGTCACCCCCAGTCCAGTCTTCCTCTCTGACACAGTTGCCGAGAGCTTACCACCTCATAGGACAGCCCAGTGCTGTCTTCTGGGGAAGACCAGCAAGCCTTAGTCAAGCAGAAAATGAAGACAATCTGAAGCCATCTTCAGACTCTACTCACAGCAGAGCAATGGCGGCAGCCACCCGAATTTATCTGCCCTTCTGAGCATTTTATATGTATTAATCCATTAGATTCTCACCATACCATGTAAGGGAAGACCTTCCACGAATCAAGAATTCAAACCACAAAGAGGCCCCACATCCCGGCTAGTTAAGCCAGACTTGGGTTCAGCTCAGACTCTACCAAGGCTCTCCTCAATCCTGCATTCAAATCAGGGGACCTCATGCCAAGCTCATCAGCCATGAGAGCACATTGTTAACTTCCCAGCCCACTTCCTCCTCTGCCCCGGAGGAGATGCTCGTGTCCATTACCAAGAAGTCCCGAGGATTGGATTCCGTGGATCCCATGGGCTCAAGGACACAGGATCTCTGCAAATGTGCCTGGTGGTGGAATCCAAACCGTGTGAGTTTCCACAGACAGGAAGAGGCTGCTCCTCCCGTCTTTCATGACCCAAGAGTGACCTGCCCCCTGCTGTGCCACACAGAACCTGGCTTGAACCCAGATACCTCTGGGCACCCTCGCTTGGGTGCCCTGGGGCCAGTGCCAGTGGGAACAGGTCAGGGCGTTAATCTATGACTTATTCTGTGCCCAGGGCACACACACCCCTCTCCTCCTAATGGCCCCCCATGAACATCCACCCACCTGCCCACTGCAGCAGACAGCTCGACAAGTCATACATCAGCCAGACACCAGCACCCCCTGGGAGTCCCCAGCAGGGTAGAACAAAAAGGAAAACCAACCAAGGAGGAAGCTGGCCAGCCAGCAAGTGACTGTGGGTGTATGGGATGTCATTCTGTGGAGCCTCCCTAACCTGCCGCTGTGGATCTCCTGGGGCCTCGAGCCCTGGGTTAGTATGGAAACACTTGGTGCCTTACAAGCCTAGGATGCCGTGATATTAGATTAAGAGCCGTTGATTGAGCAAGGGCCTATATCACATGCCAGACCTGCACCGGCAAGGTGTCTAATCCTCACGTCAGCCTTGCAAGTCAGTATGGCAGCAAGATCAGCATCACCGTGTGTACGGCTAAGGGTTAAACCTGGAGCCTTTTGAGCGCTAAGCAAGCACCTGCTTTAACATCCCACTTTTTTTTCTTCCTCTCTCTCTCTCCTTCTTCTTTATTTTCTTTTTTTCCTTTTTTCTTTTTTTCTTTTTCTTTTCTGTTTTTCAAGACAGGGTTTCTCTGTAGCCCTGGTTGTCCTGGAACTCATTCTGCAGAGCAGGCTGGCCTTGAACTCAGAGATCTGCCTACTTCTGCCACCCTCCAAGTGCTGGGATTAAAGGCAGACACCACTATCACCACCACCACCCCACTCCCGGCTTCTTTTCTTTTTCATTTTGAGAAAGTCTCAATAAGTTGCCTAGGCTGACCTGGAACTCACCCTGTAGCCAAGCCTGGCTTGAATTTTCAGTATCCTGTCCCAGCCTTGTGTGATTACAGCCTGACCACCAGGCCTGGTTTTCCTGGTTCTGTGTGTGTGTGTGTGTCTGTGTGTCTGTGTGTCTGTGTGTGTATCTGTGTGTCTCTGTGTGTGTCTCTGTGTGTCTGTGTGTGTCTGTGTGTGTATCTGTGTGTGTCTGTGTGTGTATCTGTGTGTCTCTGTGTGTCTCTGTGTGTGTCTCTGTGTGTGTCTCTGTGTGTCTCTGAGTGTATGTCTGTGTATGTCTCTGTGTGTGTCTCTGTGTGTGTCTGTGTGTGTCTCTGTGTGTGTCTGTGTGTATATCTGTGTGTGTCTGTGTGTTTGTGTGTGTCTGTGTGTATCTGTGTGTGTCTGTGTGTTTGTGTGTATGTGTCTGTCTGTGTCTGTATGTGAGTGTGTGTGTCTGTGAGTGTGTAGAACAGAGGACAACTAGCAAGACTCAGTTCTCTTCTACTAAGTGGATTCCAAGCATCGTGGTAAGCATCTTTACCTGTTTGAGCCATGTCACCATTCCGTTGTGAACATTTTTACACCAATAAGGAAACCAGATGTCTGGGGTGAGCATGTGCCTCACCTCATGTGAGCAGAAGAGTCAGAATTCATTGGTGTCTGAGCCAGGAGCGCCAACCTCAATTAGGCCAGTGATGTAAACCAAACCTTGGCCTCTAAGCAAAGCCTGCTTGGAGGCCACTGGGTCTCAGGTTGTATCCCAGGGCCATGCGACACCGCCTGCTTCTCTCGGCCCAGCAATGCCCAAATGGGCAGGGTGCTGTGAGCTCTCTCGGCCCAGCGGGACCCCAGCAGGCAGGGCATAGTGAGTTCTAGCTGCCCAGTTGTTGTGCCCAGGGAATGGAAGCCCACCAAAAGCTTCTCTCTTAGTCTGTCTCAGCTGGCTCTGCAGGTAGCGGGCCACCAGAAGAAGCAACAGGAAGACTTACACCCCACTGACAGGACTTCTAAGATACCTAAGGTACTTTTGCCCTCCACTTCTCACTATGAACCTCAGCCTTCCCTACACCCCACTATGGGACTGTGCTGACCAGTGCCCCCTCAGCAAATTCCACCTCCCGTGATCCTCCACCTCCCTCCCTCTTCTTGTCCCCAGCCCTCCATCTCCCACCTCTGATGTGTCTTCCCTCTGCTCTGAGTCCTCCCCTCCCACCCTTCTGAACTTCTAAGACCTCTCTGACTTTTGAACCCCCATGTGATGTTTACACAGCCCAGAGTCAGGAACACCAAAATAAATAAATGAGTGCTTCGAGGAGTCACAATTAAGGAAGGTAAGAAGCCAGTTGGGGCTCAGTGTAACTTTCTCCCCTAGGCTTGCCACTGTGGATAGGGAGCGTACATGCAACATACTCCAAGCCTGCATGTTACCACTACACACGCGTGTGCGCGCGCACACACACACCGTTACCTCAGAAAGAATTTGAGCAAGAGGGTAGCTGTAGGTAGAGAGCCCAGCAATAACTTCTTGCAGCAATAACTGGCATTACAATGGAAAATTCTGTAAAAGTAAGTGGGGGGAGGGGAAGGCAGAATCGCTTTTTTTTTTATTATTTGGTTGGTTGGTTGTTTGGGGATTTTGTTTGTTTGTTTGTTTTATTTTTTCGTTATTCAAGACAGGGTTTCTCTATGAAGCAGTCCTGCTGTCCTGGAACTTGCTTTGTAGACCAGGCTGGTCTCGACAGAGATCCACCTGCTTCTGCAACACCATGGCTGGGCTAAAGTGAATTCCTTTACTTTATGGAGGAAACTGATAAATCTGTAGCCAGGATGACGAAGGAAGGAAGGAAGGAAGGAAGGAAGGAAGGAAGGAAGGAAGGAAGGGAAGGAAGGAAAACAAACTAGACTCAAATGACCAGAATCAGAAATGAGAGAGGTAACATCTCTCATGCGACCCCACAAAAATAAAAAATAGGAAAAAAAATTTAAAATTATGAAGGAACACTACAAATGATTATATGTCAACAAAACTAGGTAACTACAATGAAATATATATGTTTCCTAGGAAGATACAAAGTACCAAATCTGACCCAAAAAAGAAACAGAAAAGTTGACTACTCCATACAACATATAGATTGAATTAACAATAAGCATTTTACCCACAAAGAAAAATCCAGGCCCAGATGGCATCGCAGATGAATCCTATCAAAAGCTTAAAGAATAATCTATTTCAATTGTCTACAAACACTTCCAAAAAGAAAAGAGAAGCCAGGCCCAGTGGCACACATCTGTAATCCCAGTCACCTGGAATACTGAGATGGTAGATGGTGGGTGAATGAAGTTCCCTTGAATTCTGGGATAGCCTGGGCAACACAGTAGGATCCTGTCTCAAAGTCATCACAAAACCAAAAAATATAAAAAGCAGATACAGGATCCAGAGAATGCATCTCACGTCATTCTGAGTCCAGTTTTACCTTGTCACTCAAACCAGACACAGATATCGTAATACAAAAATAAAACCACACTCATATCTCTCATAAAGCCTCCCCCGAACTGGCAGATCTCATCCATCGACAAATAGGTATAGTTATATATACCTCCGCCAAATGAGATTTGTCTCAGGAAGACAAGGCTGTTCCAGTATTTGAAAATCAATGCTTAAAACACTTATCAATAGGCTTTAAAACCTGTCTTCCTCGATTGCTTTTTCAAGGTAAGTTTTTGAGACAGAGTTTCTTACTGAACCTGAACCTGGAACTTGCTGATTGGCCAGACTGGCTGACCCAGGAGCTGTAAGGCCCCACCCGTCTCTCCCTCCCCAGCGCTGCGGTTAGAGACACACAGCACTTTTACTCCAGTGCCGACAATATGAACTCAGGGCCCATGTTTGTGCAGCAAGCACGTCACTGACCCAGCCATCTCCCCAGACTCCTGGTTTGGTTGTCTGAGAACTTAAGGTCCTGTTGCTTCCGTCTCCTGGATGCTAGGAGGGCTCAAGAGGTATGGCGGGCGCATGAGCACTTTGATAGCCAAACAGTTCTGCTTGCCCGAGCACTCTCCACACGGTCTGCTGACCCTCTTCCTCAGACTCCTGCTCCCAGAACCTACTGAGATAGTCCTTAGCACCGGAACTCTGCCCGTCTATAGTAAACAGGTCATCCAGGGTGCAGCTTTTCTGGGTTTGGCTTCTCTCACCCAGCACCATGTCTCTGGGTCTCCTCCTGTGTGTAAGACTAGTCCATGACTCTGTGTGTTTGTGTGCGTGTGTGTTTTGCCTGGCCTCAAGTTCACTATTTAAGTGAAGATACTCTTGAACTTCTGCTCCTTCTGCCTCCCTCTCCACAGCACTGAGATCACAGGCATGCACCTCTATACCTGGTTTATGAGGTGCAGAGGGTAGAACCCAGGGTTTCCTTCGCATTAGGCAAGGACTCTCCCAGCTGAATGGTATCTCCAGTCCAAGCCCATGACTTTTTACTGCCCGGGAAAATGACTCTGAAGACTGCATCACCATTTGCTCACCCATTCACCTGATGCAAAACATTCCCGCGTTTTCCAGTCTGGGTCTCTCGTGATTTTAGGACCTGCATATTCATCACCACACGGAAAGGTTTTTATTTTTCTCCAGCAAACACCTCAGAGCAAAACTACTAAAAAGCTGTATCAAGCTTGGCTACAAACAGCCCTGTCACGTGTCCGGAACCCCAGTGCCCACACACACCATGCAGAGCACGACCCGGGTGTCTGTGCTAAAGTGTCCAGGTGACTCCAACACCCACACAAGACCTCAAGTCCTGGCTATGTTCATCAGGTGTCACAAGGTGGCAAACAGCCAAAGTCACACTAAGTGGCATACACAATGACCTTGCTTTTCCCTTACAACGGGGGTTGGGGGGGAGGGAGAGATAGCGCTGGTGCAAGTGTCTAGTCTTGATTTCATCACTTCAGCAAGCTGTGCTGGGGTCTCAGATCCCCCCACCTTTCATGAAACAAGAGACAGTAGGGAGAAATAAACCAAAGCGAATCAGTATTCCTAACGTTTTGAGCACTATGTTTTGAACTTGGCACTCCAACTGGGTTGCCATTCTCAGTATTCATAAGACCCCCATTATATAAGTACCATTATAATCACCATGTTACAGATGAGGAGACAGGTTCCGAGAAGTTCGGCGACTTGCCACAGGCCACACGGTGAGCATTACTGGGGCAGTCAGGATTGAAACACAGGAGTCTGTCTCCAAGGCCAAGGAGCTTAAACACTCCACCAGGCTTGGAGTCACAGACTGAACCTGGGGTCACAAGCCCCTCCCACTCAGCTATTCTTAGGGGCTCTAGAATAGTTTCCAAGCTCCAAGACAGCTACACAGAAGGCTGTGAGTCTGTTCATGAGGGCCTAGCATCAGAGGGATACCACAGTGAAATACGGGTTTCCCTACAGGATGACCTTTTCCTTTGGAGCTTAAAGGTGAACTGGAGCCCTTTGGGTACTAGGGAGGAGACTAAGTCATGGGTGTGTTCTTTCCTCCTGGGCCTGGCCTGAACACAGAAGAGAACTTCAGGGAAGAAACCTGTGAGAGATCTCAGTCGCCCAGGGTTGGCATACCCAGGCCTCTGCTCCTTTCATGTAACTCCCATCTGACCTGCAGGGGACCAAGAGTATTTTGCTGTGAGGAGCCATGACCTGATCTGGTCAAAATAGGACACTAGGGTTCTGCTCGCAAGTCCATCTGAAGGCCGGGGAACCTGAGCCCACTATTCTGTAACTCCCTAAGGTACCTCTGCAACTCTGTAACTCTAAAACGGTTCTAAAACTATAGTTAAAATAACACACGTAAATACATGAAGGTTGTAACATGAGAAAGTGGAGGTGGGGAAGCAGAGAGAACAGCAGAGAGAAAATCTGAAGCAGAATGAGATGCAGGGCTGGAGAGAGGGCTCAGTGGTTAAGAACACTGGCTTTTCTACAAGATCCGGGTTCAAATCCCATGGTGGCTCACAACGGGCTCTAACTCCCTCTTCTGGCCTTCTCAGGCGCCAGGCAAGCAAATAGTGCACAGACATATGTGCAGGCAAAACATCATACATATAAAATAAAAGTAAATTTTGAAAATTAGTGGGAAGCAAATGCTAACCACTCCTTTAAAATCCTCAACAGCAGAGAAAAAAAAAAAAGGTGCAGGCAAAGGTCTCAAGAGGTCCAAGAGTGGGAGACTATGGGAGAAGAAATGTGCTGGAACCATACTGAGATTCCAGACCCTTCTCTCCCACATCCTTGCTCCCTTCACTCCCCTCTCACCTGGTCGACCCCAGTACAAGTCCACTGTACAGAGATGCAGGAGCCCCGCTGGCCACCTTTACTAGGCTTCAATGGTCAATACCTAAAATAGGGTTATTGTGAGCCACGCCCACCTCCCCTCCCAGCCTGTTGCATGAATGGGAGTAGACTGCATGTTGGGAAGTCCTGTGCAGACACAGGCGAGGAAACATGATACTGTATCATCAGAGATGCATTCTGACACTCAGGCAGCCTCCCTGAATCACTTAGCCTGGCCCTTTCTCTGGGCATTTGTAGCCAGCTTCTGGTATAATCTGAATCTCAGTATCCCTCATGGGCTTGTTACCTATGCTGAGTCCCCAGTTTATAGAGCAGTTCTGAAGGCTAAGGAGCCTTTAAGGAGGAGGCCATGGGAGCAGGTCACTACAGTGGGTGACTCTCCCCTGCTAGCTCTGCTTCCCCTTCTCCCCATCATGAGAAGTCACTACCTCATGCACCCACCGCTATGCCTCACCACCATGGTAGAAAATGAAATCTCTCAGAAACCGTGAGACAAAACAAACCTCTCCCCCCCCCCCTTAAATAGCTTCTGTTGATATTTTGCCATAGCCACAGAAGTAATTAGCATGGCCTTAGCATGGCTCCGCTGTGAAGACTCCATGGGTTCCTCCCACTGGCATACAAGCCCACACAGGACCCTCCACCTCACAGGGCTGCCCTGTGTTGCAGGGGATCGTGCACACGGGTGGCAGTGAGAGACTTCTAAGCCTGGAATGGAAAAGACATAGTGTTCCTGTCTCCATGCTCTTGAATCATTCCCAGGAAGCCAGTACCACATGAGAATGCTCAAGTGCCCTTAGCAGGAGACCACAAAGCTGAAGAGAGGCTTTTATCTGCAGCCAGCCCCACTGGTAACCCCAAAAGAGAGCCCCTAAGAGAGGTCCCTCAAACCCCATTAGGCCTTCAGAAGATTGCTGCTAAGCCTGCAGGTACATGTCTGTCATCTTAGCTACTTTATAAGCTAAGGCATCAGGATGGTAAGAATATGGCTAGCCTGGGCCATAGCAGAGTTCAAGGTCTGCCTTAGTAAGATCCTATCTCAGAGAAAAGGAACAAGAGACTCACGAGCTTGCTTAGCATAGCTGAGGTCCTGAGTTCACTCTCTAACATGGGTGGATTGTAGGGGTGGAGACAATGTTGCCTGCCTTGCTTTGCCTGGCTAGAACTGGCCAGCCAAACCCTTCTCCAACTCCAGACCCCCAGCGACAGTGAGCAACACAAATGGCTATTGTTGCTTTGATCTTCTAAATTTAGGGAGCTCTGTTACATTATATATTGCTGCGCACCCATACCCCAAGCCCATCCGAGCGGGTTTATACTAATTGAGCAATCTGGAAGGCAGAATCAAGAACCAGTAAGAAAACTTCCCAATGGAGGGAAGGGAGAAAACTGGAAAAAGACACAAAACAAAGGAAAATCTCCCACAGTGCTTTCAAGGAACCTTCTCCCACACTTCCTCTACTCAGTAAACGAAGCCATATGTCCCCAGTCGCTCTGGCCAAAGACCTATGAGTCAGTGATTCTCTCTCACACCCAACATCCCACCCACCGGCGAAGCTCAAGACTTTGAAACACACCCCAGTCGGCCCCTTCCTCACTCCTGCCCCATGATTCTGAGTGCCACACCACCAGCCAACTCGCTGGGTACTCTTGGGTAGATGCCACTAGCAGATTCTGTCCCTGTCCTTGCCTGGAGGCAACACAGCCTCTCACCGTGGTAGCCCCGTACTGTTTCTAGTGCCGTAAACTCTCCAGCTTACCCTCCTCCCTTCAAGCTCGCCTCACCTCGGGGCCTTTGCTTGGCTCTTCTCCTTCACAGCACCAGGAACATCCTCTGGGTCTCCTGTCCCATAACACCTCCTTCAAGCACTCGTGCTGGGCTAATCCTGCCTAGCCCGCTTATCAGCTGCCTTAGAGCAGGGTCCTGTACCTGGAGAGGGCTGGCCAGCTGCTTGGTGGCTCCTCTAGAAGCGGAGGGTGGAGGGGATGACCACCAAGCTGATCTAGCTATAAGCCCACAGCACAGAACTCGGCTTCCCAGCTGGAGAAGAAGCAGCCTGTAGTGAGAGCTGTGGTTTGGGTAGAGTCTTGCTAGCTGGGTGGAGTACACCCACCAGGAGGTTCCACTTCCTATAGGGGAAAGCCGATGAAAAGCTCCCTCTGTATGGAGGTGCCCTGCCCGACCCCTCCCCTTCAACTTGGCCTCCTTGGCTAAGCAGAGCAGAACTGTATAGCCTGGGGTACCTGCACCCCCAGCACAGTGGACACCCGTCCATCAGGCAGGCTGATGCCCCTAAAAGTCATCTTTGGTATCCTTCTGAAACAGGGGGCCACTGTCTGTCACGTCTTTCTGAGCCACCTATTCCAACTAACTTTTCACTGACAGTAAACTCATCACCTGATCTTCTTAACAGTTTCCTGCTGCTACTAGGAGGCAGAAAGCAAAAGAGGAACATAAAAAAAGGCCATCAATCCGGAGAGAAAACAATGGGCCAATGGTCAGGGGAGGACAATCAAGGGGGCACAAAAGGCCATGGCAGACGAACTACACCTATACTTTTTGGTGCCTTGGTTCCTCCAATTTAAAGCAACGTGATCTTCCACCCTGTGGAGTTACAAGATTCAAAACTGATAGCGTGCGTACTGCACGTGCTCATAAGGCTTAGGCCCAGAGAGCACAAATGTTCACTGTCACTGAGAAACACTGATGTGGGAAAGGGTTGCGAGGGGTAATGAGAGGAGCAAGCAGTTTGGTAGTTTCTGGGGTTAAAGATAGAGAACTCTGCCCCAGATGAACTGAGCAAAGAGGACATGAGAGGGAGACAAGAACACATTACCTCCCCCACCCCCAAAGATAAAGCTGACCCAGCCAGGGAAGCCAGATAGCGGTATTCCTGCTGCAAGCCACAGGCCCTTTGCAGCCCAGAATTTATACTATGCAGCTCTTCCAGGAGTCCTTGGGGCATATTCAGGATCTCACAGAAGGGAGCAGATCACTCCCAGACCTGAGCTTCCATCAACAGCCCCTTCTCCTCCGAATCAGGCCTGTTCCTCAGTAGTGGGTTGTTTGTTGTTTGATTGATTGATGATCAATTGATGATTGATTGATTGATTTTTGAGCACTTCTGTTGCATGGGCACTTAGGACTCACAGCCTGAGCTCACTTAACATTCAAAACGTTTTGAGAGGTGGGCATCTTAACCCTATGTCCTTGGGGTGGATCAGGCTCAGTTAGAACCGTGGCAAATCTATCACCTCCCAATTAATAAAAAGTAAAGCCTGAGGGTAAAAGCGGACCCTGCACCTAACTCTCTGCTCTGTGGCTTCCTTCTCACCTGGGCTCCTGCCAGATGGGCAGGTTTATATAGCAAGGGCAGGTGAAGTGACAGGAAGGGGGCAGCCTGGAGCCAGAGCAGACACGGGGAAGAGTAGGGAGAGAAGTCCTATAGGTCGAGAACCCCCAGTGGAAGCTGAGCCACCTGCCAGCAGCTGCCTTCCAAATTCATGACACCCCCACCACCTCACACCCCATTACTCCACAAAGCTGACCCACCACCTCCTGCCCAGACCTGAAAGGAAGTGTTTGAACAATCAGAGCAATCGCTCCTGCCTTCTTGCCTCAGTTTCCCTCTCCTGCATGACCCGCCAGGAAACACTGGAGAAACTAAGCACGGAAATGGGGGTGGGGGTGGGGGCTGGCCCATGAAGAATGGGTAGTACCTTGTCAGACAACTCCACAGCCCCGCCCCCACTCTCTGCGGTGCGAGGCTACCCCAGGCTGGCCGAATGGGGCCGCGCAGGGCAGTACGCAACGGGACCAGGACCCCCAGAACCTCCTTGGCCTTGGCCTTCACCTTGACCCGTGCCCCGCACTTTGCATAAACAAAGAGCAGTCGCCCCGCCCCACCCCGCCCCCTACAAGCTCCCCGCTGCCCCTTACCTTGGCCTGGCATTTCCGATGACAGGAGAAGCTGCAGACTGCGGGAGCGAGACAGAAAGAAAGTTTTAGCCGCGAGGTATGAAATGGAAACTCAGGCGCAATCTCCTCCCACCCCAGCCCTCCACGCCCGGTAGGGGGAGGGGGGGACAAGGAGAGGGGCGGAGGGACTGAGGGGAGGCAGAACAGGGAGCCCGAGTGCGTACCCCCGAGGGCGTCCGCTGGAGTCCTGCCAGGCCGAGGTGGTGGGGACCCAGGCCCAGTGCCAGCGGCACAGAGGAGCAAGGGGGCCTCTCCCCTCACACCCAACTAGAGGCAGGCCTGTCACACGTGTACTCCCCTAGGCCAGAGGCCCGGGCACACCCGCAGGCACACACAGCACTTAGGACTCTCCCTACCACATAATCACACACACACACACACACACACACACACACACACACACTCGTGCTATAGAGACCC